>NC_045698.1:30946492-31560825 GCF_009834535.1 Camelus ferus | reverse complement strand
AATTAAAATTCTAAATTTATCCAAATGGGAAAAATGATAAAATTTATCCATATCAGAAAGAGTTTATAGGATACCCATTAAAACCCCTTTGGAATAAGAAGGTGAAGTTTTATGTAAGTAGTCTCTGAACCATACAAGTGAGTTTTTTTTATGTAATCTTGCATGAAGCCATATATAATTATACAATTTTATGTAATCAAATCAAAAATTTACATCCTAAACCTTGTCAGTTCAGGCAAATCTTTTTTTTCTTTGTTTTACTTAATAGCCCATAGATACTTATTCTTTCTTTGTAAATGAAAGACTACAATCAGGACTGTCACATTGGTTTCTTATTCCATAGAAATATTTGTTAATCAGTCTAAGTCTAATTTTCCAAATTTGTATAAACTAATGGTAAGACCATTGACAGAAGACTGGACACCAAGACCTGCTCTCATTTTCAAGCTACTCAATCCCATTTGCAAGAAAGCAAATTTCATGTCATTTAAAATAAAGTGATTATGGCATATGTGTATATATATATATATGTATATATGTGTGTGTGTGTGTGTGTGTGTGTGTGTGTATATATATATATATTATATTCATATATATTTTCTTCTCTTGGTAAATGCCCTTCAAGGAGGATTTGGATGGAAGAGGAATGGTGCCAAATCAACTTTTCAGCTCTTTTGGATCTTACAGCCAAATCTCTCTTCCAGCCAGATAATTATTGTTCTCTCAACAAAAATGATTCTGACCTACCTGCCACACCTTTCATCCTCTCCCTTTACATACTTATCCCTTTCACTGTTTACACAGGTTCTGCCCTTCCCTTTGGAAGGCTGTGACATCTTCCCTGATAATTCCAACCTATAATAATATATTTATTGTGTATATTCTGTCTATTCAAGGGGAGGATAACACCATGATGGGAAGACCTGTATCTCTGCTCTTGTGTATTTCATCCCCACACACAGAAACCTCAGTACTGTGATGCTGAAGATAAAACAGGGCTCAGAGGGGACAGTGAGGATTAAGAATACTTACAGGTGTCCAGCTTTTATTTCAGCACATGAATGGGAATAAGAGTTCATATTTTGAACTTTTCTGAATGCTGTCACTTGAGTATACATGAGAGCATCTTTTTAAAAATATTTATCCTGTTTATTCACATGGATGCAAACGTACTGTCTCCGGTGTTACAGCAAGTGCTTATTTATGTAGGTAGGTAGGTAGGTAGGTAGGTAGGTAGGTATGCATTTAGCTCAAACACAGATCACTTTTTGAAAACTAAATTTTCAATATGCTTCCCCTTCTGGCATTCTGAGATTGATTTCCTGTAAGTAAAAGGTATATTATCAAAATGTCTTTCATCAAGGTTGAAGCCATTTCTTGGTTGCTGGATTGATCAGTAGTCTGTTCTGCTTTAGGACAAGATGGAATTCTTTGTTTCAGGAAGAAGGATGGGACAATTTGTCACTGATATCATGTAATTCTGAGTCCTCAATTGAAAAAAAAAAAAAAGAGAAATTCTAAGACCAGAGTAACGGCAGATCAAAAGAGAAAAACTTGGAGCAATGGCAACTGGCCATGATGGTTTATAAATAATACTATTGTTCAGTTAAAAAGAAAAAAAGTTGCATCCTATGCTGTAACCCATCTTCATTATATCAAGAAATTAGTCAATTGAGCTACTAATTTGTTTTACTAGTTTTGTAGGCTAGAATCGTATTGGTCTTCAGAAGAACAAAGGGGTTTTGGGATTATAATGATCTTGAACTTTGAAAATCATATCGACCCCAGTACTTAAATGAAAAATAACCTGAAACCCTCATTTTCACTGGGAGCGTTTTTAGGGGAAAGAGGTAGCTCTAAAATCCATGTGCCTTCAGCAAAATGTTTCACTTGGTTTTCTTCCATATTCGTAAGTGACTTCTTCCTTCCTTTACAAATGAGAATGCCGTGAGCACAACTCCCACATGGTTCCTTAATTAGCCAGAAAGATTTCCAGTTCAGCTATACTATATTCTTGTGCTTCCAAGGAGCTCAATTTAAGGTACTCTGATATGTTAGAGTGGTAGTACTGCCAAGTGTTCCCAGGCAGGACATCCTTGGACTGGGAATATCCGCAAGATTTTTCTCATAGGAAAACAGCAGTGCCATAGCCCTTGGATTAGCTTCATGTGGCCACTTGAGCTGCTAACAAGTCAGACTCCTGGCAGAATAATAACATTACATGCTCAGCAGGAAAAGATTTTTTACATTAACTAAGTACTGTTATTAAGATAGATACAAGTAAAAGGAGGGAGTTTGAGGCTATTAATTTAACCAAGGAGAAAAGTAGAATTTTGCCAATTGTGAATCTCTTATGCTACTGATTTTAATCTTTGTATTTTAATATATCCCAATGGGAGATAGGGTATCCCCTTCACTCAGTGATACTTTCTGTACCAATATTAGATTTTCTATGCTGAGATTTCCTGCATCTTTACTGTAGATGTTCATGGTTTCAAGTCTGTACAGATTGCTAGAGATTTGTCCTCACCAATCCTTCATTTAGTTCTTTGCAGTTTATATTTAATATTGACAGAACATCTGACAGCTTCTTGTAATGGTACTAAAGTAGAGCTGCATTTTCTACTGTTTTCTTTTATTGATTGATGTATGGATTTAATTTTTTAGAAATGTCTAGATTTTCATTTGAATGAACTCCCTAAAGTTCTCTTTCAAGTGCTTTGCTACATTGTACATGTGTCCCTTATATGTCATACGACCAAATACACAGTTGAGCACTAACACAAGGCAGATCTTTTCACCAGGGATCCACTAACCTGACAAGAACCCACAATGGACAAGAATCACTGAGTGTACTTGCATTTGTTTAGTTATATCTCTGGGATCCATTGGAAATGGGCCTTGAAGAACACAGAGGAAATCAGCAGGCAGAGATAGTCACCATGGGAGAAATGTCCCAGAAAAGAGCTCTAATTTTGAGAAGATTCCTGGCAGACAGTAATAAAATGTGCAAAGGCCCAGAGGTGGCTATGTGTGGGGAATACTGAACTGTCTATTTTGAATGAAGCAAAAACTACCTTGCTGGGCAAAGTATGAAATAAGATTGGGTCATGATCCACTGAAGAATAGTTTTCAATGCTGAAGTGATGAGACTGTCCAGTAGGAAAAGGCTGTCCCTTGCAAAATTTTAGCTATGGGAGGTAGTCATTGAAGCTGTCTTGTAGGAAAATAAATCACAGCAGTGCATGAAATATGGTGTACTCCGAACCTAGGTTGTATGGTTCCGAGAGCAAATAGATCACTTCATCAATGCTTACTAGTAGAATCATTAGAACAAACATAGTAAACAGGGCAAGAATGTCAGCCTTTTAGGTCTATAGGGATACTCTAATCAATAAAACTGCCAGAAACAACAGTTTTTTATAAAGAAGTAGGATCCAAATAGTCTTGGGAGTTGAGATGTCATGTGAGTTGAATCTCAAGTGTTCCACTTTGTATCCAGTTGATGCATGTTTATTGAAGGCTTACTATGAGTCAGGCCTGGTACTAGATGCTACACGTACAAAGGCAGCTGATTGATATGGGACCTTCCCTCATCAAGCTTCTTGTACTACACTGGGGCAAGTGACGGGCACCACACTCAGCAACAAGGCTCATAGAAAGCAATACATTATTATAAAACATTTTAGTGCTGAGAAAGGAAATGTAAAGCTCATGCTAAGAGATTTTAAGGCTTTGACTTGATTCATAGGGGATATGCTGTGGGTGAGGGAGAAGAAAAAATGATATTTAGGAAATGACCTGAAGAATGAGTAGAAGTAAGATAGTGAACAGCATGGGACTGAGTGTGAAAAAGGTGGCCATTATTCAGGAACAGACAGGAAGAAAGTGTGACAAGAGCAGAGAGAGAAATGAAATGGCCCAGGGTGAGGCTGGAGAGACTGATGTGGGTCACGGTGAAGGCACCTCTTAGGCCATCTTGTATTTTAGACTAAGTGCTATGAAAGTCTAGTAAGAATTTGAAGCAGAAAAGTGATACAATTAAAATTTTTAAAAAGTGTTTGGTCAACAATATGTATAATAGATTAAAGGAAAGCAAAAACGGCCTAGTGTTCTTTGGCATTAGGTAAATGGGCCAGTGCTAACTTGCACAGACCCAGGTAGGGTTTCAATTTTAGCAGGTGGAAATATTAAACAGGCCACTCCAGACTGATTAAATACTACTCAGGGCAAATGCTGTGCTGCTGTAAGAAGGTGATCCAATGATTCAGTGACCTAAAGAACTATATAATTTGTGAAATGAGAGGCCAGGTCAGAGGGGTGGCACTGCTCCAGATGGTCATTTTCAGAACAGTCTTCCAAATTGTTCCTCCACTATCCCTTGGGATGGTATTCCCCAGCATTTAATAGGCATCATGACTGCCTGGAGAGCCTGTTGAAACAGATTTGTGGCCCCAATTCCAGAGTTTCTGATTAACTAGGCCCAAGGTGAGGCCTGAGAATTTGCATTTCCAACTATTTCTCAGATGCCACTGCTGGTCCAGAGACTGGCCTTCAAGAACCACTGCTCTAAGGTATCAATCTTGGCTGCAGGTTTGAAGCTATGCCATGGACATGTCTGTCTTCTAGCTCCTGACAAGAAGAAGGAGAAAGACACACATCACTTCTACTTGCATTCCATTGATGAGAAATTATACATGTTGTTATTTAAGGAAGCTGAGAAATGTAGTCTAATTGGGCAACTCTGTGGCCAGCTAGCAACTCTGTATCATACAAGAGGCAGAGAACAGATTTAGGTGTGAAACTGGTAGCCTCTGCCACAGATACTAGAGCAAAAATAAAGAATCAGGAAAATGCTTGAAATTTTCTAGGAAGCATACACTTTGGGTGGGTCATGGAGCACTTGAAAAACAACAGTAGATACATTGCCTAAAGCCATTTGTATTGGACTGGTAAGTAATGGAGAGCCATTGAGATTTTGAATATATCCTGACTCTATAAGAAGGTAGATGCTAGAGAATGAGGAGATATATGGAACAAGAGATGATGGAAGTGTAAAATGGAGGGAAGAACTTATGTCTTCCATTAAGCCATCTGTTAGTAAACTTGGAATGTGTTATCTAGAATGCTTCTTATGCACTGTCTTATCTACCGGGTTAATGAAATATCTTAAAATAAACCATTAGTGGAATGTATACTCTCTATTAACAAACATATTACTGTTATAAAAAAGTCTATTTTATAAAAAACTTAGGTATCAATAATTTTATTTCCTCTTGCTTTTCAATTGTGATCTGATTAGTCATAATGAATCACTAACATGGATCTTCTCTGTCATTATCAATGAAAAACAATTTGTATAAAGCAAAATTACACCAGATGTATCATAAATAGCATTCACTATTCACTGTCTGAAGTCAGAAATTTTTCCTCTCTGAAAAATGTACGAAATGAAATAACTCATGAATTTTGAATTGAGTGTATTGATAGTTTGAACTTGGAATACAAATTTAGAACTCTTGATATACAAATGAAGCAAGCACAAACCACTTTAATGCAAAATATTTTCAATTTTTTTCTGACTATACCCATTTTACTTAAATAATACAATATTTAATAATAACAATATGTAATATTATGTTTATTATTACTATGTTATTGTTGACAAAAACAAAATACAATAATACAATATTTTACTTAAAGTGTATCTTATTTTATCAACTGAATGTATAATGATAAGGATAATGACCATTATCAGGTGATAATATAAGATATAATTCAGATGATAATATAAGAGATTATTATAGTCCACATTCACTGCTTAAGCTTTGCCAAGTGAAATTATCTTAGAATGTATGTTCATTTTCAATGATTTCTTACTATCCTCCTACTTCACCAAGTTATTATTAAAATTAATGAAGTAAAAATTTGAAAGTTATTTAAGCAGTTGGTGAAAGGCACTATTGAAACACCTAGCATTAGCATATTTAATGAAAAATGACTTTCAACTTTAGTATTGTAGTTTTATTAAGTGACAGGCTCCAAGATGTCTATTAAATGATGAAAATAGATTATTTCAGTTTTTTCCTCAATGGGAACATAAAATACTGAATTTCATTTTAAGGTTATGATTTCTTCTTTCATTTCCCAGTGGTGGGCTGATCATTAAAGCACCAAATTATTTTTTAGTTATTAACATAAACATCTCACTTACCTGGAGCTCAAATTGCTAGTAATCATGACTTCCTAAGTTAAGCTCCACCCCAGAATTTAGTGGAAAAGCAACATATTAGAAGTAGACGCAGAGCTGCTAAAGGTAGGTGCATGGAGATGAATGGGGGGAAAAGGATCTATAAGTGAGAGCAAGAAGAGGAAAATGATAAAAACCAGATTTAGCAATGAAGAAGCCAGCCCCATGACACAATGCAATGTAGGTCCCAACCTTGCCTGTCTGTGAAGGTAGCTTTCAACTGGTTCAGTCAGGCTCTGGTTGGAGGACTCCCATCCCACATCTGAGCCCCACCAAATGTTGATCAATTTATAAAATGTGTTTGTATTACAAAGAGAATTCCTTCTGTTTTGTTGGCATCTGGCAGGCAAATTGTAAAGCTCATCTAGTCCTACAGAATTTGGGGTCACAGATGCTGTTAGAGGGGAGGAGGTTCCAAATCACACAATGGCAATGCCCAGAAAATAATGCACAATTCATGCTTCCCCCAAAAGCAGTGAACATCTCAAACAGACACATGGGGCACAAGTGAAAGATGGTAATTACGGAATTTTGTTTTCCAGTTTGCCCAACCTTACTTTTTGTTTTTAATTGCATCTGCCATTTAATTTCTCCACGTTTTTCAACCAAAATGTTTAGTACTTAAAAACAATCCAGAAATCCTAAAAGTGAAAAAACCAACCAAACAAAAAAACCCCAAAACACTAAAAGGCACTTTTTAAAAGGCGATAAACATTACTTAAAATGTCAGGAAAATTTACGATTAATTCAAAGAATGTTGTAAAATGATTATAAATCAATAAAAAATGTTTAAAAAAAAGAAATAAGAAAAAAAATCAAAGAATGACTATTCTGAAGTGTATTTAAATGTTTTTAAAGGGTGAAAGTGTGAAAGCCTTAATTGTTCGGAAGTTTTCTTTATTGAAATACTGTTCCCTGATTGAATGACTCATTCTTCCCATCTTGGCAGTAATAGTATAGCGTTCTATCTAGTCATACAAGCTCCAGGAAGTTGTATGTTGGAGAAATTACAAAATTTAAGACGTTAAATTTACAAATCAATTCTCTCTTCTTTCTATAAATGATTCTGATGACTAGATTCCAAACTTTAAAACATTCATAAATTATGCAATCACAGTGATCATTCCTTCTATTAGCAATATAAAAAATCTAGCATAAAGAACGCTGTATCATTGTATCTTACAAGCATATTATAAAATAGCATCCCCTTTTCATCTCAAATTTAGATATTAATGACTGGAAGCCAAATCTATACAATTCGTAAGAGTCATAACAAAGAAAATAGCCAGTATTCTGAGAATGAGTGTGCATGAGGCCTATCAGGGTTAGAACATATCTATAAGAACTATAAAAACATTAATAAATAGAAATCTTAATTCAATAGAGTTGGGAGAACAGACGGGAGATCTCTTACACCCTGCAGCAAGAGCAGAGCCCAACAGGAAGAAAAATGACTCCCCTTCTGTGTTGGCAAGGTCTCAACCCGTGAAAAGCCGTGGACTCTGTTTAGTATAGCTTTTCTAACTTCCTTTTCTTCTCTTTAAGAGTTCTTCCCTTGCTGTGCAGGGACTTGCACATGGCTCACCATGGTTCCAGACCCCAAACTGCAATTCTCTCCTGATCCCTAATCAACCCATCTTTGCTAGAGAAGTATCTGGCAGTCAATCTGTTTCTGGTTAACAGGACATATCTGCATTTTTAAGTGGCTAAATTATCATCCAGATCACTAATACTATCTAGACAACAGTAACATAAACATTTTCTTAGCTTAAAAGCTGTTAAGTTATTTATTTATTTTTTATTAATGTTTCTAGTCCTGGGCAGAAGGAAGATTTTTCTATTTAGGTATCTTTATGATGATATAATTCTCAAATAATTCACACTTTAGAGATAAGAAGGCTGAGATCCAGAGAGATTAAATTATATTTCACATTCACACATCTAACTAGCAAAGTGGTAAAGGAACAAAGCAGCATTCTTACTTTTCAACACACTATGCTTTAGAGGAATTCAGAGGTAACTTAATAATATTTTCAGGAGTACTTTGCTGATCAGCCTTTGCACTTACCTTCCAGACTCCAAAAACAGACCATAACAACCAAAGAAGATCACATTGTGAGCTACAATTACTATTATAAGATTGTAGCATTTATATAAAAAGCTTTTTTTTGGTTGTATTTTTGAAGGTAGTGTTGCTTATGTCAAACATTTGATAAGCAGACTAATTACATTCTTCCTTGGTTGAGCCCTTCTGCTTGGTGAGCTAGTTGTAAGTGGGCATTTTACCCAATATAGATAACTTTTACCTAAAACATTATTTTGCAAGTACAGTTTAGATGCTTTCAGCTTTATAAATAGTGAATTTACTAGAAAATCAATTTGCATGATTTTTATTGACAATAAGATAGTATTCCACAGATTTCATATAGCTTTAAAGTTTTTCTTTGGCCAAATTTTATGTAACATATACATTCAGATGCCAATGAGGGTTATTAGTATCTTATTACATTTGTCAATAAAATGTACACAAGCTTTTATCTGAAAGCAAATATATTTGGCACTGCAAGCAGCTTTACAAAATCCTAAGTACAGTGTAGAGTTAAAAAGGGCAACAGTGCATAATGTGGCTGTTAAGCACTTATCATTAGAATCTCCCAACAAACTTGTAGAGGTGTTACTTTTCATTCCTAATGACTGGAGAAACAGTGGTATAAATGGATTATAAAACTTACCTCAGGACCACAGAACATTTCACTGCATTAGAATATAAAGAAATAAGTTAATTCTGTGGGTTTTGCAAGCAACTTTATATGTTTCTCAGATGTATAAACTTTTTTTTTCTGGATAAGTATGCAGAAATATGACTTTGGTTAGTATTTTATTATTTTATATTTTAATACTAAAATGTTGCTAAAAGTATTAAGTATGTTTGACATTAGCTGGAAATAACCCATTATTTTAAATGAGTGAAAGTTAATAGGTTTTTTTTTCTCATGGAATTTGAAACCTAGTTGTAGATTTTGAAATTATGTACTCATGTTTTAAAGTGATAATGGTTTGTTTTTTCAGAAAAATTAGTTCAAAAAGTTACAATAATTTAAAAGAAGACATTGTGGCATTAAACAGACAAAAGGTATCATGACATAGTAATCAGGAACAAATTACCAGAATATTTGAGTGATAATGTTGGCCCTGATGTTTCCACAATGATAGAAGGGGCACCCTGAGATCTACTATTTCTGTAGAAACTTATCTGAAATTCACAGACTAGATTTCTGTGAGTTTTGAAAATGTCTTAGAGTTTTTCAGAAGAAAAAATTTAATTATCTTCAAAGGTATCAGGTTTTATGGGGAGTTTACCTTATGAATAGGCTATGTTAGTTTTTGCATCTGCCTGATCCCATACTTACTATTAAGATTCTTAAATAAATTAATTTTAAGAGATTGTATAAGAAATCTAGCTTTGTTCCCTGGAAAAGAGCTTTGCAGTATCATAACAACTCTCTTCTAAAGGAAAACACTGTGTGATTCAGTGTAGCTGAAGATAGCTGCTAATAATTACTGTGCTCACAGCACACTTATCTTGACTGTGCCACTTTCTCTAAAATGGAAATAACATTTAATATTTTCAAGTTTTACAAAGAGTAAGGAAATTAACCTTAATTTGAACAAGCAACAGGATATCTTAATCTTTTAGTCCCAGAATATTTCCTGTGTAGAAAGTAATGAAAAGATTTTCTTACGATCATCTGACGCAAAATATAGTATTAATGTATCTGTAGTTTGAAAAAGGAGGTACAGGGCTTGCAAAGGCACACAATGTACAAGGAATTCATAAATGTCTTAACAAATGGTAGAGCCATGAAATATTATGCTCTTTAGTTTTTCCTTTCTTGTGTGAGGTAAAAGGTGCATGACATAAAATTTACCGTTTTAACCATATATCCCTGTAAACGTATTATAAACATATTTAATAATCTAGAGCATTAAAGTCCTCGTAACATCACCCCCAGTGTAACTTAAGTTCTTCCAGAATGTCTTCTTAGCATGCCCTGGATATTTATACTATATACGGAATATAGTGAATTCACACACCTCAGCTTGTTCGAGTTCTTGCTTTTTCACTTAATAAATACATCTTATGTATATTTCCATATTTGTTATTTAAAATTTTTATTTAATTGTCATAAGAACACTTAACATGAGATCTAACTCTTTACAAATGTTTAAGTATACAAAATGTTATTGACTGTAAATACAACGTCGTATAGCAGCTCTCTAGAGCTGATTCATCTTGCTTAACTGAAACTGTGTGCTATTGATTAGTAACTCCCCTTCTTCTCCTCCCTCCAACCCCTGGAAGCCACCTTTCTCTTCTCTGACAACATGAATTCAATTATTTTAGATGCCTTATAAAACTGGAATCAGGCAGTATTTGTCCTTCTGTGACTGGCTTATTTAACTTAGCATAATGTCCTAAAAGTTCATCCATGCTCTAGCATATTGCAGAATTTCCTTTTTTAAGGCTGAATAGTATTCCAATGTATGCATATATACTACATTTTTTTTTACTCCATCTATTGATTGATGAACACTCAAGTTGTTTCTACATCTTGACTATGGTAAATAACACTGCAATAACATAGAAGTGCTAATATCTCTTCAAGATCTTGATTTCAGTTCTTTTGGATAAATACCCAGTAGTGGGATTGCTGGATTGTAGGATAGTTCTATTTGGAAAATTTTGAAGAACTTCCATACTGTTTTCCATAAGGGCTGCACCATTTTGAATTAACACTAAAAGGATACATGAGTTCCAGTTTATACATGTTCTCAACAATATTGTTGTCTTTTTTTTTTTTTTTTTTTTCAATAATAGCCATCCTGACAAGTTTGGGATGATATCTCCACTGAGGTTTTGATTGTCATTTTCCTGATGATTAATGACTTTGGGCATTTTCTTATATACCTCTTGGTCATTTATATTTTTTCTTTGGAGAATTGTCTATTCAAGCCCTCAGCCCATTTATAATTGGGTTATAGGTTTATTTGGGGGGATATTATTGTTGTTGTTTTTTTACTATTGAATAGTTGGAATCTGTTGTAAATCCACCTCACTCTTTTTTTTATTAATATATGCAGCCATCACCACTATGCATTTCCAGAGCTTTGTAATCATCCTAAACATTAACTCTATTCCCATTAAACAACAACTCCTATGCTTCCTATTTGTTCTTACTACAAACTTTTAGATACGGCTATACTTCTGCCTGCTGTCAAGTAGTAGCTGAATAAATTAGCAGATACCCAGTCAAAAGGAAACCTAAGATTGTATTCCATAGTGCCTTGAGGTTCTACACAAGCCCCTTGATATCCCTTCTAGGGAAATATTTGTTAGTCTAAGCTTTCTTCATAAATCTTACATAGATTTATGGTAATCATGATTTTTTAATTGATATTCTTTCCTTGAGAAGGCAAAAAAAAATAGAGGGACTTTTTATAAGATACTCATGGCAACTGAGAAATACCTTGCTGCTTTGGATTAATTATGAAGATAAAATATTGTTTATTTTTGTTATAGTATAATTGTAGACTTTATCCAGGCCATTCCCTTTCATTTCTAAACCAAAATCCAAGGCTGTTTTGATTAATTCATCTTTCGCTATTGTCTCATAGCTTGTTTGAAATTATGAATGAGAAACAAAATCTCACTTTTATTTATTTTGGACAATTATTTGTTAGCAATTTATTATTGCTTCTTATGTTAAAAAATGAATTCAGTTGAGATATGGGAGCCATAGTTAGGAAACATTTCTAAATTTAACTTAATTTTTAATGTTCAAAATTATACATTAATATTAGATTTTCAAGATTAACCAGAATTAGCTCCTATTTTATCTCAGCCATTTTATGCCATCACAATATATATATTTTTTTTTACTGTATTGAAATTTCCTTTGAGACCAGAAAGAGTGATTTTAAATTCTGTTTAAGTCCTGGACCACCAAGTAAATATGTCATTGGTGCATAGTTAGCACTGAGCACATTTCTTAAATAAAATGAATAAAATTAAACAGATGTCTAAATAATTTGCCTTTGGCCACTGAGATTATGAATATAAAGTCTTTCTTCTGTCTCAACTTTAGTCAAGATTGATTTACTCCTTTTCAAATGAGACCCACTTAAAACTGAAGCCAAAATGTTATTGCCTATTATTATTCTTATCCTTGAAATCTTTTCCTCTTATTTCATAGGGACAAATTGTTATTTGTAACTTACAATTTAACAAAAAAAAATATGAAGGAAAGAGATACACATTTTACCAGTATAATAATGATTTTATTCTTGAAAAAAATAACTTTACAGTATTAACCTAGAATCTATTAGTTAGTAACTTCTAAATTGGCTCAATATATTTAACTTATATTTGGAAAAAATCCAAGTAATAAAACAAGAATATTTCTTTTATGTGGTTTCAAACACAAGAAAATGAAGGTCATTATAATGTTTCACTTTCAGAAAAAAAGTTACTTCTCTGATACACAGTTCAGAGACTATATTCAGTGAATATTTTCCTATGTTGCCGATTAAGAGGAACATATTATAGAAAAGTGCAAGTGATTAAAAAAAACAAATACTCGTGACCTAACCTTGTAACATTAATCAATGAATGAATGGATGGATGGATGGATGGATGGATGGATGGAGACCAGTAACTTACAGAGCCCCACATGGAGAACGAGTTCTGATGTCTGGTCCAGCCTCATCTTCAAGCTCAGGAGGAAACACAAGCTGTGGCACCAAAAGGGAACACTTTCTGCTTCTAGGAACATTTTCTAAATGTCACTTTACGTGGTGCTGTTAAGGAAATTAGTTTTCTAGTGTATTAATTCTTATAGTTAACACGATTGTCTTAGTCTGAGCTGTTATAACAAAAGACTATAATGGGATGGCGTAGAAGCAGCAGAAATTTATTTCTCACTGTTCTGGAAGCTGGGACATTCAAAATCAAGGCATAGGCAGATTCAGTGTTTTGTATTGTCTGTTTCTGGTTCATAGATGGTGCCTTCTCAGCTGTAATCTCATGTGGCAAAAGGGGCAGTGGAGCTTCCTTGGGCCACTAGTATAGGGGCATTAATTCTGTTCATTCATAAGGACTCCATCCTCATACCTAATCACCTCCCAAAGCACCACCTTCTGATATTATCACCTTGGGGCTTAGGTTTAAACATGAATTTCGAGGGGACACAAGTATTCACACCACAGCAAGAGCTTTAAAATTTAGACCCAAGAATCACCCTTTTTCATAGTACCAAGGAATAATAAACCTTACTGACTAGTGTGGTGACCTTGGAGATAATGAAAAGGCACTACATTAAGAATTCAGAGACCTGGTTTTATTCCTGATATTTACTAACTAGATGTGAAATTTGTATAAATGAATTTGCCATTCTGGGCTTCTTTTCTTAATCTGTGAAATGAGAGACTTGAAAACAATGATCTCTGTGGTGCCCTCCAGCTCTGAATGTCTCTTTTTCTGCTAAATATGGTAATTTCCCTTGGATGATCCAAAAACCACTGTAAGTTCCTGTTGGGTCACCCTTATAAACATAATTCATTAATGTGTAGTACTGGTTGGGGATACAGGGTGAGGAAATCTTAAAATTATATGACTTTTTATTCTACATACAGATTTTCAGGGTATATGCTAACAATTATTTACAATATTAGATACTATATTTTAATATAGCCTTCTTGGGAGATTTTCTTCCACTAGTTTTGGGTTTGTAGCTACAATCTAATTTGTTACAGCATTACACATTTATAGTAGCACCCAATCACACAGCTACCTGACTTCCAACTTCTACCTGACTTCAAATGGGTCACTCCCAAAGCCAAAAATAATTAACATAAAACACCCCTGAGTCTTAGGGAAATAGGTATGGACATGTAGGTATAAGAAGTGTTTGCATTTCTTGTCTCCTCAAGTACTTAACATCTCTTTAGCTGGTTTTACAAAAAGCCATTGTTTTTCTAAGCAGTTGGACTGTAAGGCCATAAAGTTCAGGTTGCAGGTGATTATATGCAAAACAGACCCCTAACTATTTGGAGAATTACAGTTAAAAGATAGATCAGATCACAGAGAAAGGAGCTAGAAAAACACCAACAGCTATAGGCAAGGACGGCTTAGTGGAAAGCCAACAGAACTAAGTAATGTGGGAGCCTCTGAGATGAGAAATGAAGCAGAAGCCCTGGGAAAAAGCCAGGCAGTAACCACTGTACCATGTATAGTATAGGAAGTATTATTCATAATGATTACTGTGAATCATCAAGAGTGGTTTAAATTATGTTCAGTATGCTCTGTTTACTCTGGCCACGAAGTAGAGGGTTGGAGAAAGATTTAGAACAAGAGAGTTTTAATGTTGTTTGTGCAGAGATCTCCAAACTCGAGATTTCTGGGGAGACAAAGAAATATGTCTTCATTATCTTTGCATTTATAGTTTTAATGTTTATAATAATACTTTAATTTTGTGCCCTTTTATATTTGAACTTCCTTGGCCATATTTCAGTGTCTTTGTGCCGGTGCAGGGAATTGCTACTAATTAGGTTGGACACAAGGCATTATCTTCAGTCCATGGAAATACATTTCTTCCTTAAATTTTACAAGACCAAGTTCAGAAGCCATTTTTAAAATGAACACATTTGTTTTTAAAATACTAACCAATAAATAGTATTTTAACTAACCATGAACTGAAGAATGGAAATTAGGTTCAAGACAATTGAGAAAGTGTAAAACTATCTTGAAATTTTAAGAGTCTTTGAATGATCTCTTATATCTCTTAATTTATGTTACTGGTTTCGACCATTTTCCTTGAGCTATAGTTGTTCATTTTTGCCTGAGCACTTTCCTTGACATAGAACTGACTTCACAAGGCACACATTTATTTTGAAATGTTTTAATTTTTTGAATATCAAGCTGTCTATTAATTTAGCATCTTTATCTCTCTATCTCCTAGCCAGACCAGAGCACAGTAAGTCAAACCTTCTCTTTCAAATACTTTCTTTTCCAGAATAGCATGCTTGCTTTTCTCAATGAGTCCTCATATACATATTTTTTTTCTCATTTTATAAACTTCTGGTTGTTTTCTTCTTATTTTAGACCAGTAGTTCTTAACCTGGGCTGAACATTTGAATCACCTGGAAACCTTTTAAAAATAATGATGTCAGGAAGTTACACCATATTTTCACTGCCTTTGTTAACATCTTGGAACACATAATCCACAGAAAATATGGGTACACGTTCTGTGTGTGAAGAACATGAGTCAGAGTTTCAATTCCTCAGTGCAATTATTGTATGGCCTTCGGAGTGTTAATTCCCTCCTGTGAGTCTCAGTCTTTTCACAAGGATATAAACATAACCATGTCTGCTCTGCCTACCTCATGTGGTAACTGGGAAGAGTAAATGTTCTTTGTAAACTGTAAATTACCAAAGAAACGTTATCACTATTACTGTCATCACCCACTAAATTCTAAAAATGTAGATTGCCTTCTAATAATTCTTCTTGTCCACATGTCTGCTTATTCAGTATATTCCCTGACTCCTTTTCTTTTCTAGCCTTGATTTAGTCTTCCCCTTTTCATTAGTTTTTTTAAATAAAAATAAGACAACCATGGAACTAAACAAATACATGCATTTGTGGAATGTCGGTAAAAAGAATGAAAAGGAGGATCTAAGTTATTAAATGGCCTGTTTGACTTAGTCGTCACTCTACTGTCTTTTTATTTCTTTTATAATTATATACACTTGGAACAGTATTTATCGTTAGCATTTTTATGTGTTTTGTGTTTAGCTAAGAGTGCCATTGTGCAATTGAAAGAAAATGTTTCTAGTGTTTGCTCTGTCACAGTTTTCTGTGGCCTAACAGAGTTGTAGAGAAAGTACTTGGAAAAGAATAATGAGGTATATAAATGTAATGAATAGTAAACATTAGTCTACTTTAGGAAAAAAATTATGATGATAAAAGCTCTCAAATACCAGGCAAAATCTATATAGGTTTTAATATTTAAACATTTAACTTGTATTTTCATTTATTTATAACCTCCAGTAACCTCTTCTTTCCTTAAAAACTTGATGCTAAAGTACAGAAGAGATACAGGAAAAATGGATGTAGGGTGTGAGGGGGGCCGTGCCCCAGACTTCGGTTGAGACCCTGAGACATGCCCTGCCAAGTGTGGGTCCTTGGCTTCCTGCAGGGAAGAATTCAAGAGGGAGCCACAGTTGAGTGAAGGTAGATTCATTTAGAGATACATCAAAAAGCAAGAGAAGGGCCATGAGGGTGGGGTTGGGTGCTCAGATTAGAGTAAAAGTAGGTACACACTCCATAGACAGAGTGTGGGCCATCTCCAAAGAGGGAGAGAGAGGGGGACACCACTAGGCTCCGTGTTGCTGGGTTTTATGGGCTCAGTGGCTTCATATGCTAATAAGTGGAAGAATCAGTCTAACTAGCCTGGGGAAGAGGCTGGGATTCCCAGGAAGTTGGCCATTTCCCACACTTTGACCTTTTGTGGCTAGCCTTGGAACTGTCATGGCGCCTGTGGGCATGCTATTCACCATGCTAATGTATTACAATGGGCGTATAATGAAGCTCAAGATCTACTGGAAGTCAAATCTCCCACCATCTTGAGCCTTAAGGCCTACAGGGGTTGAATCTTTCACCATTCTGCTGTTAATTGGTGTATTATTCCTTGAATGGCTGTGCCCTGCCCCCTTCCTATCTCAAAACAACTTATATTTCAACAGTTTTTCCTAGTCTAAACTATAATATGATGTTGGAGATGTGCTCTGTGTTTTCTGAAGTGCTGAAAATATCTGTGTTAGTATCGGTGAAAATTAAAATGCTGAAATATACTGTTTAAGTTGGGAAAACTGGGAGTCTGAATGAGTCATGTCTTATAGTTAACACTTTATTTTATAGTAGTTTGCTGATCCCAAGTTTATTTTCACTTTCAGGGGTTTTATTCCATTCTGCTTTTTTACAATTTGATATTAGGGAAATATATTTGTTATTAAACAAATGTGTGAATAGTTCTGTTTTTCACACTGTAGTATTTTGATATACTCCATTAGCAGTGAAATAGAGCCACATGAATAGACTGCTACATTTTTAAAAGAAACATGGATGTCATACCATTTTTATTTTTCTCCAATAAAAATTAGCTGAGTCTTTTTTAATTCCATCCAGTGAAAGTAAAATTTTAGTCAAACACTGAATCCTCTCGCGTAGTGTATTGTGTTGCTGTTGTTGTTGTTACTAACTTGGAAACTTGATTTAGCAAAATACAGAGCTAAAATTAACCATTCTTGGAGGTGCTCCTGCATCAGCCTTAGCTCAGCTTGAGCAATGATTCAGTTTTGTTAAGCTCATGATCCAAAATGATCAATTAAGCCAATGATTTCCACATTTGTTTACCGAGTACAATTAAAGTGCAGAGAAATGTAAACACGTACACCAGAAGGTTTTGGACTATAGACTAAAGCCACTGGTCTCAATATGAAAGTTTATTTAAAAGTTTAAATTTTACAGTATATTCTACAATTTATCTCATTTTAAGGATTTAAATGTCTCACCACTGAGGAAGACTGATGAGTCAGGAATATATGATATATTATTCCTTGTCTTCTCTGAAACTCTGGTACTTTCTTGTGCTCTCTCCTGTATTTCCAGGTTTAAGGTACCAATCGGATTGGAGTTCAGTGAGGAAGGGGAATGGTATTAGGAGAAGCAGGAGGAGTCTGGGTCACCTACGGACTCGTAGATCACTGAAAGGTTTCAGCTTTCACTCTAAGATGAGAATCCTTGGAGGATTTTCAACAGACATGACATGGTCAGACTTACGTTTTAGAAGGACAATACTAGTATAGGTTTGAGAATAAATTTTAGTCAAAAGTTAAAGCAGAGACCAATTCAAGACTATTGAAGTCATCCACATAAGAGATGGTGGTGAGTTGGACCAAGTTTATAGGAGTAAGGATGAATAAGTGAATATATTAAAAAAGCAGATCCAGGAATATTACTCAGCAATTAAAAAAGAATATGTACTGGTATGTGCAACAACATGAATGTACTGCAGAATATCATGCTAAGTGAAAAAATGACAAGATGTGAAAGATTGCATATTGTATTATTTCACTTATGTAAAGTTATGGAAAAGGCAAAACAAGTAACGGAAAATAGATCAGTAGTTTCCTTGGACCAGGGGTGGAAGTGTAGGGTAACCACAACGGAGAATGAGGGAATTTGGGGGAGTGATAGAAGTGTTCTAAAATTTGGATATGGCAGTGATTGCTTGTAGAAATGTACGCTTAAAGTGTTAATTTTATTATATGTAAATTTTACTTCAGTAAACTGTAAAGCAAAAAAAAAAAAGGCATCAAATAAGATTTACCTATGAAAGTGGTGTATTAGAGAAAGAGATATGGTAAAACCAACTGCAATGTTTTTGGTCTCAGCTACTGGTAGGAAGTTATCATTATCTGAAGGGAGAGATGAGGTGTGATCTGGTAAAATGAGGTTTAGGGGAAGAATTTCAGTTTTGGATGTGTTAAATGGGATGTCCTTATTACACATCCAAGTGGAGATGCCAATTAGGCAACTGGACATATAAATCTGAATGAAAGAAGTCTAGTCTGCAGACATACATTGAGGACTTCACCTTTTATATGTATATAATTATATAATGTAACTTCTCCATCAGATTAACAGAGATATTTAAATTGTTCCATGGTGAAACTGACAACTGATCAATACTTGGGTCTGAAATATGGATATATCTATAAAGCCAGGAAACTAGGAAAAGACAGCATTCTTTATCAATGAATGTTGATACAGAGAGGGGCTCTAGAATAACTTACAAATTCCTCTATCAGTTGTCATTTCTATTTAAAATGTCTGTAACCCACTAGGCTGCCCAGCTAAATTATAGGAAAATGCCTGGCAAAACACCTGGTTAAAAAGATGCTCATTAGCAATGACTACTGATTGAATGTACCTCCTTAAGGCCGTTCAGTATTGGGCTGAAAAAAAAAAAGGGTTAAACTAGCGTCATCATCTTGAAGCTTCAGATGATTTTGAGAAATTACAATTTAAGGCCATAAATACCAAATGAAGCAGAATCTAGTCCTATCAGAATAAGTTAACAAAAAATCTTATTGATGATTAGTAACAATGAAACCTCCTGGCCCCTTTATGGTTGAGTAGAACAGAATTGGAAACTGCTTCACTTTCCGTCTCTGCTCAAATGTCTTTGACGATGGCTATCCAGTGACCTACTGGTCCATTTCTTTGATCTGCTTCACTTTTGCTTGGCTAATGCCAAGCCTGATAACACATGTTTTGACTCATCTTCATATTGTATCTGGTACCACTGGCATTGTGTTAGGTCCAATATTTTGTAAGCAGCTGCTTTCATCCTCTGCTAAGATGTTTCTCTGGCAAGCATGTTTTACATTGTTCTGCTAAACTGTTCTAACTTTAATAAGGCATTTTTTGAATTTATGCTAATTAGGTTGGAAGTCTTTGTCATCTCTCTCTACTTCAGAAAACGTAATTTGGAACTTATGATGTTGGTTTGCTTCTGGAAAGCCAAATTTTATATTAACCAAAGAGTATTAGTTTTATAGGGTTAGAGTTGCTAAAGTTTGGATCCTTATCTTTTATAAATTCTATGATTGGTTTTCTGAAAGTATTTCCTTTCCCTTGGCATTATTACACATGATGTTTATGGTGCTGGTTTGCTATCAAACTCAAAAGCACTGTCAATAAATGTTAATAAGCCATTGCCAGTTCAAACTACTATTATTCAATTTGAATTACTTATGTAAGCTTATATTCAGAAATTTATATTTCTCTGTGTTGATATATATATATGCAAAATACAAACATATACCTGTATATTTGTGTATGTGTGTCTGTATGTTTTCTTTTAATCTCAATCACAAATACTCACCTTTGATTAAAGGCTGAGCTTTGCTTAAACAAGACCTCCATTCTTTTTCTCATTCTGCAGTGCTATACTTAGCACTTTTTCTAATAACATCTCTTTACTCTCTAGTAGATATTTACCAAAGGTTATTGTAGTAATTATATAATGTAACTTCTCCACTGGATTAGCAGAGATATTTAAATTGTTCCATGATGAAACTGACAACTAATTAATACTTGGGTCTGAAACATGGATTTTGATTGGTTGTATTTAATATATGTATGTGCTGCTTCATTGCTTCCTAATATCACATCATGTCAGACTCAATGAGTAATAACAGATAATGGATAATAATATCCATTTCAACTGTGTTTTATATTGTGTACTTAAAGAATATTATTCTTTTAATTTGTACAGAAGGAATGATATCTTTGTTAGAATTGTTCACTTTTGAAAAACAAATTAATCCAAAAGAGTGTAAATGTTAAGCATTGTAAGAGTTCCTTTCTTCATCAAATGTGTTGCTTCTCCATGGTAATTTGTTGATGAGTCATTAATTCATTGTCTTCTTTTAGTTATTCTCCAGATGACATTTACTCTTAGTAATTGTTATGTATCTTCAGATATTCAGTTGCTTTAAATTTGGAAAGCTATGGACAGTGAAATAGAAACAGTTGTCTTAAAAACAACCTAGAGAGACTTTCAAAAGTAAATCAAGCTATTACTAATGCTAAGAAATATTTTGACCAGAAATAATGAAGAATATCAGTGATATTTAAATAATGTCCTTACCTTCAAACTATTAATCTTTTTAATGCACTTATATAGGGCTTATGTAAATAATTTATTACCCATCAGTAAAAGTTTAAAAGATTGGATGAGGGTGGTGGAAAGAGGATATTGGAAAAACATTATTAACAGAGATGTTTAGCTCTTCATTGCAGAGTAAAATTATCTTCCCAATGGAAGCGCAGCATAACTAAATTTGCATCTTTTCATTGAAGAACCCGCCTATACACACACACGACATACTGCTAACAATCAGTGTACCTAATATTTTTTAAATTTATACAGTTTTTAATCATTTTACCCCAGATTATTAGTCTAAAAGCTGCAATCATGTAAGTTTCAACCTTGAGGTGAAATATTACCTCTAGATTTATAACCAATAGGTTTTATGCTTTAGTAAATATTTTGTACTTCACCATTTAATTTTTAACCTAATTATCTTCCCTCACAAAAGTAAATAAATAAATAAATACTAATTTTTAAAAATTAAATGATGAATTATTTAAATTAAAAGTTAAAGTAGTATGTTATAGATCTTTGAGCTACTTCAAATAAACCATATTATCCTCAGGAAGAAACAAAAGACTGGGCATTTTGTCACAATGAATAGGTGTCTGATTTTTCTCTGCAATGTATCGTTAAAATTTTTTAAAAAGTAGTAAAAGTAATTTGAATGTTTAACATATATTTGGCCTTACCAAAGAAAAATGGAATTTTTGCTAGTACTTAAAAAAAGGACTTCAAATCAAAACTAAGCAATATAGTTTACAAATATGAATATTCTAGAATATATATAACTAATCAATTCAGCAAATATTGAACACTTACTGTATATGAGTCACTGTTTAAGAGAATAGAGATACAATGGTAAGGAGATACCTTGAGATCCTTATGGCCTAGTAGACAATACCCCTGCCTTCAATGACGTTACGATCTAGCAGAGAATTCAGACAATTTAATAAGCAGTTATGATAGTGGCGAAGAGCCAGGGTATGGGCTTGGTGTTAGGGGAGCACAAATGGCCCATCTAGTCCAATCTGGATCCTTACTACTGTGATGTTCTGCTAGCCAGCATGAGCATCACCTAAGGCATTGTTAGAAATGCCAAATATCAGTTCCAGCCCTGACATACTGAATGTGAATTTCTAGTTCACAAGATCCCCATGTCATTTGAATATATTAAAGTTTGTGCCAGATATTAGGGAAAAATATTCAGAGAAGCAAACAAAAAGAAAAACAGAGGATACTCACAAAACAGCTTTTGTGTTGCCTCCAGAGCTTGTTAAACCACGAGAGTTTTTTGCAGCCTTCATTTCCTGACATTAGTACAGGTTTGATACAGAGATAGATGTTATTATGGTGACACCCTTCTTAAAAACTATATGTTTATTGTGATTTTCAAAGTAACATGACTGTAATTCTTATTTCTAAAAACATACTTTTCACTTTCTTGTTTTTGGAATAGTTTTTTTTTTAATTAAAGAATAAAACACCTTTGTGTTGACAGTAAATAGAAGGCAATGAATAACAATAAAAAATGAATTACACATTTAGTATAAACCACTGCATATTTAGGCGTGCAATTAAAGCATTGTTGTATTATAGGTAATTATTAGAAAATTGTTAAATAGCAATTAGTTTAAAAATCTAGTTGAATTAAAATATGCTTCATGCTTAGTATAAATACAACATATAAAATGATGCCTAAAATGACATTTTTCTTACAGAATGAAAAAGTAATGTAAGTTTTGTATATTCAAATGATTTTAAATGCAATGAAAAAATAATAATTAATAAAAACAGAATATTTGAAATTTCCTTTCAGAGACCAATAATCAATCAGTTACTTTTTTCTTTGTTTTTATATTTAAGCCAGTCATCATTGGATTTATGACTAAGCTATCTTATTTTTTACAAATATATTTTTAGTTTTGCCATTTGTATACATTGTAACTGAAGCCATGGTTTCTATTTTGATCCTACATTTAAAAATAAACAAATATCTTATACACACACACACAGTAGAATACTACTCAGCCATAAAAAAAAGAATAAAAGAATGCCATTTGCAGCAACATAGATGGACCTGGAGATCGTCATACTAAGTGAAGTAATCCAGGAAAAAAAAGAAATATCACATGATATAACACTTTTATGTGAAATCTAAAAAAAAAAAAATAATAAGAAAAGAAAGAACACTAATGAACTTATTTACAAAACAGAGACAGACTCACAGACATAGAAAACAAGCTTATGGTTACTAGTGGGGAAAGGCAGGTGTTGGGGAGATAAATTGGAAGTTCAGGATTTGCAGATACTAATTACTATATATAAAATAGATAAACAACAAGGTCCTACTATATAGCACAGGAAACTATATAAGGTACCTTGTAATAGCCTATAATGAAAAAGAATATGAAAAGGAATATATATATAACTGAATCACTATGCTGTACACCAGAAATTAACACAACATTGTAAATCAACTGTACTTCAATTAAAAAAATTGGTTTTGGTGTGTGCTGGAGATGCATAATGCAAAGTATATGTAATAATGAGTAAAACCGTTAAATATCTATCTAATTTTGCCTATATTTAGTATAATAATATGTATACTTTTCTTTTTTGCCTATTCATAAAAAATTAAATGAATATTATAAATTATGTAAGTAAAATAGAATATTTTGGAAATGTACTGGTAAAATAGTTATTATCAAATATATTCTAAAGAGGACAGGGTAATTTATTTTGGATGGCATATGTTTTTGAAACTCATTACATATATATTTTTTCCACAAATATTTATTGATAATTATCCATAATAAGTTTATTATTTGAAGTACTGCTATTTGTCAGCATTTTATTAAACTGAAGCTAAATTTATTTTCTAATGAGATTCCATATAAATATCTTGAGGAACTTGGTATTTGTATATGCCAATATTAATTAAGAAAGGTATATTCTTAGCCATGGCATAAAACTGGTAGAGTTTTTGTTAAACAGGATATTATGCTATGTTGTATTATTTTTTAATGTTAAGGTAGGAATTTAGATTCCCTGTCTTAGGTTACCTGGGAGCATTTACTATCATCTCCAAAGACTGTGCTGCACTGCAGGAAGGAAGCTGAGTTTTGGTGGCAAAAGTCTTACCATTAATAATTGTTTCTGGAATCATTGAGAGTTTCCCTATGTAAAAACTTTATGCAAGAAAAAAAAAACTTTAAAAAGTGATGAAATGACAGTTAAGTGACATGCACACAGTCCACAGGCTGAGTCTGCTGTGGGTATGGGTTACATTATAAAAGATGCCCTGAGCTGTCATAAAGCCCACTGTTGTACAGTAATTCAGTGCTTCCCAAGATGCCTAGTGATACAGACAAACTAAGCAATTAGATCTTTGGCTTGCCATACAGATGGGGCCACTTAAATAAAATTTATCTCTTGTGATAACTCTTTTTCTGGGAAAAAAATCCCCAATTTACATCATTCTAGGTGGTTAAGGGAGGAGCAGTAGTTTCTCTTGAGCCCACAGGGCCTGCCCTGCCTTTAACGCAACATGATCCACGTGCCAAAGTGACACATCTTGGGGAGGCCTGTTCTGAAGCCCTACAATATCATGTGCATGCATTATTTATATATACATTATGTTAATTGCATAGAACATTTAAAACACCAAAGTACATTAGAATTTTAAATGGTAAATTGTTTCATAGTCTTCTAAATCTGATGAGATGAACTTTTGATTTTATATATTCAAGAAAGAATTGTATTTGCACCTTTGCTTTTCAAAAATCTATTCATCAGTGATATTCAAAGTATCAAGTCATCTTTTGCATGTAGTATTTACTAAAATTAACAGAAACTGCCATTTTATGATTTTTTACTCTGCCAGCTTATGCATAACTTCTAACATCTGGTTTATTTCATTATCCACCTACCACAAGGTGTCTTCTTCAAAAATGTATTTGATATCTTTATTTCTTCACATCACACAAAGGTGATATTTTTATTCATTCTTGCAAGTCTTGTTATGTATGAGGGAAACAAATAAAAAGAAATGGCTCCTGTTTTCAGTAAGTGTTGTGTTATAACAGAGATTACTACGTAATTCGCAAATTCACTGACCATGGTCCGATACCTCTGTTCTTAGAATGTACTCCTTTTCAGTGCCACCACCGTTTTCAAACTTTATCCTTCTTTGGATTCTGATAACCAGGTTTTTCTGGTTTTGCTCTCACATCTTGCTGGCTAATGTGAGTTCCCTTCACTTTCTCAACCTCTATGACTCAACCACTTTTAAAATATAGATTCCACTTTTTCTTTTTATCTCTCCATTTGACACAACCTTAGTGATCCCTTAGCCAGTGACTATGTGTATATTTTCTCTTCTGACCTAAATACAGGCATTAGGATGCACCATGAGCTTCTTAAACTTAGCTTGTCAGAAACTGAATTTCTTTTCTTTCCTACTCACTCAAATGTACTTCCGTATGTCCTGAGATAACACAGTACTTGGCATATAGAAATGGTTCTATATTTTAGCGTCTGGAGGACCTGTTAAAACAGACTGCCAGAGTTTCTAATTTGGAGTTTCTGATTCAGTAGGTCTGGGGTGGAGACTACCTACGAATGTGCATTTCTAGCAAGTTCCCAGGTGACACTGATGGTTTGGTAATCATACCTTGAGACCCATTGGCACACAGCAATCCACTAAAGCTTGTCAAATCAATAATTACTATGAGTAAATGGATGTTTAAAAAATGTAAGATAGGCTCAACAATCAAATGAACTCAGTAAATGACAAGAAATTTTCACAGAACTTTTGTCTGAAGAAGCAAGGAAGATCTTTGGTGCAACACTCTCATACTATAGATTGGTAAAGTAAAGTTGAAAGGGATTTACTGATTTCTGTGAGGAAAAGTAACTAGACTGGTTTTCTTTGCAGTCCAGCTGCAAATCAACTTTATTCTACACAGCAATCTTGTAGAAAAGGCCACTGAAGTATCTTCTCTATAGATCAGCTGCAGGAAGGCTTGAGCAGGCTGAATCCCAGGGCTTCAGGGGTGGGCATCCAAGGTTAGAAGAATTACAGATTCTGACCCTCTCAGGAAAAATTAACCCAGTCCTTCTCAAGTACATACTAGAAGCCACTTACACACAATGACAGTGACAGCATTGGTGTCTAAATTTAGAATGCCTAAGTCGTAATCAAGTGGCTTCAGAGAGATATGTGTATGTATATATATACATACATATATATATGTATGTCTGCAGGCTTTAAATACTTTAGGGAACAGTCTGGTGACCAAATAAAGGAATCTGATGACAAAGTTGTATTTCCTTTGAGAATACAAATCTCTAAAAGGGAATGTCCAAAAATATGAATGTTATGTGTAAGGAAAGTATGCACAAAAAAATTGAAGAAATACAATACAGTGGATGCTGTTTCTCATTAGCTGTATATTATCAATTGCCAATTACAATTACAATAATTGTGGGCAAGAAAGGAGTCTGGTCACCTAGATTTTCTAGTCTGAGCTCTGTTATCAGGAAAAGATTTGAGAAAAAAATTTCACAGATAATACATTAATTGTGTTGTGTTTAAGAAAAGAATTTTATTCCATTATCTTCATCCAGTTTTATTACCTACTTTTTTATTTGTACTCAATTTTATCATCTGTGCGATGAAACTCATTTTGGGGGCTGTAACTAAATTTTTCAAAATGTGATCCCATGACTCCTTCATTTGAAACATCAAGGGACTGTTTCTCAGACTTAAATGTATACGAGTCATCTGGGGAATCTTTCTAAAATGCAGTTACTGATTTCATAGGTCTGAGGTAAAGCCTGTTAATTCTGTTCTAGTAAGCTCCCAAGTAATGTCCATGCTTCTGTGTTTCGGTTCGATTTGCAGGGATTTTTTTAAGTGTGTATGTGTATGTACAAGAGTACATGTATACATTTACAAAGGCAGATACCTCAACGGGATCAGTATCTGGAGTTAAGCCTGCAAACTTGCATTCGCAAAAGACAACCTCATCCCAAATTTTATCAGCCATCAAATTTAAGAACTGCTTGTTTAAATGAACTTTAATGTCTAAGTCAAGTTTCAGCTATAAAATTATGTGGATCTAGTTTCATCTGGTATTTTTCTAAGTCCTAAATGGAAGCCTGACATTTTCTCTTAATTTATAGAACTTCAGTGTTGCTTGAGTATCTATGACTTGCAAACGGTTGCCAAGCTTTCTGCCTCCAGATTCAAGTTTTAGTTGGGTCTGATCTTTTGATGTAAGATCTAAGGTAGAGGCTTTTGTGCTACTATCCATAGTTTTGAGATTCTTTCTCCAAATAAAGAGCAAAACATCAACTTCATACCTTTAGAACATAGCTACAAAAAGAAAAAAAATCCAAAGACAATGCCATCACATTTTTTTCCTTGCCCCATCGCTGGCTTTTCTGGGTCTATACCTATAAATTCACTCTGTACTCCTTTCATCCTTCTTTTCCATAACGTCACAGTTCCTTTCAGAAGGTGTTTACCAAAACAAGTTCTTTCTACAGTTTGTGATACAGAGTAGTTGCATTACTACTGTGAGGAAAAATAAGTTACATTATAAGTAACTTAAAAATAAGTACATTAGTTCCTTCTCCTTAAAGGATTTCTTCTTTTTGCGACTGTTATTCAAATGTTATTGAATATAGCACGACCAAGTAGCATCATGATTCCTCATGAAGCCTAACAGTGTTTCCTAATTTCCTAATTTCCTTTTTTCCTTTCCTTACAGTATAAGCAAGTGGAGCAATACATGTCATTCCATAAGTTACCAGCTGATATGCGTCAGAAGATACATGATTACTATGAACACAGATACCAAGGCAAAATCTTTGATGAGGAAAATATTCTCAGTGAACTCAATGATCCTCTGAGAGAGGTAAGATTTATGACCCTCAGTCTCCACTGTGCATGATCACGGTTTATTTTCTCTTTCCCTGGGAAATCGTCATGTTTATGTTTTGGCACTACTCGAAAGAAAAATTAAAACTTAACATTAAAACATCTTTTTTGCCCTTATTCTCTCTTATGTTCTCCCATTTACAGGCATTTATGTTAACAAGACTGGACAATTGGGTCCTCTTGTGATTCTCAGGATACTGTTTTATTTTCTGTGTCCCTAGTTACAAGATTCCTTCTTGTGCCCTCATTGTCCATATCTTCCCAGTCTCCCACTCTATCACCTCATGCTCACATAACTGTATCTTTAACTTCTTTTTGATTTTTACTTCCGTCCTCTGTTTGTTCTCCCCGTTTACACACTGACCTGACCTGTTGTGAGTAGTTCGTTTCCTGTTACCTCATTAAAACACTTTGCAACATCAATAACCACCTCTTTGCCTTACGTCTCCTTTCCATCCCTCGCTGGACGTCTTCCCTCCGCCCGGTGGAATGTTCAGGCCACCCCTAGGTTAAAAGAACAGTCTCTTGATTGTTCGTGTTTCTTACACTGTTTTGCTCTCTCTCCTTTCTTTTACTGCCAGCCTTCTCAAAAGATTGCTCTATAATTATTGCGTTGTAGTTCAGTCTCCACGTTACTAAAATTGTTTCCTTGGAAATTATCAATGACCATTAATAATGTCATCAAATCCTTTGTCTTTGTGCCATTGGTGGTACTTCTAAACTCTTAATAAAATACATATCCTGAATCACTATTGGGGACTTCTTTAAAACTGGACCATCCCTGAGCCATTGTCTTTACTTATTTATTTATTGTTTTGCATGTCTGTATTATTCTTTTTTATTTAGTTCATCTTATCTTCAGTTCTGTAAATTTGAGCTCCAACTTCTTGCCATCAGCTCTGTTTTCTTAAAAGCTACATGATCTCCCCTTACCCTGTGTATATAATAAACTGTGTACTGAAGTCATTATCTTCTATCACTAAACCATTCGTCTTTTGAAGTCTCTCTCTGTAAATGTTTTAGCTATTCTCTCAAGTCATTTGGAATGTAAAGTTTTAGCCTTTTTAAAAAATCGTTCTCTGTTCTGCACATCTACCCAATCACCAAATACTGTCAATTCACTGTGACAATACATCTCCCTCCTATCCCCTGTTTCTTTTCCCAAGACATAACTCTAAACTTATTCCTGACACATGGACTATTGGCACTGTCCCCTTAGTCTGCCTTCCAGCCTTTGGTCTGTTTTCTCTAACTACCATTTAAAGCAATGATGCCAGATTAATCTTCTTTTATGTGTATGAGCTAGTCATGTCTCTGCTCAGAAAATTTCAGTCTTTACATTACAAATTAAATCAAATATAGCCTCCTGAGGCTCATACTCTGTCCCTTCCAGGCCCTGATCCTGACTAAATCTCCAGCTTTACCTTCCCCTGCTGTCCTACATGTTCCAAAGTGGCCTACAGCCAAACTGTACAACTATTTTGCGAAAATCAATTCTAATTTCTCCACTTGCATCATATGTTTTCCAGATATGTTTTCATCTACTGGCAAATCTAGTTCAAATAGTATTTCTTTATTTATACCTTCTTTGATTTTCCAGGTCAGATCTGGTCCCTCCTTACTCTGACCTCCCAGTGCACTGAGTCTGTTGCTCTCCTGTGCTACTTATCCATTCTGTCCGTTATCACCATTTCTTCACATTTGTTTTCTCCACTTTTGCCTTAAAAGTTCTTTAAGAGCAAAAGTCATTTAGTCTATAAATTTGTCTTGAAATTCCTAGTACATGTTGCATATATCAAATTCTCAATAAATATTTTCATTCCAACCAACATCTTTACCATTTACAACCATTCCTAAGTGTCTGCATCCATTCAGCAGTAAATATCTGCTATTGATTAGCTTGTTTTCTCTACAGAGTCCTCAATCAAATATGAATGTACAAATCTTTTTTGCCTTGAGAAGTATAATGCAAACTTTTGCATATGAAAAGAATAATATGTCATTAATAAAATCTATCAGTATGCTCTGCTTTATCTCATTGTTGAATCACAGATTTTGCTTTCAATCCAAATCCCTTTCACTAAGAGGCAGAAGCTCAAGATACCTGAACCAGGTTGTGTTCTCAGTGGCCAGGTGGGGTTCAAAGGCTGGTGAGGACAGGCAAAGGTAATGGAAAAGACAGGATCAGGGATTAAGGTCACGTCAATAGACACGAGGATACAATAAAACTAAGAGTTTATTTCAAAGAAGCAGGGAGAAGGAAGGATTCCAGCTTAAAATGTCATTGAGGGAATACAGAAAGCTGACAGAGGAAGTGAGCAGAAAAATAGACCCTAAGTAGCTGCCTGCTTACATGGGAAGCATTCCTCTCGATGCTAAAAATGCTCAAAGTAGTGTAAAATCAGAATAAGAAGAAAATTTTCTTAATAATGTGTGTGCTATTTACTACTTTATCTTGCCACACTTTAATTTACTCTGATTTTCAGTGGAAAAAATTTCCGCTTTGTATTTTTGCCCCCTTAAAGACATACGTTCAGTTTTCTCAGTTCCTACAACTACTCTATCATTGAGTTAGAAAAAAAATTTTTCCTTATATTTTCAAATGCTATATAGTTCAGTGTCTCAGCATCTTTTACCTCAACTTCTCAAGTGCACTCACCATTTTTTATCCCTACCTTTGATCTCAATTAGCTCAAATGCATGCCATCTCATGGCTACCGTATTGATTGATGTAAAACACAAATTTAATGTTACTTTCTTCTTAGAACCTAACCATAACCTCCTATCCCCTGCAAGAAAAAGTCCAAACTGCTTAACATAGCACAGGAGATGCTGCATGGCCTGCCTGCATCCTCATTTCTCTACATTCATGCTTCATTGACAGGGAATTGTTGATAATTTCCTGGGGGGAAATGTTGTTGATTGCCTCTTTGCCTTTCTTCATGCTCCCCTCTGTCTTCACTCCCCTCTACTCAGCTTACCTTCAACTTACCATCAGACACTCTTACCGGACATGACCTTCTTCAAAAAGTTTCCCTCCTATTCTCTCCCTATCACTGTATTTATCACTTGTCAGATTATTGTTTGTCTCTTTCAAGCCTATGAGCTTCTTGAGGATAAAGACTGTGTCATAATATCTCTGGATCTCTAGTGATTAGTATGTGGTAGGAACTCATTAAATATTTACTGAGTGAATGGTCTTCAACAGAATCATGAATGAAAAGCAGGGTAAGAATCATGGATACTTAATAAAATTAGAGATCCTAGAAGTAGAAGCATGAAATGCTCAAACACTTAACACCTTAAAAAGGTGAAAGAAACAATGTTCTCCATGAGTTCATCTGCTCGTCAGCTTTTGCTCTTCTAGCATCAGAATCACACGAAAGCCTAAATTTAATGTGACGTCGAGTTAAGACTTTATTAGAAGGAAAGCAGAAAGAGTAGAATAGGACAGTAAGGAGACACATTGGCAGAGGGCTAACAGAAGTCATCATTTAAATAAAACCTGGATCTAGAAAGACCAGACATGCCCGATGCAGAATGTTGAATAAGAACAATGGAAATATGTCCTGTTCGCTATTAAATTGGAATATTACGTACCTGCCCTGTTCAGGTGAGAGTGGTAGATCACAAGAAATATTTTATAAGTAGTAAAATACATTACTTAAAAATAGTAAAATATATCATTCCACCTTTCCAAAGCTGTATTCCAACTTAGAAAATAAGGCATTAACTTATGCAAAGGTGTATTTTGGTCCCTGTTTTGCCTCTAGTGTCTAGAAAAGTGCCCAGCGCATAAAAGACATTGAATGATTGATAAAATGAATGTCAAATGAATGAAACTAGGATATTTAAAAAGAGAAAGCTAGATTTCTTGATATGTATTTTGTAATAAAAGGTTAAAATATGTGCTTTGTATACACATACACCATGTATAATTGTTAATCGTATATTCAATTTTAAGTCAGCAACCATCTGATATTTTAACAAGACTTTTAGCTTAAAATGCTTCATTGTCCAGAAGGCTCATTTTTATGAAAGTATTTTGCATAATTTGAGATGCTAATGTATACTTAAGAGCAGTGATTTCTGCTAACCCAAGTCTGGGTACTCAGGAATGTATAAAAGTGAAGGACAGGTCAAACTTCAAATTCTCAGAAACTTATACAAAAAAACCTATGGCTTAAAAATAAAGAAAGTAAAATGCAATATTTATGAATGTAAAAATTATTGTACACTCATAATCAATTAAGTCTATATTATGTTATATTCATTTTATTCTCCAGTCTTTCTTTCCAGTGTGTTGGAATGTTTTTATATCTGAAGGATCTCTAAGATGTAAAATGGCAGAAAATTTCATTTGTGTGACCTTTGAAGACTCTTACAAAAAACTCATATCATGCATATGCAAATTAATTCAGCTAGTGGATATTTTGAAAGCACTACTTTATTGAGAGCGTTCTTCTACTTCCATTTCTGTGCAGAAATTAGGTGATTTATCTTTTTCATACACTGGAAACAAAGTGCTGAAATGCCTTCAACAAACACCTGGCCCATTCTTACTGTTCAGGTCTCCTGGATGTTACCTCCTCATCTAAATTAATTCCCTCACAGTCATTCTCCATCACATCAGCCTTTTTGTTGTATACACATCACTCTTTTGTCTTGTCGTCTCTTTTTACTTAACTGTCCACTCTTCTATAGGAACTCAGGATCCAAGAAAGCAAGGACTTTGTCTTTCTTGATTTTTCACCATTGCTTCAGCCCCTAGATAGTTCATATTAAATAATTACTTACTGGATAAATGAGAAAAGGCAAATTAATAAGGATCTCACACTTGGCAAACCATCTCAAAGAATCATTGATTCTTAGAGCTTGGAGAGAGCGTTTTATAGACAAGTCAGAGGTGGTGGCACTAATAAGAAAAGTGATGCCCAGAACTACGAGGTTCTGTGGCCAGGCAGCTTCCTCAGTACCACTTTAGATGATGCTATGGAGTATCTTGTCTCTAGTATATAACAAAAGGATGTTGGCCTTTTCAGATTCCTCTGTGATTTTGTTTTGATATCTGCATCATAAGCCAGAAGTTTCTGTCTTGAATGTGGTTGTTTTTGTTTCCTTTTTAACTTTCTCGAGATTTACACACATTAATGGTTTATTGCAGAGTCCACCTGGTAGTGGGGGAATATTCCAACAGAGTACCATTATCAAAGGTATAGAAGTGTTTTGTACAGTGTCTGTAATCTAATAAATCCATGGAATAGATAGAAATAAGTACTTCTTTTCTTAGATTGCTATGCCAGTTTTGCCTAGAATATTGTCAGTGGCTAACAAAATAAAAGTTGCTGGATTCCTTGTCCAAACCTCAGTAGTGAGCCACCTCCAGGTGTAGAAGATTCAGAGGGGCAGATAAATCAGTGTATTCTTCATCCTCAGTCTAGACCATGTGACCTGAATACTGACTCTACTGCATTGTCAGCAGTCTGGGAAGAGATTGTAAAGTCATCATAAAAAATTATCTTTGTTTCGCTGTGAACTAAAATACATGGGCCAGGAAGTAAAGGAACAACTACAGTTTTCTAAGAAAAATACTTAAGATGGTACTCAGAAGCTTGGAATTTTATGTTAGAGCCACTGTTTTGTGATGCATTCATCATCCATCGTCTGCAATCTTCACTCTCCAGTTGCTCTGTGGCTGTGTCTAGTTAAAATTCTGAGACTGCAAAGCTGGACTTCAGTGATCTCTAGGAACTTCCTCTCCTCCCAGTTGGTACCTGTCCCAGCTTTCTCTGAAGAGCTCTCCTCTTTCCTCTCCCTCCATCCATGTATGATACGCTCCTTTTCTCCCTGGCTGCTCAGAACTATTCAGTTTCAGTGTTTTGAATAGTTTAAATCCGCTTTATGGTAGTCTCAGTGCCACTAATAGTTCTGGGTATACCTTCAGTTATATATCAAGTCCTGGGTGAAAACCTACTATGGTGGTTAAGGGCAAAGCCCTGGTTCCACCAGCCTCTTTTAAATCCAGCTCCACGACTTACTGTGCACAACTTTGGGCTACTTTGTAACTTGTATGCTTTTCTACTTTCCACATTTTTAAATATGAATGAGGACGGTAACTACCTCACAGCATTGTTATAAGATTGAATGAGCAAAAAATATAAAAAGTTGGAAAAGTGCCTGGCACACAGTAAGTAGCCAGTGCAATTTAAGTCTTGGTACTGCTATGACTCAATGCAGAATAGAATATGTCCCAGCCCTCATGGCTCTTACAGCTAAGTGAGAGTCGGAAATTTAAATCAGCAATTACAACTGTGTATAAGTGCTGTGAGAGGGTCATTCAGAGGGTGTTAGGCCGTACACCGGAGGGACACCGAGTCCAGCCTTCTCATATGTCTCATTTCTTTCTGAATTTATTCATGCAATCTGCTAATAGGCTCTTCCTCCATTTTAACAGCCAGCCTTCTGGAGACAGTGTCTTAGCCTCCAAACTTGGCATTGAAATGTTAGGATCAGAGACTGATGACGCTTTAGTAAAAGCAGGCAGTATCTTTAAAACTAAAAACTAATTAGAAAAATTCAGTGAACCATCCCCTTGTGCTTATGAGAGCCTGTTGGAATGTGTACAAAGTAAGGTCTATTTTTAACATGATCGGATTTATACTGATTTGATTAGAGCAAAGTGGCAAACTTAACAGTCGAGAAAGAGGTTAGTGCCCTTCTAAGTCTGTCTCCAAAGTTCAGAACTGATCTATTTTTAAACAATGGAGTGTGAAGAGCCGTGGGCTGAAAATAGGTACAGATCATGTGTTCCAGGAGAATATAGGACGTCAGTATATTTCATTTTCACAGAACATGAATTGGGCTGAGGTCCTTCTGACCTTTAATTTGTCGAATAGACTGTTAGGGAAGAAACCATAATTTGCATGAGTATTTATTTAGTGTGATTCAGAATCATTTTTTCAAAGTATATACTTGATTTTTTTTAAATGCCTTCTGAAAATGTGTTTAGTTAAGATTAATTAAAATAGACTGGAATCACAGTATTGTAAAGCTATTGTGTGATCTTCTAAATTATCAGATACTTTTGTAAGAGACACAGTAACCAAAGGCTAGAAAATTTATGTAAGTGGCCTGGTCTTGGTCACATTACCAAGCAAAGAAGTTGGGTTATCTTCTCTCTTTTGGCCTGGAGCTTTTTGCCTTCATCTCTAGTTTCTAGAAAACAAACAGACAAAAACAGTTAATGATTTCTTAATGTGTGCAAGGTATTGACCCTGGCGTGATGGGAAGGTAAATTGTAAAACGTGGTTTTCAGTCTCACAGTGCTTACTATATGCTTGTAGAGACAAGACAAAAATACTTTTAAGAAAAACTATAAAGGAAAAGTTAAAATACGTTACTAAAAATACAAGGAATGTAGGAAGTCACATATGGTTAATTGCCAGAGAAAAGCAGACTACATTGAAATTCAAAATGGATTAAAGATTGAAACTGTATGGACCTGTGATCATAAAACTCTTAGAAGAAAACATACGAAAAAAACTTCTTGACATGGGTCTTGCTGTAATGATTTTTTTTTTTTTGGATCTGATACTTAAAGCACAAGCAATAAAATCAAAAGTAAAAGGTGATACTACATCAAACTAAAAAGCTTGTGCACAACAAAAGAAACCATCAACACAAGAAAAGACAACCTATGGAATGGGAGAAAAATCTTTGCAACCCACACATCTGATAAAGGGTTAATATTCCAAGTATATAAGGAACTCATACAACTCAATAGCAAGGAAACAAATAGTCTGATTAAAAAGTGGGCAAAGGACCAAAGAAGATGTTCAGATGTCCAGCAGGTGTATATGGAAAGGTGCTCAGCATCAGTAATATTAGAGAAACGGAAATCAAAACCGCAATGAGATAGCACTCCACACCTGTTAGAATGGCTGTTATCAAAAGACAAGATTTCATGAGTGTCGGGGACGATGTGAATAAAAGGGAATCGGGCACCTGGCAGTGTCATCAGTGGCATGGGGAGGATGGTTTGTGTCACTGAGCAGGAGCCAGGTTACTGGGCCTTTTCCCTGATTTCTCCTAATGGCGCTTTGCTACTTCCCCCCACCCCCCTTCAGTATTTCCCTGGGTGTCAGTGCTTATTTCTAGGACTTCAAAAATTGGTCCTATGCTAATATTGTGTAATTCCACTTATGAGGCCCCTAGAATAGGCAAATTCATAGCAACAGAACATAGAATAGAAGTTATCAGGGATTGAGAGGAGGGAGAAAGGGGGAGTTAAGAGTTTAAAGGTTACAGAACTTATGTTGAGACTGATGCAAACGTTTTAGGTATGGATAGTAGTGATGGTTACACAACATTGTGACTAGACTTGTGAGTCGTATACTTGAGAACGGTTAAAACTATGAATATCGTTGTATATGTTTTATACAAATCTAAAAAATGAATCTTATAAATTGGCACTCAGTTCTGTATCTAGTCCTGCTCTCCAGAGCCATTTCCATCTGCCCGTGACTCTTGTCACCTGAATGCCTGTGATGCTTCACACTCGATACAAAAATAAAGAAAATCCTTTTTTCACATAAGTAAAAAAATTTTTTTGAATTTATGTCACTCGAGACAGGAGCTCGGCAGTTTTAAGTGTGTGAGTTGTGTCCCACACCTCCTCAGAGGGATCCCAGCTGTATCTGGATCATAAATATTACTCCCACCACTAAGCTAAGTTGCTCCCATCAGCTCCCATTACCATCATGTCTTGGCAGATACCCAGAAGGGGGCAGCTTCATCCTACCTGCCACAGCCTAAGTCGCTGTATTAGTTTGCCAGGCTGCGGTCACGAAATACCACCGTGGCTTAAACAACAGAAATTTATTTTCTCACATTCCTGGAGGTTGGAAGTCCAAGATCAAGGTGTCGGCCAGTTTAGATTCTTCTGAGGCCTCTCTCGCTGGCTAGCAGAAGACCACTTTTCTCTTTGTGTATCCAGTTTCCTCTTCGTATAAGGATAGCGGTCAGACTGGATTAGGGCCCATTCTAACAGCTTCATTTTAACTTCATCCCCTCTTTAAAGGTCCTGTCTCCAAATATAGGCACATTCTCAGGTACTAGGAGTTAGGGCTTCAAAATATGAATTTAGAGGTGTTACACGTGCCTGCCAACACATGCAATGCTCCATACAAATCTAGTTAAAGTGGCAAGTAAATGAATGTGTAATGCATCTTAGAATTCCTGCCTGGTTTTAGGGTGTGGCCTGATTTCCTCATGTCCTTTGTAACATGTGCACATACTATTATGTAGGGATTATTTCCATTGCTGACCTGTTGATGAAGAAAAGGAATTTATGTGGATTATATTGTAAAATGTCAAATAAAGGTTTTTGTCAAGTTCTCCAAATCACCTCTCAGAGTTAAATGTTCTAATTCAACATACTATCTGCTGGTCCTGTTTTAGCAAAATTTTTTAGTTTAGCTGTCTGATGTATTTGCTGTATTTGACAGTCCAGATTAATCTGTTTCTCCCGTCAAGTAGGCTTACCTCCTATTCTGCAGATGACTCTGACACCTTGCTTACCGCTTGCCGGCCACTGGAGCTGTGCTCTGCTGGTGTTTACACAAATCCTAACTGAGCTTCAGCCTGGGGTTCCGGAACCGGGCAGAGATATGAAACCTCTGATGAACACTGTTGTTGTCAATACACAGTTTTTTGATTTAGGGTTTTTTTGGTCTGCTTCTACATCATTTTCTTTCCTATATAAGCAAATTTAAGTGAATGCTGAGAGAACTTTATGTCATCTGCTGAATTCCTGCATGGTACCCTAACTGAGTAATATGTTCCTCTGTTCTAGGAAGGCAAAACAGTAGGACTATGCTAAGACCAAATTAATTTCAAACTTCGTGTGCATTCATATTGTGAAGTTTAAATGTGATTTATTATCTCACAACCAAATTAGATGCTTATGAGAACTGTAACTACAGAAAACGTTAAAATGGTTGAATCTGTGTCTCTCAATATTCAGCTTGTTCTGAGCTATCCTTTGCAAACAGGCAGATTTCATTCAAGCCACTTAATCATACTTTGCCATTTGTATATGCTAAGATTTTAGACTGATTGCTTTTTAACTCATAATTTGAAGATACTGTGCATCTAGCAATTGATGGTATAGCTGAGTTTCAAAACAAGAAATCGTGAAAAATGCTAAAGTTTGCCAGTATTTAAGAGGCCACTGCAGACAATTTTTCTCTCTATCTCTATTGGATTTTTCTTAATAAACTATGATTAACACAAGGTGGAATATTGTGTGGCCATTAAAAAGAATGTCAATGAGGACTATATCTCAAAATGGTAAATATTTTATATTATTAAAAGTAGGGAAAATAGAAACAAATATTAAATGTGTATTATGATTACAATTATATTAAAGTGAATAAGAGATTATATTAAGAGAATATATAAATATATTAATTACTTTCATTACGGTTAAAAAATATAGAGATTTTTTTCTTTTACATATTTTAAGGGATATGTGTATACTCATTTTGTTTTTAAAGATGTTTTTTAAAAATACAATTTGTTTGCTAGTAAGAAAAATTGATTACTCTTCTTTAATGAGATGGAAAACTACAGTAAACTAAGATCAAATCTCCCTCTATTAATTCATCAATCCTTATTTTCTTATCTCTAACTCCATTAACTTCCCCACAATAAATATTAAAGGTAAGTATTTCTTATCTTTGAATTTTATTATATTATTTTTATATTCAAATTATTTAGGAGTTATAGAGTTAAACACTCTCTTGAAAAATAAGACACATTATCTCAACTAGAGAAACAGTATATCATAAATCCTCCCTAATAGGGACACAGAAATCTGGGGAAATGCTTTGAGTTTACAAAATTGAAACAGGTACCTAACGTGTTAGTCAATATTTGGATAAATGTTTATAACATTTTCAAACATTGATATTTGTATGGGTTGAGTTACTTACATATGCAGTCAACCATCTTGCAATTTAGAAGACAAACTAGCAGATCAGTATAAGCCAGCTGGAAATGCTGAGAGAAATTTTTTAAATTTCCCCCATGTGTTTCCTTTAAAAAAATGGAATATGTAATTTACAATTCACCTTCTAAATTTACTATACCATTAGGACAGCTTTATTATAAGAATCCTATATTTTATTCATTGACTTTAGCCAAAAGGAAATTTCACTAAGACTGTCTTGTCATTTTTATCTTCTGAATCCCTGCACCCATTATGATTTTGATATTTAATAACCGGTTCCCCACTTAACTTTTTTTTTTAATATGACCTAATATCTTCTTAACAAACTACCTTGAAGTCGTTCTTTGACATTTTATAGAATATATGGTCTTTATCATTCATTTGATTTTAACAGGTATTCTTTTATAATACAACTGTTAGTTATAATGGTTAATAATAGGTAACATTTAGTGAACTTTGTTAAGTGCTTTACTTGGTTATTTAATTTAATCATCACAATTATCTATGATAGAGTTGCTAGTGTTATCCCAGTTTTACAGGTGAAAAGGTTAAGATTTGAAGAGTATGAGTCACTTACTACAGTCACCAAGCCAGTCGGTTTTGGAATTAGGGATTGTACCCATATACAGACATACACACACACACACACACACACACACACACAGGGGAGATTCTGCCATGTTTATTTTATTCTTTGCAGTTATCTTATACTAAATATGTACCTATATTATGTATCTTGCTTCTTGAACTATAAACTTTCAGATACTGCTTTATTTTAGGAACCATGGTTTCCACATCTGACTGCTTATGACTCGGAGTGTGTTATTAAAAGCACAGCTTTTGAGTCATATCCCCTGAAGATTTAGATTCAGATTCTCTGAATCTGGACTGGAGCCTAGTAAACTGTATTTTAGAAAAAAATGCCATAAATATATCCAGAGAGGAGACTGCTGTCTTTGGTAGGTCACTGAAGCTTTTTTTTTTTTTTTTCTTATCAGTGCTGTCTACTTGAGAGCCATGATAAGGGTAAGGTCCCACAGACTCATCTTGAATATGTTCTGTTATTTCCCCAGAACAGTCCTACAGCATACCAACAAACCCAGACTTTACCCCACTCTGGGCATTTTCTATGCACCCTGCCCTGTGTTGGACCCTTCAGCAGTCGTTTCATAAGAGCCCTCTCCTAGGACACTAAGGACTGCTTAGACGCTGATATGGTTGCTATTTTATTTATTGCCCACAGACTTCATGTAGTGGTCTTGAAGGTATGATTGCAGATGGCTTCCTTAGTAGAGCTTTTCAGTGAGGTCTCTTAAGAAACTTTGGTTAGCAATTTTCAGATATTGATTTACTCTTCATGGAAGTCTTGGGATCTAAATTTATTCTTTCCAAGAGTCAAAGTAAACCACATTTTACTCTTCTATGGAAGTTTCTTATTCTGTTTCACCTCTCTCTTCAAAGTTTAAATAAATGTCAAAAAATTATTCTTTATGTTTTTCTTGCTGGGTTCTTCAGTAAATAACATATTTAACATGAAGGTTTTAAAAAAAATCTAGAGCTGAATTCTGTTTGCCAGTCCTCTTACGTATTAAATCATGTTTGTTCTATGGCAGTGTTCTCTGTCCAGTAGAAATGTAGTGTGAATCACATATTTATTTTAAATTTTCTAGTAGTCACATTTAAAAATAAAAAGAAATATGTGAAATTAAGTATAATAAATTTGTTAACTAAGTGTATTCAACATATAATTTCAACATGTAATCAATATAAAAACATCATTAATGAGATGGTTTACATTATTTTTTGTATTAAGTCTTCAGAATCTGGTATATTTTTAATAATTACAGAACATCTCAATTGGGATGCTAATTTTTTTTTATAAAAATCCTTGGTCTGTTTATAGATTTCATGAAATTTACAGTTGAAAATGCATATTCACCTATCAAAGCTTTTCCAAACAATTTAACATTTTCCAATAGCTGAATTATCAGCTCTTAACTTTAAGCTTAAATGGTGACAGTTAAATCTATTAAAAATTTATTTTCTCAGTCACTCTTGCCTTTTGTCTAGTGGTCAGTAACTCCATGTCACTAGTGGCTACCATGTCAGACGTTGTCACACTAGGAACAAACTGTTTAAATGCTGTTAAATATTGGGCTCACTTCCCACGTGCTATGTGATTTTTGTGAAATGACAATCTCTTTTAAACTCATTTGGCTCATCTATACTGCTGGGTTAATAATATAACTATTTCATGGGGTGGTTGTTATCATTAAATGAGAAAAGACAAAATATTCAGTAAGTATTAGCGATCGTCATCATCACAGTCATTATACTACATTTAGACCAATGGCACTTACCCTCTAGCTGACAATGGCCCTTTTGGAAATCTTGTGAGCACTGCCATCTGTCTCACATAAGACACAGGGACAGTGTACACCTGTTTGTGTGTAACTTCCAACAGGTTCGGGGCAGCTACCTGAAGCCTAATACCCTTGTCAAGTATCTTCAGGCCCCAGCTTTACAATGCTTGATTTGTATTAACTGCTGTACGTATCCAGCCACCAGTTCCCCATCACAGCCTTCATCATTTGTGTCTATGTCATGGGGTTCTTTGAGGAAATGAGTTCATGTTGACTTGGAGGCTTATTTATCAGTATACTCCAAGTCATTTAGTTATCCTTTAAAATCTCATTTGTTTTCTTCCAATTTACCTTTTACACTAATTTCTGATGAAAAGAAAGTGCTTCTTATTTACCAGACATGTAAACGAATGTTGACAATTGAAGATAAAATTAGATTAGTACATAAAAGAACCATTATATTTCTTAGTTTTCAAAATAATTTTGGGGTAATTATTGTTAAAGCAGCTGTATTTTCATAGGAATTGGTTCATATATAATAAACACAAGCAAGATCCTTTTTATGTATTTTTAACTAGAATCTTGTGTTTTTTGAAGAATTCCACAACAGTAAATATCTTGCTGTGTAATAATCTGCCCTGAAAATATATATATTGCATAAAATGTGGCATTCAAATTAGTTAAAAATGTAAATAATTTCAGAAGTACATCAAAGTAAAAAAGCAATAGATATTTGCCTGAAATAGATAAAGTTTTAGATTTAAAATGTTATAAAATACTAAAAGTGACTGTTTTCAACCCAAAGCTTAGGCGGAATTGCAGAATATAAGGGTGAGGTTAATTCTAACTGCTAATAAGCTTTTGTGATTTTGATCCAGGTAATAGGGAGGCCCCTTGGTGGAGTTGAACGAGCAATGGTTTGGAAGTCAAACATAATGGTTAGTTTCTTTAGACGTATTCTAGCTCTGAGGCTTGGGCGATGTATTTCCCCCCTCTAAGCTCCACTGTCTTCATTCGCTTGTATATTTGGGAAAATAGAACCAAATTCAAGTTTATTCTTTGCTTGTTCTCCTCCAGGAATAAATGAGATATACTATGTGAAGTACCTGCTTATTATGTGCACTTAATAAATCTTATTCCCTTTCTCTTTCTTTCCACATGCCACGTTTAACTTGTCAAATTCAATTACAATGTTCCTTTGGGGGCTATTCAGGGAGAACTGGAGATATCACTGAAGAAACAAATGGCCAGAAACATTTCTTTAAAAGGAAGAAGTAAAGGGCACACATCAACAATGACCCCTATAACACAAGAGATACCCACTCCCACAAACAACCACAGCAAATACTGGTCTCCTTCTCGTTTCTTTTACACTCCCTTTCTTTGCAGTTCAAAGATCTCAGATTTTACTGATTTACAGTGCCAGTCAGATAGCCTAATTGTATGAGGTAGCATGTTTTAAAACCTGGCAACCTGGAGCATGGATGCCAATGTAAAGACCATCAGATTCAGATCTTTAAAATTAATTGCTGTGGGGGAAATAAAAACAGCCATGTTTGCCGCCTTACATGTCAAGCTCTCAAAATGTGTAAAGTTGGAAAGAACAAATTAATAGTTAACATCAAAATCTCCAGGGTTTATGGTGATCCTAGGTATTTGTAAAGGTAAGATAGCATCTTAGAATCCATCAACACCCTAAGTTAGGGAGATGGGCTGCCCGAAAAACCATAGTTCCTCCCCCTGCGAGTGAGTGGGCCTTGGCGTATTACTCGATATCCTCTATAAGGTGGAATAGTAATGATACCTAAGGCATAGGATTTTGTGACGATAAAATAAATACTTGTAAATCACTTAGAGCAATACGTAGAACCAGCAAGAATTTAATAAATATTGTCTCCTATTTTTACTGTGTTCTTTCTTAAAATTACCGGCCTTACAGAAATCCCTAACACATCCGATTACTCTGTTTTGATTCTAACTACCTCTGAATTGGAAAAAAAAAAAATAGGACTTCAGCAGCACTGTTTTATAGGATATTCTAGGTGACAGAGTGTCATTCGATATAGATTTGACTGTATGTATTTCCTTGTTTCTCAAGTTAATACATAGAAGCCTGCACATCTGGATGCCATCCGAATGTCTGTCTGATGTAAGTTCTTAGAAGGAAGCTCTTGTGTGCTCTGCAAAGTCTAAAAATACAGGGTGTGTTGGATGTAGGGGTTTAGCAATGGAACAGCAGCTCTGTTTTGTTAAGATTACTCTATGATTCATTATTGTAATGATGGTAATTATATTTATAGCTACCATGCTTAAAACTTTTTAGAACTATACTGTGTAGAATAAAATCATGGAGAATGGAGAGCTGAATGTTTCACAAAATGGAACTTTCCATAGTGATACTTGAGGTATTGATAAAGAATTGTAGTGCTAGGAGGAGCCTTAAAACATTGCTGTGCGTTGTAATAACAAACAAGATATTGCTTAAAAGTTCCCAGGGTCTCAATGTATGCACGATTCCAAAGCACAGATTCATGGTTAAAACGAATCCTTCTTGAAGCAATCTAAATATATCAAATCCCATTTTTTCTTATTGTCGTAAAGTTAAACAAACTAGGAATCAAATTACCAACAAAACAATAACAATGAAAGATACCACTGAGAGCCAGTGAAAAGGCAAGTCACACATGGCGAGAAGATACTTGCAATGCATATCTCAGCAAAGAGCTCCTGTCAAGACTATAGAAAGAACTCCTACAATAGAAAAAATAGGGAAAACTATTGACTGGACTTTTCACCAACCAGGATCTTCATCTGACCAATAAGCCTATGAATATGTACATAACAATGTTAATCATTGGGGAATGTAAAATAAAACCACAATGAAAAAGAATTTTAAATAAGATATCTCTACATACCTATTAATGGCTAAAATTAAAAAGAATGATAACATCAAATTTTGCCACCAGTGTAAGACAACTAGAACTTTATATATTGCTGGTATATGAGAAAATAATGCTATCATTTTAGAAAACTTTTGACAATGTCTACCAAAGTTAAATATACACTTATCCTATTACCCAGCAATTCCAACATAAGGCAATATTCAAGAGAAATCAGTGTATAAGGCACTTCAAGAATGGTTATGAAAGGTTTATTTTATTAGCCTAAAACTAGAAACAACCCAAATGTCATGAAGAGTAGAATGAAGAAATAAATTGGGACATAGTCATAAAATGAAATACAGCCAGAAACATAAAAAGAAAGAACTGCCACCACACAGCAACATGGATGAATCATGCTGACGTAATGAGCGAAAGAAACAAGACACCAAAAACTCTGTGTTGCACGATGCCATTTATAGGAATTTCAAGGACAAGTAAGACTGCTTGTAGTGATGGCGATCAGCACAGCCAAAGCCTCTGGGGTTGGCTGGAAAGGAAAAAATTGAAGCCTCCTGAGAAATGTTCCGTATGTGGACCTGGGTGGTTACATAGGTTCACGTGTTTGAAAATCTCATATAAGATTTGTGAACACTTACGATTTGTGTGCTTTACTATATCTATGTAACAGGTTAAAAAAAAAAAAAAAAACAACTCTACACTGCGACCGAAAAATGAACATGAGTAATTCTGTTGCACTTCAGCAAAATAATGGGAAGGACTGCTGAAAAAGAAAGACTTTCATATGTTAAATAAACTGACATTATGTCAAAGTTAAGATCAAATGCAGGGCTCTTCATTGTTCTTGTTTGATTTTTGCATCATGCTGTTTTTAATAGAAAAAAGTTGATTTACTTGGAATTTGAATAGAGTTGTCTGTTTTCTCTCACTTTTTATAATTTACTCAGTCATTTATTTATGTGAGTACAGCCTCATAGTTATTTTATATTTTGGCGTTAATTAAGCCAGTGTTACACTATTTATTTTGTTACCCAAATCGTTACACCCTTGTTTGGTAGCTCTTTCAAGTTGGCCTCTTTGAAATATATTCTTTTCATTTTTTTGTTGATGTTTTTGCTTGTTACTTTGTTTGTTTTCTAGCATGACCATACTTTCTGGTAGGATAAGATGCTCTAGGAAAGAAATAATTGTATTTTTTTTAAGTTATGAAGTAAGCTTAGTAGTTTGGAGACATTATTATTAAGGTCAGGACCACATATCTGATTCCCTTAGAGAGCGAGCATTCCTCAATTTAATGCACATAGACAATATTCCTAACTCAGGTCAAACATATTGCTGAAAAGAAAACCTCATTATAACAACTGCCATAAAGAATCTGGATGGAGATTAGAGATATTCATAGCTTTACTGTGTGTTTTATGTAATACAATGTGCTATAAGGACCTGTGATTGATAGACGAGCTTTAAAAGTCTTGTTTTACTAATAGAGAGATATTAATAACATAACTAAATATGTTCCCTCTGCAAAACTGTGCTATAAAAATGTGATTGATGAGGAAGAGCTTTTAAAAGTTTCGCTTAACTTTTAGACTCACTTGATTGTTTCTATTAAACTACACACCCTCAAAGCAAACAAATTTCACTGGAAGACGAAGGGTTTTTAAATGCAAATGAGTTTCTGTCTCAAGACATCTTATTTCTGTCAAATATTTTTTAGAATTTACAGTTTAAATCAGAAAGTATTCACATAGAGATAAAAGTTCTACAGAGACAGAGAAAAATGAATGGATTCCTTCAAGCAGTAACAATAATGTGAAATCATCTTCGCAGTGATATAATCAAGGCAGTTCCAATGGTGCACCTGAATATGTGATGTATCATAGAAAAAGAGTTGTTTATATTAAAAAAGACACATTTAATTGTTTATAAAATAGACTTTCAAGTATTTTCTAAAATAAAAGGTGAGAAAACAATGAAGAGAAAAAATTTGTATAGTTGAAACAAAAAACATAGATGAAAAGATTCTCTTTGCTTTATTATTTTTGTTTGACAACGTTTATTTTCTCTGCAACCTGACTTATTTTCAGTTTCCTACACGGTATCCTTCTACGTCATTTTACATGTGAAATTATTAACTCTCTAAGAACCAGTTTGGTCATTTTAATGGACATATCTCTGTCTTCTTTTAACTCACATAGTTACCTTGAGTACCTCGAATGGTTCACCTTTTATCTTCCTGTGGTGTTTGTATAGAAGTATATCGAATAGTAAAAAAACATATTTTATAGACATAAGACTTGTTTCCCAAGCTATTTGCTTGAGAAAGCGTTGTAAGAGTTTTCAGTAGTCACTTCCCAACAAGAATAAAAATTAGGCTTTGTGAGCACTTTTTTTCCACTGCCAAACTCCATCTTCCCTCTTCCCCCTATTCTTCCTTTTCTCTGCCTTCTGTTCATTCAGACCTGCAGGCATGTTTATTGAGCACTTACTATGTGCTGAACTTATTGTAGCCCCAGTCTACTCCTACCACGGCTCTTCAGCACCAGTTAAAACTAACCACAGATCATATAAGGTACAGCCACGCGTGGAGTCAGCTGTGTACTGTGGGGCCTGGATGGTGCTGCACCAAGTACCACATGTAATATCCTTCTCTTGTCTTTACTTTCTAGTTATTACTGCTGATTTTTAAATATTTTGCCATCCTCCATGAAACCCGCTATTAGAGGTATTTCTCTGCTCTGCTGAAATCACAACATATTGTTGAAGATGAAACACCTTTTCCATGGTGGACGCAAAATTTTGTGCCCTCTGCATCAGCTGAAATTTTGTTAACTATCTTGGGATAATATTGGGTGATTTTATGAAGTAAAAACAAACAAAGTTTGTTTCCCCAGTCTTAGAAACTGGAATTTTGTATTCCCAAAGCAAGAATTCAGACCTCAAACCTCTTTCAATACTTCCGAATCTTTTTGCCCTTTTCCCACCCCTTAGCAGAAGTGACTTCATTTTCTTTGTCTCTTAAACAAGTTACAAACTCAGGTTCAACCTTGTTCTTTGGGGGCTCACTGGAGAAGATATTTCTGAGAAATGGCATTGTGGTAAAATTTAGATTCCTGTTGTTTATTCTGTTCCGTATCTAACTTGCAGGATTGAAAATGACTGGTCCCACACCCCTATTTTGGTTCATAATGACAACCCTATGTCTAATCTGGACTAGAATCCACAGAATGAAGTCAAGCATATAAATCTCTTAATTTAGAGTTGTCCTGCTCCCAGAAATAAGATGAACAATTCAGGAAAAGGAAAATACGGCTTCTGTCCAGTCCAGGACTTCCCATGAAAGCCCAGGAGGCTTTTTAAGGAGGGATTTTCTGATCTAGCCCAGATACAGACTGAATGTATAATTACAGATTATGTCTAGTCTCCTTTGTGCAATGTGTAATGTGACACTACGTCTCCTTGCTTTAATGGGAAGCAACATTAAGAAGAAAACGTCAAAATGCTGCTGGCATTTTGCTGGCAGCTGGGCTCTTGTTTCAGAACTCCAGTCAGTAGGTGCAAGTTAGATTTTTCAGTTGTGACCATCGAAGCAGTAATGTCATGGCCAATAGGAAATGTTACGGCTTCCTTTCTTCATAAAAGCAGATCAAAGGGAGGCTAAAACTCTTCCACAATTTTGTTCTAATTCTGTATAAAGAATAATAAAGAAATGGAAAGTTATAAAAGGTAAACTGGTATATATTTAATTCACATTTATTGAATGTTTAATATGTGCCTATACTGCTCTCCGTGATGGGAATATGTCAACAAAAATAAAGCATAATCCCTGGTTTCGAAAAGATATGAAGATTATTAGAGCTTATGTATTTTTAATTCTTAATTTAAATTGCAATGTATACTATATATAGAATTTTAATTTTAACATATGATTTTCTTCCTGAAATGATTAATATCTCTTTTAATATTTGTTTATTCTTGCCATCTTTAGGAGATAGTCAACTTCAACTGTCGGAAACTAGTGGCTACAATGCCTCTTTTTGCTAATGCGGATCCTAATTTTGTGACTGCCATGCTGAGCAAGTTGAGATTTGAGGTGTTTCAACCTGGAGATTATATCATACGAGAAGGAGCGGTGGGTAAAAAAATGTATTTCATTCAACATGGTGTTGCTGGTGTCATCACAAAATCCAGTAAAGAAATGAAGCTGACAGATGGCTCTTACTTTGGAGGTGAGTGAAAAAGAAACTTCAGCTGAGCTGAAGTCTAATTTACCTGCGATAAGTATCTTTATCAGAAATTTGGAGATGTCAGGATGTTGTTTGTTGGTTTTGAATATGGGCTTTTATTTGAATTCTGATAAAAAGTCTATACGGTATGTTTTCACATTTCAGGGTCGCCCGTTCAGGGCACATGCACTTACTACCCTATTAGTTAGAGTAGTCCTTCACCTTCTTGAACTGAAACCAAATAACAGTGGCTTAAGCAGATGGACAGTATGTTTTCCTCTCAACAAATGTCCCAGGAGGGTCAGATGGCTCCCCTCAGGACAGTTTTCATGCACCCAGATTTCATTTATTTTGTTGGTCTGACATCCTCTAGAGTGTTTCCTCATTTTCACAAAAGGCATTGGTTCCCTTCCACAAATTGGGCCACAGGAGAGGGAGGAGGGGACAGAGGAAGTGAAGAGTGAGCAGTTTCTCTTTAGATGTGTGCCCAGAATGGCCAACATCACTGCCCTATCACATCTGATTGGCCAGAATTTAGTCACAAGAGTACCTCTAGGTATAATGAAGGCTGGGAAATGTAGCTTCTGGTTGAGTGGTGTATTAGTTGGAGATCTCTAGAGAAACAGAACCAGCGGGATACATATACACAGAAGGAGATTTATCATGAGAAACTGACTCATGTGACTATGGAGGCTGACAAGTGTTATGATCTGCCCTCTGAAACTGAAGAACAGGAATGCTGGTAGTTTAATTTGTCTGGTTCCAAAAGCCTGAGAACCAATGGTGTAAATCATGTCTGAGAGCAGAAAGTAAGATGAGATGTTAGCTCAAGCAGTGAGACAGGAGAAAAGGAATGAATGCCTTCTGCCGCCTTCTTTTTTTTTTCCTGTTTAGGCCCCCAGTGGGTTGAAGATGCACACCCTAGAAAGGAAAGTTCACTTGACTGAGTCCACTGGTTCAAATGCTAATCTCACCCAGGAACACCCTCATGGACATACCCCCAAATGATGCTTAATTTGAGCACCTCATAGCCAGTCAAGTTGACACATAAAATTAACCGTCACAAGTGGCAATTTGCTTTGTTAAAAATTCTGACAAGGAAAAAGAGAAACTGAAAGCTGATGGAAATAAATAAAAGCTGATAGTAAGCAATACAAGTATAATCCAGCTTTGGGGGGAAGTGGTTTGGGGAAAAATGTTTATGGGTTTGTGTTTTGTTTTGTTTTGAGATTTTTCTTGTTTTCTAGTACTACATGATGCTCTAAGCTCATCTTACACGTTTCCTTACTCAGTCCTAGAATCAGCCATTTTTCCAAGGATCCCTGATTCCTTTGATTGAAGATTGGTTTTAGAAACCATCATCTGGACACTAGGTGACTCATTTCTATTACCATTACTTCCAGGTCCTCTCAGCTGACAAGGCAAAGTGAAACATATGTACATACTACGTTGTATGTATACACATGTCTGTAAATATTTCTATGTGTAGCCATAGTGTATCCATATTAAGCTAAATATGAATACATACTGATATTTCCAACTCTAATCCATTACCACAGAAATTATTCTAGCCTCTTTCCCTTGTTTATCTGTAGTACACCCCTCAACAGGAAGAAATTTGGTTCCCACAATCCATCATCCATTTACTTACTTAATTATTCAGTTCTAGTATAGATTGACAGTGGTTTTAAAATTGTTAACCAGTACATCCATGGGAAATAACTTTATCAACTAGAGTACAGTCTTACGTACAGTTCCTTTTGCCTCTTCATTCATTTGCAAAGATGCTTAGGTCAGCATCTTATTCCTCCCCCTCCTTCACTGAGGTGGTTTCATACAACTGTAATAGACTTACATTCTTTTGTTACATTCTGAATTCCATCCAGAGAACTCATGACTACCTAAATTATTTCTTTTTTAATTTCCATACCATCAGATTTACACTTACATTTTTGTGCTGTAAAGTTTTACAGTTTTTGACAAATGTTTACTGTCTTGAATTCACCATTACAGTATCATCCAGAATTGTGTTTGACAGCAATACAATAATTGTATTGATAGCAAGTGATGTATAAGAAAGATAATGGGATTAAATGAGGTTTGTTTTTAAAGAGGAATGAGATGGTCTTCAATTACTAAACATAGTTATAAAAATCAAAATGCAATTTTATATAAAATACATATTCTTCTCCATTCTTCTAAATTTCTTTTAAAACATACGTGATCAGTTCTAAATTTAACCTTATAAAATTACCAGTGAAGTTACCTCCCATTTTAACCATTGAACAAATATTTCTTCTGTAGTTTATTCTTGAGTCAAATATCTACTTATTCAACCCAACTCATTTCAGTAAGAAATTCTACAAAATAATACTTTGTTTGGATTCACTGCTTTTAGTGTCACTCATAATTTCACTATGCTGACCTCAACAGGCTATTAGTGGACCTGTCCTTTGATGAGAATTTTATGGAAGAAAATAGGTCAGCATACTTTCAATTCTTTTACACGTGCAGTGGATATTTGTTCAATTTAAAAACCAAAGAATCCAAACAAAGGCTATTAGAACCCGATAATAATAATAAGTTGTACTTATTTAGCATGTTAGGGTTTACCTCTTTATGTATACCTCTTTAAGTGTCTAATATGAAAATTTTGAAGTTGATAGAGTAAACTTTTGTAGCATACTAATTTTACATTTCCATAAGCTGAGCATGGCAAGTTCATAGTACTCTTAAGCAGAAGAGCCAGGGATCAACTGAGGAATGCTCTTTCCATTCTTCTAAAGTGTCTGGATTAAGTAAATGTATTCAGTGCACAGAATACACTCCAACTAAATGGCAAGCAAAATAGTGAGATAAGGAGACATTCGAAGAAAGCTCGCATTCAGAGTTCTGTGTTTTGTGCATAACTTCCTAACTTGATTTATTTCTGCAATAATACTGGGCTCTCTCTCTCTCTCTGTATATATACACACACACACACACACACACACACACACACATGTGTCTAGAGAGGTCTCCCCCCCCTTTTTTATGTGCAGGTGGGAGAGAGAGTGTGTTATATTAACTCATGCATCATTGTATTCAGTGTTCTCACCAACAGAGTTCCAAGTAATGTTCTAGGAGACAGAATAAAAGAAAATGAACATTATCTAAGTGCCTGCTGTGTATTAGGCAGGTTTATAGGTACTAGTTATACAGCATTGAGCAAAATAGACAAAATTATCCACAGTCATGGAGCTTTTTTACGTTATATTTTAAAGAAGAAATTTAATAAAGAAATCTGGAAATTACTGAAATATTAGGCCACAGTATCAGATGGTGATAAATGCTTCAAGGAAAACTGAAGCAGAGAAGAAGGATAAGAAACACCTCCTTGCCCTTCCTTGCCAGGTGGAGATTAGCATTCGGGCATGCGAGATTACCTAAGAGTCCCAGGCTTCCTACTGAGAGTGATGGACAGTGGGACTAAGAAAACTAACGAGATTGGTCCTCATGGCTGAGCCCAGGTAAATGGTGAGGCAGTGAGTTTTGGGTACTAAAGAAGTAAGGGTCTTCCTTGCAGAAAAAGAAGTTCCTAATCTCCTTGATTCCTTCTATGAGGAAAATTTTTATAATTCTCTTTTTACGTATGAGAGAGATGAGCCTCAGAGAAGTTTAACAATCTGGCAAATTCCATGTACCTGAAAAGAACAAAGCCAGGTTTCAAACTCAGCTATGAATCTGACCCCAAAGCCTGTGTTTTCTCCACTGGTCTTCACTGCTTCCTAAGAGAGGGTATGATGATCCTCTAGGATGTCAGCTTTAAGCATTAGTACACCTTAGCTTCCTTTCAGAGCCATCCATGGCCCTTTTATACATGCATTTGTTAAACCATTTTGTAATCAATATGTTCTACCTGACTCTCCTTTTAATCATGCCATTAACATATTATCCACTAAGTTAAACTGCTATTCATATACTTCATTAAAATTTCAGTCTATCTTTGTATTCAGTAGTTCATGATTTTAAAGACAAGCTTTTATTTTTTTCTAATATAATGTTTCATTGTTACTATTTCTATCCATTGATCTCTTAGAGGTTGTCTTTCCACACCAAAGTGTTCTAATTGATTCAGTCTCTTGACTTTGCTTCTTTCCAAATGTTTGTCCCATAAATTCTTCTTATAGTATAATGATGTGAAATAAACTTAGCAGAAAGAAAATACTTCCCACAGTTGTTGTCATTATAAATCATTTGGTATTAAACGCTGCTTAATCATGTCTAACATTTTGACAACCTCAAGGAGACTGCCAGATACTTTATATAGTTAAAGTGCCTATTTAAGAGTTTTATGCCCAAAAATGCATCTGGTCAGATTACAATCATCTGGTATTTTTAAATTTTAAACCAAGCCACAGGTTTGAAAAACCACAGACAATTCCATCATGGTGACTATTCATTATTTGTAAGAGGAATGGAGCATCTGCCAATCTGTAGCTTACAGTTTACTCTACCTCTAGTCCATTGTACATTTCTAAAATTATTTTAGTGAAAAGTATGAAGTTCTATGGCAAGCCAAAACAAATCTGGCAGGTTATGACTCACCTTAGAATATAAAATTGTTTTGAATATTTTTAAATGTTCTTTCTCCTTCTTTTGAAAACATAAATTGTGAAAATTTGATTACCAATACTCTAGTACTCACATTTTACTTGTGTTATTCAACTTTTGTAACAATAAACTCTGTATATGCCATTAAGGGAATTTCTGGTAATAAAGAACAGATGGAAGATTTTTTCCCTCATTTTGCATAGCTCAGAGGGTAGAAAGAAGTAGGGCTTTCTATCAAGCTAACTGGAGCAAATACAGGGTAAATACATCACCCAATAAGGATAGTCTAAGTGAAAGCTATCTCCTGGATTGATGTTTTCTTTAAGGGTTCTCCTTGGAGGAGATCTGCATTGGTGATTTGAGAGTAACCAGTGGGCCTTTTATTTTGAAGCCCAACCTTTCCATTCATGCCTGTGTCCCAGCACTCCCAGAAGGGGAGGCTCCAGCCCCCTGCTCTCTGTGCTCTCATCCACTCTAGCTATTCCTCATTCAGGAAAGTTTATCTGATTGTGTCCCTTGCCTTTTCTACAAAGAAGAATAATACCCAAATTCTTTAAGAACATCTCCAAAACCCTCTACAGTCTGGCCAAACCTATTTTCCTAATCTCAGTGCATATCTTTCCCTTCTGACACCCTTACCCCAACCCCCTAAAACTACTAGTTCTTATATAAGCAAGCAAATGTTGCCTTTGCAAAGAATGATCCCTTTGGTTTAAAAAAACTAAAACTAAAATGAAAACAACCCCCTTCACTCTTTAGGCTGACACATTGCTTCTCATGTTTTTATGACACCACTCAAGTATTATTTTTTAATCTCCCCCAGGCAGGCAATTTTTTTCTTTCTGTTTTCATAGTACTTTAACCTTAACCTAATATTGAACTGTTTTCATTATTATTTTATACATCAATCTTCCATATTAGATTATGAATTTTCTAAGTTTAGATACTGTGATTTTTTTTCCAGTTTAAACCTGCAACACCAAGGAACAATGCTTGAACTGTCACACAAAGTCAGTGAGAACTTGTACAGTGAGTGAATGGATGAATGGATGGTGGATGGATATATGTTCCCTTGTCTCTATTCTTTATCTCTATCTCTTCTTCTGCTTTTTCTCCAGCCTCAAAAAAGAAAAGCAGTCAAGCATCCCATTCACTTTTGTATTATACTGGATTCAATTCATTCTCTTTATCTCAAGATTGGAAATCAATACAAATAATAATGATAAATTATAAGCTAAACTAAATGAAACACAAGACATTACCTGTTTCTGAGAAGTTCAGTGTTAATATTTAAATTACTTTCTATGTAATTTTAAATAGATCTCACTCTATTAAGGATAATATAGTTCTAGAATTTAACAGTGTAATCTGGAGCAAGGCTATCCAGTAGAACTTTCCGTGGTGATGGAAATAGTATCTACTTAATACTGTTCAAAAACTAGCCAGGAGCAATATGCAGCTATTGAGCATTTGATGCTAGTGTGACTGGGGAATTAAATTATTAATTTCATTCTATTGTAATTAATTTAGATTAAATATAAATAACCACATGTGGCTAGTACCTACCATATTGGATAAAACAGATCTAGATTGCTGTAAAAAGGGGCTGAAAGGAATTTACAAGGTTATTTTATCTAGCATAGTATAAAGGAGTGTTATCTTTCCCTATTTTTTTATTCTTAGATATTTTCCAATCTTTCAAAAAATCTTTATTTCATGCTAATCCTCAAATATCCCTAAGAGTTAATTTATCTCATAAATGTAGCAAATGATATCAATTTCCTTCCTTTCTTCCTTTCTTCAATCCTTCAATCCTTTTTTCCTTCACATATAGATATTGAAAATCTTCAGTGTTCCAGGCAGAATTCCAGGTATTAGTCATAGAGTAGCAAATAAGATAAAATCTTAGAACTCATGGATATTATGTACTTGGGGAGATATCCAACATGCAAAAAATTAATGAATACATGAAATAATTTCAAGTAATAGATACCATGAAACAAATAATAAAACAAGTTAATGAAAGAAGAGTTGAGTAGAGAAGAGACCTTAATAAAAAGAGGTAACTAGCCATTTAATTTCTTCAGGAAAGGCATGGAGAATAGCAACAGCAAAGTTCCTGAAGTGGAAACAGAGGTGGTAGATTCCAGGAACAAAAAATATCACCTGACAGAGCAAAGGGAGAGATGGAAAGGGTTATAGAAGCCGAGCTCTATTTTGTATCCAGAAAAAGAACTAGCGACATACATAGAACATGATGTACTTATAAGTCATCTTAGTGATAGGCCGGGCACCCTAACTTAGTTACGTGGGAAGGTGGTAACCAGAGGGGGGAATAAGAACTGGTGCTAATGAACTGGATGGACTTGTGGGATAGAAAAAGAATTACTTGAGTTAGAGCAGTAGAATCAATTGAGTTGGAAATCCAAGAAGTGGTGATCTGAATGGCAGCTTTGAAGTTGGCTAAGCTACTGATAACTAGGTCTAGGATATGACAGTTGAAATAATGGCTAAATAGAAATTTAGAAATGAAATATTGTTAAGAGTGAGTTAACCAAAGAACACTAACAATGTGTTAAATGAAGCATCTCCAAGCATTCTGATGGATACAATGATGATATGTTTTAAACGTTACAAAAAGAAGAATCTATATTTCAGGGAAGGCCTACTTAAACTAAGTTAAGGTTATACTTTTAAGACTTTTTCCCTTCATGTGTTATTTACACTATTTTCCTTATTTTCTCTCCATCTCTAATTATTTTCTGATTTATTTGCAACATTTATATAAAAAGTACACAGAAACTATGGGACTAAAAGATTCCTACTATGCTGATCATTTTATGTTTTTATTTGCATCTTCATCTTTAGCACATTCCCTGATAGATCTTTTTAATGGAATAAATATTTGTGGCATTGAATCTAAATTTGAAATCATCTTTAATTAAATAATATTTTACATCATGAAGTCAGTTATCAAGCTTTTAATAAATGATCTCTATTTATATTTCTTTTCAATTTTTCAAACATTTAATTGTAGTATCTGCCCTTCTTTGTTTTTCCTCTGGTTTCTTAACAAAAATCATAAATGTGAACCACATCATTAGACTCAGTATTTTGGTAATACTTCATTTGATGCTGAATAGAGCAGCAAGATTCCTTCTGAGCTTTTTTTTTCTGAGTTTTTTGTTTTTATTTTGTTGATGTTGGCTTTTTTTGGGGGGGGGGTGTTATTGGTTGTTTTGTTCTGTTTTTGTTTTTGGGTTTTTTTTGTTTTTTTTGCTCTCCAGCCTCACATTTGGCTTTGAGAGCCGCAGTACCACATCGCTGACTAAGGTCTTCTTGCCCCACTTCAGCAGATCTGTTCATCCCCGTCACAGGCGGGTATGATGAGTGAGCTAACATTAGTAAAGTACTCCCAGTTCTTTGGATTAAAGTTGTGCAAGCTATTATTCTGTTGTGACACCTTCTTTAAGGATCATTATTGTACTTCATTGTATTTGTGGAGTCTGGGAAAGAAAGTGGGGGAAAAGTCTTTGAGTAGGCACACTTCAACACAGTGTAAAAGGACAGCAAGTTATGGAAAGAGCTTGGGTTCAAATTTTATTTTTAATATTATCTTTTTTTCCTCCCACTTTTTCTATTCTATACTATCAGCCCAGAGTGGGGTGAGTTGAAGGAAGACCATCTTTCTGTGGGAATAATAAGTGGTACCTTCTGAGGCATTAGGTATACATTTGGAAGCAATTAAAAGTTCTATGACATTCTCAAAGCCGTATTTTTATCCTATAAAAGAGTTAGGAGGTATGCAAATGAAGCATTCCAGGCTCTTTATCATAATGTAGAATTTCAGTTTAAAACATTGTTAAGATCTTATTTGATAAATGCTCCCAACACAGTATTTATGATCTTGGACAGCCACTCTTTAAACAAGTTCATTTGGAGGCAGTGGTGTCCTGTGGTTAGTTTATGCATGTAATTGCTGGTAGACAGATGGCTAGGTTCTCACTGTGTCCTCATTTCAACTCTATCTCTAGCTTGCTCCTTTTCCATGTGGCCTTCCACGTGTGCCAATATCAGAGGCTTTTAATTCTGTGTCCAAGTTTTACTTACTCTTAAATTTAGACCCTCCCCTCAAGTCTGAAGTTCCACATTGCTAAAACTGTACCACTGTACAGTGGCAACCCCTGCTGACCTGTGCACCATATGCAGTTTATAAGGTTATGTCTCAGTAGCTCAAGCATATTTCATTGCTTGATTGTTCCTGCTCTCATAATATTGCAAATTAAATTATCAAATTCTATCTTTAGGAACAAAACTATAAGAGGATCAGGAAGCCACATGATGTGGCAGAGCGCTCAGCATCCACAGCGCCAGGGACCAGTGCCATCTCTGTCAACAAGACCCAATCCAACTGCATGTCCTCTGGCAACTTGTTTAATGTTTTAAGGCTTGGGATCATCATCTGTAAAATGAGTTATTAAAATGGACACTGTGTGCAGCCTTCCAGGTCTGTGATTCTGTTGGAATGGCACTCGTGGGAGCATCTCCTTTTTGCCAGCTTGCTTGTTTTTAATAGCTTTTTGAGTATCCAAAGTGTCTTCTAGCTTATTCTAGAGTCCACAGAAGTATTATCACTGAGGATATTTTCCAGTACAAGACCTTAGCATTAAAAAAATGGAGGCAGGTGATACTGGTGAAGATTCATGTTCTAGTGCGTGAAAATTAACTACAACCCTTTTTCATGGGTAGCGAAAAAGTAGAAAGTGTCAGGGGCTGGTTGTGAAGCCCTTTGAAATGTGACAGAAGGATACTGTTTAAGGGTGTGGGTGTTCAGAGTCAGATCTTGAGATGCTGTTGGGTTTTGAGAAAGTCTCTGATCTTCTCCAAGCCCCTGTTTCCAAATCTGTAGCATCAGGATGATAATAGTAATTTCTACCTCATTAGGCTTGTTTAGATTAGTGGATGATTTAACACGTACAGAATGCTTAGAACAACAGTTGGGACATAATCTGTGCCATGATATTAGTTGGTAACAAAAGCAACTGGACTGATGTCATATAGAGCAGCAGATACCCATGCAAGATGTTACTGAGGTATTTTTGAATCAGTGCTCATGTCGAGTGAATCAGCACTGGAGAACTGAAAGATCTATTTGTATATTCTTTGGAGTCAGTGTTAGTCTTAATGCAATACCAGTGAAATTCACTCTAAATCGGTTTGTGGCTATGGTTGGACACAGGAATGTGGAAGTGAAATAAATAATCTTGAAAGCTTTTACAAGTTAAAAGTAACCTTGACTCTGAACATTCTAATTCCCTCATTGTACACGCATGCGTGTATATGCATATTCACACACACACACCCAAGAACTGACACTTAGGATTTCATAAAATCCAGATTCTCCAGATAATTTGTGTTCAATGTGTCAGGCATTGTGCTAAGTAATTTGAAATATATAACTCCACATTAGATTAAGGTAACTACAAAAATATATAGTCTTTATTACTTTCAATGTCAATTTCCCAAATGCATTAGGAGGGAAATGGAAGAACAGACATATTTTTTTAAAGCTAAATTATTCAGAAACATTTCCGTAAAATTTGGAATTAGGTAGGCTCTAATCCATTATCTCATTCCCTTGGGCAAATGAGGAGCCTGAGAGATGCCTAGGCCACAGAGATCGGCAGTGACAGTGATAGACTGTCACTTTAGGCCACTGCTCTTCATACAGCAGAAGGTACACTACCTGCAGGTGGTTAGCAATGTTATTACTTCATAGCATTTCAGAAAACAAGGATTGTTCCTCTTAGATTGAATTATGAAACACATTACACACACAATTCCCTTCTCCTAGCCTGTTGCTGAATAATCTGTACTTGCTAATTCTAAGCATGCTCCACTTATGCGTGATTGTTTTGACCTATCTATTACCCATGGAGACACTTCTCCATGGCTGCATTTACTTAGAACAGAAGAGTGAAATTACCGGTCAGAATAGTTCAGCAAAAGGATAATGAAATGGGAAAAGTTTAGTCACTTTAAATTGCATTTCATCACCTATTGTGCAGGGTATAGTAAGTTTATTGAAATGTTTGAATATCCTTAGAAATTTAAAGTGCCAGGCGTATTTACAAAGTTTCTCTGTACCTCATACTATATGTCACAAGAGAAATACATTAACAACAAGTTGATGTTTTAATGACATGCAGTGAGTGGTTCCCTTTGCTGGGATATGCATGTGTGCTCCAAAGAAAGAAGGTTCCAAAGATGTGTCCAAATATTTTTGATGCCAGCAAGTCAATTAATAGCCACTCACACTAACACCATCACACTGGACATGAATGAGAACCTTAATTACAGTCCAATACAGATTAGACTCCTTAAAGAAAGAGCATTTGAAATCTTAATTTAATTCATTGCACAATGCAACAGTTCACTTATTAATTTAGTTCATACTTATTTATCCTCTTGTAAGGACTTAAAATGAGCACCACAAAAAGTTCTTATTTTCTTGGAGTTTATAAGATATTTGTAATTGTAAAACAACCACAAATATTTCCTGCCTCAACAAGAGACTGGAAATATTGGTACTGAAACATTTTTGTATGTGTAATATGCATGTTTGCGCATGTATTGTTACGAGTTGGAGAAGGGAGAGGATACAGTATCAATGTTTGGACTCATCATTTCTAACAGGTTATCATTTTAAATAATATAAGTGGATTAGGGTATCATTATTATCATTATAAATTTGCCAGTGAAAGAGGAACCAAAATAGTACTTCCATATCTTGTGTTCTACATGTCTTCTCCTTTTTGTATCTGACTAGAAAGGAAGTGATCTAGATAAGAGTTGATTCCCAGTTTGTGAGACTCTTGGACCTGGTCTAGCTTGTTTTTTGGCTTCAGTGCCTTTAGAATCAGGGCATTCTGGCTACAACTACATAGTTCCGAGTAAAGAAGGGATTTGAACTAAGCTGTTTGGTCATTCTAGAGTTCAGTTTTCTGATTTCCTTTATTTTGGGTTAAATTAAACACACAGGTGTCTGTCCACATCCTTGCAGTATGTGGACACAGCTCTACCAAGATGTTGTATTGTAGATGGAGATTAATTTTCTTACTGGACGTGACTGTGATCACGTGTGATCACAGATCAGCTGCGGAAGAACAACAGAATGTTACAATAAAGAATAACATATTACAGGATTTCAAAATGCTTGTGCTCCAGGCAGATAATCTTACATGGAAAATTTCAGGCAAGCTAAATTAGGGAAAATGATAATACTAGAGCAAATACATTCTGAAAGTATCATTTTGCATCTTGAGCTTTTATTGCCACATATATTCTTGTTGGAGAGATCAAGAAAGGAAATTTAAAAACTGAATCATAACCTCTTCCCCTTAAATATGAACTTTATCCAGTAGAAGTTTGCTGTTGTCCCAAACCTTGGTTGATAAAAAGCCCTTAACTATGTAGTTGATTAAAAATTTAAGTTCGCCTCCTGTGATTTTCTCCTAAACCATACAGGGAGTTTATCAGAGACGATTGGGAATAGTTGGTGTCTGATATCTCATGTATGAGAGAATTACTGAATGCGGTTGAACAAATACTAGGTCATTTCTGGTTTACCGAGCTCTTCTGAATGACTTATTGGTCAGGATTACCATGTTTTTGTGTGAATGTAGTCTTACACCTTGCAGTTTTGCTGGAGAGTATGTACTGTTTTGGGGGGGGGGAATCAACATCCCTGCCATCATTAATTTGAACATCTTCAAAGCCGAGCCCTTTTGTCACTAAAACTGTGAAAAGAAGAGAAACAGGCAATAATTGGTCTTGGCTATATTTTCAGACTGCCCTCTTGAGATTTTTCTTGGGGACCACTGAAACGAAGAAAAAGCCAAAATATTGATACCTTTAATAACCAAAAACTGAAAAAATTCAGTAAAAATGTTTCAGCGTAATACTCTGCCTAATGGAATTTAGTGTTTTTAAAGTGTCTAAGTCTGTAGGACTTTGGGAATACCAAAGAATAAACCTAATTCCCAGTGGTTTCTGAGTAAGAAGTCTATAATGATACACGAAGGGTGAAAATGAGAGAAAAAAATGGCCCCCGGGGGATATGAAATTTCATTTCCAGCCCAGAGGATAACATTTTAGAAAGATTATCTTGGATTTAATGTTTGGTTCTCTGCATTTGCTGTGTTCATTGGCCCACTTGTGCCGGAACTAAATGCCTGAGGGCCTGAGAGGAGCCAGGGAGAGGGAAGAGGTGGGTCCCACAGGAGAGAAGTGATTATTTGGTGAAAGAGATGACCTTCAGGCGGAAGCGTTTGCCTCTGCCAGTGACTCTGAAGGAGAAGATTTGCCTTCTCTCAAAAGACCCCCATTAGTAACTCTAATGGCATCATCATCATTGCAGGGATTTGGACAAGAATTTGCTACAACATCTTTGGGGAGACAAGATGAGGTGAACACGTCAATGAGAACCTTGGGTCTAGATCAAAGCTTCAGAAACTCTACATGTTTTGAACTGAGGAAAAGAAAATCTTTGAAGAAAAATCTAATCATTAAAACAAATTAAAAATGATTAATATAGGTATTAAATAAATCCTGAATCACCCCCAATCCTGTGATTATGATGTTCTGGACATGCACTAGCACTGTATCACTTTACCTTGTGTTATTTTTCTACAGCAGCCGTCATTATTCGAGTCATCTTACTCATTTAAGGTTTTCCATGTCCTTCACTAGCATGTTAGTTCCATGAGAATAAGGAACTTGTCTTATACCTGCAACACCTAGAGTGGGATCTGGCAGGCAGTAGACTGTAATACAAATTTCTTGGATGGATGAATGAAGTAATTTCCGAGCTGAGCTGTAAAAACTGTTCAGTAGTGTGCTGAGCCAAGAAAAAGTTGGGATGGAGATAGCTAATTCAAGGAAAGGATGGCCTGTTTTAGAGAAGGAAATTATGTGGAACCACTTCTGTTCTTTCACCTCAGGAAACCCATTCCTGATGGTCTGAAATCAATCCAGCTCATTCCAGAGGGAAGTATGACCCTAAATGTAGGCTTAGAAATTGATTTTAAAGAAGCATTTTCCCTTCTGCTATGGAATAGAAATTTCTGCTCATAATGTAATATACTTAAAGTTGACCCCCCCCCTTTTTTTTTCAACTTTAAATGGACCCATCACTCTTATGGGGCATAGGAAGGAGGGAGGAACACTTGGAAGAGATATAGGAGTCTCTGGTCCATATCTCCAAACTAATGACTGTGACATCAGAGTTAACAGTTTGATTTGAAAGTCTCTTCTCTTCTGCGAAGAAAAACTGCCATATGGCCGACATTGTGGTCTTTCCACTTACACAACAATTTAATATGCCGGGTTCATGATGAAATACCAGCTCCCGGCTGGGAAGTTAAAGCAGCATTCAGCTCCGCTCAGCAAGAAGGTTTCAGTGTGATATATTCTGTAAACTGGAGTCTGCATTAGCCAAGGGAAGGGACTGGCATCGTTAGGAAACACAGTTGGACTTGTTAAAACAAGCGTTTCAGTGCACAGATGGTAAGTCTCTTTGGAGCTATGCTTTGGATCACTTTGCCCCTACTTAGCTATCTACTAAATATATTTTTGTTTCATTTCCTTTTCATTTTTATCTTTACAACAATTTATATGAATGCAGTCTTCTACCTCTAAGATATTTCAAAAATGTTTGTTGGGAAAGAAAGGGCTTCCAGTGTATTAAAATATTCTCTTTTCTTTATAAGTGCCATTTTAATCGGCCCCTCAGAATATCTGTCAAGGTGGCATAGTGGAACAGGAATGACCTCATACAGACAGAAAATCAAGTGTTGGCCCTATTACCAATGAGTTATTTAGCCTTAAGTAGGTTAATTCAGTTCTCTTAGCTGAGCACAGCAGTCTGTAAAATCAGGATGATAATGCTCACTTTGTAGGGCAATTGCAAGGAATAAATGATTATGTATTATATATGTGTCTGTGAGTGTCTGTATAAAATGCCACAGCTCTATCAGCATATGCACAGGTGTCTCCATATCCATTCAGTTAAAGATTTGTCCCAAGGTGGTGTGCTTGCAGTGACTGACCCTCTCTCTTTAAATGGCTTTCCAAGCTCCCAAGGTCTGGGAGATTTCTGAAACATTTCATTTTCCAGTGAAATTCTTTAGCTAGATTTCATGGTTCAAGGTGATAGCTAGTAATGTTTGCACATATGGCACAAGCCAGCCATTCCTCTTCTTCACTTCTCTACTTTGAACTAATTCTTCAAAATATTTACTCCTCCAACAAGCCTGCTCTGAACCTCTAGACTGATCCATGGATTCCTCCTCTCTTTTTATAATATTCTTAGCTTATTCCCATCTTTTTATTGAATATATTACAATTAAATCATCTGTGCTTGCCTACTGCACTAGACTTTTTTTAAATTTTGTAACTCTGTTCCCTCCCCCTGGGTTTTATAGGTCTTCAATAAAGTGTGTCGGAATAACCATCCACACACAGATACATGTGTACATATACACAAGCATATTTTGTTTCTCATTCATCATTTGCTTCCCCATTATATATCAATATCTTCCTAACTGATTTATAGGCATAAAATTATTTGCCACCTATTATTACTACTAGTCATTTAAGTTAAATATTGATTGTGTTATAAATGATATAACTGATAATGTTATCAGCAGTTTATGCTTTGACTAATACTCATTTGTTCCACAAGCTTTCTGGAGACTCTGTATGCCAGTCACTGTGTCTTCAGTATGTCTTTAAGAAAGTAAACATGTAACAGGAAGTCAAACAACTATGCAGACCAGCACAATTCAATGCATCACAATTCAATAAAATCACAACTTAAGATGGAGGAATCTGCCCAAAAAGCATCCTCTCTGGAGGAGGTGACACCTAAATTGAGTCCCACAGTCTGAGTAGGAGGTAGCAGATTAAGGGGATGTTTGTGGAATGAGCATTCCGGATGGAAGGAGCAGCAAGTGTAAAAGCAGCGGGTGGAGAGAAGATGGCGGTTTGAGGAAATGAGCATAGAGTATCCATAACGTTTGGGATGTAAGGTGGGAGGCAGGCAGCAGCAGCAGGTGAGTGACTGTAGATCTATGTGTTTGCAAGAAATTAGGATTTCATCCTACAGGTAATGAGCAAGAATTGGAGGCTTTTAAAATGAGGAATGGAATGATCAAATTTACTTGTTCAGGAATAAGTATTCCATAGAGAGAGGCATTGCACAAGTACACAGACAGTTAAGAAGGTCTTAAAATAACCTAGAAGAGAAGTTATGAGGATTTAAATTAATTCTCAGGATAGGATTAGAAAAGATACTAAGGAAAAAGAATCAGTGGAATTTACAGTCCTGCTTCTTATGGAGAGTAAGAGAAAGAGAGGCGCCCCAAACGATAGCATGTTTTTGGTTTGGATAACTGGGTAAACATGAGGCCATTTACCTTGGTAGTGAATATATTTAAAGCAAGTTGGCAAGGTTAGCAGTGGGAGGAAATAAGCCGTAAGTTGGGTGTTGGGCTTGCTAGACTACACATTCTAAGAATGCATCATTTTGACAGTATTATCACCAACAATTGCCACATTTGCAGTTATTTAATACCTGTGTTTATCCAATATCTGTTGGCTGAATTGATGAGTGAGTGCCTGTGAACCAAGCAGCTTGTAAACGTCCGGGAAGATCAATAGTCTGTTTGCAGTACCAGGGGCCTGCAGTCATGTAATGAAGACAGAGATGACTCTGGTTCACAGTAAATTAGCAAAACTAATTCCCTTCTGAAAGCTGCCACTGACCTGAGAGCAGAAAAGATGATCACTAGCCTCATAAACATGGGGAATTCTCACAAAATTGTAAGAGCGTGTCTCCCCTCCTATTGTAATCTGTTGTAACATATTGAGTCCTCTCCCCACTTAGTCTGCTACTCTCCAGCCCTTCTGAACCAGAGCCCAGACAGACTCAAGCGCTATGGTCTTAAGTCATATATCACAAGCAATGAATTAACTTAGCATTTAACATGTCTAGGATGGTACTACTCACATACCGTCCTTGTGAGAATTCATTAAATAGTGACTGAAATGATTATCTGTTGTATGGTTTAGATTAGGAGCCCTAGCTGAGAACGTACCCCCCCCCCCAATATTAGACCAGCCTACCTCCCATTAAACAGTATGCTGAGTTATCAACAGGGAAAGCAAAAGAAGTGATGCTCCTGTCATTAGAGGTACAATTCAGTTTCCTTTCTACCTCTCACAAGTTTCTGGATCCATGCTTCTAACCCTATGTTTTTTCTGTAACTATTCTATACATTACTAGATGTTTCTGTTCTCGAAAGGGCCAGGTCTATACCTGAGCTTTACAACACCCGGAATTTTTATGTAAAATTCTTAAGTTACATAAATCTTGCGTAGGAGAGAGGGAACAGAGTTTCCTATCCAGTTATGCTCTCTAATACTCTAATTGTCAATTAGGCTATAAAAACAAACACTCTTGATAGAATGCCTCCAGCTGTCTCTGCTGAGGAAAAGACAATTTATCCCTGCAATGGAAAGATACACACCATCATTAAACCTTTACGTAGGAGAACAAAGGAAGCTGAGACGTACCAGACCTTAGGGAAAGTTATTCAGCACGAAGGGCTTTGGTAATGAGAACAAGAATAAAGACAAACCTCTAACTCTAAGAACAAGGAGAATGAAGATAAACCTCTGACCCTAAAGCCGATTTACCCAGCACTGTATACTTTATATTTTGAAACTTTAATGTTAGACTAACTCAGTAGTCTGGGGGCTCAGGAGAAACACATGAGCTCAGGATAAAAATAACAATTAATAGTTATTCGTGTCATTCCCATGTGTCATAATGGAAAGCCACTTTTTATAGCTGTCTCCCAGGGGACGAGCTCTGCAAGATTTTTCACTGGTCTGTGATGAAATAAGTAATATGAGAACAATGGATCGACTTATTCTTAGAGATGAGTTTATTTAACTGTCTTGCCCTTTGTCCTGTGTTTATTTTTTATTTTGGAATTACTCTTGCTATTTCTATGTTAAAATATCTTTTTCTTTTATGCACTGATGATGATGGTGGATAATTGTTTTCCTAATTTTTTTCTTATCTTTTTATTTGTGTCCAAACCAAGGGAAAAATAGAATTATTTCTTGCTCCTAATTAAACAATTTTTAATATTATTGGTTCATCATACCTAAGTATATTATAACTACTTCATTCATTAAATTATTCATTCTTTCTTCAGCAAATATGTTTTGAACAACTGCAAAGTGTCAGTTGCTGTTGTCGGTAATGGCAATACAGTAGAGAGGAAGAGAAACAATAGCCTGCCTTCCTGCAGCCTTCGTTCTCATTGAGACAGACAGACAATAAAATGGAAATAAATCAGTAAGATGATTCCAGATAGTTAAAAATGCATTGAAAACAAACAAACAAAAACCAGTTTCTGGATGAGGGTTTTCCATGGCCAGGTATTGCACCAGCACCACACCTTTTTTAACCGGACTAATATGGATTATTACCCACCCACCTACTCCATGGAGTCAGTCATTGCATGTACGCGTGTTGCTGGGGCTGTTGCTCATGACACTACGTGACAGTGCCACGTGACACATACTGGACATATTTTATTCATTTTTCTCTACACTGCCCCCCAAAAAACGTTTTGCTTTTGTATCAGAGAAAATGCTGTAAGATTTAACTAGGCATCCCAGCACTAAAGAAACACCGTCATATGTGGCTCTAAGCATTTCCCTAACCATACGATATCGCTAATCAAAGAAAAGGCCTTCCCTCTAGGCTTTGTTGGCATACCTTCAAATACTTTTTGGTTTCCACACACTGTCAGAAAGCCCCAACTTAATCAAACTTTTTCTGTCAGAAACAATTTGCACATTGGTTACTATTTACTAACACTAATATACATTTTATTTTCCTTTCTCTCATTTTTTTCTGTATCTCTATGTCATGGACTCTTTAGCTGAATCTTTTTTTATTCTGTTTAATTAAACTAGGAAACCAACTGGAGTTACCTGAGACTGTAATGGGACAGGAAAATAGATGGAGATTTCAAAAAGCATTTTTAATATGTTTAAATAGCTTTCTCTCATTAACAAAGTGATTAGCTTTCAGTTTACAGTGCTCCAAGATAATCCAAAAAAGACTGCATAATTAAGGCAAATGTCTCAAAGAGTTTAATCATAAATGCTTCGATATCTAAAACATAATTTTAAGCTTCTGTTGTTAAGTTGATATAAAAGTACAGAGACACAAAGCAATAGCATGTTTGCCTCCTTGGAATTTTAGAGCAGGGTTCATGAAGTTGTGAGACCAAAAGTATGCCCTCATCAACGCTACTGTCAGTCCATCAGTAAAGGTGCTTCTAGTGTGAGGGTTTTGCTACTGGCATCTGGTAGACAGAGACCAGAGATGCAGGGGGACATTTTACAACACACAGGTCAGCTCCAGATGCCAAAAAAATCATCCAGCCCCAGATGCCAACAGGGACAGAGAAACTCTGGTCTAGAGAGTCTCATTCAGTTTGATATTATTGGAACACAAGTCCAATACTTCATACATTAAGTCCAATAATAAGAATTATCTTTCTTGCATTTGTTTTGTTTTTCTCCTGAGGTCCTTTCAGCAATTCGTTCATTCTCATGTGACCTCTGAATTTTCAGCTGTCATCCATCCTTCCGTTTAGGGATTTCTGCTAATAATGATGATGATGATAATGATGATGCAAAAAATAGTAAATAAAGATATACCTCTGTAAGTCAATTTTCCAGGTCTATGGTGTTTTAGTTACATTTTACTGGTGTTCAACAAACAAAATCCCTTTTTGTTTTCAATTGCTATTCCTTAAAAATAGGTTACTATCCCTTTCTGAAGCAAATGAGTATACTTTTCTTGTGCTGGGACAGTATTATAATGGATTGCATAGCTTTCATCTTACAAAACTTATTTTTAATTATTTTAAGTGTTATAGGTTCTCGGGGACATTTCTGTTTAGGCTCCTCTGGGAAGGAGAGAGAGTTGTGACATGATGTGGAAATCACCTCTCCAGAAAATGTCTTCCTGTTTAGAAATTTGAACACTGACTGAATGTTTGATAATATTAAGTTATTCTTGTTAATTTTTACGTCCAATAATTATGGTGATTTTATTGTAGAATTATTTATATATTAGTAATGCATACAGAAATTTTACAGTAGAATTAATATATTCGCAATTTCCTTCAAAATAATAAAGGAGAGGGGAAATATGTGAGGTGGCAGTGAAACAAGTTTAGCTGTGAGTCAGTAATTGTTTAAGCTGGGTGATGAATACATAGGATTTATTTTACAGTTATTATTTACACTATTATACAAGTTTATTAGACTATGATTTATACTATCATACTAGTATTTAATAGTATAGTATTATACTGTTCTTTTTTTGTATATTTAAAATATTCCATAATAAGAACCTTAACAATCAAAATAATAAGAAAAAATTAGCCCTTTTTGTGACATTTAACTTTTTAGATGTGTTCCCCCTGCCCCACCCTTCTCCACAAACCTGAGAGGAAAATACTGGTTGACTGAGTACCTGGTTGAGTGAAGCTTCTATTGGATATGATTTGAAAAGAATGGAATCACCTCTCAGTTAAGCTTAGAAAGCTTTCCTCCACGATGAGAGCCAGGCCATCTCTGGTGGGAGGGTTTCCTGTTGTCTATTTATCAAACTGGCCAAGTAGGAATTTCTTAAAATGTGGTTTGGATAAACTGTTGGGCATTTGACCCAATTCTTCAGTTCGCTCTGCTAGAAATCATAAGCCAAAACCTAGTTCATACATCTTTAGCCCAATGATTACTACTCTTTCCAGATTTTTTAATATGACTAAGTTAAAATATAATAAAAGTCATCTGTGTAGAAGGGAAAAAAAAAAGTCTGTTTAACCTAGGGGTTGACAAACTTTCTGTAAAGAGCCAAACAGTAAATATTTTAGGCTTTGTGGGCCACATGTGGTCTCTGTCACATATTCATCTTTTTATTTATTTATTGTTTTACAGACTTTTAAAAATGTGAAAACTGTTCTTAACTCAGTACAAAAAGTAGCAAAAAATATGATGGTTGAATTTGCCTATAGGACTTTTGATATAAATAACCTCTCATTTCAAACCTAGCCTATCTTCCAATTTAACTCATTCTGAATAATATAAGGAAAATAAGTCACTGAAATATATTTTACTTATTATCCCTTTAATGCATTTTTCTTCTATCAACTAATACATGCTACTAACTAAACCAGCTAGTTACTGATGTGGATTTTTTTTTTCATCAATATACTTGACCTTACACACAAACTTTGATGCAGAACTTCAGCGTCATTTCTATGATTGCAATTATTACCTTAACTTCACTCACTTGTCAAATAGAGTGATGCTTCTTGGAGTGAGAAAAGATCAGCAGATAGTTCCTTTTGTTAGGATTAATTTGTGAATGTGCCTGTTCTTTTGGTGGGGAGATGTTAGTAAGAGTGCTTTCTTGCCTAATACATTTTTGCTGTTCTCTTGCACAACGAGAGATTTCCAGCGGACCTCTCTACTGATACTTTGGATTACTCAGAAGTAGAAAATGCAACCTCCATGGGTAGGATGTTAATTTGCAACTCACTTCAAGGCCTCTCTATGACTACTCATGTCATGGACTTAAAGAACGCACTGTAGTCTCTCAAGAGAGGGAGAGACAAGAGAAGGCAGAGGCTTCTAACAAGATGGATGACAGTAAATATTTAGAGGAGGTGGGAGACGGAGACGTGTGTGAGTCAGGCACTTTGGAGCTGAAGGGCACAGAGAAGTGCAGGTTAGCTGAGATGACAGAGTCTATTGTGAGCGAGCACATGAAAAAAGGAAGCACAGCAAACCAGGTCAAGACCGTCAGAGGCCTCCCGACTTTGTGGCAGTTGAGAGTGCTGCTTGGGAAGCCCCAGGGACGCCAGTGGACTTTTAAGAGCCACATTAAGGCTACACCTTTCCCATAACTTAAGACTGTTTTGGCTGTTCATTCCTTACTTTCTGAATCCCCATGAGAAGTTATCATTTGGCCTGTTAATCACAATCCAATGTAAAGCATCCCCAACAGGAAGAGTTTTCCAGCCAGGCCATCCCATGAGCTGCTGACCAGTTACAGACAACCATCTTTGGGACAGGCATCAATACTGGAACCAGTTATCACAAATATGCAGAGTCATGTGATAAAAGCTTACCAGCTTGTACACACACAAGGCAATTTTATAGAAAGGAGCTACTGGCTTAATGTCAGGAAGATTCTTGTGAAATGAGGTTTTTCTCTGGATGCCAAAGTTTTGCTTGATTTTTCTCTGGTTCCAAAGTTTTAGTTGATTTTTTTCAAAAACAGCCTTTCATCTTATCTTCACTCACTGGACAGATACCGTTTAGTGGTTTTCCTTTACATCTGGGTTCAAAATTGCGGATGCTTCATCATCTTTCAAGTTCTTTTGAAGCTTCCTTTCATGGGGATTCTTAGAAGAGATCATTTCTGGGCACATTAGCTTTATTTCAGGCAAATTTCCATCACCTCATACCCAAAATTATTATCAAAACTTCTTTATAGATCTTTTTATAACTGCAAAGAATCTCCCTTTTAGTTTATTTTATAAGCCAACTATAAATTAATATTCTTGTGTCATAAAACAAAAGGTTTGAAAGAGAATACATTTGCTTTTAAGAGAAAGAGAGAGATGGAGCACTTTTCCTGTATATGGCAAGACTCTGGAGAGCTAGAACTCCCTACTCTATTTCATATAATCTCCTTTCCTAAGACAGTACTTTATGCACAGATTCCTTCCTTAAGAACCTCGCAGTACCACTGCGGATCAAGACCCAGCTTCTTGCCACTGGAGGACTACTCTCTGTGCCTAATCAAATTCCTGTAATCCTGTGAGGCTGCTGGTTTTACATTTCCATGAAAACCTCCTTACAGACTCTTCTCTGAACCTGTGCGCATGATTATTTCACTCTAATGTCCTTCGTCCCCCCTCCCCTTCCTTTCTCCCTGTCCTCTCCATCCTCATGGCCTGAACAGTTTAATTTCTGCACCTTGTTCAGAGCCTAAGGCCTTTCATGCCACCTGAGGTGTGCAGAACTATACGATGACAAATGATGTAGTATCTGTATTTTTAGAGTTTTATAAACTTTAAAGTCACTAGCAGAAAATGTAGCTTGGAAATCATTCTCAAGCTTTTGTTACATATTGTGCTTGAATTTCTAGTTAACTATAAGCTCTTTGAGGCAGGATCAGTGTCTTTCATTTCTTTTATATTTCCCATAGTTTCCTGCAACGTGCCGGTACAAGGAAATCATTCGTTGATTTGAATTCATGCTATCCCTTAATTTCCATTTCTTTTCACCACCTTTTCCCAACTTATTTTAAACAAGGAACCCTGTTTTTGCTTTAGTGCTCACAGCTATAAGAATTCATTTCCCAAAAAAACTTGCATGATTGGTGTGACCTAAGAACTTGGTAGAAATGCAGTCTCAGGGCCCACTTCAGATTTATCAAATCTTAATCTGCTTTTCAGCAAGACATTAATATGTATAAAGTGATTATTATGCAAATTGAAATGTGGGGAACACTGCACTTAAGAATCTAGTCTGAATCAGTTGACCGTTGATTTTTTTACATTAAATAAATCAAGAAAACGTGTATTTAAATCTTATTTTATCATTGGTACGTACATGTGTGTTGTGTGTGAAAAAGAGAAGCTAGAGAAGAGAAGTTCTCTTTAACTAGGGGAAATATTGGAGACAGACAACTTTTTTGCTGCAGTAGACTCATTTCATAAATATCTAGTGAATATATTCTCTATTTAGACTACTTTTTCTGCTGTACTTTTTTTTTTTTCATTTTTGTGTTAAACCACATAGGAAAACAGAGCTGTCAAGATACCACTTCAGAAAACACATGAGCTGAAGTCATTTGATGAATCTTTTAAAAGCTGGCTGCTTTTTAAAGGCATTTATAATTCAAGGTGTTTGATTAACTTTTAAAGAGTTGAGTGCTGGTAGGTTTAAAATCAGAAGGAAAGATTTGGAGTGGTCTGGTGGATTTTGAAAGATGGATAGAAACAGGAAAACTGTGGTCTTACTTTTCTTAGCTTTGATATTTTTATGTGATTTTTGTTCCAATCACGTAACAGATCACCTTTTATCTTCTGGATATCACGCGGGCTAACACAGAGCTAGCAGTGATTGTTTCTCATCTATCCAATAGATAGTCTGAAAATCACTGAGATGGGCCATAAAGTACTTTAACTTGCCAATGACAAGAAATATATATATATACATAATAGAGTTCAGTTTATAAACAGTATTGTGTAAAAGTGATTGTATACAGATATTAGCCATTAGAAGGAGTCCCAATGGAATTTAAAGACTCCTCAGATATCCTAAGGTAGAGGAAGGGGTGAGAATTTAAGGAGTGAAAAATATAAACCTTAATGGAAACCTCCACATATCCAACAGGATGAAACAATCGTGTCATAAACGTGTTTATAATCAGTAGGAACCAGATAAAAGATAAGAGCGATGTAACATCTAGTGAATAGGACCAACACTCCTCAAGGAGATCTGGCTCTTTGGGATGCTGTGTTCAAATGTGAGCACCCTGTTTTATGAAGGATGTTTCCAATCTGGTGTAAGTCACTCTGCTTCTCATTAATTGATTGACTCATTCATTCCTTATTTCATGAACCAAGTGACAATGTGTGACATAGTACATTTCTATGGTAAGGACTAGACATCGCAAATGTGACTGTTGAACTTTTCATTAAATACCTTATAGTTTAGTGTAGAGAAATAGCATATAAACAAATAAGTTCAATAATGTGCTGTAGGGGCTAAGATGCAAGATGATCAGAGTGGACACACAAAGATGAATTCTACCTGGGGTAATTGAGAAAAAGTGTCCATCGGTGTGAAGCCTCGTACGTGAGACAAGTCTAAAGTATTGGGATGATTAGTTCATGAACAAGTTGTTTATGAGAGGGTAGGGGGGGTGAGAGATGATAGTTATATTTCACAAATTTGGAGAGTTACTTGATACATGAAGTATTACTTTTTCTTTGGTTCTAGCAAGTCAAGCCAAAAATCAAAGGAAGAAAATACAGAGAGAAGAGAAGGAACATAAAGAAAAAAGGAAAGGAACTCATGTTGTAACAGTGCCCATACTGTACGAGGCTTACACTGGGCACGTTAGAGGCACTGTAGTAGTTAAACCTTGGCACGTTAGAGGCACTGTATTAGTTAAACCTTGTAACAGTTTTGCCAATGTGTAACTTGTCTGAGGCGTTGCTACCAGAGTCAGTACTCAGAGCCCCAGGTGATCATCCTGATCCTGTGTTTTAAGAGAAATAAATTGACCAGACATATGGCGAGAGCTAAGATTTGTTTGACAATGCAATATCGTTAAATGACTAATCATAAATAATAGCATAAACAGCAATAGAGGACACCAGTAATTGTGCATGTATGAGTGTGTCCCCAGAAATTGAAATAATCAATTATATCTTTAGAAAAAAGCAAAATTGGGCAATTCTGTTTATTAGAGTATTTATCGTGATATAAAATCTATTTATATATAATAGGCTATAATATAATATCTGTACTTGAAAATATGTTATATCTAATCTCTTTTTCAGAAAGTTATACAAAATGTGAAATTTTTCAAAATACATCAAATACTACAAAATTTACATCTATTTTGTTTTATCCTTCTCTGTTTCTTTAGATCCTTATTCAAATCCATTTGACACTTCTACCAGCCACATTTGGTACGCAGACTGATTTAAGTCGGATGTTACCATATCTTATGCCACAGAGGTGACATTTTACGACTTCACTAGTACAAATATAGAAACATTACAACTACAAATAGAAAATGAAAAAGTGATATGTCCTCTTGCACATTATTATGAGACACTGGATTAGAAACCTAAGTGGTTTCTAGGAAATTAGTATTTCGATGCACAACAGAGGGTTACTTTTATTTCATGATTATCAGATACAAAAGAAGAAAGTAGTTTTTGCTTAGGTTGCTATGAGCAGCTGAATACAAATTTTCCCATAAATTCTAGAAACTCAGGTTACCTTTCATTACCTTACTAATTTCTGCAATACTTTCATGATTAACTCTTGTGTTACCGCAATGTCAAAATCTGTTTTAGAGGTCAGAGAAATATTCTGAATTGCAAAATTCTTGAGGCCATTTGCCTTGCCTTATAAAACAACCATTTTTATAGGTGGCAGTAATGTCAGGTGGGCTGAAATGTTCATAGTCAGGTTAGCTAATGTCAGCAAAAATAGCGTTGGGTGGTTGAAATAGCTTATCCCCTAAAGACTATCAAAAGCGTATACATACACAGTGTGGGAGGACACGTTTAATCTCCCGGGACACACTTCTTATACTGTTGAAATTGGAAGTAGAGATTTCTAATATTCCTGTGATGGGATTCATTACTCTCAGTTTTCCTCTTGAGTAACTGAAATAACTTACCCAGGAAAGAAAATAACTTATCTTGTAAAGAAAAACAGGAGAATCATGCAGAATTAAAATTAGTACGCCAAGTTCCCATTACTTGTGCACTTAATTATAGTCTAGAAATTTACTTCCAGAAGAAGGGACGTATTTCCAAATAAACTTCCACTAAGATTTTTAAAGCAGCAATTGCACCACTAGGAAATTCCTAGTTGAGTTCTCAGAGAGTAAACAGACAAGAAAAAAATAAAAAAGCAGAAAGACTGAAACAACAAACAGGGTCTAGAAAATAAGCCAAAAGACTGCTTTAAAAAGGTTCCATCTGTAAGCTACACTCAGCTGGTTCTTTGGGAGTTCAATTTTACTTCATTTTATATTTTATTCTCCTTGTGAAGTCAATCTGAGCACCCAAAAGCAAATTAATTTTTAACCTGGTGAGTAAGGACATACCTACTTTGAAGAAAACATAACCAAATCCTCTGTATACTTTCTTCATTATATACATTGCGCAAAAACCTCGAAGATACACCGTGCTGCTTAGGAAAAGTACATAAAGCATTTGGCAAGTTCTGTTACAAAGGGACGATGCCCAGCAGGGGAACCAAGACATCTGTGTCATCAGAAACTGAAGGCTAGAACTTCCTGTCAACCTCGAGTTTGTCCGCTATCACTGTAGTCATAAGCATTTTAAAACAATTTTCTCTGGGCTCAGGACTCAAGGTAGCAGGCACTTCGAGGGATAAAATAATGTTACTGTGTGGCTATTGTCTTTAAAATGTCTTAAACTCACCAGGGAGATTAGATCAATGTTTAGGAAACAATTAGAAAACACAGTATAAGAAAATTAAAATAGTGATAAACTAATATATACACAATTTCTAAGGAACCTAAGGGAAAGTATTAGATACAGATGTACAGATGACTAAATTTTTTTTTCTCTCTGTCCTTTACCCAAGCACACACACACATATATACATACACACACACACACACACACACACAGTAAATATACAAAAACTCAGTCTGTAACACCTAACACAGGACTCCCTTCACTCAATACGTGAATCCCCAAAATAACTTAATATCAAGAGAAAATTAATTTTGAGAGAAACATCTGTTCCATTCATATTGAATCTAGGAAATTTGGTTCATGAAATCTAAGACTCTTTTATGATCAAGTTTACTTTTTCTCATTGCTAAGTGTGTGATATTGTTTATTTCTGTTCGTGGTGGTAATAAAGAATATGGAGGCATTAAAAGGAGAAGGGACTAATTAAATTGTTTTTCACACTGACTAGTGGCTATTTCTGTTCTTATGGATATGCCTTCATTTGTTCTGTTCCTTACTAAGAAATTGCTGAGGGGATGCTGAGAGATAATGGCTGAAGAGCTTTGTGTGGGGAGTGAGCACAGCTCATTCGGTAACATCTAAAAGGACTTTGCTAGTGTAAATCTATATTTAGCTCTTAGTTTTTCCATGGGTGATTGAAACTCATCTTGTAGAACATGTTGCTTTTTTGTTCACTGATTCAATTCAGCAAACATTAAGTGCCTACTGGATGCCACAGAGGCACCAACGATATAAAAATCAATGGAACTTTAGATATCAACTAAGACTGAATGAAGTCTGAAGTATTGTGGATTAAATGTTAATTTATTGTTAATCTCCTTTCCCACCCACTGCTCCAAGCAACCACTAACCTGTTATCTGTTACTAGAGATTTGCCTTTTCTAGAGTATTTGTATCAGTGGAATCATGTACTATGTGGACTCTCATGTCTTGCTGCTTCTACTATGTTTGTGAAACATACTGAGGTTTTTCCATGTTGTAGTATACACTCATCGTTCAAAACCAGAACTCTTAACAACTATCAGAAGATAGAGAATATTACATCCAGAACAGAAGAGGAGGATATAACGAGAAAGCAACAAACATAGGAAAATGGAAAGCATTTGTAAATTAAATAAGTGCCAAAATAGAAATACATTGAAAACAATGAAAACTAAAGTTGAGGAAATTTCCAACACTAGTAATCACTATTAATAGCTTTGTTTATATTCCTTCAGATCTTGTTTTTTTTTCTATTCTGTGTTTTCCTATTCTGTGTATTTCCTATTTCCTTAGATATTACTTTTTAAATAACATTTTAAAAGTGAAAGTTATATACAGCCACAAATAAAATTAATTTATATAAAAGAAAGTTGAACAAAGACAAAATGTACACAGTATATCTTCATAAAGGAATATTTTCCAACCAGAGCAGTGCATATCGGTAGATTTTATTGTCGTCTTACTCATACTATATGTGGTCATTTTTATCATGCTGTAGTTATAATCTTGTATCCTGCTTTTCTCACTGACGCTTTCATGACCATTCTCCTATTAACACATAGACTTTAAAAGCTTTACTTTTTACAACTGCCACATAATTCATCATGAATCTTAACCTGTTATTTAAGGCATTCTCATATTTTCAGATGTATAAATAAATGCATAATGTATATCACCATGTAAACAACATTGTTCTGATCACAAACTGTTTCCTTAGGCTAGATTGTCATGTGAAATTCCTGAGTTAAAGAGTATGGATACTTCTTCAGATCTTTGTTACATATTATTGGGGTTTTTCTGACAGACTTATAACCTTTCTATATGACAATCTGTACAGATTTGAAAGCAGCACTTAGCAATAATACATTTCTCATCTTTTTTTGTCATAATATTGTAATTCTAAATTATATAATATGGCATTAGTACTTTAGCAACACAGGAATTTAATTTTGGGATAGTGTGGAAAATACTTTATTACATTTTTATTTTATATTATTATTTTATTACATTTTTTAGATTACAGTAGCTGAAAAGTGCCATGGTATGATGATATACTTTATCCTCCAACATTGACCAGTAGAGATTCACCTTCCTACCAGTGTGCGTGCACGCACACACATAAACACACAAATATGAACAGTGCACAATATTTTTTCATTTTTAATGGCATTTACTGTTTTCTTTCTAATTTTATAAGCAATGTTTGTTCATTGCAGACAACTAGATATTCATAAAAACATAAAGTGAAAAATAACAATCATCCATAATCCTCATCCCCCAGAAATAACCTTCATTAGCATTTTGATGCATTTGCTCGTAATGTGATCATCCTCCTATTTAGGGTTGCCTCCCCAGGGCTGTGGGTCCTGACTGTATCGCATGTGTGCCCCTCCTACCTGACTCACTGTGCTTCCTTCTTTGTATCTTTAGTTGTAGAAGATCTTTTCTACTACTCTTCAGGTTGTTTTCATCAACAGTTGCTCTGTAAATAGTTGTAATTTTGGTGTGCCTGAGGGAAGAGGGGAGCTCAGTGCGTCCTACTCTGCCATCTTGGCCCCGCCACAATATTATTTATTAAATTTGAAATATGTTTACCAGCATGAACAATAACATAATGGTGGCTTAGGTGGCAGTTCCTAAAATCCTCTCAATTGCCAGATTGGTCCAGATGCACTTCTTTAGTACTCCCAGAATGCCTGCATTCTCTTTTTCTCACCAGATTGCATTTAAATGAAAATGAAAAGGAACTAATTTTTCTTTTTACCACCAGCAGGTACGTCATACAAAAGTAGATAGTATGTTTGATTCGTGTTTCCAGCTCTAACATCAAGTACCTAGTGCCTCCCACATAATTTACCCATGAAGTTTATCAACATGGATGGAATTTCTTTAAATAAGTTCATTGGAGTGTGAATTTGGGTCGCTTTCAATAATTATTTTGCTATATTTCCTTCTGCTAGGAGACTGTGCATTTTGGAAACACTTCTGCCATTCCTTTTTTCAAATACGTTATCTTGAAGCAACATTTTTCAATTAAACAAGCAAAGTCTACAGGATTTTAATAAATTTTGGAAAATGAAATAGAAAATCATCACTTTTTTAATTTAGTGAGCTAATAAGAAAATCCAAATTTGCAACTGTCTGCTTACCTTTTAGTGGGAATCAAAATTTTAATGAAGGATTTTCCTTAAAATTTACTTACATAAAAAGCCACTCTGAGAATTAGGAAAATAATGTTTTATACTGATCTTATTGGAGTATATGAACTACCTAACGCATGCATACATCTGAACCTGTGATCTAGTTTTGCTTGATCATAGGACTTTCTAAGCCAGTGATTTTGAGCTCCCTTTGGTTTCTGTCTTCCAGAATTCATAAACTTCTGTCTGACCATAGTCTCCTCTTGTTTTCAGCTCCATTTTGGATTTATTATTATTTTTCCTGCATTTTTTTGGTTGTTATTTCAGAGGGATTGGAATGGGAGCCGAAAGAAAATAAAGTTCTTTCAGCCTTACCTTTGTACCAAAAGCCTCAATTATTTAAATTTTTTTTTCAGATTAACTGTTAGCAATTGGGTACTTTTAATTATCAGAAAGGATTTCCTGATAAAGTAGAAAATGTTGCTAATCATTGATTTCTCACATCATGAAACTTTTTTTTTCTTTTTTTTTTTTAGGCTTTAACGGCCTTTTGCAGAAAATTACCAAACAAATCGTTCTTTCTCGTCTTTTTAGAGATTTGCCTGCTGACCAAGGGACGCCGCACTGCCAGTGTCCGAGCCGACACATATTGTCGTCTGTATTCTCTTTCCGTGGACAATTTCAATGAGGTCCTGGAGGAATATCCAATGATGAGAAGAGCATTTGAGACGGTTGCCATTGACCGACTAGATCGGATAGGTACTCTGCTTAGTTTTCTTCTCTGTGCAAAATTTAGTTTTAATCAAGTGGACTGACATATATATATACATAATTTCAATTGTAAGTCCGAAATGCTAGTTTATAGATTGCTTCTTAATTCGCATAGAAATAGCAATTAGCTCTAGCCATATTTCTAGAAAGATCTGAGGCTCTATCTAACTTTCTCTTCTAACTATTCTAGGTTTGTTTATTCATTTCTGTTTTTACTAGCTACACAGTCTGATTTCCCCAGTGATACCAAAACAATTTGAATCTTAAGGTAAAAGCAATGAAAAAAATTCTAGATTGCATTAAAATAGAACTAAAAATACAATAGTATGAGTCTACATTACAAACCCAATTTTATAACAAGATTTTTAAGGATCAACTTTATATTTTATTCTTATATTAAGAATTGAGAACTTGTGCATTTTAATTGTCTCAGGAGAAACTTCTTGAAATGTTTGTAATACAGACTCAAGCAGAAAAAGCCTTAATAGAAGTACCCACATAGATGCTTTACTTTGCACAGATCAACTTATTTTAAAGTCTTCTCTGCTCTCAGATAAAAATATGTAAGTTAGACCTTATTAGTTACACTAGTTTAAAGATTTGGATAATTGCCATAGTGAAGTTAGATCAGATGGGCTTGCTGCTAACTTCCCAAGATATGCTGGAACATTCTGATGTCGTTAGGTGGTATGCATTCATTTTCCACACCCAGATCCTCCTGCCTCACCCTACCCTCCTGTGCCCCCTTTCCCTGCTTAACTCTACTCACCTTCCTATCTCAAGTTAGACATCACTTCCCTGTAGAAACCTCCATGACCACCCACTCCCTTACTAGGCTGAGTACCCTGGATATGTTCTCCCTTATCGCTGGGAAATTTCTCCATCACAGCACTGCTTTTATTCTTTAAGCTGCTCTAGCGATGCTAAGCTTTGTGAATGTAGAGATCATGTCTAATTCGCTGTTAATTCACAGTACCTAGTACACAATGAATATTGGTGAAGAGAGTTAGGGAGGGATGAAGGAATCAATGAACTCAAAGGAGATGGGGTTGGGAATCACTGGAAAGTAAACAAAGAGGTACTTCAACTGCTTCGTTCTTATAAAAGGTAAGGACTTCTGATTGATGTATTGTCGTGCCAGCTTTTCTCCTGCACTTTACTTCTTTCTTTTCCCCTATATTGGTAGGACAACAGACTGCATAAGGATCTGAAAGTAGATTAGGAGAAGTAAAGGTAGTAATTTGGACATTACCATTAGACATCACATACGTATTAGAAAGTATACTGATAGTTTAGAGATGTAACAGGATGGTGTGTCCAGGAGACAGTGCCCAAAAAAGAAGTGAGTACATCTGAGAGCATCATTACTTAATTTGAAAATAATTTCCTTCTTTGTGGTATGTTGAGTATTTATGGTAGAACCAGAGACTAATTTCTGAGTGTATGAGTTTTTTTCTAAGCCAGCTAGACATATTTAGCAAAAGCACCAAAATCAGGTTATTTCAATAGAGAATTTCCGTTAATCTGATAGAGCAGCACACTCATCTAACTTATTGCAATTGATTTTTTGTTAGAAAGTTTGCGTGAAGTGGTTTGCAATCAATAATACAGGCAATAAAATTGCTGGTGAGCACCAAGCATTTGCATTCTTAATTCTTACAGGATTCTAACAGTGCTTTAAAAGTTATAGTATTTTTACACACGGGCCCAGATACTTAAATGATGAAATGCTGACTATTCACATGATCACAAATATTATCCTTCTCAGTTTTGTGGCCATTGCTTATAAATGTATACACTATAGTTAAAGGAATATGCTAGGTAAGCATTTATATTTTCTACTAATGTAGAAGTCTTTGTTCTTTGGGAAATTAAGACAATTCTGTAAAGAGAGGCAGGTAACTATTCATTTCGGTAGCCATTTAAAATGATTACCTTTCCCAGCATCCAAGTAAATTATAACACATACTGCATTAAAAAATATACCTTGTTACTTTAGACGTGATACTTTATTTAGTGATAATGGCAAATTAATTTACTTTTCAGTCACTATATTTACCTGGGTATGACTTTATTGATGATGTCATTAAAAAGTCACCGATTTCCCTTTCATCAACCTGCAGTTGATTCTAATTGCCACTTTGCTAGAGAATGTCTTCTTACTGCAAACCACTCCACAGACAAGAGCGGGAAGGAGAGGCCCTGCTTCCTGAGGTCCTCGATGAGCGAGAGCTTGCCATACACGATGCCCCTTGGTCCTCACAGCAACTTTTCAGAAGAGGAAAGATTGTGAAACGCTTCTCAGTCTGGTTGCCCATGAGAACCCCCTGGGGAAATTTGCTTTTAAAGTACTGAAATCTGGGCCCACGTCTGGTTAGGCCAATTTAATTGGCAGGGTGCAGTTGAAAATCAGTCCTTGGAAAGCTCCAGAGATGAGAAGATGCAAGTAGAGTGGACAGTCATGGTGGGGGGCACTGGTCAGAAGCAAAGGCCTTTGCTTCTCAAACTTGCATGTGAGAGTCACCTGGGGATCTATTAAAACACAGCATCTGCTCAGCAGGGGTGGGGGTGGGGGCGGGAGCCTTCATTTCCAGCAAACACGAACGGGATACACGTGGCTGGCTCACAGTCTGTAGTAAGTCTGCCATCAGAGTTACTGGTTTCCTTTCCCAGCCCGGTCACTTGGTAACCATGTTTTCTTGGGCATTATTCTTAACTGCGCCCCAGTCTACTTTTGGGTGAAATAGGATTATGAGCTCCCCTACCTCAAAGAGTTGAAGATTAAATAAAATAAATCTACCTGATGTCTTGTGTAGAGCACCTGTCACAGAACAAGTGTTCCATTGCCCTCTCTTGAAAAAGAAGCTTTAAACTGAAATCTTGATTCCAGGCTCATCCTGATCCAAAGGCCCTTTTTTCCCTCCCAAGGTAGCCCTCAGGGCACATATCTCCATTTCTTCTGTAAGGTGGCTTTTGCCATGTTACACACTTTTCAACCTGACTTGTGTAGAAGGTAAGATTTCCCAGAAAGATACAGGAAGTGTGAAAGGCAGGAGCCACGTTTCTGTTTGGTTTCCGAAGGTGAGTACGTGGCGTTTAAGCCCCTTCCATGAGACACTGCCACCCTTCTGTCTGCAAGGTCACTCTCACTTGGAGTTGCCATCAGTCTTTTGTAGGCTTTCTAAGGGCCTATCTTTCTTTCGCTGACAGGAAAGAAAAATTCAATTCTTCTGCAAAAGTTCCAGAAGGATCTGAACACTGGTGTTTTCAACAACCAGGAGAACGAGATCCTGAAGCAGATTGTGAAACACGACCGGGAGATGGTGCAGGCGATCGCTCCCCTCAGTTATCCCCAGATGACGGCCCTGAATTCCACATCTTCGACGGCCACTCCGACGTCCCGCGTGAGGACACAGTCTCCGCCGGTGTACACCGCCCCCAGCCTGTCGCACAGCAACCTGCACTCCCCCAGCCCCAGCACGCAGACCCCGCAGCAGTCGGCCATCCTCTCGCCCTGCTCCTACACCACTGCGGTCTGCAGCCCTCCCGTCCAGAGCCCGCTGGCCTCTCGAACTTTCCACTACGCCTCCCCCACGGCTTCCCAGCTGTCACTCATTCAGCAGCAGCCCGTCCAGCAGTCCCAGCCGCCGCCGCCCCAGCCGCCGCCCCACCAGCCACAGACATCCGGCAGCTCGACGCCGAAAAACGAAGTGCACAAGAGCACGCAGGCGCTTCACAACCCCAGCCTGACCCGCGAAGTCAGGCCCCTCTCGGCCTCGCAGCCCTCGCTGCCCCATGAGGTTTCCACCATGATTTCCAGACCGCATCCCACTGTGGGCGAGTCCCTGGCCTCCATCCCTCAGCCCGTGACTGCGGTGCAGGCAGCCGGCCGGGGCACTGTCCCCCAGAGAGTCACCCTGTTCCGACAGATGTCGTCGGGAGCCATCCCCCCCAACCGAGGAGTCCCCCCGGCACCCCCTCCACCAGCAGCGGCTCATCAGAGAGAGTCATCCTCAGTCTTAAGTACAGACCCAGAGGCAGAAAAGCCACGATTTGCTTCAAATTTATGATCCCTGCTGATTGTCAAAGCAGAAAGAAATACTCTAATAAACTGAGAATATGCTCAGACCTTATTTTATTCTATCTCCTGATAGATCCCTATAGCCTACTATGAAGAGATATTTTAGACAGCTCTGGCCTACATGCAAAATGTAAAATATATATATATATACACATATACTATTAAATCTATACCTAGAAGTCTCAAGAGAAGTTCAACAGACTTGTTTAGCATTCAGTGTTATATGTCTTCCTTTCTTTAAATCATTAAAGGATTTAAAATGTTGTTGTAAGATTATTTTTAACCTACTTTTACTTAATTCCTTTGATATATGTATTTCTCTATTTTATGAAGAGTTCTTGAATTCAATGGAAACAAACCTCTGGTTTTAAAAAGGCAACTCAAGTGAGCTACTGAATAGCACCAATCAAAACTTATCTCATTAGCTGTCTCTGCATCTAAATTGTTAGTTATTAATTATGGAGGATTCAAGAGCAAATCCCATTTTATAGCTCTAAATTGTTTTTTGGTGCTTTCAATTTTGAATTAGGTTAAAGATCACACCTTATGCTTGGCCGTGGTAGGGGACTAGCATTGCCACCGCTATGACTTTCTCTAACCTCAAACACGTCCACGATCTTTTAGAGAGCCGAGGGGATATTTCTCTTCACGTGTTATCGGACTTTTACCAAGACTCAATCAATGTTAGTTGTAAATAACTTTTCCAACCCAGATAAAAATATCTATTCTGTGCTGTATGAAGGTAAAAGTCATCGTTGAAGAATTTAGTTTTATTGCTTCACTTCGAAACTTAGATTTTAAATTTTACAAAACCTAATTGTGACACTTATTCAACTGTAATGCAATGGCTTGAAACCTACAATATTATTTTAACCTGCAATGTTTTATGCAAAACTGTATGCTCGATTCTACAAATTGCTTGTATTACACCGAACATCATTCCTTTTCTTCCTTCTTGCCATAATCAAGCATCCGAAAATAGGCCCTGCATGCTTTTTGGGAAAAAAAAAAAAAGGTTCAAAGCAGTCATGTAGGGAAAGGCTTACAGTATTTCTCGTTCTTAGAAAAGTATAACCATTCATTAATTGCCTATCTTAAAATTCCTATAAGGCTGACTTGGATCTCTGACTTAAGTCTAGAAGTGAGGTTTTCACTTTCGTTTAATGTTATTATTATTATTATCATTATTATTAGTATTATTATTTCAAAAATGATTTGTAAACCATAGCTTGATTTGGAGTCACCAGTGTGTTCTATGTCTTCACTGTAGTTGGTAGTTTACAGTGGTGTTAATTTAAAAAAATAAATACACTATAGCATCATGTCTGCTTGGGAATACACACTTTGCTCTATGTGTATTGTAACTAAATGGCTAGTAACTCTGAAGGCATGTGGTGACTAACATAGCCCTTAGATAGGAGGTTTGGTGTTTTAAAAGTGCTGCAAAAAGTACAGACATGGTGCCAGCAAGCAGGGGTCAAACCGAATGTCTGTGAGCATTGTTTGTTTGTCTGTTTCCTTAGCTCTTTCCACGATCTCTGAGCATCTGCTTCTTCTCAAAGAAGTCCCTTAGAGATCAGTTGTGCCTAATGCATCCCACGAATATGGTGGATGACTGGAACACAGGTGGAAGGTTCCTAATAACCGACTTCTGTACACAACCCAATTTAAGACAATGACCTAAAGGAAGGTCTTCCTTATCTCTGACACTGGCGATCCATTTAAGAAGAACTTGACAAAGATCATGCATGAAATGGGGAAGGGGCTCCAGACAGACTTGAGGACAGAAAACAAAAACAAAAGCAAAAACTCTAAATTGGATCCTTGCTGCCTGTTATGCCTTTTATGGAGCTGATACCTATAATACCAAAATGAGTTGTTATGTTTAATTTCTAACAGAGCCCAGCTTGTGTGAAAGGAATCAATGTGATGTTATCATGAACATGCTGGTGCTTCAGGAATGGTGTAAGAAAGGGATTGTTCAGTCTACCTAGAATCTATGGGAAAGCTGCAAGACCATTTACATATCAGTACAAAACTCCTTTATTTTATTAAAATACTGAGAATGAACTTCAATTTATGAGCATCATATACTGGCCCTTTAAATTATTAAAGGTTTACATTTGATAGGACTAATGGGTTTGGTAGTGAAATATTTTTATATATATATATAAATTTTTGGTTTTTTATTTTGAGCACTATTGAGAAACATAAGCAAAATTGAACTGCATGGTCTTTCAGTGCAACCATAAAATTTTTATTCACTTTGTAACAGAATGGACAAAAAAAAAAAAACCCTAAGGTTTATATGTTAAAAATAAAGTGGTACAGGGTAAATTATATACATATATATGTATGAATATATATACTTAGGTTAAGAAAAATTGACTCACATTCCTGTAATATAAAAGTCCACTGCTAGTTGAAAAGTGGCCTCTTTTCTCTGTACATAGTTAAGCCCATAAGTATGGAGTTTTAAACTGTACAGAAAGAAATGTATTATTGAAAAGACTGGTCTTCCTCCTGCTGGGAAAATAGTAGAAAAGCTAATTCTAACAAAAACTGTATGATCAGGGATGAGTTAGAATATTTCTTTTGTCTTTGCTCAAAGCCATACATATATAAATATATATAAAGATTATTAATAAATTCAACAGAAAATAAACTAAAACCATGAATATTTTATTTTATCAATATAGTCTAATCAAATGTTTTGTTTTATTAATGAGTACAGATTTGCCTCTGTCTTTCTGCCTTTACATGGTAAGATTTCCAAGAGGGCTTATACTCGATAATCACTGTAAAATTAGTTACAGGTTTTCTATACGTGTAGAAAGCAAAGAACTTAAATAAGACATGGATTTTCCAGCTATTCCTGTGTTTTACATCTTCTACAGTGTACAAGTTGAGTTTTCTTTAATTCTTCACACTATTCTTCCTTAGTGTATGATTGTTGTCCATTTTCAAAACACAAACGTTTCTGTACTATTATTGGAAACGAGGATGACAAATAATTGCCCTATAATTTACATATACGAACCTATTTTATGATAGACTTGAGTCTTGCCAAGGCTTTGGAAAGTGATAGAACCTCCCTATGCAAATGGGTGGATTTTGAATCAGACCTAAAATCCTGAGACAGAGTTTATTACAGTGAGTGAAGGATTCTCGAAAACTCTACAGATAAGTGGCAGGAATGCCAACAGATTATATTCATCAAATACATGGCCTGTCTCCAAGTCTCGGGGACCACCCATGCCTAAAGTGAATAATTCCCTGATGCATACTGCTCCACTTTCCAAGGGTGGTTATTTTTCCATTTACAAACCTAAATGAGCATAATATTTGCAGGAAACTACAAAGTACAGAGTCAGGTTACTAGAATAATCCTAATAGTTAGGGGTGATTTAAACAGAACGACGTGTTTTGAATTTTAGATATATTATTTCAAATCCTGAATTAATTACCCTTCAAAGTATAAGCAATCTCTACCGTCTTTCAGGTTTATTTTTAAAGACACCATGGCTTCTTTTTCCACTTGTGTTTGTGTTTGTCCCTTTTATTATTCCACTTTGCTTCTGTGGATCTCGCTTTCATCATTTATAACATTAAGCTGTTTCTCTCCTTTCTACCTCTATGCTTCTAGAATATGTGTCATAAAACCCAGGTGTGGTTAATCCTGTTCATTTGCACTACACCTAGCAAAGCTTCATCACACGCTCTATTTGAAAAATGACTTACACTGTACAATATGAAAGAAATGTAGTCATTATAGAATAATTGGATACTGGGCATCAATAGCTACTTGAGTCCTGAAAGGAATAGTCAGAAATTTTAAAGCGTGACTAGCTTCATGCATGGAATTAGAGCTCGGCTCTATAATTTCATTCACTCAGCCCTTTTTCTAGGGGAAAAAAAAAAAAAAGGATAGAACAATCAGGGTTAAGTATACCTGCTACTGGCACTCGGGAGCAGTGATTTTCTTAAATAGTTTTGATGCTTTCCTTTTTTAAGAAAATGACATCTATATTTTATAAATTGGCCAACAATGAAGTCAATCATGAAGAGAATCTCTGCTTTTAAAAGACTACAAAGAAAGTAGAAAGTACCTTGTCTAAATTCTTCAAGGATTTAGAAGCAAATTGGCCATATTCCTCCTCCTCCCATTTTGAAGTTTTTGACCAAAGGCCACATTCCTTCCTTCTCTGGGAGCAATCGACATTTCCATTAAATTTTGTCATTTTGTTCTTCCTCATTTCCTTCATAGCTTTAGGGTATGAAAAGCATGAGTTTCTCTACACAGGAAAAATGTTATGGCGTATTCACAAATCTGCTGCCAGAGAAAGATAATTTTATTATATTTGTTTAGGAGAAAATGTTAGTGATTTTGTGACACTTGATTACTTTTCAGTTTTGATTACTCCCTCAATTGTACTGGAAAGGTGCAGGTATGAACTGCTCAAAGTATGACGTTCTGCTATCTAACGTAATGAAGTGTTTCATTTGAGGAATATTAAATAGTGCTTAGTAGATAAAGTACTTGCCTACACTGTATAGCATGTATTCTCCATATGACTCCATGTCAAAGATCAAATGTATATTAACTATATTGGCTTGTAAACCAACAGATGGAAAGATTCGAGTGATTGTCCTCTTCACAGTAATTACCTTAAAAAATCCCAAAGACAGTAGCATGAGTCAAAATAGGTTTGGCCACCCAGTTCAGAACACTCTAAAGACCAGTAGCAAGTTGATATGCGTGTCCTCAACTGTGATTTATCTCTACTTGGTAGCAGTAAGTTCCATTTTGGGAGTCAATCAAAGCTCATCTGAAGCCTTATTTTCTTAATACAGTAAATGATTAGTTTGGCATTACTACGATCAAAACAAATTGTGATCAGTTTTACGTGTGGCTCATAAACTGTCTCCGAAGGCCTTCTATATTGTTCCAAGACCCTTTAGATATGTATAGCTTTCCAAATTCAAACTCTCAAGATTCTAAACATCTGTGATGTTTATCTATAAAGTTCTAATAATTATAGCTTTATACCTAACCTAAGCATTTGGGTTTTTTTACTCTAATAGAAGAACAATGATCCAATCCATTGATTTGGGCCTTTTTTGTGTGTGTGTAGTTCTTTTTAAAGGGATGATTACATATGACATCCTGTATTTCTGTGAATACATGGTATTGAACTTAAATTTCTCCACATTTGAAACTCTCAGATAATAGCTTTTTAAATTGGTAACTGTAATGAAAGTTTAGTCTTTTTGAAGCTAGTTTATTATTAGCCTTTACAAGAGCCACATAAGCAGAGTTCTTCTACGTGATTTTAATTTCTCCAAGGTATGAGTGTTGGCAAGTTTTGAGACTTTATCTAGCTTGTTAAAACAATTTTTCATATAAATTGATCAAACATAATTTATAATTCAAACTTAACAAGAGAGTTCGGTCTAAACCCGTTTAAAGATTCCATCTAAGTAGAACTATTTCATAAGAAAATAATTAAAAGATTGGTTTAACAATCACTTTTTAAGAAAATTATCTGGTTAAAGATTATTAACCTTTTTATAAATCTGAGTATTAGTTGAGTGAGGAAATATTCCCAGCAAATATCTTAATTTCTTGAAAATCTGTCAGAAAATTGCTCAAGAATTTTATTATGAATATTAACTTCTTTCCAAAAGGACCGTAAAATATGTTTCAGAAAAAGTTCTGGCCCTAAGTAGGTTTGAGAAATAACTTTCTTTTTGGTTGTAACATGTATGACAGTAAAAGGTAAATTTTTCTGCACACATTTTTAGGTGACTTCAATAGTCACAGCTATCTAAGGAATTAGTTTATATCTGCGAAATGTTAAGTGTCTGTACCAACCCATCTAAAACAATTCTTGCCAATAGTCTCAGCAGAACATAGTTCTCAAAACACATGTTTCTTTGATGGCAAAAAATAGCAAAGTTTCTTGCAAAACAAAAAAAAAAGTTGTGTTTTTCTTTCCCTAAAGCTGCTGTATCTCCCCAAATTATGAAATATTTAACGACTCAAAGCCTCGTGTTATACAAGGAGATGATGGCTTTGGAAATTTTGCAAGCTGACTTTATTCCTTTAGTTTAGATCTGAAAGCAAAAAAAAAAAAAAAAGGGGGGGGGGAATTGACCACCACTCAAAAACAAAAACACATCTCGTCTTGATTCTCAAACTGTCCTAATCTCATCTGCTATACCTCAACACAGTTCAGGACTTCTGCCTCCGCACCTTACCAGGCATTGTTTTAGGATCCACAGGGGCTACAGGCATTTGGATTCACAAGGAAACACACTTTGCCAATTATATATATATTGGAAAAGCAGTTCAAGTACAGTGCCTGAAAATACCAAATGACACCAGAGATCAAATATATATCTGAAAAGAGCTTTAAGTATTCATTTTGATAGTGAAGAGTGTCACCGTGTTAGTTCCAAAAAACAAAAAGGAATATGACATTGAAGAGGATGCAGATTTACTTCAGAACGTGTGGCGTAGAAGTTGGTTATCATGAAGGGGCTGACTGCTGTCATCACTTATTACCACATTCTCCCTCCCTACTTTCCTGCTGGTGTATTTTCACAGATTCCTCAGGCTTTTTAAAGATGTTTTCTATGGACCTTTTGGAACAATGTGCTTAATAATCTGTTATAACAAGTCTTCTCAAATAATCATGTGTTCCTGTTTATAATGAAGCTAAAAATGTATGCCATAAGCAAAGATATGCATTTCAAAGAAAGTCACACTTTTTTTTTAAATAAATAACAAATAAAGGAATGGGGCAGAACCAGTTAGCTTATAATACTGAAAGTAAAGGGAGAAGACATAGGTTATAGGAGCTCAGTTTCAACAGATTAGAAATATAGGCTACATTAGGAAGGAGGAAAGTTGTGATATTTTTATGCCTGTTTCAGAACTTCTCTTCTTATCTATGAGATATTAACGACGGCATTGATATAAATCCTGAGCACTTCGCCTCAAAAAAAATGTGACTGCTTTGGAGAGGGGAGAGTGTAGACTGAACTAAGAGTGTGAAAAGGCTTGAAAATGTGACCTCTTCAGAAATAAGAAACCACCAAAATGCAGCTTTTCAAATGAAAGAGATGCAATCATACGAGTGGACAAAGAATGGCTCCGTGGGAGGGGAAATTTCTATGTGCAAAGGGCAGGACACACGGAGGGCTTCTGCTCCCATACAGCACACTCAACAGAGAAAAGCCATCAGAGGACCACAGAACTCTAACATAAGAAATCCACTAATACTACGTACGCTCACACAAAACTGTCTGAGAGCTATATCATCTCGTGTACTTAACAATAGCAGAATTCTGTATGTAAAGACTTCCAATCTAATGGGTACCAATCCCTAGAGTGCGTGGGTTTGTATAGGGAAATTGAGACTTTTAAAAAAAGAACTCTGATGTAACTAAGTAGTAGTATTTATACATTAATTTTTAAATTCCTTTATTACAAATATCTTTCTATTAGTTCTGATTCCCATTACACTTAAGAAATGACATGTATTCATTTAAAAAAATTTTATTTTCTCAATGATTGTCATTTCAGAAGAGTAATGGCACTACTGTAAAATATTAGTTATAAACAGGGGACTCAGATAGGGATAAGAACCTAAATACTGATATGTGCAGGAATTTGTGCTGTATTCTCTGGATTCATCTTACTGCTAAACAGCTATTCGGATTTCTATATAATATTACATTTTATAATAGAAAGTAAATATTAGGAATTAGGAAGAATAAAAGTGAGTAAGAATAGGCAGCAGCAAGGGAAAAATTATCAAATTAATTTGAAAATAGGAAATTAGGCTCTACATGTCCTGCAGGTTTCCTATCATCCAGTTTATAACGTTTGAAATGCAGAATATAGTTATTAAAATAACTTAAAAATAGAAGGCATGGGCTTTATTTTTCAATAATTAATTAATTAAGCAATTAATCAACCTCTCAGTTTTGCAGACTGCCCAGTAGTAGCTGATTCTTTGAACAACCAGAGGAGTCACCTGGATGGTAACACCTAACGAAGGTCTATGAGTCCTTTTATCCATAATATTCCCCCAGTGTTGCTTGGAATTCCTGATATTTAATCAATCCATTTGGTTTCATTTGTGTCCATTTCTTGTGTACATGTTACCTTAGAGATTCAAACACAATAAACCGTTAGTTCTACCTATAATTTAGATGGTCTATTAATACATCAAAATCATTCCCTGAGCACATATGGTATGGCGAGAACTGTTGGAGACAACGTGGATATGGCTGTGAACAAGAAAGACACAAATGTGTGCCTTTATGAAGCTTATATCCTTCTGGGAAGGAATACATTATAAAAAAATAAGAAATACACAATAATTGAGGTGGTGAAAAAAGCTTTGGAGGAAAACTGCAGAAAAGAGAGAAGGGAATGTCAAGAATTGGGATTGGGGAGGATTTGCTATTTTAAGCAACATGATCAAGGAGATCATCACTGAGATGATCATTAAACTGACCAAAAAAGGTCTATCAGTCATTATAACCAGTCGTCCTTCTGTGCCTTGCTGCTTAAAGGATGTTCCTGAATCCGTATCACGTGGGTGTTTGTTTGGAGCACATACGGAATCCCAAGCCTCCCCTGTATCTAGTGGCAAGAGTCTGCATTTTAACAAGATCCCTAGGCGATCCATATGTGGGTTAATATTTGAAAAGCTCAGGGCTAATACAATTTTAGGAGAGGTAAATAAATTATAAGGGCATTTTAGGAAACTTCCAGGTATAAGGACATTTCTGGAGATACCAAGTCAATGTTAGATACCATTGCAACTGATCTCCGCTCGACAGGAAGAGTATTAAGACATTACATAAATATGAATGTCAAAGAGAACAAGGCTGGACAGCTGTGAATGCCAGTAAATCAGAGTTGATTCAGACAACTACAGTGGGGGAGAGAGACTCGGTGTAAACTGAGCTCACTCAATTCCACTGGGGGTAAAAAAAGGTGGGAGCCTTTTTAAATGCTGCAGTGTGCCAAAGAATAGTAGTAAGGATGTTAAGGCGGGTTGGTCAATGTGGTTTACTGATTGACACTTATCTGATAGAGAAACAACTTTTCATATCTTTAGGAGAGAAGTTAGCTTTGCAAATTGGAGCCAGGTGCCCACCAAGTTAAATTCTCAGCCTCCCATGGGAACTGGGAGCCCAGAGAACTGTGTCTCTAGATGTTTATATTTCAACAAGATGACTCCCAGGTCCTCGAGATGTTTCTGGGTGGTAGACACTTTACATCTCAAAGGGGAGAGAAAGGATTTATAATTGCAAGTTTTTTTCTTTAAGTAGCTCCTCTAAGAAAAGGGCAGACCAGGGCCCATAGTCATATTTTGGCTGTGGAACAAATGGTAAATTCTTTTCGCATTGCTGAATTTTCTCAGGCCAGGATTTTGAGGGGGGCTGGAGTCATTCTAGGGAGATAGTCTTGGACCTATAGAAGCCATGTTACAGTTTGCTCACGTCTCACAGTGTGAAGGCTCATGGGGCTGTTGGACAGAGTGCCAAGAATTTTTACATTTTATGCAGACACTGAAACTGATGGCAAACTACCTAATTAATAATTTTACTCTGGACCTACTTTTGGTCACACTGCCTTTCCTAGCTTGCCTCCTGGCACTTCCTAGTTAGAAATAAATAGGGAGAAATTCATCCCTGTGAGGTGTTATCATTTCCTTATTTGGGATGAATTTTGGTGCCATAGGCAGCCATGTTGCTTAATCTCACATCAGTCCAACATGTTTATTGCTTCTTGTAATATTTTTAATGCTAACATTAATACATTGACACTGTAAAAGTAAATAAATTTGGTCAATGTTTTATAAATGGGCTTCTATTCTGCAGTGCTTCGAAAACCCAGCTACAATGCCTGGTTATCTGAGTTAGCATGGAGCCATGGTAGAGTTACATAATCTTGTTATATTTGAGTTTCTGTAACTGGAAAGTGAAGAATTGAAATAGTTTCTGCTTCCTAGGGTAATTAGAAGTATTAAATGAGATAAACTTTGCAAAAAAGTTGATCCCAACTCTTGGCTCACATCCAACATTCTAGCTGCAAGGAGCAGAATTTTGTAAGTCATGCTGCGCTGCCTAGAATATGAATGAGGTGAGTCGGATGTCTCACTCCCAGCTTTCGCAGGGGAAGGAGCTATACGTGAAATCTTGACTCTTCAGGGAAATTCAGGCTTCTTCTCTCCATGACAACATTCCTCAGGACCCAAGACCTCCAGGTGTTGGGCAGCTGATGTTTTCAGATGCCTTCTGTAAACAGCCGACAACCACATATCCAGTTTTCTTGAAGTCAGTCCATCCTACTACTGACAAGGCTTTTTTCTCATGTCTGTCCCGTAAAAGATAAAATAGCAGGAGGGTGATGTCCCTCCACTAGTGCACTGGTCCCAGCAAGATTCTCTGTGAGATATGAGACAGATGGGGGGCATGAGCCTGCTCTTAGCATAAATCTTGTGACAGAGTGTTGCGGAAAAACCGGCTTCTGTACCCTGATGGGCAAATTGAGACTCGGAAGCAGAGTTTTGGGAGAATTAGAAAAGAACAGCTTTATTGCTTTGCCAGGCAAAAGAGGAGTCACAGCAGGTTAGTTTCTCAGTGACTGTGAATCCATCTTGGGGTTGGTGTATTGAGGTTTTATAGAAAAACTGGATGGAATAGAAAGGCACCAGCAATCAGGGTGTTTTCCAGGGCATTGCATTTTTCTTAATCTTGAGGAATTCACCTCGCGTCACAGAGAAACTCCAGAAGATCTGTTCATTCTTCTGAAGCTATCAGCCCGTGACTACCTTTCGGGAATACGGCTTCTGGGTTAAAGGATAAGCTCTTCTAGGTTTAGGATGTATAGGGAGTAGAGAGTATAAAAAGCAGTTGGGCAAGTGAAGCACAGATGGGGGTTTGCCAGAGAAAAGAGAAAAACAAGTTGCAAGGATTTTAAGTCGGGGGGACTCAGCAAACAGATACAGCATGCTAATTTCCTGCTCTTTCAGCAGTAGAACTCGTCCTACTGCCTGGTGGGCGTGGTGCACGAGAGGACACACTCCAGATAGGATACCACGTACGACAAGGGGATGGTGAACATTGTTATAATCACACCTCTTTAAAATAAAAATCGGTAAAATGATGCAGAAGTCACCGTGTTGTTGGTAAAGTTGATGATGATTAAAACCAAACACGTGAGTATACACACACACACACACACACACACGAGTTTGGTTACACATATAAAGCCTTGTCTTTTATTGACTTATTTAGGAAAAAAACAAGTTTCTGAAAGACAGCACACTCCAAGTACTCCCCTCTTTGAAGTACAGATCCAGTTAAAGGGTCAAGTGTCTATTTCTATCTGATGTTCCAAGAAAGATGACAACGTGGAGCTCAAGCTCTGTAGGTGTCTGAGTGTTATCTGACTCCTCTGGCATGAAGCAAGCATCGTGCCCCTAGGAATTTGACCTTCTCCCCTGCCCTTGCCTTTAAATTCAGGCTCTTGGCTGGACAGCAAGCTCTTAGGGAGGAGAGACAAGACCATTTTTTATAAACGATACTTTAAAATCTCCTACTGCAATTACAAAACCATAACATCTTTTGGGCGGGTAGGCTCTGCAGGAAATCCTCTGGACTGAGTTCTTAATGCTTTGTTCCCAGCAGGAGCTGAGACCTAAACTTCTCACTATTATTTCTATTATATAGATTATAAATGCCTCACATTTTATATAATATAAATTATAAACTTACTATCATTTATATTGTAAAGTATGTAAGATATTTTTATATATGTATATATTTATAGAAGAAAACACCCACCTCATGTCAGAGAGCTTTGGTGTTTCTGGTGTGAACACTGTTGTTAGAGATTGGTAGACAGGTGATGAAAGTGTACAATAATCAAAGAATTATGAAGTTTGAAATTTGAAGCTTCCAAGAGTTTCAAATCAGCTGCAACTATTGAATCAAATATTCAGCCCATGAGTAGAAGCCTAGAGCTATTCATTTCATGCTCTCTTTATTGCTAAAATAGACTAAGTTTTAGCAGATTAGCAGGGGGAAATGGATGTCTATTGGGGCAGAATAAGAAATTTACTTTTATTTGTAAAGATTAAATGTAGTGACTTTATTGTACTAGTGATATAACTAAGAAAGAGACAAACTATTTTTAAGGAAGATAGTTTACTACACACACAAACTGTAGTGTTTTGTGACTTTTTTGTGTGTCTTTTTGTCTTAAACTAAAGTGCTTGTACAGGCTCGTAGTTTAGCATAACCTAAAATTAATAGACATGAATTTTTGACATTCGGCAAGACACAAAAAGCTTAAATGTTTCCTGTGCTCTTAACATACCTGATTTTCCTAGACTCTGGTCAATTTTTAACACTTGAGTCTTTTTTTTTTTTTTTTTTTTAGCAAACTTCTTACTTCAATGACAAGTTCCTCCCCGTCACGCATAAGCAAAATCTACAATTTTTATTTTAATACACATATGATCAAAGTGAATTCAGCTTTGAATCATCGAATTACCCTTTTCTATATTATTTCATCCTTTTGCAATATTTCAGTACTTTTACCAGAAATAAAATAGATCTAATATCACTAAAAACTTAAAGTGACTTAATTAGATTTTAATTCTTCTAAGTGTATTTGACTGGAGGGAAGAGATTTTATAGAAAAGAAGGTACTAAACTGAGTAGAACCTTCATTATAACCCTAAAAACTTTCAACCTTAACAGATAGGCAAACCTCATTGATGTCATTTGAGTAGAAAACCAAAACCTTTCAGAAAGAATATCATTCTACAGTGGACCCTCTGGGTCAATGGTTTCTAGGTCTGTGGATTCAACCAAATTTGGATAGAAATATTAAAAGAAAAATTCCAAAGAGTTTCAAAAGACAAAACTTGAATTTGCCACATGCTGGCAACTATTTATATAACATTTACATTGTATTAAGTATTTATTATAAGTGATCTAGAAATGATTTAAGTATACAGGAGGAACTGTATAGGTTATATGCAAATACTACACCCTTTTCTATAAGAGGCTTGAGCACCTTCAGAGTTTGGTGTCTGTTGGGGATCCTGGAATGAATCTCCCACAGACACCAAGGGATGACTGTAAAGGATGAATTAGGTGACAGAGGCTTGAATCTTATGGAAAAGTTTGCAGATGTGCGCTGAACTCCTGTCATGAAGTTCAATTTGCAGTTTGAACTTCAATGAGATTGGTTATTCATACAAATGATACCATTATTTGCACAAATCACAAATTTTGAAAACTGAAGCATAGTGCCAGTTACATAGTAGATACTCAATGAATGATTGATTGAATGAATGAATGGAGTATAACCATCCTAAATACCCTATTAGAAGAAGTTAAAAAATAAGTACTTGTTGTCTGTATTAGAAGTTGTTGCTTCTTTCTCTTGAAGAATCACTGGAGGAACATTGCCATTTAAGATATTATCTATAAAACCAACATTCTTTGAGATAGAGTGAATTATCCTTTATTTTTCAGCCTTTTTGGCAACACAAGTTAGCTTCCAATAAATTGTGTCTTGAGTCTGAAATAACTGGTAAATCTGAAGTCAAGGGTATCAAAAATAGCTATGTATAAAACAATAGCTCTCTGTGACCTGATTATCCCAATAACGGTAACTGTTGCATGGTCTCACAGGAAAAATATAGCTTCTAAGCTTTTGTACCAAAGAAAATAGTCATTAGGCAGATATCATATATGCTCTTACATGTCCCCAATTTAGAAAAGTTGACTATAAAGTCATATTTTTCATCTTAAATAAAGTAAACCTGCCTGTGGCTCCCATTTGACCAAGATGGCCTCAACGTTTATCTAAGCCTGACTAAACTTTAATTAGCCTTCTTCCTAAGTGACCTCCTTTTCTAAGAACATTTGCTTTAGAAAACTTGCTGTGAAAATTTGTAAATTCTTTGTCTCCCTTTTTGAGATGTAAATCTTTTGCAAACCTGGAATGTCTTTCTCCAGGAACTAGAGGTCATCTCTTTTGAAATGTAATCATCTAGAAAATTAGAGCTGCTGTCTCTCAGTCTCTAAGGGAGGGCAGGAACCTAATTTTAATAAGCCAGTTAACAAACACAGATGGCCTAATCACATTGACCAACCTCCCTGCAATGTCTTCCAGTACTTTTCCATTAGCTCACTTCAGCATTTAAAAATCCTCCTTCCTTTCCTTTCAGCATAGTTGAGTTCAGTCTCTCTCCCCTATTGCAATAGTCTCAGATAAAATATTCCTTGCTCAGTTAACTAGGCGGATGAAATTTTTCTTTTATACTTTGTAGTTGCAATCCAGTCCTGTTCCTTTCTCTTCCAGTTCATTTCAGACTTGTTTCCTTGGCCTTTTCATCATTCTTCTTGACTCAATTTCGAAAATTCTGTCTCTACCATCATTTTACAGAAGTCTCATTTTTGCCTCACTTGATTTTTTTCACAGTTTTCATTTTCATCACCTCTCTTTAAATCCAATATTCTTTCTTGAAGTTTCTTCCTAGACTTCCATGATTCAATTTTCCAATACATTACTTATAGGATACATTTTATTGTCATTGTCTTTTACCCTGTTCAGTTTTAAAGTGTTCAAGTTTGAATTATTTTATCCTTCTAAACCACAACCTATATTTTTCAGTGGCACCAAATTTTTACCAACACCCAAACCAGAAACTATGATCCACAGTTAGGTTTTTTTCCCTTTCCTGTTTTTATGCCTAAACACAATTTGTCACATTTCCCTTTTTATTTTTTTCTTCCAAATTGTCTTATGTTCAATCATCCAACTAACTCCATTTTCACAATTGCTATCCCAGTCAAGGCTCTCAGTCTCTAACTTGGTTTTTCCAACTTTGGTTTCTGCAAAACTTTTCCTCCTGCCTTTTTACCTTCCACATAGACTTCCTAACATACCACTTATTTCACTTTGTTACCCAAGTTGGGGGGGATCTCCAAATTAATCAAGTTAATCTCTCCAAGTTAAAAATGCTCATTTCTCCCTGTTTACTGATTCTACCCACCAATTGCCATTCCAATTGCAAACTGGAATTCTCTACATTATCTCCTCAACATAGCTAAACACAGTAAAGCCATTTAAAGTCCAAGTTTTCTGCCAAGAACTCTTGCAACTTTTTTTCTGATAACACTAACTTGTTTTTCTTTGAATCTTTATTGTAATTATTGACAATATTATCTACCATTCTACATTTATCCCTAGCTGCATAGAAATAAGTATTTCTAAGTATTTCCTTAATTATTTGGTTCAGTAATCTAATAGATATTTATTGAGTAGTGACAATGCATCAATCAACCACTGTATACAGGAGCTTGGGATGTAAGTGTAAGCAAACTGAAGAACTCTGACTTCCACGAGTTTACTTTCTAATGGGGAAGTAGACTTCAATAAAATAATTATGTATATGTAAAATTGCAAAATCTTAAACTTTATGAATAAAAATTACACACTATTCTATATCTGTGATAGGGAAATTTTTGGTTTGACATCCCTTTAGTAAAGTCTTGAATATTTTACACAATTCATAGTGACTTGGCTGCCCCCAAAACTTAGAATTGCCAACTTAATGCCAAGTTAGTATTTTGCACTTGTTATTTACCTATTTTATTATTTTTGAGAAGAGGAAAGTACCTGCTCAAAAATACTGAGAAAGAAGAGAATGATACAGCCAAAGAGATAAGCAAATTTAATAACATTGTCTAAATTCTTAAAGAGACACCCATATTTTTTAACTTTACCATCTCTTTTGCAAGTTCCTGTGATGGCTGAGAATAATCTTTTAGATCTGGATATAATCTTAGGAGAAATTGTTGTAACTTTCCCATCTCTTGCTTTTCAGATTTATCTTAGAACACTAATTAGAAATTCTCGTGTTCCCTCCCCTAACAGATTAATATCAAAAATATCATATTATGTGTTTCACAATGTTGAGCACAGAGTAAATATTCAAAATATAGGGAAGCAGTGGTTGAATAGAAAATCATTAAATTAGAATTCTTTTGATTTCTTTGTGTTGTCCTGTTCCCACTTCTTTTCTCACTCTTCAAAAATTCCTAAGCTAGCTATTTCAACTACTTGCTTTATGTGAAGCAATATAGAATAGAGGTTAAGAGTTTGGACTCTGGAGCCAGAGTGTTTTGTTTAGAACAATATCCCTGCCACTTCCTACCTGGATAATTTTTAGCAAAGTTACTCAACCTCTCTGAGCCTAAATGTCCTCATCTGTGAAATGGAGATGATGATGACAATGATGCACCTTCTTCACAAGGTTCTTGTATTAAATTACTGGACCTCTGATGTGAATGCTACTGTGGGTGATCAAGTACTAACAGAAACTCTCTTCTATGGGGGAGGAAGGAGAGGTGATTGCAAAAATTCATAATTTATCTATTTCTTTTCTCCTTTCACATAATAAAAAAAAACAATGTTTTTTATAAAATACTTGATTTTCCTGACATGGCTCCCAAATCTGCTCTTTTCATATTGATCACTAATTAGCTCAAAACAATGGTAATGTTAAAGGATACAGGGAAAAAGCTGGTTAAATATTTATTGTAAATATACTGAGTCGTTTTGCCCATCTCTTCCTGAATCTAGGTGGATAAGTCTGGGTAGAAGATCTTTTCCATTTCTCAGTTATGAAATTTGAAGAGCTTGAATCAAGTTTTGATATATGTTAAAGTCACTGCTTCCATTTCAAGGCCTTTCTGAGTGAGGACAATTTTTTCTTTTAGAGGACATTAGTCCTTCTTCATTGCCCTTTTGTTAGATACAGCTAACTGGTTTTTTTTGTTGTTTACTTTTTTACTTTGAGGGAAGTGGAAACAGTACAGTGTTTATTGAATGAAGAACTAATGTCTTTTTAAAGTGTAGGTCAAATAAACACATATACCACCTACAGATACTCCCACATAAAGAAATCTTATGTTTGCCCTTTCTCTTTATTCGCTTATCCATCATTATTTTTTAGCTATAGAAGACATGAATACTCAGTGTAACAAAAGCAAGATCCCTTTCCTTCAAGCAAATATATTCCAAGGAAATAAAGAACATTTTTCTTGTTTTTGTTCCTCTGAGGGAGTTCAGACTGTATATATGTATGTAAATTTATTTGACTATGTAGTGATTTCTTTTTCTTGAGTGTATGTGGGAGGAATAGAATGTTCAGTAAGAACAATTTTGAAATATTTTACCCTGGTATCACTGTGTGAAATGACTTAGCAATTCAAGTCAATCAGTTTTTCATCTACTGCTGCTATTAAGGTACATTTGTATTTTAGAATTGATTTCCTGCTTAGCAGAATATTGTTTTTGAATGTCTGAAGGCAGGTTTAACTCACATTTATCTAAAAGCCTCCTACACTGCCATTGCAACAATCAAATCTTAATTCTATGGAAGTTTTATATATATATATAGTAATTATTTGTGTTCTGGCCATTAAAAATAATTTTTAAAGTATACCAATAAATACATCAATCAGCTAGCACTATGCTAGGCAAAGAGAGGATACTTACAAAGGAATGGAAAATAAAGACTTCTGGTAATGTTAGTAACAGTTCAGAAGGCAAAATCAAGTACATCTACGTGAAAAAAATAAATCTGCAAATTAACATACTAAAAATACATAAGTTTCTTATTGTAAAAAATGTTGACTTTAGAAATATTTCTGAGGAATTAACTTATGTACTGACTTTCTAAAATAAGAATATGTTATGATTTTTGAAAAGATATTTAATTTAAACATTTATATGGCTATTTTGAATTTTATTATTATAATTCTAGCTCACTTTATCAGCAACCCCATACTGAGTGCCAGCCAGGTATGGTATAACATACAAGATTCCCGCCCTCAAAGAGCTAACAGTACAGATGGAAATAAACCACTGTAACCCTACATGGTAATTAACAAATGATTAACTTTATCAGAAACTGTTCTAGAAATGTGGTTTTCAGCCTTAGCTGTGCATTAAAATCACCAGGGGAGCTGATGCTGGAATCCATCTCCCAGAGATCTGGGTTTAGCTGGTCTGAGGTATCACTGGGCATTGAGATTTTTGAAATTTTTCTACAAGATTATAATATATAGCCCAAACTGAGAACCATTGCTACAGGTCCTGAGAAGAAAAAGCTACCTTCACCTGGAGTAATCATGGAAAGTTTCCCACATGTTTGTGGGTTTTCCATAGACAACCAGTTAAACTGAGTTTAAAGGCTAGAGAGGTATCAGATTATGTGGAGAAGTGTCAGGAACATGAGAGACATGGGTAGTGAGGCAAAGAATAACACTAAGGCAAGAAAGTACAAGTTATATTTCTTGAACAAGCGGAAGACAGAATAGGTGATAAAACCAGGAGAACATGTGAAGTTGAAGCAATTATCCAGCTAACTGTATGTGCTGTACTGTTTCTTTTGATTTTTTACCCATACTTTATAATGCATACAAGTGACACAGTGTCAAATTTATTTTGTACCTCTGTGGTAGACTGCATAAATGGCCACATCCTTAACTTTTACCTGTATCCTGACTATTTGCAAGACCTACCATAAATCTGTGATGAAAAGCAGAGTCTCTTTTCCTCGTCCTCAATCTGACCTGGCCTTATGACTTTTTGGCCAATAAGACACAGTAAAAGGTCTTAAAGGCCAGATCCAAGCACAGGCCTCAATGACTTTGCATGCTTCTACCTTTTCTATTTCAGAGCCCTGTCCAGCCACAATATAGGAAGCCCAAAATAACCCGCTCAAATATGGAAACCACAGTAAGCAGAGACTTGACATGCCAGTTGAGGTCATTCTAGGCCAGCAAGTGTCCAGCGATGAGCAGCTGACCCCAACTCTATGAATGAGCCCAGCCAAGACCAGAAAAACCACCCAAAAAACAATACAAATGACCACCCCACAGGATTATATTCTAAATGAATGGCTCCAATTTAATTCATTAAGTTTTGGGGCATCAAAAGCTAACTGATACTGTCTCATTTCCACAGCTACTGTGACTGATCCATGCAGTAAATCAAGCTAGATCAGTGCAAGTTCTTCCTCAAAATATTTTTCAGCTGGAACTGGGAGAGAGATACTGTCTTTCTCTTGGACTGTCAAACTGGAAGTCTATGAGTACAGAACTTTCTAAACACCGGTATCCAACTGCATGGAGAAATATACCTGCAGGAAAATAAAAGAACAAAGCTTAAATATAAGGAAATGATAACAAGAGACAGAAAGAGTGACAAGGCCCTTTTTGACAGTCTGTTCATCCACGATTCTAAGTTTCCCTTAAGGCCAAGTCCACCCCTGTCTCCTTTACTGGAGTTTAGTTATAAGTTAATAAATTCCCCTGTTTGGTTTAAACTAGTTCCAGTTGGGTTTCTGTCACATGCCCTTGAAAGAGTCTTTACACAAACTGTTTAGCCAATCTGGAAGAAACAAAATAAAATGTGCTTGAGTTACTGAACAATCCAATACATCACACATAAAACAAATCATTTAATCAATAAACATTTGTTTAGGATCCACTCTAAGTAAAACACTAAGTTAGGAGATGGAAATATGATCTTATTCTTAAATGATTTGTATTCAAATAGGGACGACAGACTGGTATACCTATAATTAAGCCTTACAATCAGGAGACAAGAGGTATTGGAAAGCTTCCTAACCCAGCCTTAATAAGGTGGAATCTTAGTTTAGTCCTGAGAAGAAAGCAAGGTTCAGCTCAATGAGAATTTAAAGAAAGCACTCTAGTTAAGGGGTTGTGACTGTAGCCTTATTTCCATGAAAATATCCCGTCCTTGGATTGCTGATGCCCCACACCTAGAATATTATTTTTTAAAAAATAAGATGCTGAAGAGAGGAAGAACCAAAGCTAACATTTTTTTAGATACCTACTACGTACAGAAACTATTTTAGATACTTTATATATCATCTCTTTTAATGCATTTTGTGAAGAATTTGGATTATCTCATTAGACTTTCACAGCAACTGTGTGGAATAGGGAATATTAAATCCCATTTTATCTCATTATTTCATATGTTTTAGGACAAAAATTAGCTTTGGGATTGGTAATTGAGTTTGCATTTTTTTCCCTTGGAAGAGTATCTAAGAGACATAATTAAGTTTAATATGTAATATATACTAAAATATATATGTGTATATATACTCTAGAATGCATAATATGTATTAGAATATACTAGATATAGTCTATATTCTAAATATCATATAGATGCGAGAATACACTATATATATATATATATATATATATATATATATATATATATATATATATATATATCAGGATACATAAAGGAATTTAAAGATTTTTTTGGTATCAATTTTGTTTATTGACAGAAACTGACATTTAAAAATTTTTATTTAATTTTTGAGTTTAACTTAATTTTTAATTTTAATTCAATTTAATTTTAAGTTGATATTGAAAAAACTTCTGCAAAAGTTTATTTTATATCTAAGACTATGACTTAAGTTTCTTATCACAGTTTCATTTAATATACTCCCAGAAAGGTAGCTTGAAGACATTAATAACACTGCAATTAAATATTATTAGATGAAATTACAATGCATAAATTATCCCTTAGGGTTGAAAGTTCAACTCCTCTGGATCTCAGTGGGATTCCTGAGTTTATATTTATTATGTATTTACTTTTTTTAAATTTATAAACTTTGATTTTTTCCCCCACATTTTTCTTATGAAAATTTTCAAAAGAACATTACACCCTGTGCTTGTAGCCATTATATATATGCTTTACAGTATTTGACTAGATGGACAGACAGATTTCTGGTTATGACCACAGAGAAAAGATTAATAGTGCAGGAGAATAAGGATAGCTGAAGGAAAAAAAGTCTGTTAGGTAAAAGGAGATGGGACCATAAGTGCCAGCAGGGGAACTGATGGGTGACCTCTCCCATTGTAACAGAAGGAAAACAAAAAGAAGTGATACAGGTGCAGTTGCTGTTGTTACTGCTGATGCCATAGTTAGTGCTGTAATTGATGATGATGATGATGATGATGATGATGATGATGATGATGATGATGATGATGATGGTGATGTCCAGGGTGGCCTGGAGGTGCAGAAGCTTATAGGTGATGGTTTCTGTTTTCACAATGAACTATGAGTTGAGCCATTTATTCCCAAGTAAGGGTGAAGAGGGAAGGTAGATTTTTTTATGGAGAGAGGAGATATGAATGCTTGGAATTACAGAAAAGGGAGACTTGTAATGCAAGATTTGTTTCTACATTGGTCATGTCCCAGTGTCTTTTGACTTCTTCAATGACATACTTCATTGAAAATATTTCACACAGTTGTATAATTTTCCCGAGAAAAATCCAACCTCTGCTTGTATGTATGGAGAAGTCAGATGGTAAGATTTATCGAGATTGGGATTTTGCCAGATATGATCTATGCAGGGAGCGTGTGGACCTTGTCACTATGATCATCCTGGATTGGACTAGTGATAAACATTTGGTTGTAAACTGAACCAATTACTCTCCTGAGACTGAAGTGACTATGTAATTTCTGTTGGGTATTTGATAGGATAAATACTACATGATTCCACTTGTATGGAGTTTCTCAAATAATCAGACACATGGAGGCAGGAAATACAGTGGTGGTTGCCAGGGGCTGAAAGGAGGAAGTGTGGGGTTTTTGCTTAGAATATAAAGTTTCAACTATGCAAGATGGGTAAGTTTAGGAGATCTGCTTCACAGCGTATTATCTATAGGTAACAGAGTGCTTGAGCACTTCGAAATAGGAGGATAGATCTCACGTTAAGTGTTCTTGCCACACACTCACACACACAAAACAACAAACAACAAAAGAACAGAAGAACATTTTTGGGGATGATGGATATGTTTAATACTTTGATTGGAGCGGTGTTTTTATGGATATATGCGTATGTCCAAACTCATCTAGAGGTGTACATTAATTTGTGCCACTTCTTGTGTATCAGTTATACATTAATAGAGCTTTAAGAAGGCAACAAGAAGCTGGAAATGAATTTGTCATTTATTTAATAAAACAAATGATGTGCATAAGCAGAGAGAATAAAGACATGTGTAATATGTACAAAGTGTAAACCAAAGACCATGACTTCTTTACTTTCTGGTCCCCAAATTTATTATCTTATAAATCCTTGTTGCTACCATTTTGCTCTGTGAGACCTAGCTTCCTCCTTCCAGTAAATTCACCTTTAGATTCCCAAGCTTTGTTGATTGGGCCCCATTATTTGGAGATAATATGATCCCTGACTAAGACACTTTGACAACCATTCAATTCAGAGTAGACTGTATTCTCTTTCAGCATGTATTACTCCATCAATCCCCTCAATATTTTTATTGCCATTTTGGGCAGAGTCTAGTTCCCAAAGTATATTAGCCTTCTCTGCCAGTGATCCTCTGATTTTTGAAATTTGACCACTGGCAGTTTCAGTCGATTATAAGATTAACAGAACAACAAGGTTGGTATGGTTGCCAGTGACCCTAACAACCTCCTGGAGGTGTATGTCCGGAACAGTGGAAGTTCTGACAGCAGCATATTGCTTTCTGAAGGCTATGAGAATGGAGCAACCAGGAATGGTGTGTCTTCCATTCAATGTAAGCTTTACTAGCTCAGCAAGATTTTTCTCTCTTGTTTACCAAATTCCGCAGTGCCTAGAGAATAGGTGCCCAATAAATTTTTGTTGAACGACTGTAAACCATATTGTATTAAAAAGTCTTGTCATAACTGGAACCATCTCACTTGGAGATGTGGACAAACAGTGGAGAGGTTTCTGTCTGCAAGTACTTGAAAAGATGGCTTACTTCCACTGGCTCAAGAGGGTAGAATTATAAAACTAAATACTCAATCTTTAACTTTCTGTAATCCTCCCATACTCAGAGTATTTGGTAATGTTCTTTGTCTCATTAGGGACCTGACTCTTTATACTAAACTGTGTAACTACATCTGAACACAGGCCTCTACCATATGCCCATAAAGCATCATCTTGACATATAACTAATGAGACAAGGTTTTCCTCCAAAAACTGCTGCTCTATGACCCCCCCCCCAACCTGCCATGATAAGTAAGGCTGGGAGTTTTAACCTTAATCATTTTCACACATCCTGTATGAACCCAAGATGGATATTCAGTCAAGTTGATTACCTGGTGCACACCTGCTAACGTAATTAGGACTAGAATATGATGTTTTGCTCATTTACTAAACTAAAAATAGCTTAAACCAAGTTTAGCACCAGTGTTTGAACAGTCAGATACCTTTTGGGTACTTTGAACATCATACTCTTATTAAATCAAGCACTGCTACCTTAATTCATTTTTTCTATGCTTTAGTTCAGTGATTCTGTGGGAACTAGATATAGCCTAGAAACCTACATTTTTAACAAACACCCAGGGTGTAGCTGGTAGGTGATAGACAACACTTTGAGAGACAATGCCTTGAGGAGAAATTAAATGAAGCTGGTTTCTGGATATTTATTCTCTTGTGTTGTGCATTTTCATTTGAGTTAAAAGTTTCTAAGCTTAATTATGCTCTATGGGAAAGCTAGTAAAAAGTTCTATTGACATTTCCAGGTTAACTCTTTAATGTTGATATAGGCAGAAAGTCTTATTACTTATGATCTTCCTCCAAGCAAACACAGGAATTATTTAAAGAGGCCTCCCATTCAGCCTTCGATATAGAACCTGGAGATAAAGCTTCTATATGTCTCTCCAGTCATAACCTCAAATCATACCTGGCAGAATCTTTCCCTGTTGGACACAACCTACAACCTTATGTGTTAGATATTCTTTGCTTAGACATTCAAGAGCTAAATTGGAAGTCAGGTAGAAATATTTAATGCCACGCCTCCAACAATTTCTTCTGTTTTTATTCCTGGATCTCCAGTCTTCTCCTCTCTACTAGTGAGTGCCCTTGAGGTAATTAGCTCATTTTCTCTCCTCCCTGCTCTTAAACATGTTTTCTTGCCGATATTCTCTGTCACTCTAACTTTCCTAATTTCATGAGTTCCATTTTCTGTATTCACTGTTGAGAAGACTTTACATTTTCTTTTTTTTCCCCCTAAGTAGGAGTGATTCTCTTAGTCAAACTCAGATCACCTTAAGTTTTATAAATTTATGCTTGTAAGTGAATGTGTGTTTCATTCTGAAGAACTAAAAAGAGCTACTTCATGAGTCCACAAGGATACAAAAATAAGCATATAAAGAGATATGCTGAAGCCAGGTGCAAAGTAAAAAGATTGGGGGGAATTGCAGGAGATAAAATGAGTCAGCAAATAGGTAATACCAGAACTGAGTTAATTAAGCTCACTGAGTCAGAAGGTAGAAGACAGTACATTAACAAGGCCAGTGGAAAATACATGGAGAGCTGGGACATTAGAAGGAAACCAAAGCATGCAGTGAACTGCAAACTCAAAAGAGTGAGAAACTGCATCGTTTCAATTTAGTGACTTAGGATAATGAAGACACATAATTTTTTTTTCAGTCCTTCATGGATCAGGGAAAATGAAAAGAGAAGGAAATATTTATAAAAGGAATGTGTTTTTTGTTTTTGTTTTTATCCATAGTTGCCATTGGCATTGAAGAAAATAACTTCTTTTACCCTTCCAACCACTTACTTCAAGGTAATTACAGTGGTTTCTTGAATTAAACAAGGAGGACATTTGACTGAGGTGCTTCTAATACCGTAGCAGCCTAGTAAGCAAACTGAAACCTGAGTGTGTCATCGCCTCAAGGTTAAAAATCAAAATCTAAGGACAATCAAGCTCAGACAACTTGGCTTTTCCAAATAAGGCAAATGCTTAAGATATAGCCAATCAGATCACTTTTTTGCTTTACTTTTTATCTATAAAAGTCTTTCCACTAGCTCCTGTCCACGGACTGTTCCTAACCGCTTCAGTTTGGCTCTGCAATTCTGATTAATTTTTGCCCAAATAAACTCTTAAAAATCTTAATATGCCTCAGCTTATGTTTTAACAGGAAACCTGTTCTATTTACAAATGAGGAAACTAAGACTCAGGGAAGTTAAAGAACTCATCCAAGATCACATGGCTATTTAAATATATTTAAATATTTAAACCCAACATTCATGTTTCTTTCTTTCTGCCAAAAAAAATTAAAATAAAAATCACAAATTCAAAGAGCCTGAAAGAAGACACCACAACTTCGAAAATATACAAACTGTATAATCTAAGATTCATTCATTCATTCAAAACTACTTGAGCAGCAATAAACATTCCATGGGTGCTACAGGTTCTGAAGAAATAGCAATGGACAAGATAGACAAATGATTGACATTAAACACTCCAAGTGTCTCCAATTTGTTTGCCTGTATTTGGTCCTATTTTGCTTTGCTTTAACTCCAGTAAAGTAGCTGAAGTAAAGTACACCATGCCTGAGGAAGAGAATAGAAATGAAAATAATAAGGCTTGGAAATGTAGCCAAGGTCAAACTTTCCCTTTGCGTGGGTTGGTAGCAACAAAAGTAACATGAAAATAAGGAGACCTGGAGTATCATCAAGGAAGGGATTTTCACTTCACTGCTCCATTACACCGGGATCAAGACAGGCTTTTAAGCTATAAATACTAAACAGTGGAGTTGTTGTAGAAATTTGCACGAGCCCTTTGATTTAGACAAAAGACAAAAAAACATAAGTAATTAGAACTCTCCAAGGAAATAAAATAGAAGAAAATGGAAAGTGAGTTTATGATATTATATTTGGTTTTAGCCATTTTCCCCTCTTTTATTGCTTTATTTTGGATTAATTGGGACTTTTTCTGTCTTTTCATCTCATCTGTTGACTTACTAGCTCTTTTTGTTGCCCTACTTACGTGGTTGCTTTAAGCTTTACATGATGCATATTTATCTGATCATGTTCATCTTCAAGTTTTATTTGACTACTTCACATACAGTAGGGGAATCTTACAATCGCATACTCTCATTTCTTTTCTCCAGGCCTTTGTGCTCTTATTATTTATAAATTTAACTTCTATATATGCTATAAACTTTCTATCCATTGTTACTGTCTTTTCTTTGAACAGTTGATTATCTATGTAGGGGATAAAATTTTTTTAATTATAATTACGCATGTATTAACCATTTCTGATTCTCTTCATACCTTTATATAGCTTCCATCTTTTATCATTTTCATTCTGCCCTGTGTGAACTTTCAGACTTTTCACTCTAATCCTTACAGCTGTCTTTCCCCAGCCCAGAATAGTTTCCTCACCTGCACGTGCTGATCTGAGTACTTGAGTGTGACCCCTGCAGTTGTCTGGAGTTGTCGTTAGCTGCACATTCCTCCTCCCCAATACTCTGGGGACCTGTACGTTCTGACCACCTTGTTGTCCCCACAGCTCTGTCTCCTCAGCTGAAGAGGTCTGGTTGACTCTGCCTGGGATCCCCTTCCCGAGCCACTGCCTGGAATCTTTCTTCAGGCTGGGGCAATTATAGGTCTCACCTCCTTTGTTTCTCATTTCTCAGGGGTCTCTGACCCTTGTTGCCTGCTGCTCAATGACTTGAATGTGAGTTCTCTCATATAGTTTGCCCAAAATTTTAGTCATTTCAGGTGAGCAGATCTACTTGGTACTTGGTACTTGGTACTCCATCTTGACCTGAAGCAGAAGTCCAAAGCTGTATTATTTTATTTAACAACTCTCTTACACTACTTACTATGTGTCAATCACTTGTTATGTGTTTTGCAAATTTATCATATATAATTCTCATCACATCCATCTCTGGTAGCCACGGCTACCACCCTACCCATTTTATAGATGAGAAAACTGAGGCATGTAGGGGATAAGAAACTAGTTTAAGATCACATCAATAAATGAGGCAGCTGGTTTTAACTACTGAGGAGTACTGGCCTGTAGATAGCAGCCACTAAAATGTATTTCACAGACACTGGCCTTCCTAGTTTGACCAAGGGTCATGATCAGGAGGAGGTGGAGAGAAAAGTAATGCCTGATAAGTCTACCTTAGCACCTGAGTTTTTAGATCCCTGTTTCCATAATATACCAGGAACTTCTGACATTTCAAATTCTTTTAGAGTAAGTCACTACTGAGTCCAGGTTTTGGTCAGTCAATCAAGATGACAATGAGAAATATTTTAAACTGTTTAACCAAGACAATTAACCTAAAATCTTAGGTAATATTTCAATAATCAAAACCCACTTGACAATTATACTCTTCTCTACCAAATGTAACACTCTCTGAAGCAATTTCCACATGTATTTTCCTGATTTTTACTGGAATGATTAATGTATTGCAGTTCTTTTGGTGTTAACTCATCTTCATCTGATGTAGGCTTTACTGACCTAAACACAAACACACACACACACACACACACACACACTCACAGACACACACACATACACTCACACACACACACGCACACACAGACACACGCCACTCACTCCCCAGAGTGGGAATCTAAAAGTATTTAGTACTTAAAGCTCTGGAGACAGCGGATGGATGATGGAGTTTAGGTGTATAGGAAATGACTTGCCCTTGCAAGGTAATTACCTCAGTCAAGATTTTAAAGTAAGTAATGATTTTAGTTGATAATGTATTGAAGATTTTGGGTAGTTGGATTTGTTCTCCCTCTTACTATATATTTTCCATTCCAATTTTCAAGTACTCCTTATTTCCTAATTATTTTGTTGTTTTCCTAACAAAAACAAAAGCAAACAAAAAAGCCAGGGAAATTGTAAACTTGGTCAACATTGTAACAAAGTAAATTTAATTGTCAGACTTTGCACTTAAATTTGAGCTACCTCATTCTTCTAGTTTTAAATGGTAAGAAAATTTATTTAACACATTTACAGAAACTCATTCAATTCTTATCTGTGACTTGAGCCAAAATTAAGAAAACTATCCTGATTATTTTATTTTGTTAAGATTTATAGAGTGAGTAGAAGCCAGTCTATCCCAGAGATCTTGAATTTTTGTCGTTCTTTCTTTTAGTGTTGGTCACCTTAAAGCTCTGTGTTCAATGGCATTTCGTTCCAGAAAACCATGGGTGATAATATAATTAATTTTGCCCCTAAAGATCTTGGGTCTCCAGACCTTTTCCCTTTTTAGGATCTTCAGTCTTAATTGAACCAGATAATAAATCTTGAAACTACACTGTGGTAGGCGGAAAGGCCACCAAGATGTCCACACCCTAATTCCTGCATCCTGTGAATGCTTCCTGTCATATGGCAAGAGGGACTTTGAAGACGTAATTAAGGCTACAGACATTAAAATAAAGAAGTTAACCTAGATCATCCAGTGGGACTTAGCATACATGAGCCCTTAAAGACAAAGAACTCTCTCCCCGGAGTGAGATTCTGGAGAAGAAGTTGGAGAGAGTTGAAGCATGAGAGGTACTTGACCCATTGGTTCTGAGTGGGGACCACAAGTAAAGGAAGAAAAAGAATGCAGGCAACCTCTAGGAGTGAAGCAGGGACCTTGGTCCTACAACCTCAAGGAACTGAATTCAGTCAACAACCTGAATGAGCTTGGGACAGATTTATTCCCAGAGCCTCCAGAAAAGAATGCAACTCTGACAACATCTTGATTTCTGCCTGGTGACACTCTAAGGAGAGCCACACTATGCTATGACTTTTGACCTTCAGAACGTGACATAATAAATGGGTGTTGTTTTAAGCTGCTAAATTCCTGGCAGTTTGTTATGGCACAGACAGAAAATGAATACCATCATTTTCCTGAAAATTTGTGTCTGAAACTAGTACTTACCCCAATTCCTATATCAATCAAAATTCTTAATATAATTAACAGAAACTGATTTGGCCTGATTTAAATAGACTATTAATACAGATTTATTAAAGAGAAAGTAAGTTCATCACAATATCAAGAGAAAGGAAAAAAAAAAAAACAGATTCAGAAAAAGATAAGGAACTAAAGTTAAATCTCATTTCCTTGGGGCCAAAAACATGTCTGAGAACCAACAGCATGATGACATCATCTCTATCCCTCCCATGGAACAACATGTCTCAATCCACCAATTCTGCCGGCTCCAGACACTGGATAACACAGTCTTAACCACTGACCACATGGCTCCTAGCAATTGTCTGCAAGTACCACCACCATCATCACTAGAAATTAGTCTCCTATGTCAGTAGTTGCCCTTTATGTCATTAACTGCCTCTCCTCACAAGGATAAGTCTAAAGCCTGAAAAGCTAGTTAATTTTGTTGTTGTTGTTGTTGTTATTTTTTAATTTTTTATCTAAGTGTAGTTGATTTAAAATGTTAGTTTCAGGTGTACAGCAAAGTGATTTAGTTATACATCCATATATATTCAATTTCTTGTAATAACATATTATGGAAAAGAATCTGAAATGAAAAATATGTATGTAGGAGAGAAAACATTAATTGCCTTTTACTTCAACATCTGAAAATGGGTGCATTTGAATGGCTATACCTAGCTTCTGTGCATGTAGGTGAGCTGTCCTTGCAGCTGGAAAAGTGAAGTGTGCTGTTTTGAGGCATAAATAGATGTGCACTTCACCAACCACCACTCAGTTGGGAGTTCTCCAAAAGCAGGGAGGAAGAGTTTTCAAAGGAGGGGCAGGCAAATGTTCCCAATTATTTAGCTCACTTGCCTAAAACTTCTAGAATTCCTGTCTTGGGTTCCTTCAGACCCCTGATACAAGTTTCAGAATCTATCCTCAATTTCTTGAATTCTCTGAGGCCGCAGGGATCACAGATAACATGCTGGGAATGTATAGTCAAAATCTGAATGTTGCCTTTTCCCCAGGAAACAGTGATATTATTAGAACAGAGAGTATACAAGCATCGTAGTGGAACAAATATAAAATGTTCCCTTCGAATCTCAAGTGAGGTGACCTTGGCTGCGTCTCTACTCAGCCTTTTTACATCTGTTTCATCAAGTGTAGAAATGGTAATGAGCTTACCTCAAATGGGTATTGATTAGTTAATGTGATATAAAGATATTTAGAGAAACCTCTGGAGAGCTAAATGTGGATATAAGACAAACTGTGAGGGGTAGTGGACAGGGAGAATGGATTAAATGTGAGCGTGAACTTGGGTCTTACATCCCAGGTGCTGCCTTCTGAAGCACTGTATGTGTGGTGGACTGAATGTTCTTGTCTCCCCAAGTGCACACTTGAAATCCCCACTCCCAGTGTGATGGTATTAGGAAGTGGGGTCTTTCGGGGTAATTATGAGTGTGACTAATGCCCTCCTAAAAGAGACCCCAGAGAACTCTCTCGCTCCTTCCACCACGTGTGGTTACAGTAAGAAGTCAGCAGTCCGCAACCCAGAAGAAGGCCCTCCTCAGACCATCACCGTTCTGCCCCCCTGATCTCAGACTTCCAGGCTCCAGAGCTGTGAGGAATCAATTTCTGTTGGCTGTAAGCGGCCCAGTCTAAAGTACTTTGTTATAACTGCCCGCAATGACTAAAGCTGTATGTTAACAAGTCTTGAGAATGCAGCAAAACAAGGTAAAAGTCTGTTGCCATGACATCACTTAAGCCCTCTTGTTGAAGAGTTTTCTAAAATATATATAAAATATATATTTTCTTCCCCCCCCTGCTGACTAACGGTGCTCTGGATGAATTGTCCTTTATCCTCTACCATTTTCCAGTCTCCTCAGTTCTTGATTTTCTTGGAAGAGGCGCTATACTATGTGGCTCCCATAATACTTTTCTTAAATGGCTTGTATAAGAAGCTGACTCCTTAACTTAATGGAGACAGTGAAGTAACTTAGAGCGTTCTTAACCTGTTTAAATACAATCTATTCAGATGTCAAACTACCCCACAAAATTAAATAGGATAACATAAAAAAGATGGAATGATAAACGAATAGAAAAAAGGATAGGTAGAAATATATATATATAAAAGACTAAATATTGAAAACTATTCACTAAAGAATCTAGGTGGTAAGTATATCACAGTTCACTGCACAATGCTTTTCACTTGATGAGATAAATACTTTTTTATTTTAAAATTAAATATTAGATAAAACACAAAGAATGTTGGAGCTAGAAAAAGCTTTGGAGTTTATAAAGCACAAATTCATCATCACATGGCAGATTATTGTACTTAATAAATAATTTTTGTGTGAATGAATGGAATGAATATGACAAATAAAATCATGAGTCAGGATGGATAAGGCGACTGCTAAATTGTATAGCTAATCATTGGCAGAATCACAGCTTAATTCAGATTTTCTGAGTCCTAGACAGGTGATCATTTTATTTATTAGTCTATGTTTACAGCTGGATAACTAGCCCTAGGCTCAATTAATATGAAGCAAGTCCAGCTTGAGACACACACATGTGTAAATTCTTAGGATATGGTATGGTGTCTGGCATAAATAAAAAGTTTCCTTTCTTATCAAGAAATGGTGTTTATGGTCGTTTAATGGGTTTTGAAATTTAATCTCAAGCTAGTAATCATTTCTAACATACCCTCACTCTAACTCTAAGCTTTACCATTTATGCATCAGGATTTCCCTTTGCTGCATATACGTGTATGTTTGTAGGTGTATGTGTTGGGTCGAGGGAGAGGTGGTGATTGACAGTTAGGAAGGAGGGCACAGTGGTACCTCCTTCCCTACACAACTCAAGAGGCTACACTTAGCTCTCCTTTTCTTCTCTTTCCTACATCAACAAATGACATTTTGAGACTTTAAAAGTTTGGGGCTGGATGTGTTTCTGAATTCAGAATATTTTAGATTTTAAAAAGATGTATTGTTTTTATGTGCACTAAATACGTTGTGTCTCCAAAGTGGCATGGGTTGTGCCCCATAATCAAATATATTAAAATACCCAAATTGAAATATACCAACATTTACAACAAATGGGACAAAGAAAGACTATTAATAGCCTCACATTAATTCCTCTCAGGTCAAGGTTTTCTCTTGAATAAGGAACCAAAAAATATTTCAAAGCTTTTTGAATTTCCTAATTGCAGATGAGAGGTGTGGGTCTAAATTGCACTCTCAGTATCGTAAAGCTTGGATTCTTGGGAAAATGAGGAGTGCTTCCCTAACATGCTGCATTCTCTTCGGTTCTCACGCGTTCTCCATTTGCAGTGAGGAAAAAAGTGAGACACTGACATAGATTACAGAAGGATTTAGATTAATAGAATATAATTTGTTCCTTTGTTTGTTTGTTTATTTCTAACTTGCTGCTCCTAGACTAGCAACTCTGTGGTTTTAAGCAGTATGCTTGGCCCAAATGCTAAAATTTGGTGTTAAAAAATGGCATGAATGATTTACCAAAGAAATTCCCCTTCTTCAACGAGCTGACCACTCTACATCATTTTAGGATCAGCTCAGATGTCATCTCCCCTAGAAATGCTTCCATCACTTCTCAGATGAAATTAAATATCCATCCTATGTGTTCCCCTAACATTCCGTGTCAGCTTTCAACATACCACTCTTTCCTGCTATGTTTATCTACATCTATCTATTTCCTTATCTTTCTTCTATGCTTTGAGGACAAACACTGAAACTTTTATGTATATTTGTTCTCAGCATTTGGTAGGTTCTGTATTAATTGAGTGATTCAGGTTTTAATTGAATGAGTGAGCATATAGCTGTTCATTAAATAGGCACATTGACTGATGTAACAGCACTTTTTGCTGGATCCAGTGCAGAAGCTTGAAATTGTTGGATGAAATTAACTTTAGTCTATGTTAGTCTCTTCCAGGTAACAGGGAAAGAGGAGCAGAATACCTTTATTTATTGGATAAGTATATTCCTGGAAGTAAAGATATCACGGAACTGACCTCCCTTCCAGATTTTTCCCAAGGATAGAAATCATGTATCAGAATACAATGTGTCTCTGCAGGTCTTTGCTCCAATGCTCTGCTTCCATAGGCACTCAATCACTCTTGTCTCTGTCTGCTGCTTATACTGCTGTCGCCACCTCTAAATAACTTAACTCACTTTCTCTTGCCTTTCTATTTCTATTCATTTATGTCTTCCAAAGCTTCATGATTTGAGGGGTATCTCTTTTGTAGAGAAATTTTCTGCCTTGGTCTCCCAGTTTTAAGTCACAAAAAAAAAATAAGATAAATTTTTTATCTTGTCCATAGATACCAATTAGTGCTGAGAATTTCCACTTAACAAAGTTATTATAAGAAGTCATGGGCAAGGGGGGAGGAGAGTATAGCTCAGTGGTAGAGTGCGTGCACGAGGTCCTGGGTTAAATCCCTTGTACCTCCATTAATAAATAAATAAATAAATAAAATCTAATTACCTCCTTCCCCCTACCACCACCCCAACAACAACAAAACTTTTTTTTTTTAATTTAAAAGAAAGAAGTCATGGGCACTATGTTTGGAGAAGAAAGCTAGTGATGGCCTGGGTAGTAGAGAGAAGGTAAAAAGCAAACATAAAAAGCTAACTCTGGTGGCTTTGAACACATCCTCTAAGCGCAATTGCCTCTTTAGAGCATAAATTCACATGAGGTGCCTTATTCTTTGCACCGCCATTGCACTAGTACATTCCATTACTGTCTCCACTGGTTGATGCCCAACTACTGATTAATATCTCTCATCAGCTTGGCAACCCATTAGCACACATCCATCAGTTCAGAGTTCAAAATATAGTCAATAATTCTTTGGATAACTCTCTTTAAAAGCACCATATACCCATTTCAAGACCTCTGATCAAGGTAAAACAACACCAAAAACCTCAATAATAATTTTAGTCATCATAATTAAATTCCAGATGATTATTAAAATGATAAAAAGCTCTAGAAATTGAGTAAGAAAAACTGAGTCATTCTCTGCCTCCATTATGGTTAAGCGCATCAAATACCACAGTAAAAGCAGCATAGGAATAGAAACAAGGTAATCTTTGTTTTTGAAACAAACACAGACAAACTAGCAAACAGAAACAGGACCATCCTGTCTAGAACTAGCTCCTAAATTTATGAGGCTTGAGCCTTTTTTCTGACAGGTGTTAGTGCCCTTATGAAAAGAAATCTGTTCCTGTTCTGCAATATGATTTCTGAAGATATATGAAAGTCCTGTAGATGTATAATCACGTGAAGAGACTGATGTGTTTGCTTTTTTTTTTTCAATTACAAACAGACTAACTGCACCCTGGTAACCATATGATTTTATTCCTTTTAATACTTTCTGTGTATTTTTTTTTGGAGGGGTAGGAGGGAGGATGGTAATTAATTCTTTTAAAAGCTAGACTTTATTTTTTAATTTTAATTTTTCATTTTTTTGTCTGGGCTTAAGTATAGAGACAGAGTGCCAAGAGCTGGGGAGCCAGGGCAGGGTTTATAATATTTATGAAACATCTGAGGAATTGGTGGGAGTGAGATCAGCATATGGGAGTAGAAGTGAACCATCTATGTAGCAATAGCACAGAGCACATCATGGAAAGTGACATGCTCAAAATTAGTCAAGTGTCTAGCTTACCACAAGTTTCATGTTGTAATAGAAAGGCAATAATGTAGGAAAAATAATATAATCACTTCAAATATCATGTCACCACTGGCTTTTTACCAAGTAGAGGATTAATATGCACTCTTGCTAATATTCAGCTGCACAGAGATGTCTTTTGTGATGAATATTTTCCATGTTGGAAATCCATGTTGAAATTTTCCTTGTTGAAAATTCTGTTAAGGAAGAGTCTGAGACATCCAAGGAGCGTCATTATACAATACACTGTCTCTGCATCTTTTTTCCTTTGCTATCCTTCTCAATAAAGTAAAAAAGGCCTTGTTTATTTTTTCCCAGAAATCATGCAAAATGCAATGGAAGCATGATTATTAAAGATGATTTTCTTTCACAGTCTTTCAGTGTGCCTTGTTTCCACAACATCACTTTTGTCCTAGCGCTCACTATGAGATGAATATCCTGAGTTTAAAGTGAAAATATACAGCAAATACATTTCTCTGTGCCACATATAGTGATTAAATGTAAAAGATAAGTTATCACAGCCACACTAGATAATATATTTATTTCAGTAATCATGTTCAGAAATTATCTATCCACCTCCTACCTCTCCCGAGGAATGGATTTCCCCATCGTTTATTCCCTATAGAGTTAAATGAAACTTGGTTGTGTTTCCTGATGTGGCTAAGTATTCATCTGTGGCCCTGATTACCACCATTATTATGTGCTATTAACCAATGTGAAAATTATCAAGTTACATAATGATAGCAGTCACTTAGCACCAATTGCCTCCACATCCTTACTTTAAAGTGTTTTCTGCAAATGAAGAGTTTAAAATTAAAATTTGTCTTTTAAGCAATGTAGGTATAGTTTTTTGGGTGTGTTTCAAATATTACTTATATATTATTATTATGTATTAATGTATTACATATAATAATATTATTTTAAAATTATTTATATTATTTCTCCAAAGTCTCCATCAAGTGTGAATAATAATCATTGATTTACTATGGGATTAAATACAATTGCCTAGGATGATAATGGCTCTGGAAACCAGACTTGGCTAGCCTTGGGGGCAATTAAAAGAGAGATCTTTTCAGAATTTCAATTTCAGGCTTTCTCACTGAGTAAATTATAAAGATGCACCCCGGGGAACTTTAAGGAAGTAATGAGGCTTTCGTTTCCATATGTTAGATTAGTTTTTTCCTGGTGTACTTATTATCAGAAAAGGCTATGAGCTAATTTTTTTGTTTATTCAAAGCAAAGAAGAAGACCCCGGACAACATTTTCCAATAAAAAGCACAAGGAGAAAGTCAGCACTGATGGGAATTTGCCGCCAGAGTATTTTTCACGCTTGCCATGATTCTATAGGACCAGCTGAGGGCATTTGTGCAAACAGGCGTGTGCAGAAGAGAATCCACCTTCAAAGTGTTATGACATTGTCTATCCATGCTGTCTGTATCACTCTTACCAGTGTCAAGGCTATTTGATATTATCAAAGATTTGGAAAACACACTTTGAGTCATAGTGTCTCCAAATCGCTCATTTAAATGGAAGTTCACTGGCTCTCTCCAGCTGCTTGTATTTATAAATCGCTATTTTAGAACAGGATTCTAAAATAAGAAGATCTTGTTTTGAAATACTTTGTAACTGGCCTGCACATACTATAGGTCCAGATGGTACAGCTAATCCCCAGGAGGGGCATTTCATAGATTTGAGCAGTCTCAATGACTGAGGCTACATCACACAACTATTTCATCTGTCTTCTTGTCAGTATGTGATACTAATCACATGCTCTTGGCACCTTCTGGGATCCCATTTGCTCTAATACTGGTGATGTTTTGGATACTAACCCACACTCTCAGTTTAGTTTCAGGCACAAGCCCTGCTTTATATGGAGGGGGATTTTTGTTCCTGAGAGAGGTAAGTTTTGCTGACAGACCATCCAAATACAACAAAGAGTCCCTGCCATTTCATATAAGAGTAAACTCTGATTAATAAGTCTCTTGGTGGCACCAGGTCACAAAGCTAATATCAGCTTCTCTGAATATCTCTGCAAAGTCCTCAAACTAGTAACAGTTGATCCAATACTTTGGAGGCTTTTTGAAACAGGCTTCTGAGCACACTGTGTGTGCTCAGTGGAAAATTATTTTAACCAGCACATTATCTAAGAGTCAGAGTATTATTTAGAAAATGATGAAACTAAATGTGTATAGAGCTATTTCAGTTAAATGCTTAGGATGGGCATGATAACCAAATTTGGTTCACCAACATAGAGAATACATTTTTTATTTGAGAAGGGGAATAAATATAGAACTCTCAGATAAAGATGTTCTCCATTTTTATCCCCAAGCTTATTTTGGTTTTGATCAACTTCAGAATAAATGCATTTAAAAGAAACAAGTAAACCTTACACTCCTGAATTCATACAGTACTCAAGAAAAACTCATCGTTTGACTTTATAAGTGGATTAAATTGGCAGTAAAACAAATCTTTGACTTCAGAAAACTTCAGACAATATATAGATTCTATTACTTAAATCATGAAAATCATAAACCTGCCAAAACAGTGCATCACTTGATTTGATAAACCAAATAGACTTCACCTTAAGGGATATTTATGAAATACACTTGATTTCCCCTTTAGAAAAATTTGACAGCACATCCTCTTAATATTGAGAAAATGCTTTATCTTTGATAGTAGCTAAATTCAGAAAATAATTTAAGAGAAATATTTTAGCACTCTCCTTGGTATCTTTTTCTAATTGTAAGTATTTTGATCCACTGTAATAAGTCACTGTCAAGTGAAGCAATGCCTCACTTGATCTAAAGATGCCAGTAACAAAAGCTATAAAAAGATGCAGTGGAATAAATTGTAGCTGATTACTGAGAAAGCATGTATACAGAAAACCAAGAAGTAATAAAATTGATTAATGAATGTAATACATAAAGTGGAAAAGAAAAAAAAGTCTCTTGGTCAGTATTCTTTATTAAAATGCCAGTATAATCCTAACTTCAAGACTTTCATACAATTACATCCCAAAGAGGTTGAATGGTAATAGAATGGCCCTTTTACTTAAGGCATTATTCGCATTACTCATCATTAACAAAGAAAAGAATAAAATTTGATTCTAGGTACTAAACACTTCACATCTGTTAACTCATTTAATTCTCTCAATACTATTATAAGATAGCACCTCCTAGAGGATTAGAAACCAAAGATTATGTTGGAAGCCAGTGAGACTAGAAAAACGAATTCAGGTCATGTTCACCTAAACTTTCTAAACTAAAAGATAGTTGTCTACAAAAAAGCAGAAGATACGTCCTCTAACCTTCAGACAATATTCACCAAGTGAAAAAAGACTATAAACAAGTACCATAACACAAGTTAGTAAATGAGATAAAACTTTATATAAAATGACCACAATATATCCATCATATCATGGAGGTGTCTACAAAGTTCTATGGCATCAGAGAAAAATGAAACCAAAATCTACAGAAGGCATCAGAAAAGTCTTGCTGACATGATTAACATATGTAGTTAAGCCCCAAGTATCAGAGGAGATGACAGATTTGTCAAGCAGATAACAAAGGAATTTGGAGGAGATAATATTAAAATTTATTATGTGCCATATAGTGGACTTTAACTTTTCTCATAGCCATTGATTATTAAAATATATTAAAGAGGGTACTAACATAGTAATTTTGCTGTTTTAGAATAGGAACCTGGAAATGATATCAAGCTTGCATTTGAAAGGCTTAAAATGAAGACAGAACTATTGGAAAATTCTACATAAAAAAAGAATGAGAGCCTCTTCTGTGGCAGTGAAGATGAAAGGATGGCTAGAAAGATATTTAGGAAAATCAAATCAATTGGATTTGGCTAAAGGATGACAGGAAAAAAAACCTACATTTATTTTAATGTGTTTTAAAGTGGGTAAAAATATTTCACTCAAATAGACTGAAGACCAGAGTTTTAGTGTGTTTTCTGCTACAGATGTTTCTAAGAGCTTTGATTTATACAATCCATGAAGGCATTCTAAAAGAAGTAAGAACCAAAGCATAGTTTTTTTTTTTTTAATACCAATTCTAAGACAGCTTGATTGGTAATGAGGAAGGAACAGCAGTTAGGGAGTATGGAAATCAAGTCCTTACTGTTACCTACGTGTGTGAAAATGTAAATTACCTTCTCTGGACCTCAGTTTAAAGTGATTGTATATGAGAAGATTAAGAACAGTAACATTCAATTATCTTTCAGTTCATCACAGAGTTCTTGGGTACGCTTCTAAAAATAGCACTTTCCAGCTGTAAAGGCATCTGAAGGAAGGCAATTATTCTTACCTGGACCATTATTTAAATAATAAATATCTCCTGAGTTTGTTTAAAATGGTGAAATATATAAATAAAAAATTGACTCCCTTGAGTGATTTATAATCTCCAAAAGACAAAATAGATCAATAGTTTATTTGTTTCAAAGGGTTGTCATGATCAAATGAGATAACACATATAAAAGTACTTTGAAAATAAGAAGAAAATATAAATGTCATACAATATTTTTCTAGATAAAATCATTTTGTGAGAGATATCTATGGTACCAAAGACTAGAGTAACATTCAATATTTATTCAACAATTTTTATTAAGTATCTGCTAGGTGCCAGGCATTATTTTAGGTACTGACTTAACAGTTTCAAAAAAAAATGCCTGATTTTTATTTCCAGGTGTTTTAATTATACTTGGGATAGACAGATAGTAGTCAAGTAGATAGACTCAAAATATCAGCTGGTGATAAGTTCTGTAGTTAAAATATAATAGTGTTTGGGATAGTGGCTGAGAAACAACTTTATAAATGTGGCCAACCTTTGAGGTTGGAGCGAAAACTTGAGTGACAAGGAGAATGTCATATAATGAAGACCAAGAAGTAAGCAGGAGCTGGACCGCATAAAGCCCAGCAAGTTAGGAGCTGAATCTTCATTTTAAGGCAGTTTTTGGTAGGAGAGCAAATGTTTTAATTTCCACTTTAAGTGATTTTACTACTGTTTCTTTATGGAAAATATAAAAGAATAATATTGGAAGTATTATAAGTAATTAATTTATAAATATAAAATGATTGTGATTGGGTCTAGATTAGTAGAAGTTAGAATAGAGGGAAGGGAATGTATTTAGAATGGATTTTAGAGGAATTCAAAATTTAGAGTTGACAGGACTGGCTGACAGTTTAGATCTTGGGGTAGGGCAGGGAAAGAGAAAGAAAAATTATCTGGTATGTAGCTTCTTAACAAATAAATAATAAATAAACTTTTGAATGAATGAATGAATGAATGAATGACTGGGTTCTAGAGCTGAGTGTTGGAAGCTATCAAAGATTTTGCCCGATTGGAAGAGAAAAGGGGATTTAAAAGTAGCACACATTAAGGTTGGCAGTATCTTCTTGATATCTGTCTTTTTAATAGTCTAATTCTCTAGCTAGCTGAAGATTCACCCTGGAGTTGGATTATTGTATCTTCTCAAAGAGCAGGAGAGCATTCTCTCTCAAACTCAACTGGATGGGTAATGGGCGAGCCAAAAACACTGGCTCCATTTTCACTATAACCTTCAGGTCTCTTTGGCTATCAGCCTTCATGTTAGCCAAGCACTTGTAGAGACTAACTCTAAGTTTTTACTTCTAAAATACACTAATATAGGTACTAATATATATTAGAATATATTAAGATCTGTATTGTAAAATATCTCAAACCAGCATGGGAAGATGAGAGATTAGGGTTCCAAATCAATGCCTTTGCTAAGTAGAACCAAAGAGATTGCAGTTTCCTAATGAAATTCAGAAGTTTCAGTGAAATTCATATAAACAATAGACTCTTTAATTAAAGATAACATCATATGAAGGCACTGAAGTACTCTTCTAAAATGTTACCAAGTCCAAACTCATTCTGCTTGCTGCACGACAGACCAATAAATTGGGAAACCAGGTGTTGGAACAAGGAATAACAACTTTATTTGGAAAGCCAGGAGACTGAGAAGATGGCAGACTAATGTCCTAGAGAACCATCTTCCCTAAGTCAGAGCTGAGGTTCCTTTTATACTAAAAAGGGTGTGTGTGTGGTTGTTTGTTGCAAACTTCTTGGTGTTGGAACCCTTTGTTACTGCAGCTGTCCATGTAAGTCAGGTTGTAGTTTTCCTTCAATAAGACAAATGTTATCCTCTGTTCTCCAACTTTTTATCTCTATATGAATGAAAAAGTGTTATACCTTTAAAGATCAGAGCCTTGAGAATGGGCTGTCCTGTATACTTCAGGCTATAAACAACACTCTTTTACAAAATGTGCAGAACCAACATGAAACAGAGCACAGGGTTAGAGCTAAAGGAACAGCTCTAATATGGAATCAGATTTTTTCTTTCCTATTACAGAAGGAATTGGCTGATTGTGTTTACAGAAGGATTTACAAACGCCTCTCTTTTAGATGTGAAGCTGAAGGATTTTAGGAATTGAGGTCCCAAAATAAAAACTTTACAATCTAACAATCTAACTCATATATCTCGCTCTTATAATGATGGGCTTATGAAAATAATTGTTGACTCCTTCTGGACATTTATCATGTGTGAAGCACTATTCCAAGCCCTTTAAAGTTATTAACTTATCTAACTGTCATAACAATAAAGAAGGTTCTATTTTCTCTACTACACTGATGAAGAAACCAAAGCATGGAAAGGTTTAGTCTTGACCAAAGATACCAGCTTCTAAGTGGCAAAAAAAGGAGGTCTGAACCCGAAGAGTCTGCCTCCAGTTCATATTCTTGACCATGACAATTTTCTGGCAAAGAGTAAAACAAATGACTATATTTCATAGTTGAAAGCAAAGTACGGAACAATACCCTCAGTCAAAGGCAGAATGTGCCTAATATTTTCACCAATAATAATGTTTGTTGTACCCAAATGAACTCTTGAAATAATGCTGTTCTAGTGAGCTGAAAACCTCTTTTTCAACAAATCCACTGCATTTCTGGCAAAATATGTTGTTATGGACTGAATGTCTGGCACCTTTCCAGACAAGCTTAAAGATATTTCACTTTCTCTGTCTGACTTTTCAATTTGGTGGATTTTTTACCTTTTGCTTTTGTTTTGTATTGCTTTTGTTTGCCTGCTTTGATATTATCTTAGGAAAATGGTAGATTTGTATTTCTCTGTAGTTCAGGACATTTATTAAACATCACAGCTAATAACATTTTTTTACATTTACTCCCATTACCTTGTCCCTGTCATTGAATGCTGATACCCATGGGGCTATTTTTGTATGCAAAGAAATAGCCAATTAACTGTGTAACAAAATTAGCCGTGTCAAACTATTTGTATGCATTTTTAAGAGATATTTGATATCTCACATGTATCTTAACAATTGATGAATACCTAATCAGTTTATAAAAGAAACTGATCTGACATTGACAAAACTAAGGTTGATACATCATGAGTCACACCTATCCATGTTGGAAGCTCTCAAGGTCAAAGTATTGGTGCCAAATATAGGAATGTCCTTTTTGTGCATTCCATTCACTTAAATCAGTCAGGAATTGATGTTAATATTCTCTCTCCTCTATCCCTGAGAAAAGATGAGAAGCATCCATGTATAAAAGCTACATCATATAAAGTCCATTGCACTTAGCCTGCCAATTTTCCTTTCCTGAATTAGATTAGAGGCCATATAGGTTGAAGGAGTTATGATTGTCTAGGTTTTGCTTGTCTTTAGGGGCTCAGAAGTAGAAATGGATGCCTGACTGGCTCACTGCTGACCATTTACCAGGCACTTACCTTACTTTCTGAGTAATGGTCTACTGACACTGCTTCTCATCATGCAGCCTTCTAGCCTAAGACATCAGATTCAAGGAAATTGAAGACAGTTTGCTAATTGACATTAGAAGACAGCTGTTGTAGACCATGCTCACAGTCATGCAATGACTCCACTTGATTAACTTAAGTCAAAAGACTTTTAATATAATTTCATTATTTTAGACAGAATCTAGAATTGTCCTTTCTCTTGACCACATTGTTTCAAATATGGCTCAGGTTGCCACAATTAACTAAAAGCATTTTCCCCTCCAGTTTTAACTTGAAAATAAAGTGATAATCTTTTTTTTGCTTCAAATTTTCGACTCAAGATTTCATGTTAAAAGTCAAGCAAATATTGAATTTTTTTTAAAAACGTGGCTGTGCAGATGGAAGTAATTTTCCTGATTATTTTGCAGCATACCAACTTCAGATGCACAAACAACTCTTGTGTCAGCAGACTCAAGATACACATTCTGAGGATACTTCTGTAGGGTGCATCGTGACTATGTAGCCACGTGTGAATTTCATTTCCCTGTTATGACTTCTGCAATTCTTGTTCCTACAAGGCTGTATTTTATGAGAATAAAAATGGCCTATATTTGGTTAAAAAAAAAATCAGTTGATGCTGATTACAAATGCTGAACAGCAGATCAAAGTGTCATTACCAAATAATACTACCATTACTTTCTTTTAGCCTCAAAATGTTTCACATTTTAATCCCCCTTTTTCCTCCTAGTGTAGGACTCTTATTCTGTGTTCTGAATAAGCTGAGTCCTACTTATAAGAAAAATAAATCCTAATTCAAAACTGAATTAAAATGTCAATTTACACAGAAAAAAAGGATAAACTCCAGGATAGTTTTGATTATCTTAATTACATTTCTAATAGGTCTCTACAGGCTTAGAAGTTAGAGATTCTTTTTGAAAACTTCAAACCTTCACCACTGCCAGGAAGGCTATATTTGAGAGACTGTAACTGTGCTTCTTAAATACTTAATTGTGACAGTTTCTTAAATGTTATTGTAATAATAAGATAAAACACAGAAAAGAAGGTTTTTATTGTTATTCTTGTCTTAGTTAAATACAATGAAAGCCCAGCTTCAGTCATATAATTTTCCTGATCAGAAGCAGTCAGTCACTCTCCAGTTACCTGCCGAGTGACATGTTAATCTTTCCAGCTGTATTTAAGGCTTTCATAATATATTTGATCTATATTACCTGACTTATCTCTCTGCTACATTTTCTATGCCTTAGTCAATCTTATTCTTAAAAATATTCAGGAATAAGATTAAAGAACTGCCTTTGATAACCTGCATCTATATTAAGCATTCTTATCTTACTCTAATTTCTTTCTACTATCTAACCAGATAGCTAAAATGTTCTAAGTAAATATTTCTGCTTTCAATCAAGACAAGGTAAGCTGTCTTGAAGAAAATAGACTACATCAATAGCATTATTATGCTAAATTTGCAAATAAAGTAATACATTATTACTATTTCATAGAAAATACCCCCCACCCATGCACAATGTGGACACCTTTAGGATGGACTCCATTTTGAAAATATTTCTATTTCTAAAGTAACATGCTCTTCTTCCTCTTCACCCCAGCCCCCAACCAGCATTACACTTGTCGAAGTATACTTATATTAATTCTTGCGACATACGGAGCCCACCCTACATGGGATGTTAAGCTGACTGAGGAATTTTTAGTGGTAAAAATTTTGGAATAATAGGTTAAATATTTTGTGAATAATATTCTTAAACTATATGCAGTAACAACAACTAAAAAAAAAATCAAGATGGGGTCTTTCCTGTGTAGAAATATATGTCTTTTTCTAACAACCTTAAGTCCTGTTAAGTTATATTCTATAATCTTGCCTTGGAATATATGTCCTCACCTCATGATTATTGTTTGCCACATGACTCACTGACCATAACAACCTGTGATCTTTCTCAGTTAACAAGGGATTATTTTACATTACAACCTTAACATTAGCATCATAAATTCCTTTCAAAATAGAATGATCTTGTTTACAACTGACTTGAACCTATATTTCAAGTGGTCTTTAGAGGTGATGTAATAACCTATTTATGTGTAAGAGTTTGGAATACTGGGGCTCTACACCTAACATTCCTAAACATATAAAGGTAGGAATGATGCTTCAGTGAACTTCCTTCTCCTTGGGATCCCCCTTTTCATAGTAGGAAAAGATTGCTTGTGTGCAGTTACCCAGTAGGTACCAGCAATACCGACCTTATGCCTCTAAAAATAACATGATACATGTCCATTCTCTCCTGTGAAATCTTCCTTGAATACCATCACCATCACAACAGGCACAAATAGTCTTTCCCCTCTCAAATTCCCAACAATCTTGTTGATAGCATAGCGTTACTGATTACTTTAAATGCTTACCATACATTACGCTAAGAATGTCTAGAGATCAGATGCTGTCTTATTCTTTTCTAATTCCCTCAAACTAGCCTCACAAATGGTAGGTACTCAATAATGACATGCTACTGAGTAAGTGTAACTTTTTTATGTTCTCTGATTTTCTTATTCTTTGAAAAACGTATCACTTTGACTCAGTGTTTTGATAATTAATCAAGTGTTGCCTTTAGTTGTTGCTTAATCATTTAATGTAGATAGTTCCATAAGGTCAAGAAATTGGCCATATCTTCTGTACCCCACTTAACTTTTAATCACTGAAAAAATTAATACACAACTGTTGAATAGGTAATGCATCAATTTCTAATTAATTAATTAATTAATTAAGCCATTTACTGACTACCCACTATGCAAGGACTGAGAATACTATGCTGAACAAATCTAAGACACTTTTGGTCCTCAGGTAAGGATTATTTCTTTAAAAAATTTTATTTTTATTTTTAAATATTTGAAGTATAGTTAATTTACAATGTGTTAGTTTCAGGTGTGCAGCAAAGTGAGTCAGTTTCTCTCTCTATAGGATATATATTCAGTTTTTTTTCCTCTCTCTCTCTCTCTCTCTCTATATATATATATATATTTCCAATTCTTTTCCATTATAGATTTTTGCAAGATATTAAATATAGTTGCCTGTGCTATACAGTAGGTCCTTGTTGTATATCTACATTAGATACAGTAGTGTGTATATGTTAATTCCAAACTACTAATTTATCACTTCTCCCCATCTCTCCCCTTTGGTAGCCATGTTTGTTTCCTATGTCTATGAGTCTATCTTTGGTTTGTAAATAAGTTCATTTGTGTCATTTTTTTTAAGATTCTACATATAAGTGATATCATATAATATTTGTCTTTCTCTGTCTGACTTACTTCACTTAATATGATAATCTCTAGGTCCATCCGCATTGCTGCAAATGGCATTCTTCCATTCTTTTTTATGGCTGAGTAATATTCCATTGGGATCTATATATCTATATATCTATATATCTATATATCTATATATCTATATATATATATATATATATATATATATATGTCAAACCTCTTTATTTATTCATCTGTTGCTGAATATTTAGGTTGCTTCCATGTTTTGGCTATTGTAAATAGTGCTGCTATGGACATTGGAGTGCATGTAACTTTTTGAATTAGAGTTTTCTCCAGATATATGCCCAAGAATGGGATTGCAGGATCACATGGTTACTCTATTTTTTAGTTTTTTTAAGGAACCTCATACTGTTCTCCATAGTGGCTGCACCAATTTACATTCCCACCAACAGTGTAGGAGGGTTCTTTTTTTCCCACATCCTCTCCAGCACTTATTTGTAGACATTTTAATGATGCCCATTCTGACTGGTGTGAGATGATTACCTCATGATAATTTTGATTTGCATTTCTCTAATAATGAGCAATACTGAACATCTTTTCATGTGCTTGTTGGCCATCAGGATTATTTCCTAAAAGATAACTTCAAACATTATTTCAAAACCACTGAATCAGAAATTTCAGGGAAAGAACTGAGAAATCTATGTTTTGAAGCCTTATAGGTGATACTAAAAATCAGTTAAGTTCTGAGATGTTTGAACAGGAGTTTGCCAAGAGGAAAAACAGCGTGAGATTGAAGACACAGTGTGCCTGCCATTCTTCATTGCCTGAATAGTGAATCTGGACACAAAAAGAATCCTTCACTAGGACTCCCTCAATCAGAAGAAATGCAAAAAACCAGAACCATATTTACAAATAACAAATCAATGACTTATGATGACACATTGCATATATATATATATAGAGAGAGAGAGAGAGAGAGAGAGAGAGATTTTAGTCTGTAGAGTGGTTTCCTGAGACAGAAATAAAACTGAGGAACTCAATACTGAATAAGCTCTGAAGAAAATAAAAACATTCATGCCAATACAAGTGCAAATTGAGTTAGAGTATTTATGGGAGAAATATAAGATAAATGATAGAATGACAGAAATGTCTTAATTGGAACAGTGGAATAGCAGGTGGAGGTATAAAACTGCAGTTTTAGGTGTGGTTCAACATTTCATGGGCTCATAGAAAAGTCAGATGAATTTTAGAGTATCATTCCTGAGTTGACAGAGAATTTGCCTTTTGAAATATTAGGAACAGCATTTGGCTAATCTCTCACTGCAACCCTGTGAACCCACTGAACTACTAGAAGAGTAAAGCTAGGAGAAACCTGCTCAAACTGGGAAAAATAGTTTAGATAGGCACCATCAATCTTTTATCAGATATAATATATTATTTCACATTTATGCAGAAAGCTAGGGGCAAAAAAAGTCCCTGGGAAGATCAAACCGGTGTGAAATTATGCACACAGAACCGATGAAAGCCTGCACTGAAATACAGGCAATTCTTACATCATAAAAGACAGATGGGAATTTTTTAATGGTTACATTCTCTCATTTTCCAAATGAAAATATTCATCATCTGTGGACCTGATTTCCTGATATTTTTAGGATAAAGAGAAGAGTCTCTAATATTACACTAATTATTTTGGGGATAGTGACTAAAAATAGTGTTTTTAAGGATATTTATGCCTGGGTGTTCACTAGAGGGCTGTTGAGTGTTCATAAGGTATTCTGAGCAGTTAATTTAATTGATCTGCAAATGGATGGCGTTAAGACAGTCTGGTCAGAGTCCTAACAGTTTGATAAGACTTGAATTTTCCCCTTTGGGTTGCCAATGATACAATTATAATGTTGATACTGTAAACCCAGTAATGTGCTTTTGCTTTCAGGGGGCTAAGGGAATATTTGAAGTCAGAGATTCTTCATTTCACTGCTTTCCACTCTAAAAATTAGAGCAACCTTGAAACGGATGGGTATAATATACAAATAAAACCATAAGAGACATTCCATGACATGAAGAGACTCTAGGCTAACTTGATTTCCTTCCCACAACCATGCACTTTTCCCCTTCCTATCCTTTAGCTGTTTTAATGCTATAGAGCCTAAAAAGAAACCCACAGCATTTCTGTTTCCTTCTGATTGTTCATTGTGACTTCCTGCTATTACTTCATAAAGGTCAAGTAGTACTTGTAGACTTAAGATGGAAAAATAGAAATCATATCTTCACTCTGCCAAGCCCGGTGGATTTTCAGTATTGTTCAATCAATCAACTGAACACATGCATTTGTTAATTACCTACACTACATCAGTACTATTGACAACATAATCTCCTCTCAATGCCTTGGAGCAATGGAGTGTTTAGCCAATAATTAATTAACTACTCAGGATAGTAAAGGTTTAAGTGTTGAACTGTCTTTTGCTGAATCTTAATTCACATCAGGATTTTTAGGTAAGTGGAGAAGAAGAAAAGTGAAAGGAATTGGGGGTCGGTAGAATGACAAGAACCTGCAAGAATAGATACAAATAGAAATCATGCTTCATGTTAATTACTGCGTTTCCTCCATTTTACGCTGAACTCATCCATAGATAAGCCTTTCAGATAAGCTCCAGTTCCAAGTGTTTTAATAGTGGGGCAGACAGCAGGTGGAGAGAGAGAAATGAAAAGAGATGTACAAGGATGGAAAAGGCACTTTGCTCTTCCCCTCTTATTTCCTCTTCTATCATCTCAACACTCAGTTCTTCAAGGGAAATAACTAGACCCAGAAATAAGGAGTTCCTGGGAAGATTCCAGGAGAATTAGTTGCCTAGTCTGAATTCTCTCATTTTGAAGAAAGCAGACACAATCTCTATACTAATTTTTTGGCACCTAAACAGGTGGGGGTTATGTTTAGGAAAACTGGAAGAAAAAAAAAAAAACCCAAAGGTCTAAGTTTGCTTGTTTATTTCCAGGAATAAATGTGTTATATGTTTGCAGGCTAGTTTGTATGACTTTGCATATGTATTTCCCGTACAGTACACGTCATTTTCAGGAAGTTCCTACTCTGTATCAAATCAGACTGAATAATTAATTAAACTATGTACAACTGCTGCCTAGTTTACTGCTTTTTAAAATGGAGTTTATACCAGTAGAATTGTGGACCAGGTAGCTTTACACTCTCAATGGTCCAACTATAAGACAGGAAGGATTTGAAAATAACCAGGAAGCCAGGTAAATTAAGGTCAATGCTTGCAACTTTTAAATAAATGTTTTATCTTTTCCTGAGTTCCTAAAAGAGCATTTATTATTTTGGTGGAGGCTGATGGAGTGAGGTGGAGGAGAGAAAGGAGAATCAAGCTTGTGACAGGATTTCTAAACTTGGTTCAACATCCATTATCTCAAAGGTGACTGTGTCATAATGACAGATCAGGAAGGAGGAGTACTGATGATGAGCTGGAGTGGGGGTGGGGTTTAAACACAGTCACAGAATGCTCATTAGTTACATTAATCTTGACCTAATGGAAGTCTTGGCTGAGGAAGGTGGCATTTACATGAATGAGACTAATGTTCTAAGCGCAGGATGCTGGCAGAACAGAAAGTAAGTTACCAGAAGGTCACGGGCCATAATCTCAATATTTAGTTTATGGATTCTGAGAGATGAGTGATGAAAAATAACTATTGCTTAAAAAATATTTGGTAATGAAAATTGGTTTCAAACACCATAACACACACACACGCACGCACTATAGCTCTATGATAAAAGTTTAATTTGGGATAAGTGCTAAATTCACTTGCTTAATCTCCTTCGAGATGTCATTATTTATGTTTAGTCAAACATACTCTTCTTGTTACCTATGAATAATAGTTTTAAAATATGAGAACTGTGGAAAGAAGCCCAAGTTGCAAAATTAAAAGTAAAAGTGTATGTGCTGACAGTCTCCTATCAGATAACTATATTTGGACCACAAAGCATTTTAAAATAACTAATGGTTGAACTGCAAGAATGTCAGAGTTTATAATTTATCATTTCCTTTGTTTCATTTAGTTATAAATTAGTAAATTAGAGCAGTTGTGGGACAAGACTCTTTTCACCTCTGCTTGTCTTTTTTTTTTTTTGGTTTTTTTCCGAATTGGAATTTTGAGGAGTATCTGTATTAGCACAATCTCTTGCCTTTGTGTCCAGCAGCAGGGAATAAGCCAATTACTATCTCGTTAAGAGATATTCCTTGAATGAATTTTGGTAATTAAAATTATACTGAAATGGTCCTATATACCAGACTGTCAATGTCAGATTTGGGGCAATCTAAAACTTGAACTGTATCACTCTCAGAAGTCAATCTGTTTCTTGAACTCTTGTAAGGTTTATTTCGGGTAACAGTTAATGGTATATTGATTGGTAGACTGAGGTGGGGGACAGAAGGACAGAGGATAGGATAAGGAATATTAATTTTTTTTTTGTAATCGACTAGAACTTAGGCCTCCTAGGTTGTTCATGTGATAATGCAAAGGTCCTCTATCTTTTATTAGAAAGACTTAGGCACTAAACCAAAACAGACTTTTCTAAAGGCATATACTCATATTTCAAACCCTATATTTAAAGGCAAGGAAAGCTAAATCTAAGGAAAGATAAACCCGAGGAAAAGCATGCCAACACATAGGATTTCTTCTCCTTTGCAAAGTTTTTCTATAGCTTTAAGTTTTCCTAAGCAACTAGTTTCTCAGGTTGTAGGCAGCGTTAAGTTCATTTTCACCACATCACCGTGGGATAAGTGATAGTGAATATGCCAAGGAAGGAATTATAAAATAGATTGTTCCCTAAGCATTTGGGCTTAATCAGCATCTTCAACACTAAACTACTGATTAAAATTAGCAAAATCTTCTAGGCACTTGGAATGTAACATTGAACAAAACAGAGAAAAATGCCTCTTTCTTAAAGCTCACAGTCTATTGGAGAAAGGCAAAAAAAAATTTTTAATGTAAGTATCTATTAATAAACAAATAGCACTGCCTGTGTCAAGTGCTGTTCAAAATGTTTTATAAATATTAATGCATTTGATCCTTGCTACAACCCTGAAGCTGGAGTGTGAAGCGGCGTGTTACTTGAAGGTAGATTATTCTAAGTTAAAGGTGTCTACACAAATCCTGAAGCAACCACTGTGAGATTGGTAACACTCTGATACAAAAACTTGACAGAAACATTGAAATAACAAACTACTGGCAAATATCCTTTATGAACGTAGATGAAAGTTTCTTATCAAATTTTAGCAAAAGCAATCCAATATAAAATTGAATATTTTATAAATATGTATATACCAATGATAATAAATCATGCGCAAGTGAGGTTTATCCCAGGAATGCAAGGTTGGTTCCCTACCCTACTACTCTCTCGCTCTCCAACTTTAGTACTATTTGCTAATTTATATTCATTCTACAAGTATTGCCTCATTGTAGGATTTTTTTTTTTTTAATTTCAAAGGCTGATTAGTTTCCTTTTCCCCATTCTTTCCCTGTCTTCTATACTTTGCTACTCATTATGGCAATTGCTATGTTCTTGTATAGTTGCTTCTGTCATTAGATTACACATTGTTGGAAGCTGAGGCTGGGTCATATATATCTCTGAATTTTTGAAACCTGTCATTCTTCTGTTGCTCAGTACTTATCTGTTGGATTGAACAGACCTAGAGGGAACCCAAACAGGCCTTAACTCCAAAATTTTCCCTATTTTCCTATTGTTGAAATTTCTTCCTTAAAACTTATGTCTTTGGGAAAATGCTCTGTCCTTTATTAGTAAGTAAATACTTTTGACTACTTAACACATTTCAGACTTTGTCAGATATTTACACCCTAATGTTAATTGCTTTATCAAGTCTTTCTACTGCTATTGTTTGCTGCCAGCAGGTTTTTAATAAGGGAATATGTATGAGTGTGCATGTATGTGCTGTGTGTATAGAAAAGAGAAAGGAAAAAGAGCCTAAATTTAGTTAATGCCTGGAGGGGAAGATAATTAATAGAATTTAGCACAAGAAAGGTTTGCCTAGAACCAGAGGGGACAAAAAAAGTGAAAACTTGTAGCAGAATAATAATTTGGTCCCTTGCCTGGGGTGACTGAAAAATTTGGAGTCATTAAATATTTTTTAAATATTTGTTCAAACATTCACTAGGAGAATGACAAGATAATGGAATACTATTCAGCCCTAAAAAGGAGGAGATCCTGCCATTTGAGACAATGTGATTATTGATGCTCACTAGACACTCTATCTTCATCTGTGTTTCACATGAAAACAATACAGAACAAAGCACCAAATCCCAAGAGACATGATACAATTAATATTTAATGCACCTTAATTTTGGAAATAAATATGTTAATTTAGGATGACTGCTCTAGACCATCTCCCAATACATGTACAACTTCAGTTTGCCAGAGATTCTGCTGCGTTTTCTAATGAATATTATTGTAACACATACAATAAGATGTTAAAGTGAAACATTTTTCTCAGTTTTAGCTAAGGTGTGAGAAATCCAAAAACAACAACAAAATAGATGGCATATAGTCTCACATTTCAAACAGAGGTGGTAGACATCTCATGCAGTATCTATAAAAGACAAGGTAGAGAATTTTTTATGAGGCCATAAACCAAGAACTCACCTCTAAAAGAGTTAGTGCTGAAAAGTCTGAGAGAAGCTATCTGTTTGGGAAAAAAAGTTGTGTTGAGACCCTATGGAATTTTACTGTTCCATACGGGAAGGAGCGAAAAGACCAAGTAAGAGAGACCTTAATACTATGTGCCCTGAACTCTTAACCTGTAACTTGAAAAGTCTAAACTGAAAAATGGACTTGCTAGAGGCTCTGAATGAGAACAGGCAGCTGCATTTGAGGGTTCTAGAATCCAAGATTTTCTCAGTACCCAGGATGCATTAGTATTTCTCCAAGGACCAACTTTGGGTCTCACAGAAGAATATGGAGGCACTTCAAACCTTGCCTCATAGTAACATCAGTATACATCGTGGAGTACTGAGCTCCAGGGACTGAAAAATGACATGTACTTAGCTAGATGAAAATGCATGGCCCACTTCTTGGGAAGCACAGTCAAATGGTCTGTGAAGGCTTCTAGTGAAGCAATAAAAGCATCTGTTCTCTCTTGCATCGCTAAACCCAGGAAGCACCAATGTGAATTACACTGGGTACCAATTTAAAAAGATATTACTTTTGTCCCTTACATCATTTCTCTCTCCTGCTTCATCCCTGCAAGAGCCAAAGGCAGTTTCTTAAGTGGAGAATAAAAGAAGAAGAAATAAGAAAGTTAATCGTTCCCTATTTCCTAAACCTAAGGCAGATCTTTTAATTCCTACATACTTCAGTGTGTATTTCCTAAAAACCAGGACATTCTTTTGCACGATATTACAATGGATTGAAGTAGGAAATTACCTGATACAATATTGTTATCTAATCTATAAACCTTAGTGGAAATTCTACTAATTTTCTCACTAGTCAATTTTACAGCAAAAGAATGTATACATATATATATAAGCATATGTATATTTTTCCTGATCCAATATTCAATCCAAAATCACAAATTACATTTATAGGTCATTTATATTTAGATGTCTTTAACCTGGAAAAGCCTTTGATGATATTACCTGATCTTCACATGATCGATGAATTCAGGCCAGACTGTATGTAGACTTCTCTTATTGCATCTGTTTGTTTGTTTGGAGCTTTTCTTATGATTAGATTCAGGATCTGCATTTTTGGCAAGAGCATCCCAAAAGTGATAGTGTGTCCTTTTCAATGCATAATGTCAGGCAGCACCTGACACCGATTGTCTCATTACTGGGTAACCATGATCCCTTGGTTAGGTGGTGTCTACCAGATCTGTGTACTGTAATATTTGTTCTAACTGTTTTTAATTAATAAATATCTTGTGGGGAGATTCTATATGAGTTGGTAAATGTCCTGTTTTTCATCATAATTTCACTCACTATCGTTCACTCACACAATTCCTACCTAAACAAATATTATGGTAATGCCTGGGAAGTGGGTAGTTTTGTAATTCTAGCATTTCTTCCATGTTTATTGAAATTCTCCTGTAAGTAAACATTTCCTCTCTCTCCACTTACTTGTTTTATTCATTTATATTGACATGGACCCCTGGATCTTAATTTACTCTCCGAGTAGGAGAGAGTCCATCCCCTACACTAACTATCAAACAACAGTATTGTGCTTCACTTTGGGCCAATTTAAATTACATTTCTACATTGAATCAAACACTGTAAACAGATGATTTGCACACTTGTCATCTTAGGCCTATTTGAAATATCTATCAGTAGAGTTTGTGATGGGCTCAACCTCACCCAAACCACGAGCTGCTATACAGTGGGGGTAAAAATGAACTGATGCTGCAGAAACGTCCACAATATACAGAACACCCGGTAACCACTTGAGATGTACCAGTATATCTGTTTGAAAGTAGGGGTAGGGGAGGTACTCAGCTTGGTACAGCTGCATAGATCATTTCCATATTTCCACTTTAGAATTCCATGAGGAGTTCCTCTTTCCTTATCTTGAGATGCTCAGACTCCCAATATCTATAGGGCTTTTATCCTTGGGCCAAATTAAAAACAATGTTTTAGGTTCTCTCCCTATCCCATATATCTCTGTTCTTACTGATCATCGGATAGCAAGGGGTGGATGAGGGGAGGAAAAATTTAAAGACATTCTCATGTGTCTCCTTTTCCCTTGTACACTCTATTTCAAAACCAAAAGAAAACTTGAGCTTTTCCACGCTACCCAGAGAGGGGTCCATATGGCTCTGTTCCGGATTCCCATCGTAACTTAAAGGGAAACTTTCACAATGTCCAGAGCCCTTGATGTCTTGCAAATGAAGGAGGAGAGTGTCCTCAAATTCCTTGTGGCAGGAGCCCCCCTAGGGTGGCAGCAACCTTAACCTCCAAATGGAGCAGTGCATCTACAAAAGGAGAAGTGATGGCATCTACATCATAAATCTGAAGAGACCCTGGGAGAAGCTTCTGCCGGCAGCTCGTGCCATTGTTGCCATTGAAAACCCAGCTGATGTCAGTGTCGTATTCTCCCTGAATACTGGCCAGCGAGCTGTGCTGAAGTTTGCTGCTGCCACTGGAGCCACGTCTATTGCTGGCCGTTTCATGCCTGGAACCTTCACTAACCAGATCCAGGCAGCTTTCCGGGAAAGCTTTCTGGTGGTTACTGATCCCAGGGCTGATCACCAGCCTCTCACCAAGGCATCTTACATTAACCTGCCTACCATTGCCCTGTGTAACACAGACTCCCCTTTATGCCATGTGGACATTGCCGTCCCATGCAGCAACAAGGGAGCTCACTCAGTGGGTCTGGTGTGGTGGATGCTCGCCCCGGGAGGTTCTGCGCATGCGCGGCACCATCTCCCGGGAACACCCGTGGGAGGTCATGCCTGATCTCTACTTCTACAGAGATCCTGAAGAGACTGAGAAGGAAGAGCAGACTGCAGCTGAAAAGGCTGTGACCATGGAGGAATTTCAGGGTGAATGGATGGCTCCTGCTCCTGAGTTCACTGCTACTCAGCCTGAGGTGGTAGACTGGTCCAAAGGTGTTCAGGTGCCCTCTGTGCCTATTCAGTGGTTCCCTACTGAAGACTGGAGTGCTCAGCCCATTACCAAGGACTGCAGCTCCCACTGCTCAGGCCACCGAATGGGTTGCAACAACCTCCGAGTGGTTGTAAGCTGTTATTTCCACAAACTCTTAAAATGGAAATAGATTGACAGAAAATAAACAGTTTCTAAAAAAAAAAGAAAGAAAAAAGAAAACTTGAGATAAGGTTATTTGTTACAAAGAAATATTGATAAGAAAGTTAACGTATTTTAAGAAATTTAACATGTTTGAATTTAGAACTGAGTATGATCCTTTATTTCCATTATGGCAAGAAAAGAAAAATGGAAAAGGTATCAAGGTTTAATAATAAAACATTTCCAAGATTACTTGTACTGTAACTCAGTAGTTTCAACTTTTTTTGGTATACATGTATTTTTATTGAAGTATAGTCAGTTTACAATGTTGTGTCAATTTCTGCTGTACAGCACAATGCTTCAGTCATACGTTGAACATACATATATTTGTTTTCATATTCTTTTTCTCCGTAAGTTACTACAAGATACTTAATATAGTTCCCTGTGCTATACAGTATGAACTTCTTGTTTATCTATGCTATATATATTAGTTAATATCTTTTCTATTTTCTGTTTATGACTTACAAGACTTTGCAGTGTGGGAAAATGTTCACAGAAATGAAAGCATTTAATTGACACTTTTTGTTTTTGATTTCTTCTTGCTAAATGTGTGTTCTTGTGCCTTAAAAAAAAAAAAAAAAAAAACTAGGAAAATTTCTAAATGTGATGCATACCTGCCAAGAGAAGAAAAGTCTCATTCTTAGGAAAATAGACAATTGCATTAGGATAGCTTGATAAAAATAAAAATTAATTATTTGTAAGTCTTAAGGGAAATCATTAGACTAAACAGGAATGCTAACAGAACATACTGTTTAAGGGGAAAGGAGGCTCTTTTCCCATCACACTGACTAATTAATGCAGAAACTAAACATAAATATAATAATCATGGTGTATTTGTTTCCACTGCATTGTTTGAATGAATGTCTCCAAGGAATAGACAATCAGGTGGAATCAGAATTAAGAACATCTTTCCTGAATTTCAAAGTCCCAAATTAGCATTAACTGTTATTCAGAATACCGATCTTCAAAACTATCTTATTGAAATCATCTTTGTTTTTGGAATACATTCCTTATTATTTGTTCAGTGTTTTGAATGTAGCTCCTCAAAGAGAAAAAATTTGCTAATTAAATTCTTTAAAAGGATGTAGAAGAACAGAGACTGTAATTCCATCCCGAGTTAATGAGTAGATCCCTGGGGCTCAGTCCACTGCACAATGACATGAAGAAGGAGACAATGGACCTTAATTCCTGACAGGCTACAAGCATTCTTGTGATAAATAAGATGAGTAGCCCCAAGGCATGTTAAGACCCATATGGAATTCACCATCATAATGGGGAAAATAGAGCCTCCAGAGGGAAGGACCCAGAAGCCTGTAAAAGAAGGGCAGAGATGGGGCAGCAGTGAGTTATCCTGACACCTCCATCTTGTTGCCTTCCATAGAGATTGTCCCAATGATAAGCAGGGTTGATAATGTTCAGGCAGCAGTGTAAATTTCTGGCTAGATGGGTAATATGGGCAATGTCTATACACTGCCTTTGGAAGTGAGAAGCCTACCATCCTGTGGGGATATGAAATAATAAGTTAATTTGGTGACACCCTCTAGGATCTTCCTTCTCTCTCTCTCCCAATCGCCACCTGGCAGAGTCAAGACTTTGCATAGAACATGACTACCTGCAATTCTACAGGGTAATGATGACCCAGAGAATCATTATTTTATTCCTTGGAAATTTTTTGTGACTTCGATATACTCAAGATTGATGGCCTAAGGAATATGTATGTATTAAACACAAATATACTTTTACACTTTTCCCTTTACTTTCATACAGGGAAGAATTTATCAATATCTAAAATCTGAAACTGTCATCATCATTATATTACTTATGTATCATCAAATTTTCAGGTATTAATATGAAGAATGAACTTTAAAAAATTAAAATTTGCCTGGTGAATGAACAGAAGTATGTATTGCCTGAATTTTTAAGAAATTTAAAATGTTAAAAAATTTTAAAAGACTATCAAAGAACTCACCAGAGCTCTTACTGGTGAGGTGTGTAACCTGGGTTGCTTCTTACCATGTAGTCGATTGGCTTATGTCCTGGATTCCCTGACTTGACCCATCCTCCAGGATCGTTTCCTACCAGGACTGCTGTGGGTTGGAGGAGAAGTTGGAGGCACAGGTTACAGGTAGAGATTTGGGGGTGAAAGATTCTGAAGACCTCTGAAAGCAGGTGAAGGAATGGAGGGATAACCTGAGCATTCCTTTCTTGCACCAGCTGGAAGCATTTTTCCTCCTGTCAGCAACAAGCTAATTGTCCTGTTCAGTCTTCAGGTATGCCAAACCGAGCTCTGTTGGGTTGTTGCTCCAGTCAGATGGCAGAAGACCCTTTATTCCCTCAATCTGTAGATTTCCAATCTGCTCACTTGTTTACCTTCCTCTATGAATAGTTTTCCAGTGTGGACTCTCTCCAGATCTTTTTTACTCTCCCTTATGTCTCACATCAGCTGGTACAGATTTAAATGTTACAATGTAACAAGGAGCTCTGACTGAATCTAGGGTTAGCAAGATGGGGTGTCCTTTGTCTTATGCAAAATACATTTAATTCCTAAATCAAAGTGGACAGATATTACAACAAGGCCTCCTTTTCAGGGTAGCCTAACATGTTTGTATTTTTGTAGAAAAGTCATGGAGCTGTGGATGGGCGCTAAACCAGTTCTAAGAGGAGGTTACTGGAGAAGCAAGATGAGAAGGAAAGCAACCATATAGGTATCTTATCTGGCAGTGATGCAAAACCAGAAATTAGGGGGAAGAATCACTGACAACGGCAGATGACAGAGGTTAAAAGCCTACATTTGGGGCTCAGACCACCTAGATTTAGAACCTAATTTACTATCTTAACGCTTTGATTTTCTCATAAGAAGTGGGGCCAGTATTCTTCACTACCTATTTTTAAAGTTGTTATGTCAATTGCAAGGGCAATCATTAGTAGGTGCTAATTATGTTATCAAAAATTTTCTGATTAATAAACCATCATCAGTCAGAGGAAACTTGAGAAAAAAGAGAATTCTCTTCAAATGTTTAAGTGGCCTAGCTGTCAATCAGAGAAGAATTACCTATAGATCTGTGGGTTTGAACCTGAACCAGCAGAAGGAATTTAACTGGAAACAGATTTAAATCACTTCATGGAAGAATTTTATTATTTTTAATATAAACTTTTAAAATAAGAAAATTAATAGGTATTTATAGCAGAAATTTTGAAAAATTGAGAGAATTTCAAAGGAAAAAAGAACAGCACAGAATCCTAGGGATGGAAAAACTCTTTCCCCTGGAGATAGTTGAATAAAAGTTATTTATTAGAATTTCTTTCACTGTTAGAGATTCTTCAAGTTAACTTTTTTTGATGCTCAGTTTTCTTATTGAATTTGAGAACAAATGAGGAGATATAGTCAAGCCATTGCTTAGCTAAACAAAAATGACAGGAACATCTGAGAATGTCTGCAATAAAGTGTGACCATCTTCATCAGCCTGGCTTGTTATGATGGGTTCTGCTTTGTTGGGATGAGAATTATTTTGTTCCTGTATGTCATGAAATATGCAAGTGTTGCCCCTCAAACTCACTAAAGGAATTAAAACTATAATTTGGTATTTTCTGAAGATCAATCAATAGCCCTGTATAAAATATATATCCTGTATAAAATACTTTATACTTTAGAACAGAACATTGATATTCTGTTAACAGCCTGTTTTTGTCCTAGTTTAAAATAAAGATTACGATTATGTAAATTGAGTCACCTCCTAGCTAATCATTAACCGAAAGTATGTCACTTAAAGCTCCTATTGCTTTAATTCACTGCATCCCCCGAACCCAGCCCTGCTAATGTGTTAGTTGGGTAAGATTTCTGCCAGTAACTGGCCAGAACTTTTACCCAGGCAAATTAACAAGTCATTTCAATGATGCTGGACTACAGTTTTAGTTGCCTTTTCTATGCTTAAGAGATTTGCTTTTTCTTTGTGACAATACTGAGAATCGTTCAGGAAGAGGTTACCTGTTTCTTGTCATTTTACACCCATTATCTTGTTCCATTGCTATCTTGACATGTTTGCTTCTCACAGCTTTGACTCAGGAGACTGAGATAATAAATGAGTTTAGGCTGTGCTTGGAAAAGACTAGAAATTCTTGAGAATGACTGCCCTCTGAGAAGCCTGAGCAGCTTCACTCTGCCCCCATTCGGCTCAGCAGGCTGGCCAGGGCTGGCTTCTCTGACTAGCATCAGTAGTTCTTCCCTGAGCAGAATTTACATTCCCCTCTTGGATGGAAGAGGAGACCCTTGTGCAAAAGATTGCTATGTAACAGTTGGACCCATTGCTCATATGAATTCCCTGAGAACTCAGACAGGAGTGTGGCGAACCTTGCTTCTTCCTCCTGAGGAATAATTCCTGGAGATTAGATGAGGATCTCATTCCATTCAGCACTCTAGTCTATGTCACTTTAGCTTTGTCACCTTCTCTAGTCAGCCACAATCCTCTATCCCCTCATCCTGATTTCTTCTTAGCATTTCCATCATCCGATCTATTGTGCTGTATTTTGTTATTCAGTTATGTTTGTCTTCATCCTCCATCAAAATAAGAACAAGGACTCTGCTTTTACCTATTACTGCAACCCCTATGCCTAAAACAGTATCTGGAACTCTGTTGATACTCAATAATATTTGTTGAATAAATGATAAATGACCTTGCTGGAGAGACGGATTACAGAAACAGATGAAAACTATGATAGTTTGCTTTATCATGCACATGTGTTTTCTTGCCTCCTGCATAAGCCCTCATGTTGGCATACAAACATAGAAATCAAGAGTGGTTTGTATGATCATCTCCTATGAAAAAGGATCCGTACTCAATAAATAGTTATTGACTGAGTAAAGGCATTAATGAAAGCATGAATTTGACAATGAGTGCAGAATTGTTTTTCTAATTAGAGCTCTGAAAGAAAAATCTAGGAAGGAAAATAGAAAGAAATGGGACAGCCTTATTATACTTTCTTGCAAAACTGTGGGGATGTTATGAGAAAGGCGGTGATCTTTTCCTTCTAATTGTTAATAATGAGATTGTGAGAAAAATCCTAGATCCCCAAATAAAATATAAACCAATGTGTCCCATTGGATGATAAATAAGTTGAAATTTTCATAGAAGAGTTAGGAAAACGTTTCAATTTGCTCCTCATTTCACTGAAGATACAATTTTAACTTTTTGGTCAGAGGTGATGACAATTTTTCTCATCAAAAAAGCACAGCTAAATGGAACAGCAAGGCCTGCCAGAGTGTCTTCCATCTCAAGGTCCAATTTAAAAATAACTTTCTGTCTTCCCTAAAGATATGGTAATAGTGTGAAGAGAGCCTTGAGCGGTCTCCAGCAGATAGGTATTTTCAGTCCTTTAATAAACATTGACTGGACCTACCTTTTAAAGACACAGCTGGCTCCCAGGGCACTTTCAGACCTACTGTGCATAAGCTGGACCACGAGGAGGTCCTGAGACAATGGATCACCTTCCAAGAGCCAAGGAGCCAGCAGCACCACATTACCTCCCAGCTCCTGGGAGGATCTTCTTGGTTTAGTCCTACACATAAATGCACAGATGCTCTCAATGGCCTGGCAGGGTGCCCAGTGCAGGAAAATGTGTGATGCTTCTTCTTGCAGAGTACCATTAAAAGTCATGGACCATGACCAGACTGAGTTGTGAGATGCTCCTTAGCTTTCTGGCTTATTTCTTGTGTCTTCAGTGTCCATCCAAGTTTTCTCTATAGCCGTTTCTCAGTTCCTAAATTTTAGGCAGTACAGTTTGAGGAAGAATTTCCCCTCACATCTATTAAGTAATAAAATATTAAAAAGTACATTTCAGAATGCTAATTAAAAAAAAAACTTGTATCTAGTGCTATGTGTGCAAAGTACTATCTTTATGGGGACTTCTTTAAAGAAAAGAACTTCCAGCTTCTGACAGCTTTCTCTGACAATCCCTAATGATAATTTTTCTTCCTTTATAAGAAATGAAAATTTCAACTTCTCAAAAATGTTAGACATTTAACATACATTAGGTCACTCAGTCTTCGCAACCATTACTATGATGGATGATCATGTTTTTAGAGAGGAAAGAGCAGAAACACAGAGAAATCAAGCCACACACCTAGTAAACAGTGGACTTGAGATTCAAAATCATGTAAAAGTCACCAGTTGCTCCTCAGTAGAGTGCGTGAGGCAAGCCCTCGAATATTTGTTGAGGGAACAGTTATCTGTTGAGTGTAGAGCTGTTGGGAGGCTTAATGTAGCAAACATAAATCCTCCAAAGTAATTCGGAAACACTCACAGTTCATTTTAGTAGTATATTCATTGTTAAGTCTCTCCCAGTATCCTCTCGGAAGACTCACTGTTTTCACCATCCTTTTGTCTCACGACTCTGCCCCAGACCAGTTTGGCTGGTCCCATTGTATCTATCAATGAAAAGGTCCTGCTAGAAGTGGTTTGAGGTGTGCTTTGGTGCACCTTTGTGTGTTTCCTACACCCACCTCCTTGCAGCTTCATTTGTAATGCTTAGTTAAATCCTATTCATATGTGTGCCCTCTTCTGGTGCCCTGGAGAAGTACATAATTTTTTCCCTGACATTCTCTGCTCTTGGGCTATGTCATTTCACATGCAATCTGTACCTTTTTTCCTGACAAATCTATCTTGCCCAAGTTCTCAGCCTAATCTTTGAAGACACAGAGCCGGAAAGCCCTGTTGCATGGGAAAGGTCAGTTGGTCATGAACTAAAAGAGACAGACAGTTCATGGTTTGCAGCCTCAGAATCAAGTAAGAATGCTTAACTCTCAAGGAAAGCTGACAGAAGCTTCTAAAATGCATCACACTCCCCTACAATGAGAGTTGGCTACACAGGGTTGAAAGCTAAGAGACACCACTCTAGCAGTGCCACCCTGTCATATTTTGAAAAGTTGCTGCAAATTACAAATATCAGCTTTTTAAAATATATAATAACCAACACAGAGTTCTTAGAAGGAGGTCATGAGTAGCTTATTCCGTGGTATTTCAGAGAAGTGCTTGAAGTAACCAGGGTCATTTCAATTCCCAGTACCTCATCATGGTAGGCAAAAGAGGCAGCGCCATCATATAAAGACCCCATCCTTCATATGGGAACCACAACACTGCCAGCATCGAGTATTTCTTCAGTATTTACTGTGTACAGGCTTAGCACTAGGAACTTTACATATATTATGATATTTAGTAGCTGAGACAGGTACTGACATTATCATCTTCATTTTGCATATGAGGAACTTGAGACATAGGAAAATTAAGTAACTCACCCAATGCACAACTAAGTAAATGGAGTTAAGATTTGACCCTGGCAATATAACTGTTGCATAGCCTTTGCTTGCTTAACAGAAGCCAGGATACAATACTTGAAACTCTGGCAAGGATCTCCAGGAATGTGGCAAACACAATGCTAAGATGGCGCTTAGAGAGATGAAGAGAGACTGGGCTAATGCGGAGCAAAGCAGAATGCCTGAGTTGCCCTGGAAGATGGCAGTGAGGGAATACCAAGACTGAGGAAAGTGGGTGGGGAGGAATGACACATTATGTGAATTAAGAAACCCCCCCAGAGGGTTGTGTACCACGGAAAGGCTCAGAGGAGACGACAAGATGTTTCCCAAACCTATCAGAAATGATCTGGTATAAGAGGGGTATCGGCAGCACTGAGAAGTTCAGAGGTGGCTCTACAGGTCGGGGCTGATGGTAGTGGAAGCAGTTCTAGGCTTGAGCTCATTAATATTCATGGAGATGATGAGGCTTCAAATTAATAGAGGTTAAATGTTGGTGCATAATTGCCTAACAATTTCTTTAATGACAACAAGGTTGAAGGGACATCCAGTGGGCTTTGCCTGACCCACATAGAGTTGTGGAGATGGCTAATAGAACATGGTGTCCCTACAAAAAAAAGTAGACTAGCAAGTATTTTTTTAAGGTTAATGTGAACAATTAAAAGGATGTAAGAATGAAAGAAAAGGAGACTGAAGATGGTAAGAAGTCACAATCTCTTGCTTAGACCCCAGAACTAAGTTCATTTTCAAATCCAGAACCCACTGACAGAAGAGGTGACTGGTTCACTAAGAGAAAACAGCATGAAATACCACGGCAAGTGTGTTCTGCGATGATTTCCCCAATTCTTCCCCAAAGGAACCTATGCCTATTTACTTAGGTGACTTTTCCTGGAGGAAGAATATCCAGGTATTCCAAAGACTATTAGACCTGGTGTCTGAGCTGATACCAGAGAACCAAAGCATCATCACAGTCACCCTATTAGAGTAGGGACTTATAAGAGCAGAGTGATAAATGGATTTCCTGCACATAGTGCCCATGGTCAAGTGTTCTCTCTTAATCAGGGCCCAGTTATGCACCAAGAGCTGTTTCTCAAAAGGTTTATACTCTAGCAATGACATCAGATTCATGCAATGGCTGCAACAAGGACTTCTACTTAGTTAAGCCTACACTAATCTACATTCTATCATCACTCTCCTGGATTCATCTAGATTCTAGAGGTGGAAGGGCAAATTAAACCTAGATATGTATGATGCTTAATTTTGTATATCAACTTGACTGGGCCATCGAGTACCCAGACATTTAGTTAAACATTATTTGAGGTGTGTCTGTGAAGATGTTTCTGGGTAAGAGTAACATTCGAGTCAGTAGACTGAGTAAAGAAGATCGACCTACTTGATGTGAGTGGGGCCTCGTCTAATCAATGGAAGGCCTGACTGACTGAGTTGACACATTCATCTTTTCCTGCCTTTGTACTCAAATGGAAACACTGGTTCTTCTAGGATCTTGAGCCTGCTGGTTTTCAGACTGGAACTTAAGAAAGCTGTCCTGGTTCTTGAACTTTTGACTCAAGCTAGAACTATATCAGTGACTCTCCTGAGTCTCCAGCTCGCTGACTGCAGATCTTGGGACTTCTCAGCCTCCATATCATGTAAAGTGATTCCTTACAATAAACCCCTTTCTCTATCTGCCTGCCTGCCTGCCTGCCTGTCTATCTATCTATCTATCTATCTATCTATCTATCTATCTATCTATCTATCTACCTACCTATCTACCTACCTACCTATTTATCCTTTCAAACTCTTTTTCTAAAATTCATCAGTGAGTTTGCACCAAGGCTGCATTTCCCACTGACTACTGCTTCTCCAGGACTGGCAGGAAGAGATAATAATGCAGGCCTATTCCTGGGAGAAGTAAGGCTCTTTTGACTGCAACCTTGGCTCAAGGACTCCTTATTGACTTTGTCACAATGTTCTTAGACATGCACATCAGTCTAAGACTTTTCTGACTCAACCTTCATCACAGGAGTTAGACTTCTACCACAGTCTGTCAGCCCCCTTTATATCATAGGTATTTTCCCCAAGATATCCCTTTACCATCTAGTCATATCGTGGTGTCTTCCTGAAGGACCTGAAAAGAAGAAGAGAAGCTTACTTTTCAATTTTGCCTTGGCCTGTATTCTTCCAAAAAGCAGCACTTGAGATAACTTCTTGGGTTCAGTCTATCTGGGAGACATTCCCAGGATGCTGAAGTGGGAAAGCAGAGAGAGTGAGACAAGGAAGGAAGATAAGCCAATATGAGGATGTGTTATGAAGGTTACTGTAGTGGGCAGTGGGGACTCCACTGTGACATAAACTACTCCTAGAATCTTCATCGTAAAGGACAGGAGCTGGATCGTTTATCCATGAGCTGCTTCCCCCGTTGTTGAGGGTTTCTCCACAGTTCCAGGCTGTGCTGGGTTGGCTCCTGCACATCGGAGAATGTGTTAGGGCAGAGTGTGAGACGCATGGTGCAGGGGAGAGCAGGGTCACTGCTGATCTTTTCCTTTTTGAATTTCTAGTGCCTTAAACACTTATTTGTTTCTCAATAAACACTGAATAACTGAATAAGTAAATGAATGAACAAGGAAACGATGGATTGTTTAAGATCCTTTACTTTAGCAGTCCTCAAGTACCAGTCTGTGAATGGACAGTATCAGAATCATCTCTGGAGATTAAAAAAAAAAGTCAAATATTTTAAGGTTCTGTCTTTTGAATGCTGATGATATGGTAGACTTGATATAACCCAATTTTCTGTTTTTAAAAAAATGTCTTCTGTGACTTAAAGGTAGAGCCCACACTGGGGTCTACTGATCTGATCTCACCAACTAAAGCTCCTCTTTCTTTGCTTCTAGTGGAAGATACTTTGTGATATGTTCTCCCAAACACCTGAGCTGTAGCTTTTTAGGTTTTGTATGTAAATCTTTCACTCAGTTTGACATTTTCCATTTGCCAGTGATTGAGGACAGTTTTAGAGACAGAAATAAAATCTATAATTATATGTCATTTCAGGTATAGACAATATTTTCCCACCACAGTTTAGTACTAACTGAAATGAATTAAGTTTCACATCTTTCCATTTCCTAGTTAGGAATTATCAGGAGTTAATAATTCTAAAGCCACCTTAAATAAAAGGTATCTTCAAAAGGAGTGTCTCAGTGCTCATGATTGGAGCTGAGCTCAAGAGCAGACACAGAAATGACCAGAGGCCAGGCTTTTGGCATTGCTCAGTTTCACTTCTGATAACTTTTAATTCTGTCATTTAAATGCGTAGGCTAAAGGATAGAAAAAGAAGTTTTCTACAATTTTAAGAACTCAAGTTTTAAAGAGTGAGGGAAATAGATATAAGAAAGAGGGTGTAGGAATTTTGAGGTATGAAAGCATGCATCACACTTGTCCTAGAATCTCGTGGGCACACTTTTTAGTTTTAATACATATGGGGAAGCAGCTGCTTTGATGTCATCTTTTGGCCACTCAGAGCCACCCTCTGTCTTTTTCAGGAGCTTCATCCGAACAATCCCATGTATAAATTAATATGTAAAATCAAGACTTCTATGATCTCTTTCAGGCCACACTATCTCAGAACAAGATGACAGTAATAATGGAGCAGGAAAAAAGATGTGACCCGTAAACATCTTAGCACTGCCTCTGACTTAAAATATATTTTCACATTATAGAATAATGTAGACTCAGAAAATTCAAAAGATTCTAAGAAGGAGCAAATAGAAGATAAAGGCAACCAAATATAATTAAAATTGTGGTTTTATTTCTTTGTAGTTATATGTGCTTATTAGTTTCGAGTAGCCTGTAGGTTAATCAGTGAATACGTGAAAAATAGCTGATAAATGGATAGATAATGTCATTCTCTTATATACAACATTTTTATATACTTTTTCAAACTCACAAGTATAAGACAATTATTCATTGAAAATATTTTATAGAAATTTTAATGGCCGCCTGTACATATTCTTTTTTTATTTAACCTTTTCCAAATTGTTACATAGATTCATTTTCCCTTTTTCCCCCTAGTATCAGTCACAGTATCACAATCATATACATACAGAAAGTTTTTTAAGATATTAACCATTATTTCTTTAATTTTATAAAAGAAGAATCATGGTGTCAAAAAGTTTGAAAGTTTGTACATGTCTTGACGTGATATTTTTAAGCCCTTGAGGAAAAGCCAAATGGAAGAAAGAAAACACTATAAATGTTCATGTGGATTGCACAGTGTTTCTATTTTTAGTATATAATTGTTTGGACATAAGCTGGAGAAAAGGACAAAGAAGAGTAGGAATACACGGGTCTAAAAAGGTGTTTCCCACTGGAAAGCATGATGGTGGCATGGGGATTTCCCCCCTCTTTTCCTCCCACTGCACATTAGCCTTCTTGGATTATCACATGGTTAAGGTTAGGAAGCAGCTGTGAACTGTCAGGCACAAATGGGAAGATATCTTCCATTTATTCACTCAACAAATGTTGATTGAGTTACTACTGCATGCCAGGAAACATTAGGTACTGGAGATGTAGAAGTGAAAGAGAAGGACAAAATCCACTGAGGAGTCAGGAGAGTAGGTGCGAGGCAGAGGATTTCAAGCGGGTCACGCATAGGAAGTAACCAACTGAATTGCTGCCTTGGATTTGGAGGTCAAGGAAAGGCTCTCGGAGGAAGACAAGCTGAAGCTCAGATGCAAAGGGCAAGAAGGAATCAGTTCTACTGGCCCTCAAAGAGAAAGACTCTCAAAGCATGATGAACAATGAGGACAAGTTTTCTTGGTAAAGAGTTTGCTCTGTCATAGGAAATAAATGAAGGGCAGTGCAATTGAAATCTATCACCCTCTTCAATTATGAATCTAGGGAAAATAAAACAATATAGCGTAAGAAGTATCTGTTATTTTATTATTAGAAATCATATATCCTTTCATATTAAATTATAGTTTTGCAGCTATATTTAAATTATATTTATACTCATCATTACTTTAAAATTATAGTAGCTATTATATCTGTTGCTAAATGTTATTATTTCATGTTTTAATAAAATAGCATATTTATTACTGTAACAAATTTCTTTTAAAAATATTTTGATGACTACATCAACATAATTGGTTTGCTTTTTTAACTCTATGACCTTCAAACATTATTCTGAAAAAGAAATCATAATTTCATCAAGAGGTTGAGAGGATTTATGGCACCAAAAACATTATGGACCGTCGTCTAAAGAAAAGGAGAAAGTTTGTGGAATTTTTATCAACAATGTGATAGAGATTGAATCATTAGTTCTTGGCTTGTCCAAACCAGGTCAATTAACCCAAATAACCACAGCAAAAATTCGTATGTGCTTTTTTCTTTTTCTTTTTTAAAAATCAGCTTTACGGTGACACATCATAATTATCTCAAGTCCATAGCTTGAATTAGGATTCATTCTTCATGTTGTACATTCTGTGGATTTAGATAAATGAATCATAACATGTATCCACCATTATAGTAGCATACAAAGTTGCTTCACTGCCTCCAAAATCCTCTGTGCTCCACCAATTTATCCCTTCTTCCCCACTACCCCCTGGCAACCACTGAAATTTTTAGTCTCCATAGGTTTTTCCTGTTCCAGAATGTCATATAGTTGGAATCATACAGTGCATAGCCTTTTCAGATTGGTTTCTTTCACTTAGTAATATGCATTTAAGTTTCCTCCATGTCTTTACATGGCCTGATGGCTCATCTCTGAATAATATTCCATTGTCTGGATGTACCTAAGTTTATTATCCATTCACTTCTTAAAGGACATGGTGGCTTCTGGGTTTTGGCATTATAAGTAAAGCTACTGTAAACATGTGTGCAGGTTGTTGTGTAGAGATGAGACTTTAATTCTTTTGGTTAAATAACAGAGTGAGGTTGCTAGATTGTAGGGTAAGAGTATATTTAGTTTGTAAGAAGCACCAAACTGTCTTCTGAAATGGCTGGACCATTTTGCATTCCCACCAGAAACAAATGAAAGTTCCTGTTGCTCCACATCCTCACTGGCATTTGTTATTGTCAGTGTCATGGATTTTGGCCATTCTAATAGGTGCATAGTGGTACCTTATTGTTATTTTAAATTGCATTTCCCTGATGGCATATGATGTGGAGCATCTTTTCATGTGCTTAGTTTCCATCTGTATATCTTGTTTGTTGATTTCTTAGTTCAAACAGGTGCATAGTTCCTCCCTAGCAAAGGACCTTTCATTTGAAAGTGGCTAGTAAATGTTTGTTCAGGTAATTGAATTTGGCTGCAAAGAATATGGAATCCATTTCACTGGTGATTTCCCAACTCAAAAGTTCGTTGCAGTTCAATGAGGGCCTCTTTTAGATATTTCAATGTTTAAATGTTTAAAGAGTCAAAATTTTCCCTTAGAAAGTAGTGAACCTAATAAATTTGTAGGGAACCTTCCAGTAGACATGCTTTATTAGAGGACCATAAAATGTACCATTAAATGAAAAGGATAATTTCCCAGCCTTCTCACTGCCATTTTGCAGCTGCTCAGAAATCTTTGAGAGGGCTTCACCCCTCATTAGATGAAATCCCAACTGGATCACTGTGATGTGACAAGTAATTTGGCCTCTTCAATTCTGTCAACACAGTTAGAAAACTGAATGAAAATTGAATTATTGTGAATCAACCTTTGTACCTCAGTTTATTTTCCCTGGGTAAAGGACAAGTAAGCATTTTTCATTTACTCATAGTGGGAAAAAATAATCCTTTGAATTGATTATAGGAGTCTTTAACTAATGAAGTGATCTCTGGGGTCACCACTTTAGATGTCTAAAGATAATTTGGTGCAACATACTTAGTACTTACCCGGAAAATAAAATGCACTTATTTGATAACTGAAGAGCTTGAACTGTGCACGCTTTATCAGCAAGCCATGACATTTGCATTTAAAATTTACCCTTACAGGTCAGAATGAAGAAATAATTATGAATATGCACGACTAGAGGTGTTGAAATACTATTTAGTCATCCTGAAAAAAATATTGCTGTGATTCTCTGTTGAGATTTCCAATACAGTTTACCTTGAAAATAATTGAGGCTTTGTCATGGAGAACAGGTTTGTTTGTTTGTTTGTTTGTTGTTTGTTTTAGGATCAAATATGTTTTTAGAAATTTTTGGATATTCAATGGATTAGAAATGATAACTATTTTCTAGTACTACTGGAATTTTATTCTGTGTTTTAAACAGCTTTATTGAAGCATAATTGAAGCATAATCACAGTTTTATTTATTAATACAATTTGTTATTTTAAAAGTTTTAGGACTACAGAAAATTTACAATAAAGGTACAGAGACATTCTTTATACCTCAAACCCAGTTCCCCATGATATTAACATCTCATATTACTGTGATATATTTATCACAACAAATGAAATGATAATGACACGTAATTATTAACTAAAGCCCATGCTTTAGTTAGAGTTCCGCCATTTTTACCTAATGATACTATATTGCATATCATCATCATCACGACTCCCTTAGTCTCCTCTCGGTTGTGGCAGTTTCTAAGTTTTCTTGTTTTTGATGACCTTGACAGTTTTGAAGCATACTAGTCAGGTATTTTGTAGAATGTCCCTCCATTGGAATTTGTCCGATGTCTTTCCCATGATTACAATACAGTTATATGGTTTCGTGCGGATGGCCACATGAGGTCATGTCATTCTCATCACATCACGTCAAGGGTACAGATTATCAACATGACTTATCACTGTTGATGTTAACCTTAATTGCATGGTTTAAGTGGTGCTTGACAGGTCTCTGCAATGTTTCTTTTCTTTCTTCTCATATTGTGCTCTTTGGGGAGAACTCACTATGCATAGGCCACACTTAAGGGGTGAGTAGTTATGTTCTACCTCCACGAGAACACGATGTCTACAAAAATTGTTTGGAATTCTTCTGCATGGGAGATTTGTTTACTCTCTTACTTTATTTATTCAATTACTCATTTATATAAGTATGGATTTATATGCTGGTTTATAATTTATAATTTATTACTCTTATATATTTTTTTGCTCGAATTGTTCCACTTTGGCTAATGGGAGCTTTTTCATTTGGTTCCTGCGTCCCTTTGACAACTTGATCCATCACTGTAATTTGTTGAGTACCTCCTTATTTTCAGACTCTGTATAGTGTTCCAGGCTCATTTGATGTATTTATTGCTCCAGCAGTAGAATCAGCCTTTTCTTCAAGGACCCTTGGCTTATTTTATTGGAAAATGATATTAGAAAAAAGATTTGGGTGTGAGATGTGCTTGTTGCTACTGAGGTATTGTTTCTAGACCCTCTCAGGTGGCAGAGCAAAAATTTAGTGTGCATACTAACCCATACTCGTATAAAAATCAATAAATATTTCTATATGTATTCATCTGAATCTATGTCAAGCTCAAAATGAGCTCATACTGATGTCTTCAACTCTAATTCATTACCACAGGCATCATTCTACCTTCTCCCCTTGCTGGTCTGCAAGCCTCTTTTCTAACAGTGAGTCTAAGCATGACTCCCATTGTCTGCTATTTACTGAAATATTCAATTCCAATATACACATACAGTGACTTCGGAATTCTTATTCTTTATCCCTATGGGACAGAACTTTACCACCTAGAGTATGAATACTTTTGCCATCAGTTTTACAGTCTTTACCCATTTTCAAAGTTACTTAGGTAATTTTTCCCCTTTTTGCCTAATTCCCTTCAATTAGGGTATTTTATAAATTTGTCTTACAGATTCTTTTGTCATAATCTGCATTCCTTTATAGGGTCCCTCAAACTTAAATGATTTTTTATCTTTAATTTATATATTCTAGGTTTTACTTTTGTGCCATAAAGGGCTATGGGTTTTTGACACATGGGTAGTGTCTTGTATCTATCATTATAGGATTACATAATAATATACTGTTATAGCCCCCAAATCCCCTGTACTTTGCTTATTCAATCCTTCTCCCTCCCGAAAGCCCTGGGAACAATTGATCTGTTTACCATCTCCATAGTTTTGTCTTCTCTAGTATGTCACATAAGTGGAATCAAACAGTATGTAGCCTTCTTGGACTGGCTTTTTTCACTTAACATTATGCATTTAAGATTCATCATTGTATTTGTGTAGATTAATAAGCTCATTCTTTTTGTCACTGAATAGAAATCTATTATATGGCTATAGCAGTTTGTTCATCCATTCACCTATTGAAGGGCATTTTGGTTGCTTCTGATTTTTCACAATTTTAATTGTGCTACTATAAATATTTGTGTTCAGGATTTTGTGTGGACATAAGTTTTCAAATAAGTCGTGTAAGTACTTGAAAGTGTTATTGTTAGATCATATGGTAATACTATATTTAGCTTTGTAATTAACTTCCACTCTCTTCCCAATTGGCTGTACCATTTTACATTTCTAACAATAAGAAATGAGTTTCTGTTATTCTACATTTTTGTCAACATTTGCTACTGTCCAATTTTTAAATTTCTGCCTTTCTAATAGGTGTGTAATGGTCTCTCACTGTTGTTTTAACATTCATTTATGTAATAACATATAATGTTAAGCAATTCCAATATGCTTAATTTGTCTCCTGTCTATTTTTTGGCAGGTGTCTGTTCAGATCTTTTGTCTACTTTTCAACTCAGTTTTTCATTTCTGACTTTGGAGTTTTAAGATGATTATATATTTTGGATACAAGAACTATATCAGAAATGTGATCTGCAAATATTTTCTCTCAGCATATGGCTTCTATTTTTGTTCCTTTAACAATGTCACCTTCACAAACCAAATTTTTTAATCTTAATAAGATTTAGTTAATCAATTTTTTATTCAATGGATGGTGCTTTTGGTGTTGTATCTAAAATCTCATCACTAAACACATGGTCATGTAGCATTTCTTTTATCTTTTCTTCCAGAAGATTTATGGTTTATATTTTACATTTATATCTATGATTGATTTTAATTTTTTGGAAGCTATAAGTTCTGTGTCTGAGTTCGTTTATTTGCAAGTGGTCACCAAATTGTTCCCGATTGTCTTTGTAAATCGATCATCCTTTCTCCATTGAATTGCTTTGGCATCTTTATCAAGGGCTAGACATTTACCTGCTCTTCAGATGGAAGCCATTGTGTAAAATGGGCAGGCACAGACACTCTTTCCTTCTTCTAGTTCTAATAATGCACTGTTTCTTCCAACTGAAGAGTCCTTACACATATGCCTTCCTTTGTTTGGAAAACTTTTCTTCTTCTTCACTTATTTAACTTTCAGATCTCAAATCAAATGCCACATCCTTTACAGTCCTTATGACCATTTATAATGACTTATTAGGGTAATCTATAAGCCTGATGAGGATAGGACTAGTGCCTGTTTGGCTCAGTGGAGTTTATCCCTAGTGCCTACCCGAGTGCCAGGGACCATTTCCATGGAAGCCACCTTAAACAATATTCTGGGAAACCTCTTACCCTACGTCCAACATGTCTTTCTTTTATCTTAATGGAAATAGACTGGTGCACAAATTTTGAAATAAACTAGTTCAGCAAGTGAATACAGAATACTATACACAGTGCTTTGCACTTCCTGGAATTAGTTAATTGGCTTTTGATTTTTTCAGAAAAGAATCAAAAAAACCTGAAATTCAAAAGCCTGGGCATCAAATTGAAGGTCTATTATAGAAAAAAAATTGTACAGTGATGCATATTGTCAACAATTCTATGAAATGTATTCTAGATGGACCTTAGGAATCAAGTCCCCAGGAGTACATCTGGCTATGAAGGGGGAGCAAGTAAGAATCTTGTATAGGATTTGCCACTCTTGAATGTTTTTAGGCACTCCGAGAAGTCCTTCATTTTGTAAAATATCTTGCTCTCATGGAAACTACATATATTGCCTATCATGGTAGAAGTTCAAGAGCAAAATGCTTGACTTACGTAGAGACATTTAAAAAGTCTTTGAACATATTTTAAAAACCTCTCAGGATCTATTTTCTTAATTTTTTGTGTGAAAAAGAAGTAAAATGCATCTTGAATTCAGTACTGGAAAACTGATTAAAAATCATCTAAGTATGATGCATTATTTGGGCCATAAAAAGTCAGTTCTTCTCCAAAGTTAACCCTCTTCTCCATATATACATCATATGAAGATATGTGTATTCTTCATATACTTAAAATAAAATTTTGGAAGTCTGAGTTTTCTTGCCTGCATTTGAGTTAAGCAAATCAATGTAGAGCAACATTTTTTTCTATTAGTTAATATCATGTCAAAAGTTGAAAGAACCATTTTCTTCAGAAGGCAGAGTAAACAATGCCATGAGAGCTTATTTATGACTCAAATAAATTTCTCAAAAGAAGTTGGAGATTTCATTTCCAACCATAACTTAGTATGAAATATTTTTAATTATCCTTTTCACCAATATTTATAATTAATAAAGGGGAAAACATGGAAATTCTAAATATTGGAGATACGAATTCAAATTCACATAAGAGCAGGTGTTAGGGAGTGCCAGGGCAGGTGAAGCATTGCTGGTTTTCAGCTAACAGAATGTCCCTTAATACAAAATGTACTTTTGAAAATTGCATGATGAAGAAGAAACACATGAAATTGCTTTTATGTTGTTTATTGACCTATGTATTACATAAATGTTGAATTGTGACTCAAAGAATGAAGAATTGTCATTGTACAGTTAGGAAAGAAAAAAATGTACTTAACATACAGAGGTTTGTCAAACTTCATAAGTCATGTTAATATGAATACATTTTCTTAATCTTGATATTCAAAAACTAAAAATAAATTTAAGTATGGATGAACACTGTCTTGAGCCTATTTGGAGCTAGCAAATTCTTCAAACAGTTACCTAAAAATTCTTCCTAACAACCAACCTAAAAGGACAATAAAGATGGAAAATTCTGGAAAAATAATAAAAGATGTTTATTTCATCAATAATTACTTAAAAAATTTTGTCCTGAATGATGACCAAAATGCTGTGTTTCCTCTTCTAGAAGTCTGTAGTTCATGTGCATTCAATAAATATTGACTCTGATTGTTTTTTTAATGTAGGACACTAATTAGACATATAGAATGTGTAAATAACTCTAAGGTCTAGTAGTGAAAATAAATCAAATGCAACAAAAATGTTATAAATCAACACAGGCGTATGTATTCAAGTGGCCAAAATAATGTGAATTTAAAAACGAAAGAAGGAATCTGATACTTTTCCTGGGATTTAGCAGCAGCAAATTGTTTCAGGACTTGAGACAGACAACAGTTTAGCAAAACTGTGATTGCACCAATGGACTATTGGGTTAGCATATTTCTAAACATTAAATCAGTTATGGAAAGTCTTAGTGTCTGGAAAGAAAAGGGAGTCTTTAAATTGCAGGAAGATCTAGCCTGGAGACAAGGGCAGAATCCCTACAGTTCTACCATATATTTTTGGCTAACCCCCTAGCAGCCCGCTTGCTTTTGGTGCAAATTATGGTCACTTCCCTAAAAAATATCTTTGTTAAGATAAGGGTAATGAGTTGAATGGTGCCCTCAAAGTGATATTTCTAAGTCTTTACCCCAGAAACCTTGGAATGTGTCATTTGGAAAAGGGTCTTTGCAGATCGTAAGATGAGATCATTCTGGATTATCTGGGGGAGCCCTATATCCAATAACAAGTGTTCTTGTCAGAGACAGATAAGAAGAAGACACAGACACAGACACCAATAAGAAGACCCTGAAAAGAGAGAGGCAGAGTCAGGGAACCCCTGGACTACCCGTAGCTGGAAAGGCAATGAAGAATTCATTTCTAGAGACTACAGAGGGAGCATAATCCTGCCAATACCTTGCTTTCAGATTTCTGACCTCCAGAAATCTGAGAGAATATATTTCTGTTGTTTCAAACCACCAAGATTTTGTTAATTTGTTAAAGCAGCCAAAGGGAATTTACACAATTAGCTTCTAAAAAGACTTGCCTTCTGTGCTGTTCCTCAAATGTGCTAAGTAAGCCCTTCTTTAGGACTTGTTATTCCCTCTGCTTGAACACTCTTCTCCAATTACCCTCCCTTCCTCACTCCATTCAAGTCTCTGCTCAAATACCACTTGATGAGAAAAGCTTCCACTGATCACCAAAGCTAAAATAGCAGCTCCATCCCACACTTCCTTGCTCTACTTTTCTTCTTAGCTTTGACTATCACTTATCAGTGGAATATAAGCATTAAGGGATGGTGATCCTATCTCTTGTTTATTGCTATAGATTCTACACTAAGAAACTTTCTTGCACATAGTGGGTACTCGATAAATATATGTTGAATGATTGAATGAAATAAAGGCCAAGTTTTTGTTTGTTTGTTTCTTTGTTTTGGTGGGATATATGGCAGACAGGAGAGAAAACTAGTTTTCAGCTAATGACAATAATATAATATTATGTAAGTGATGGCCTCTACTTACCTGAAACAAGCTCACTGATGATAAAACAGAGAGACCCAAAATTCATTGCTGATGCCAGAATATTAGGAACATGTGTAGGTAAACTTAAGGGTAAAGGCACTATCTTTAAATTTACGCACTTTAATACTAAGAAGCGTTATATGACCAATTGCTCATTTTAATCTCTATTTACATTAAGAGCATATGCATGACTGGAACATTATGCTGTACACCAGAAGTTGACACATTGTAACTGACTATACTTCAATTAAAAAATAATTTTAAAAAAGAGTAGTGGCTCTTTAATTTTTAAGCATTAAAATTTTCTCTATCCTTTGTTCTTTTTCAAGCAGTTAATGATGTGTAAACACACTTTAATACAATAGGAGGGCATGCTGTTTAAAAAACTCCTGCTGGTTTAAGTGAACTCTTTTTAATGTAATGAAAGGGCCAATGCTCAATTTTTCCAAATCAGTTGTTTTAAATCACGTTTGCCACTTTAATGATAAGTAAGCTTTGTTCTTTTCATTGAGCTTTTTTCTTTTTTACCCCATGAATTGGAGATCTTAAGTAACATCTTTTTTAAAATTTCTTTTTTTTAATTGACATATAGTTGATGTACAGTATTATATAATTTACAGGTGTAAAATATAGAGATTCACAATTTTTAAAGATTATATTCCATTTATAGTTATTATAAAATATTGGCCATATTCCCTGTGTTGTACAATATATCCTTGTAGCTTGTTTAATACCTAATAGTTTGTACCTCTTAAGCTCCTGCCAAATTTTCTCTTCTCCCTTCCCTCTCCCCATGGGTAGCCACTAGTTTGTTCTCTGTATCTGTGATCTGCTTCTCTTTTTTTTGTTATAATCACTAGTTGGTTGCATTTTGTTAGATTCCACATATAAGTGATATCATACAGTATTTGTCTTTGTCTGACTTATATCCTTTAGCATAACATCCCCGAAGTCCATTCATGTTTCTGCAAATGGCAACATTTCATTCCTTTTTATGGCTGAGTAGTATTCCATTATATATGTATATATAATAACATCTATATATATATATTACATATTCTTTATCAATTCATCTTTATCATTCATCTTAATTGTCATCTGGACACTTAGTTGCTTCTGTATCTTGACAATTGTAAATAATGCTGCTATGAACATTAGGGTGCATTTATCTTTTTGAATTAGTATTTTTGCTCTTTTACTGATATATAACCAGGAGTGAAATTGCTGGGTCATATGGTAGTTCTATTTTTAGCTTTTTGAGAACGCTTCATACTGTTTTCCACAGTGGTTGTACCAATTTACATTCCCGCCAATGGTGTATAAGTGTTGCCTTTTTTCTACATTCTTGCTAACACTTGTTATTTGTGTTCTTTTTGATGATAGTCATTCTGGCAAGTGTGAGGTGACATCTCACTGTGGTTTTGATTTGCATATCCCTGATGATTAATGACGTTGAGCATCTTTTCATGTGCCTCTTGGTACTGGCACAAAAACAGACACATAGATTAGTGAACAGAATAGAAAGCCCAGAGATAAACCCACACACTTATGGTCAATTAATCTATGACAATGGAGGCAAGGATACACAATGGAGAAAAAACAATCTCTTCAATAAGTAGTGCTGGGTAAACTGGGCTGCTATATACAAATGAAATTAGATCATTCCCTAACACCATATACAAAAATAAACTCAAAATGGATTAAAGATCTAAATGTAAGACCAGAAACCATAAAACTCTTAGAAGAAAACATAGGCAGAATACACTTTGACATAAATCGTAGCAATATTATTTTGGATATGTCTCCTAAAGCAAAGAAGATAAAAGCAAAAATAAACAAGTGGGACCTCATTAAACTTAAAAGCTTTTGCACAGCAAAGAAAACCATCAACAACATGAAAAGACATCCTACTGAATGGGAGAAGATACTTGCAAATGATACGACTGATTAGGGGTTAATATCCAAAATATATTAACAGCTCGTATAATTTAATATCAAAAAAACAAAAAATTCCATTTAACATAGACATTACTCCAAAGAGGGTAACATCTTTATCTGCTGCTGGGAGAAGAAAATTATAAGACCAGAATTAAGAAATTCCTTTTTTATACAATTCTATCATACATTCTATTAATTTTTCATAAGAATGAATAATTGAATCATCAACATTTTTTTCTTCAGACATTTCCCTTTCTTCCAAAAATTTTGGGAAATCATAAAAATCACACATATCTTCTCAATTTTCAAGAGTGAAAATTTATTACTTTTTAATCTTCAACTAATTGTGAGTTTAATAGGCTTGTAAATATCTAGTGCATTATTAAACAGTGTACTGTTTTCAAAAATCTTCAATAAAATTTATCAAATGAAAAAATTATTTTATTTTTGAGTTAAAATTATGGAAAAGTAATTTTTGCCATACTATATGATTTTGTTTTTTGAGTCTACTTAAAGAATCAACTGGTTCAAATAAACTTTAAACTTTTGCCTCTTCTTTCATTTTAGAGTTAGAATATGAAAGAGTTGTCTTTAGAAGTTATTTTTCTTAAGTATTGAGGATCACGACATTGACCCAGTTCATCAAGTGAATTCTTTCCTATGAATAAAAGGGTAAGGAAAAATATTGATTTAATATTTTACTCTGGTTTACTATACAGAAATTTTAGAAATATGTTACATGGGGGAATAAAGAGGTCATTATAGAAAATGGTGTCAAAGCAAAATGTCATCAAAGTTAAATAGGCAAAGAAGGCTTTATTCAAAGCTATTATCATGGGGAGAGAGTACAGAACTCAATCTGAATTCAGCTGTTGAAAAAAATGATGGGGGGGTTCTTGAAGGGCAGGGACAAGCTAGTGGAAAAGTACTGGAAGTCGTCACAGAGGAGGTTGATCAATGGCATATGTTGAGTATATTGAGTTATTTCCTGAGTTTGCAAACAGTTTTTTTCTCTGTGATTAGCCATCTTTGTTTGCTTATCAGTGCCCATGAAATACAGGCTCCCACACTTACACAGAGACTGGGAGATATTGCTATCTTCCTTGACGATTACATTTTAATATGATGGCTCCCAGGCCCTGGAGAAAGACATTTCTTGTGTTGTAAAACTGGCAAGAGGCTTTTAAAGATATTTATCTCTCATAGAGGCAGAGAAATAACTTACAATCATAAGCTTTCTTAAAAAATTCTCTAGGTAAATGGACGAGAAGGACTTCTGTGTTCAGGCCATCTGAACACATCTCATAGAATTCTTATAGCGCCAGTGTGAGAGGGAGGTCAGGGACTTAGAGGCAGAAAGAAATCCATCTAAAGTTTAGTCCAGTTGAGGGAAATATAAAGGCCATCTGGTCAATGACTTCTTAAATTTTTAAAATGTGCTGCACTCAATTGATCGTTGGGGATTTTTTTTCCCCTAATGATCTGCTTTCAATATTGTACAGAAATAAATTCAATTCTTACAAAGCAGTAAAACAGAAGTGCACATGCCCTTGACTCTTAATGGTTATTGTAATATATTCAATATTGTTTGTCAGTAAGGATTTAATATTTATAATGTGGAGGAAGGACTTTTAGTTTGTACAGTAAACATGACTGACCTATTTATTTCAAAATTAATCAACAATAATTACAAGGTAATGATAGCCTCTTCGGTGCTAATAATAAGAATCTAGGCCTACTAGAATGGTAAAATAAAACAAAAAAATTGGTATTTTCTTGCTCCTGTAACTTTGTCCACACTTTGTTTGGGTCACATGGAGAAGATACCAGGGTATTAAAGAAACAAACATTTCAATATAGGAAATGAAGCAAAGATGATTGTTTAGGCATTTAATGTCATCCTGTAGCATTGTCTAACTGGCCCACCTCGGGTCATCTTACTCTTCAGGGAATTGTAACTTCATTTAATATACTAGTTACTATTGATTGTCTAGACATTTCTTAACTCCATAAAGTTAGAAACTAACTTATAGAAACTTGATAAAATGCAATAATAATTTTCTTTTTTGTCTATTAAAGAAGATTGCATCAAAAGTATGTTTTATTGCCCTGTAGGTAATTAACCAATTTTGTAAGAATTTAACATTATATTTCAAAATTTATTTTGTTTTTATAGACTATAGAATGCCAGGTTTTCAAAATGTCTTTGGAAATTGCTTTGTCATTCTTTTAGTTCCCTAAAACATGACATGTGTTTACTATCTGTGTAAAAATTATGTTTTTTATATTTTGAAAATTATACTTTGACAAGGGGCTATAGAACAAATCCTTATATTGCTGTAGTTTGGCAATATAATGAGGCCAACCTATTCCTGATTCTTTTCTTTTCCAGTCCTGATGAATTTGTAGTGTCACTTCTCAGCTTGTTTTTTACCTAAAAATTCTATCCAGCTACAAGCTGGACCAATGAGGTGAGGCATGTGTGTGTGAATATATAAGCAAAACACAATGGTGGAATAAGAGGCAAAGGGAAACAGAGTTCTTCATTCTTATTATATTACCAAAAGGACACAGAATTTATACCTGTGGGTGAGATAATTACCAATATGTACAGAAGCCTCTCTAAAGAAAATCAATACATTAGTTTAACCTTATTGTTGTAGACTCAGTTAGGTCCTCCCAAAGTTCATATGTTAAAGCCCTAACCCCAAGTGTGAGTATATTTGGATATAAAGACTTTAAAGGGATAATCAAGGTTAAAGGAGGTCATAAGGATGGGATCCTAATCCAAAATGACTGGTGTCTTTGTAAAAGAAGGAAGACACACCAGGGACATCCATGCACAGAGAAAAGGCCACGTGCATGATACACAAGAAAAGATACAGCAAGGAAGAGGCCAGCTGCAAGCCAAGGGAAGAGGCCTCCGAAGAAGTCAAACCTGCCAATCTTTGATCTTGGATTTCCAGCCTCCAAAATTATGAGAAAATAAATGACTGTTGTTTAAGCTACCCAGTGTGTAGTATCTTATTATGGAAGTCCTAGCAAACTAATACATACATATTTATTTTTTTACTACTTATAGTCAACTTATCTTGAATTTTTAAAAGCAGTATCTTCCATGCACACTTGATATTTGCTGTGACTTTTATCATGCAAATTACTTTACAGTAGATGTGATGTGATAAGCCAGATAAATTGCTAAAAAAGCACAATTTCAGTATTTGCATTATGGATGCTAAATTACTTACATTCACATACAGTTTTCCCCAATTGCTAAGGTAGACTCTATTAGAATAAAAAATTACTAGTTCATAATAATGCATAATGACATTAAAATACATGCAGCTATAACAACAGCTAGCTGTCTTAGGGGTTCAGTCCTCAAGATATTTTGTTTCCCAAACACCATAATTTCATTCTCTGTTGAATGAATTTTTAATAGATATCATTTCTTGCTCTGTAGCCATATATAGTGGATACTATGGTCCACTACAGAGATTGCTTCTTCAAGACCACACCACCTATTTCCCCAAATGCTAGGAATGTTACCTTCTAATATTTCAGGACTGAGTCCATCTTCAGGAATTTCTGTTGGGTGAAGAGAACCATCCTGCCCAAAATAATGGCCCCTTTCTAGAAGTCAATATCCAATGACTGAGCAATGTGTAGTTAAAAGGTCTAGCCCCTTTTTCTCACTTTAGAACCATCCTGAAGAACCACTCCAGCCCTAAGGCCCCCTGAGGGATTGGTTGCTTCTATTTCAACTTCATAAAAGTTCACCTTCTCTTTCTCAAGCCTGTATCCCTTACTTCCTTAAACGTTTTGTTTCCAAGAACACACACTAATAAACCGCCTTTATAAAAATCTCCTTCATAGAGCCAGCATATTGTGGAAAAACGAAACAAAACAGAAACAATTTTTTTAAGCATCCCCAAAAACAGAAAGAGAGTTGGCAATAGAAATGACTCTAAGAATCAGACTGTAAAATGAGTTTTTGGAACCAGGCACCCTCTGGCCAGTTACCCATGACTGTATTTAGAGTACTGATATTATCCATGATACTGTAGTAGTACAATTATTAAGACTTTCATTGATATTAAAATGGGATATAATTAAATGATTTGATAGATACCAGACAAATGAGAGAGTTGGTGAAAGTATTCACTTTAAAGACTGTGGAGTTAGATGGCTATAAGGCTTATTAAGTCATGGGAGAAAGGCAATTTTAAGCTGAGAATGATCAACTTAAGATGAATGATGAAAGCCAGGGGACTTCTTTGGAAAAATATATAAAGACTCTTTTCTCTTGCAGCTGGAAGACAGAAAAAGGTGAGGATCAGACCCAACACTTAATTATTAGTGTATAAGGACTCCAGAAAAGATTTAATTTTTTAATCCTACTATGCCAAGTTCATAACCCTGATTGGTAATAAGTAGGACCCTCAGACTTGGAATGGAAATAAATGGGTCATTGTGCTCAGAAATCTTGAATCTCTAGATTCTCCAGAAGGTTCTATACATGAAGAGGTCACTCACTCCCTCCTGCCTCTGCCTTCCAAGTCAATATGACCCAACTCACTTCAGTATCCCCTCACCCTTCCTCTCTAGGTCAACATACTAATTACTTTGAATAAGTCACAACATAACCTGATCAGGAAATTTTTGGATTGGATGAGAAAGACAAGGAACTATACACCAGGGAGCTGCAAGATGAGCCAATATACATCAAGGACCAGGAAAATACATTTGGGTGCTGGAGCAAGGGTGATGGCATAGAAAATTGGATAAAGGGGAAATTATTAAAAGTGGATTTCTTTCTTATGAGTTAAGATTTAACACCTGGACAAGGACCTTGGATGGAGCTAACGTATGCTAGGAAGCTTCTTGAAAGCTTGGAGAAAATGACAGCCCACACCCCACACTGAGAGACGAAGAAATATCAGAATTGCCATGGAAGAAAGTAGAGAAAGGGATCAAAAGCTCAGAATGGGGTTGCTACAGTGTATATACTGCATGAGGCTGAAAAACCCACCAGTTAACCATTTTGCTCAAGGAGAGCTAGAGGACTGTCCATTTATTAAAGTTGTAAGTTACCTGCTGGTGAAAGGACCACCAACATCATTGGTAAGTTCAGCCATAGCCATACTCGATAGGCCAGGGCTGAGGGTAGGAGTTGCTTTTAGGTATCTTAAATGGCAGTAAGAATGATAGGCTTCTGAAGAAATGGAGGCCAGCTGTCACAATTAAACATTAGAAACCATTCGGGTGCAACTATTATAATGAACAACCAAGGAAATAGGAATACAGACAACTGTGGAGAAGCATGGTAGATGGGCAGTCAATAAATTGCTTAATTTATATAACCAAATAAAATCACAGATAAGTAGGTAGGAGGCTGAAGATAGTTACCTCAATGTCAGAATTTTTTACCTGGTTTCCAATACTTGAGCCATTTCTTAGAACTGAAACTTATTGGAGAAGAGACTGGATCTGGATGGGAGTCACTGCCAAGTATATATGATCATGATTCTTTTAGACCGTCTCCAATGGGACCCAAGCCAGGTACTATTTGGCACAGGATTTGAGAGAACATTTATACTCAGAAACCTGACATGTTATCATGGACCATTGTTAGATCAGGGGCCAGGTAGTCAGTAGACTCCTGTGTCAATTCCAGCTTAGCATATAGTTCCATTGAGTCCACAGACCTATTCACATAATTTTTTTTGTCCCCTGAATATATCATTGAAATGGACACATTTAAAGATTGTCAAAACCATCACATCATTTCCTTGACTTTTAGGATATGAGCTATACAGTAATGGAGAAGGCCAGGTGAAAGTCTCTGAAATTGGCCCCCCTGCCTACAACACTGAGCCAAGAAAAATAAAAATTAAAAAAAGAAATCTATCCCAGAAGAAGCAGTAGAAATTCTCATCAATTTCAAAGGCTTACATATGCAGGGGTGGTGGTATCCATCATCATTTAATCTATCTTTCTGGCTTTTACAAAAAAAGGTAAAAGAAATATAACAGTAGATCATCATAAACTCCACTGAGTACTATCCCCAGTTTTCTTTATTTCACATAAATACATACATCAGAAGAGTAATATCCCCATTTTAATTGTTCATATGATTTAGTTACAGATTGGATTTTATCACCGTGTGAACTTAATTTTTCAAAAAAATCCCTTTTCATTTAATTTAGATTGGATTCTTCTAGGAGTGCATTGATTGTATTCTTGTTCAACAATAGCTTATATTTTTCAGCAATTTCTTTGTCTTTTTAATTTTTTTCCTTCTAGTTTTTCTTTCATTTGAAGCATTTATCACTTCTTTACTATCTTCCCCCTATTCTGCACACTTGAAAAATTATGTTTATTTTCTCCTTTTTCATTTTATTTTTGTTTCTATTTACTAAGAACTTTAGATTATTGCAGTTCTGTGAATTTACTAAGACCTTTCTTCTTGTCCCTTGAAAGAATGGCTGAAAATATCAGGAGATAAAATTTCAGAAGAGCAAATAATCATAGATCACATATGACAACTATCAAAATAAATCTATACATTGTACTCTTATTTCAGTGGTTAGATATATTTTGATGACAGTTTTAGAAGTGTTAGATGCTCCTATCCATATCTCTTCTAGATACTTTGCAAATACAAACTTAACCTTATTCACTGTTGACCCATATGGCCAAGGCTAAGTATTTGTTCATTGGGAGCATTTACTTTTTCAGGGGCAAACAATATCTTCCATTTCAGATTCTGCCTTTGTGTTTGACAGGCAGTAAAATAACATTACCTAATATTTCTTCTTTTACCCTTTCTCTAAATTAGGAGTTTTTATAAATTTTCTTTCTTAAACTAGTATTTTAGACATATGTTTTATTACATTGTTTTCCACGCCTTGTTGTATGTCTGAACTATTTCCTAAGTATAAAAAAGAATAACTCTGTTATCTAATTAAATTGCTTTTTCTTCCTACTCTGAACATGATAGAGGCACAAAGATTAGACAGTTCAATGAAAATTAAATTGTGTGAAAAATGATCAAACATGCGCATCTGATTTGTAGTAATTACTGTGAATCTGTACCCTTCCAAAATTAAATAATTAAGGAGGGTAGGATGAGATTATAAGCATGTTAGAGATAGATGAATGTCTGCAAGAGAAAAGCACAATTCTTGTAGGGTGAACCTGAGGAATCCAATTAAACTTCTAGAGCCACAAACGCAGCTCTGAATAAAATTGAAGATTTTTCTCTGGTTACTAATGAGAAACCTTTTGAGTGATTTTTCTGAAAGGTTATTTGTTAATTAGAACCGAGTGGAATTATGTCTACGTGATTCAGAAATGAAGTGAACTGCTGTTACTTTAGGATGCGTGCAAGAACAGCAAGTACAGGCACCGCCGAGCAGCCGTGCTGTCTGTAGATACATAGAATTTTGTATGCAGTTGATTCTACTGCAGTCGAAGTGTATCCCTTTCACAAGACTGAATGTAAAAATAATCTTTCCAAAGATCTCTTTTTCCAGCTTTATTGAGATATAATTGATACACAAAATTGTATAAATTTAAAGGGTACAAGATGTTGATTTGATATATGTATATATTTTGAAATGATTACCACAATAAAACAAGTTAATGCATCTGTCATCTCTCATAATTTCCTTTGTATGTGTGTGTAATAAGAACATATAAGATCCATTCTCTAAGTTACTTTCAAGTATACGATACAATATTGTTAACTGTAGTCACCCTGCTGAACATTAGATTTCCCAGAACTTACTCATCTTAGAACTGAAAGTTTGTACCCCTAGATCAACATCTCCCACCATCCAGCCACTGGCAACCACCATTCTACTCAGTTTCTATGAGTGTGACTTTTTTCCTTTTCTTTTACTTTAATCTAAATTTAATGGCCACTTGCAAAATACAAATCTTACTAATTTTGTTGTAAATTTTTACTTGCCTGTGATAAAAAAAATAAAATTGCAGTTGTAGAATAGTCTTTGTCTTGGCAATGTCTACTCATCTTGTTAACTAATAATTTTTCACTTTTTTATTGCAACATATGCTGAAAACCCTGACACACACAGATACATAGTAACAAAAAGGACCAGAGTTACCACTGACATATAATTAATATGCTGTGTCAAAGAATACTATAATTCTTGAAGACGTGCTAAAATGAACTCAAGTTACATGGTTTACTTTGTTATCATAATGATGAGATCATCTTCAGAAATGTGTCTATCACTGGGCAAGCTTCGTAAGTAGGAATAGTGTTATGGACTGAATTGTGTTCTCCCCAAAATTTCATGAGCAGAAGCCTGACCCCCAGAATGAATGCAATTGGAGACAGGGTCTTTAAGGAGGCTAAATCAGGTCAAAGTGTGAGATCCAAGGCCATCTCCAAACCAGGAAATCAATCCTGTCAGCACCTTGATCTGGGAATACCAGAGTCAAGAACTGTGAGAAAATAAATTTCTGTTGTTTAAGCCACCCAGTCTGTCGTGTTCTGTTATGGCAGCCCAAACAAACGAATACAGATTTGAATTTAAAATGTATATTTTATGTTAATTTCTCAATGGAATTAAGATTGAAGAGATTTGTTGTCCGTGGTGTCTGAGGATTCTTTTCTGTTGGGAAATTGAAAGGCCTTATATAATCATGGATTCTCACCCAAGCAGGCACTGCTCCAGCATCGGAACCTCTCAAGGATGTATTCAAAGTGCCCACCTCCAATCTTCTTTTATCCTGGTAACTTGGCCAAGGACAACTTTTTTTTAGTTTCTCAGCCATATTCCTTATGGTGCCTGACATGTGTTGATCAAAAGATGCATCTCATTCAAATAGATAAAAATGTTTGCCAAATTCTCTACTTGAAATTGTTTTAATAGGCTTAAACAACTTAAAATGTGAAAATCCTGTCTTAAGTTCAATGCTGTCCTTTAAGACTTGTCCTTGAGAATGAGAGTGAACTCACTGGTAGGAGGTAAGAGCTTCACATGCTGCCTCGATTTTTGACAGTACCATTTAAAGAGGCAGTGATTTAAGCCCCTCATGCTAACGCATTTGATAAATTTCATGACAGTTGACGACATTTCTTTCAGATATTTTGGCTGTGTTTTTAATGCAAATGGATGGCAATGCAGAACACAGGAAAAACTAGATGTGTTGCCAAGCACTAGAAGTACTTCATCTGTATAAAGAGTTCCCAACATTTTTGTCCGAGTAGAGGTTTAACATTGCAAATAAATCCTTCCCCGTTACAGGGACACTGTAGTCTTTGCGGCTTTTAAACGGGCTTTCTAAAGTAGGGAATCTTCTTGGGCAGCATCCTGGTGAACTCAATAGATAAACATGAATATTTGGACTGAAAAACTACCTAGGTTCATATTTATGAAAGTTGAAGTAAATACTTAGCTTCCTGTTCTTGTAGACATTATATAGCTGATCTGTTTCAATGTACTATGCAAATATATTCTCCGTTCTGGAAGGAGTGATGTCATTTGACCGCAGCACCGCTTTCGGCTCTAAGCCATAAACCAGAATGACCATTTGGAATACATGTGGCTTCACCACTAACCTATATTCACTCCAAGTAATTTCCAAAGTATTAATGTGGTGGTGGTCTGAAATGATTTTAGCCTCCGCTCTTATATATATATGCATTTACCTGTTTACAATGGATATTAAACTGTCCCCCAAATAGAGCACTAATAAGTAGATTGGGATTTTTTTTGCAAAAGATTCCTTCAAAATCTAGAGTCACAGTATGGGGGTGGTCAAATAAAGAAATCATATCTGTAGTGCAGCCACCGCTGTCATCCAAACAGATCTGCTGTATTCTGCTCCATGATTTCTGATGTTTACCAGGATTTACATGGAAGATACAGAAACATATTTGTGCCCTTCAGGACTCTTCTCAGAAAAATTATTTCAACACCCACTCTATCTTTCCCTCTTCAACTCTCTTCAATTTAGAGGTCATCAGATTTCCTTTCAAGGTGGAAGTGTTTACCCAAGAGCTCTACACACTGATGTTAACCTCATTTAATAGCTTTGTTCTTTTTCAGGAAGGAATAGCCTAAGTGAAAATCAAATATATTAAACAAATTCAGATCATGAGATGTGAACTTCCCAATGTCACTGTATCTTTTTCACTTGACATTAAGTTAAATTGACATTAAGATAAAAATAGATTTTATTGTGTATAAAAGATATCCTCAATCTCTTTGCTTTCATAACATAGATTAGGAAAAAAATAATATAGCTCATTCTTAAAGCAGTTCTCCAGATTGTACGCCATTGCATGATTTGCAGATGTGTTAAATAAACCAAAGGTTTACTGTGGTATCCATGATGAGCCTGTTGGAAAAAAAACAACCTTGATGAGGGAAAGTGGGGTAGATAAATTTGACATTTTTTCCATTTTTAATTGCCAAAAAAGATTGTGAGCAGCTCAAATAGATTTAAAGTTCTACGAATGCAATGAGCATGCATTTGTTATTTTTACTCATGTCTCCCTACAGCGTTAGTGTTAAAGTGCAAAGAACTCCCTAAGTTCATTTTGAAGGAACAAATGAGACAATGAAAAAAAATGAGACTATAGCCATTTTCAGCAAAATGTAAGAAATATTCTATAATTATATAGTTTTGCTTTCTGTTTCTACTAAATATGTACTTGGAAAGACGTCATTTTAACTCTGCCAGTCAGCTGTCCTAGGTCACACATCACATCCAGATGTAAGTATTTCATAGTGAGGCAAGAGGCCATAAAACCTACTTAATTATATAGTTTTCATTTTTGTTAGTTTCCTCCTCATTTTATTCAACTTTACACTAATTATTGCTTTCATGTGCTAAGTGGAAAATGTATCATCTTGAGGTATTCCTTTTTGCTAAAGATTTAGAATCTTAGTTCCAGTGCAGTTTGAAATGTGAAGAATAACTAGTAATTAAGGATTCAAATTCTTCTAAAATTGTGTTTTTTCACTTGGGTCAACTGTCCTGCTGGGGAGAGATCCATGGAAATTTTATGCAAATCCCTTTGTCTCTTAAAGGGAATCAGACTCTCAGAAGCATTTAGAGTCATTGCTCTGATGCACACTGCTTATTTCCAGGTTACCAGCTAGGAACTAGACACTTTTTTTAAGGTCCAGGTAAGTGATATTAACACAATAAAGCTAATCAAATTCCTATATAATACCATTCAGTGGTTTTAAGAACACCAGCGTATTAAGTTAAGCAAGGTATATTTCACAGACATTCCGAATTTTATTTTCAATCTCAGAGAGGAAACAATATTTGGGAATTCAGGTTAGTTCTTTCAGATAGATTTAAATGTGAGCCAAAATAATCATTCTAATGATTCCTTTGGAGCATCTATTTAAAAAGAAAGACTAACAAGTAACGACACTTGGTCTGTACTTTTTCTCTGCTTCCCCCAGCCCAAATCCTGTAAATGACATATAGCCACTGGTGTCTGGTCTCTGCCAAAATAAAACCGTGTAAATTGGAGAAAGATTGCTATTTAGAGTCATCTTTGCAAAATCTTAGGAAAGTCTTTGAACATTCTTACATTTTTAAAGGGCAAGTGGTGAGCTGTAATTGTGCTTTTTGAACTTGATTATATCTGCTTCAGTAGCACACTATAGATAATATTCTGCAGATAAAAAAAGGAAAAGAAAAAAGTTAAAGAAAACTGCCACTACATTTAATTGAAGCGTAGCTGGTCAGGAATTCTATAGGGTAATAACTGCATTGGATTTATTGGAAACCTGATCTTTCTAACATGCCCGGCATGTGATTAATTCTCACTTCGAAAGTTACAAATACTTACATGTCAGCATCAAGTTGTGCAGTGAAATAAACTTAACATTTGAGAAGACAATTCAACTTAAGTGAGAAAATATTTTTTAAAACCCTGTTGTGTTGGCTTTTTCTGCAGGTAAAGTACAAAATCAAAGAATAAACTTTCCCCTGCAAGGAAGGCTAACTCTGAGACTTACTGAATCTTGAGCAGTTTTCTAAACAATGTGCTTAGTGGAATTAAAATATTTGCTTAATATTTTTGAAGAGGATTCTCCAAAATGGGGATAAGCAGCACCTGTAATTTTATGTAAAATGCACTTCAGTTGTTCCAATGATTCTTGTACGTGTGCATTTCAGGTATGACGTAATTTCCCATCACTCAGGACATGTAGTAGCTTCTGCCTCACCTTACTGTGGCTTGCCGTGTTCCTCTTTGAGGATAAACCTCCCCAGAGGGTTTCCCAGGCACTGCAGTGGTTGTATGAACTCCGTCTTCAGGTGCTGAGAAGACTGACACAAAGAAACTCCATTTTTGCCACTGACACTCTCCCAGAGTCCCAGTGAAGGACCCTCTCAGGAAAACCTTGCCATTGTCACACTTGGCTTTCAGAGATGCAGCCCAGTGTGTGAACTGCCAGCTGAGTACAAGCTCAGGTTCAGAACAGTGAGTTGTCCCTGTGCAAAGCCACCAAGTCCCGAGAGAGAGGGAGAGGTGCCCATGAAACACTCCTCTCTCTGCTCTGTGACGGGGGGACTGTCTGTTGAGTGACCAGAGCTGTGTTTCAAGGCCATGCTCTGATTTCATTCTCCTTCTTTCTTTCTGTTCCTCTTCCTTAGTAAAGTCCTCCTGGGTATTTTCCTCTTGTTACCATACAGGGGAAAGAGAATGTGGTTCTTTTTCCAATGTGCCAAAGCAATGGAATTTCATTCCCATCACCTCAATAATTTGGTGCACATCCAAATATCGGGTCTCAGGTGGGAGAAAGTAATAATTTGCAGGCAAAAATGACCAGTTTTGTGAGGGTATTTTGCTCAGCTGTCTTCATTCTGATGTTCTTCTAGGTATTTAGTTGCCAGTGTCTCCCAGTCACGTATTTTAGAGGCTAGAACTGAAGAGTATAAAAGAACATTGAGAATTCACTTGCACCTGGCATGTTATTCAGAGTTCAGTATTGTGGTGAAATGGAAAATGCATATTTAACAACAAACATGGGCACTTAATAGATGGAAGGAACTGTCTCAAGAAATCTATGTGTATTATTTAATTCCTGCAACAACACTATGAAACTTTACTATCACTTCACACCATTTGATTGGGTTGGACAATGAGATATTGCTACTCTTCAACCATTTTTACCCCTAGAAATGGAAGCTTCATCTAATTCAACCTAAGATGTATGAGAGGAGATGCTACGTCACTTGCCCAAGATCGCACAATCACAAACTGGTAAATGGAGGAATTCAGATTTGAACTCAACAGTCCATTTTCTCTTCACCTTATGCTCTTCTCTCACTCATTTTATATATTCGTATATACATATATACACACATATATATTCGTATATTTTTTGTCTATATATAACTGCATATATAGAGGTGAATACAGGCAGACCTCAGAGATACTGCTGTTCGGTTCCAGACCACCACAATGAAGCAAATATTGCAATAAAGTGAGTCACAGGAATCGTTTGGTCTCCCAGTGCATATAAAAGTTACATTTACACTGTACTATCATCTATTAAGTGTGCAATAGCATTAAGTCTAAAAAACTCAATGTACAGTTGACCCTGGAACAGCATGGGGGTTAGAGGCATCGACCCACTCTGCAGTCAAAATCTGAGGATCACTTTAGAGTTGGCCCTTCGTATCTATGGTTCTGCATCCCAGGATTCAACCAGCCGTGGATTGTGTGATACTATTGTATGTATTTAGTGAAAAAAATCCACGTATAAGCGGACTTAAGCAGTTAAAACCCGTGTTGTTCGCGGGACAACTGTACATACCTTAATTAAAGAAATACTTTATTAAAAAATGCTAGCCATCATTTGAGCCTTCAGCAAGTCGTAATCATTTGCAAAAGTAACATCAAAGATCACAGATCACCATAACAAATATAATCATGAAAATTTCTGGAGTATTTCGAGAATTGCCAAAATGTGACACAGAGACACAAAGTGAGCACATGCAGTTGGGAAAATGGCGTGAATAGACTTGCTCTATGCAGGCTTGCCACAAATCTTCAATTTGAAAAACTGCAATATCTGTGAAGCACAAAAAAGCAAAGTCCAGCAAAGTGAGATGTGCCAGCGTACACACAGACCTAGGGTGTGTGTATGTTTGTGTATTCTTAGGTATTTCTGTAAAGGCTCCAATATATACAGACAGTCAATCTCCTACTTTCTGGACTTTAATCCCAAACTATAAAGCCGGTTTATTATTTTTCATACATGCAGTCATCATTGGTATTTTTCACCCAAGTACTTAAATTTTGTTTTCTTTTTTTCCTCAGCCTACACTGAATTTGACAGCTATGCTTATGACTTTTATACTTTAAAACAAACCAAAAAAAGACTCATTTCCATTCACTCATCTTGACCTTAGTATCACCACAGAGGGCTTCTCTTTTTGGTATGATTTCACCCTACTTGGGTAGCTTGCCTTCCTGACAGTGGGTCTCAGGGAGCGCATTCCTTGCTTTCTTACAGAGGCCAGTCTACAGTTATTAGTGGGAACTGTTTACAAGAGGGTCACTGAGATCCTCGACATGCTGGGGTGTACCCACCACTTGGCTGGGGCAAAATCACCATCAGCCAGACTGGCTCGTCTGCGATCTGTAGACATTTTCCTTTGATGGATTAAACATACTCTTCTTTCAAAGTTTGAAGCTATTTATATCAAGCATATGCAACATGGGGATAAAGATTGCTTGACAGGAGGTAGATTTGACTCTTCTTAATTTTATTATGTCAAACAGTGCAATGTGGTATGAGTTAATTATCTAGATAACTCAAACTAAACATATTTTTCCTCATGCCGCCTGTTGGGAAAAGCAGTCTTGTGCAAAAATCTTTCCATCCCCACTTGGTAGCATAAGAATGGGTCTTGGGTCTGGATTACTTGTTTATCAGGAGATGAGAGGTCCTCAGGGCTTGTGCTGGACTTAACACCTCTTATAGGAGTCTCTCGGTATCAGACTCAATGTCCCCTCCTTTGTTCAACTTAATGTGCACATCATATGACACCTGGTCACCCCCACTGCTGTATCTGTCCCCCATGGGAAGGGGACCGGGGCCTTCTGTTGCAGCACAAGATGGGTGTGTAGAGGCCAGGTGCCTTGTGTCAGCTGCTAGGAGGGACCAGCTGGTCATGGGGAACTGACACCCACAATGGAAGCTGCCTTTGCCCTGTTTCTTCTCTGCATAAGAAAAGCATTGCTTTGTCTAGGGCTTGACTGTGTTTTGTTTTACTTGGAGACTCTGATTCCAAGATTCAGTGGTGTTCACACTCCTACACCCAGTGATAGGCAGCAGGTACCATCAGCTCAAGGTTAAGGTTGTAGGTAGAATTTGCATCATTTTACATTTTTAAATTTAAATTATCAAGATAAAAATTATTCTGGCAAATCTCTATATATCTCATACACACACACACACACACACACACACACACACACACATATAAAGAGAGTGAGAGGAAGAAAATTATGTGACTGAATACATAGTTTGTACAAAACCCGGATTATGCACCTTTTAGAAAAGCTTGGCCCCATCTCCCCACCTACCCCCATCTGCTGGTCCTGCTTGCCTTTTTGGTGGATTCTTCATGGATCCCACCATTCCTGCCGAGATACATTCATATTCTCTCCCCTCATCGCCTAATGCCACTGCATGTCTCAGCCTCCTGGAAATGAGGATTGGGCTTTCACATAGTCTTTGTTGCTGCCACTGAATGATACAGAAATTTCATCTTCCAAATCAAACCCACTTGACATAAGAGCCTCTGGGCTGCTTGGAGCGCCAGATGGTACAACCAGAGATTGTAGAAGAGCTGAGGTCCTATGGCGTGAACTCTGACCAATGACAGAGCCATCTGGTAAATCGCTTGCTCTTTATCTTCTAATGGACTGGTCTTTGTTCCAGAGACCTAAAGGAGGCCCCCTGAGACCTAAGAATAGTTATGCTTCCTTATGTTCTTTGATCCAATTGGTAAGACTAAATAACAGTGTACAGTGCCCAAACGAGAAGAGGATTCAGAGCAGAAATTTGCAGAGGTATTTTCTTTAGCTTCCTGTAGCCAACAAATTTATTTTTCTTGAATGAGGAGAGTTTGAAAGTTAATATCAGAATATTGTCCATATTATGTTTAGTCCCTTTTACAAGTAACAGGAACATGAGAATAAGAAGGGTATTTAGAATTCCCTCCTGCTCAGCTTTCAAAGAAACATGGGCCCCAAGGACTCAGCTTTTTGCATTTTGGAGCAGTGATAGATAAGACTGCAAAGGAGTGAAGCGGTTAGATCTGGAGGAGAAAGGGCACAGCTACCCCAAGAAGCTTCAGAAAGAGAGTGAAGAAAGGAGGAAATGACAGAGGGCGTGACTAATTTATGCAACAGCAGTTCTTAGAACTTTAGGAAGGACAAATCTCCAAAATGTAGAAAGTTTAAAAATGTTCTGGGAACTCCACCCTCCCCTTCCTAAATAGACCTTCAAAGATGAACTTCATTACTATTCAAGTTTTAATGTTTCATTTTAACATGACACAATGCTAAGGGGGATGTGGAAGCAAGAACAAGGTGGCCCCATCTTATTCAGATTACACGTAGGAACCGTTCACTTTGGTTAACTGCTTGGTGATCTTCGCATACTTCATTTTACAGTTATCCCCTACCACTGGGTATCTAGATCTAAAGTCTTTAGTTAAAGAACCATTTCTGGGTTTACTGAGAGCCCAATGGTGAAAATCTAGTGAGACCCACACTCAGTTCTGTAGTGGCATTCATCTCTGAAAATTAAAACGCAGTCACACAGCTTGCAAAGTGCAAGTACCAGAGAGATGCTGTATATCCTGTAAAATCAATTGCACGGTCATAGCCCCTCTGCCCCCATCTCTGAGTCACTGCAGGCGTGCTCTTTGCAGCTCTCCTCCAGTCTGCGCTGGATTGCCCTGTCACGATTTCCCGCAGCCCTTGTCGGCACGCTGACTTACATCTGCTCAGATTCCTACAGTCAGGTGCTCAATCTCAGGTCCCGCCTCTGATCTCTCTCCCTGGGAAGCAGAAGTCTGCTGAGCGTTACTTTGAGGCCAGTAGAGTGTTGGCTCAGCATGACCTCATTATTAGGGCCCTTTATTTTGTCCTTTGATGTTAATTCATCCAGAAACTGGACGTAAAAACTCTGTCGAGTCCTATTGTCACACTCATGTGTACGGATTAAGTTCAGGGAGTACAAAAAGCACAGACAATTCGGGGATCGGCTCTGTGGAGCAATAGATCCTGAACAGCATCAGCCCCAAGAGCCAGCAGGAGGCTGGCAAATTAAAGTCAAACATAAGAGAACCATTTCATCTCTGCCTTTCACTTGCCTGTTTCCTCTCACATCTACTCCCCACCCTTCTCTACTTCACTCTGTGTCATTACATACACTTTGCAGACTCCAGGGTCCTCTAGTGTTTGACTAAAGTTAGCCAATGGGAGGCACTGGCAGAAGATAGGATGAGAGAATAAGCTGAATATATCCTTTCCTGTTCTGGAGAGATTCCCTGCAAGCTCCCGAGCCTCCTCTGTGGCCACAGCTCCTGCCTGACAGATGGGCAGCGGCCCCAGCTTTCACCCGATGGGCCGGGTCCTGGGCTGCCCTGCTCCCTCGGGCCCTCCAGCCTCCCAGTGCTTAAATTTATGCAGTTTCTTAGTGGTGTTACTATCTGGGTTTCCTCACATTCCTTTGTTAATATATTCAGCTTTATCATTACGTGTAAAGAATGATACGTGCTTGATTTACTCTGTTTAAAATATGATATTGACTCATATGAATTTACCGATACTGAACTGAATCTGAGCAGCCAAAATGGCAATTACCTATGGTTTCACCAAATGTCCAGTAATTTTTCTGTCTAGATGATGACTGGTATGCACCCCAAACTTGGGGGAGTCAAGGCAGCTAAAACCTGTGTCCTAAGTGGAGTGGGTGGGGACTTGGGACAGTTAAAGAAGTAAATACTATTTAAATTGTTGTTTTAAAGATAAGCATCAATTTTAGAGAAAGAGAAAGTGGGTTTGGGGGAGGACAAGTGCTGGCAAAGACAGAGCTTAAGAAATAGGAGCACTTTTTGGCAAAGAGCAGCTTGCAGGGTTTCTAATTCATAACTTGAATCTGATGGTGACATGGATATCGGAAAACCAGGGTGCTTGTTTACCAGCATGGCCGTAATCAAGGACTTTAAACACGGTGGCTTAAATAGCAGAAATTTATTATCTCACAGTTTCAAAAGTTGTAAGTCTAAGATCAAGCTGTCATCGGGGTTGATTCCTTTTGAGGGCTGTGAGGAAGGGTCTGTTCCATGTCTTTCCCTAGCCTTCTAGTGGTTTGCCGGCAATCTTTAGTGTTCCTTGATGTGTAGACACATCACTCCAGTCTCTGCCTTCGTGTTCACGTGGCGTTCTCCCCGTGTGTGTAACTGCATGCAAATCTCCCCTTTTTATAAGGATAACAGTCATACCAAATCAAGGCCCACACTAGTGAGGTAATTGTATCTTGAGTGCCTCTGTGAAGAACCTGTCTCCAAACAAGGTCACATTCTGAGGTACTGGGGGCGAGTACGAGGTGAATATTCATTTAAAATATGCATTTGAGGAGGAAGCGATTCAACCTATAACAACCACTTACAACATTTATCCACAATTCAGAGAAGCAATAAAGGGCACTGAGGCTAATTACAGGTAGGATATTGAGAAAACACATGATATCTAAACTGAAAGTCAACAGGAGGGACGCGCTGAATCTAAAAATAGGGTAAGAAGAAAAGAAGAATTGAAGTTGACATCAAATATCTTTCTCAAGGAAACTTGGGAGGTGGGGAGGCCTTTAACTGAAAGAGGAAACATAAGAGAAAAAGCAAGTCCATGAATTTTTAAAAAGTCACTGTTTGAGAGGTATGTATGAGAACCAAGTAATGCTTGTGTTTTGAGATGTTGAATTTGAAGTACAGACAGAACACTTAACTGGAGACATCTCATAGGCCATGCGATTTGGGGTCCAGAGCCCTGGGGTTAGAATTCTGGGGTTCAACTCTCGACTCTCCTTTTTCCATTGTGACTTTGGACAGGGCATCTATATTTTCTAAGCTGCAGTGTCTTTGTAAGATGTGCACTGTAGTAATGTTCAAGGTGTTGTTGGAGGATTAAAGATATAAGCCATGTGAGACAGCTTAGTGCCTGGCACCATGAAGGTGTTTAATATTTGATTGCTGTTGTGTTATCATAATCACTATTGTTAACTTTAGCAATGTTGGTACAAGGGATAGACATGCATGACTGTAAATGGATAGTGACATGGAAAAGTGAGCTAACATCCTTGCAAAACAGAAGAAAAAGGGCACAAAAGGTTTAAAAAAAAATCTCAGAAGCAAGATATGTTCCTTCTACCTTTTATAGAAGATAGTAAGAGTAAGGAAGATATTGCCTTCTGTGCTTAATATGTATACCCTGTGCCCCAAATTATGCCTGGTTTGTTGTGATTCAGTGACATAGTACAATAACTCTTTAAGAATTATCAATTAATTCCTCAGAAAAACATTAAGGCATTCTGTAAATATATAAGTAATAACACTCTGCTTCCTTCCCTACTGATAAGAAATCTTGTTCTGTATTTAAATGTTAATGCTGCTCCCTTGATCCACTCATCACTGTGAGGAGTTGATCATAGCAAGTAAGACTTGAAAGGGACCTTGATATCAGAGCTCTATTTTAATAAAAGTAGTAGTATTTATATTCTGTAAATAAGTTCATTTGTGTCATTTTTTCATACTCCATATATAAGTAATATCATACGGTATTTGTTTTTCTCTGTCTTACTTCTCTTAGTATGATATAACTCATTTTGCTGTACACCAGAAATAAACACAGCATTGTAAATCAACTATACTTCAATAAAAAGAAACCAAAAAACCCCAAATGAATTTTAAACACTTATATTTATCTATAAAAAATGAATCTTGTAAAAAAAAAAAGGAGTAATATTTACCCTTCAATAAATGCCCATCACTTTTCAAAATCTTCCCTTAGGAAAAGAGATAAAAATTCTAACCTGTCAAGGATATACTTGCACTCACAATCATACTTTGTGAAATTGCCCAAGCTTCTCTCTTTCTTGAGACCCACAAAGGAAAGAGAGCTGAGGAAGACTGAAAAGGCAAATGACATGCTCCATAGAAATGCGATTTACCACCCACATTGCCCCAGAGTGGAAATGTGCACGTACTGAATTGAACACTTACCTGTTAAATGACAGTGAAATCAGGTGTAAGCCTGCGTGAAATTGGACAAAAGTGCTTCTCTTCTCAATATTTCAGAGTGTAATTTATAAATTTTGTAACATTAAACTCTTAGAATCTTAGACATAACAACAGATTTTTAAAGTTAATGTTTTTCAAAATCATTCCTGATTTGAGAATTCTGGCTAGAGCTTTTTCAGAGGGAGAACAGGAAGAGTTGAGTGAAAGTGATTATTCACTGGACACGACCGTGTTTAACTGCCAAACAAATGACCACACTGAGGGTGGGAGAAGCAGTTTGGAACAATCTGAGATAGAGCGATACAAGTTTAGAGCTGAAGCTGTCCCTCAGGGAACATCCTATCTTATCCCTACATTTTATTTATGAAGAAACTAAACTCAAGAGAGTTCAAGTGATGTTTTTATGAAGTCATAATGACTGAATGGTAGACTGGAACTATGCCTTCTGATTCTGAGACTACCGTTTATTCCATTGGCTCATGCTGACCAATTAGAGAAAGAGCGAGCATTCAAAGCAGCATCCCTTAGTGAATATAATATTCTTTCTGTGCTAATCCAGTTGGGGTTGGGGGGAGGATAAAAATCTCAGTTTTCCTCTCCATCCACCACACAAACTAGGACAGTGTTATTGAAAGGCACAGCAGAATCTTAAATACAAAATGGTCCAGCCTCCTGAAAAGTAGGCATCGTGAAGGAAGGAAGCGCGGGTTGAATGGCTTGGCCCATTAAACAAAACAAGAAGACACGAGGTCATTTCCCCGCTCTGCTGCGGCTGCCATGATCCCTGGGGGAGGGAGTGGGCCGAGGAGGGAGAAGGTAGGTGGGGCCAGGAGTGGACGGACAAGAAACTGCAATCTCAGTAAATTAGATGTAGCTTTACTTTGAGCTTTGCAAACTTTAATTAAGATTACAGGCTGATTTCCAGCCAAACTAATGCATGTGGGCCTGAGTCAGTCTTCAGTATTCCTAAGCTCCTTGAAGGAAAAACAAAGCAATACAATACAAAACAGAACAACCACAAAACACAGGCCGGACGATCACACCTAAGCAACACACAACACGTCTGTCACACAACTTGATAAACTCGGTAAGTACTCTGTGTGTGTGTGTGTGTGTGTGTGTGTGTGTGTGTGTGAAAAGTGTATTTATCTTATACTTGACTGTATATACATAGAATAACTCCAGAAGGATTAACAAGAACTAATAACATACATTAACTCACATGAGGGAATTTAGGGGTCTGAGGATAAGTGTGGATGGAGGGTTTTTTTTAAATTGCAGTATAGTTGATTTACAACGTTGTATTAGGGACAGTGCTGTTTTAAAAGTGAGAATCTGAACCTTGACCCCTTTCTATTCCCCGGCTTTTTCAGATCTGACCTTTTCAGCAATTCAAGACTTCTCCCCAAATGATGCTTGCTTTCCTGTCTAACCCATAGCGATGTTGAACATATTTTTATTTACTGGGATTAGTGAGGTTGAGAGAAAACAATTGCTCCTTGGTCAGGAATAAGCCTTATTTTGCTGCACAGTGAGGAGAACTAGCCCTTTCTGAGTCTCTCTGTGATAAGCAGTGTCACGGACCTTCACGTGCACATTCCATCTGATCTCCTCCATCATTCTGTGCAGATGAGAAAACTGAAGCTGAGTGAGTTCAAGTGACTTTTCCAAATGACTGGAAAGTGGCAGAGAAGGATTGCAAACAAAGCTCACCAACTAAAAACTCCTAGGCTTCTTTATCCCCCATTGTATCTCAATGTCTTTGCCATGAAAAATTTACTGGAATAATCAGAGTTTGTGAATAAATATATTTGTATCATATATATACATAGACTTTTTATCTTATTCTTCTATGATTAGAAATCCTGATTTTTGCTATTTTCCATCCATCCTGAAGAATAGGAAAATTGACACCAAACCAATCCACCTCCTAGTATGAGTTCTAATAAATAATTACATTGATTATTCATCAAATTTCATTAATTCCATAAGAATTTGATTAAATCATTTTATAAACAGCTCATCAAAGTAATTTCACAAAGGTAGCCTAGAAAAAAATGTATATTTCACTTGCATCATTTGTCCTGGGATCAAGTTCAGAATAATAAGTTGTTCCTCTTATTTTTTTTGAAAAATCAACATGACATAAACTTGGACACACATGATATGTCCATATTCTCTAAATCTGTGAGAGAATGGATCATTTTCTACAAGCATGGGATGAGTTTCTATAATGTTACTATTTTATGTCTCCATTCTTAAGAATTAAATTTAGGTGCAACATAGTGGGATTTTTTTCCACTTAACAGCTTTGACTCTTGTATGGGATTCTCAGACCATCACTAATCAAATTTTTATATACTCAGTTGAGGTTTCAGGTATACTCAAAGTTCCATAGAAGGAAGAGAGGATCTACTTATTAGCCATGACTATTTAGATGGCTGTCCCATTGAGTTCGTATTTCCCCTCTTTATTCAGCATTGCTGAACTACAAGACTGTGTGTAATGTCAAGGCCATCCATTTGGGCATCTTTTTGTATTCCTGTGCTCAATTCAGATGGCAAGTTAGACAAGTAAGAAACTTGGCCTGAGAAGGGAAGGGAGTCCAGGGACTCAGACTCTTTCAGGATGAGGACCTGTCATGTTACCAGAAGAACTGCCAAGACCAGAAAGTGTGCTAGCTGAGGGTGAGGGTGATCTTGAGTGGACGGTAGTAGAAGGCATTAATCAGTTTGGCCCCAAGACCAGGTACAGAGGTTGGGGAGCAGGTTGTAATTCATCCCAATAACCTTCCTCTTGTACATTTTCCCCAGGAAGAAAGATGCAACGGAATCTAGAAGAAATGCTCCTATAACAAACATGAACAAAGGTGACGTGAGAGGCAGACGCAGAGGACTGCGGTGAACAAGGAGGTGCGCTGTCAGAATCCCCTGAGTAAAGAACTTGTCCCCGCTGTACTTGTCCAATGGATGATTAATCAGGTCTTGCACTAGGTGTACAAGAAGTTTTTTGATTAGAGACTAATCACATCATTTATAAGCTAAAACGAAACTAAAATGAATCTCATTTTCTAGTCTTCTTTGTGCACTTTGTGGTCCAAATAAACATCTTATTTCAATCTTGTCTCATTCTTGTCTGATTTTTCATCTGTCTTAGTCATTATACCATCTGTAATTTCTTCCCTAACCATCCCCCAACCTGTAATTCAAATCTGGTTTAAACATACTTTTCTTCATGAAATTTTGATCCTCTGAATTACAAATGATCTTTTCTTCCATTTCCCTCCATCAAGCATATTTTTGTGTGTTGTTTTAACGCCTATAATCAGATACTGTCTTAACTACTAATAAAGATACTTGTATTTACCTTCCCTTAATTTTAAACTCTTGAAAAAAATAAAAAGACACTATTTTTTGAGTTCTTGCAATGCTATCTGAATTCTTTAGATGTAATAATTCAATAAATATTTGTTAAGTACATTATTTAACAGATTCTTAGGAATGATAAGAAAAATGAAGCAGTGTGACAAATAATGGATAAAAATACAATTCTTTGTTTAAAAAGAAAATTAAGGTGACTAAAAATCTGGGGTTCTAAATATTTTCCCTTAGTTTGTATGATCCAGTCATTTAGTTTAAGAAAAGCCAGAAAGCATCAGATGAGCATTCCAATTTCCCTTTGTGGAAAGTCCTGCCCTTTCTCATATTGTATAATGTGTGAGGTGGAATTCTTCACTTTTTTCCTCTAAGTATATTTGTTGTAGAGGTTGGGAGGAGAGTACTTCCCATGAGCAGGATTTTCAATAAAATGTGATTGAACTTTAAAATAAAGAAATTCTAACTAGAAAAAAAAATTCTATAAAGAACTTGATGACGCATAAATTAAAACTACTTACATTGTCAATTATCTCTGTTGCTATGCAATTCAAGTGATATGTGAAATAGAGTTATTTCTACTGGTTCAAAATCAGAAGCATAATTGCCTATTCCTGAAAGAACACCCTTAGTCAAATCTAAGTGACCTTTAACTTTGAATGGTGTGCTGTTTGGGCCATCATGCTAATTTCCAAATGACTGTGCCCTGCTTCAAAATGTGCATATGTGTAATACACAAATATTTCACATGATAAAGCCCAAAATTCCGTGTTTCTGTACTTCCTCTCCCCAAAGGCAAATACTGTCTTGCCATCTCCACTTGAAACACACTATCTAATTAACTCTTATAAAGACATTGGCTGTCAGAAACATAGACAAAAATAACACACAGAGCATTTCTCTCCTACTTAGCCCACAGAAATACACTGTCCCCAGGACCAACAGCAGAGACAGAATGCTGTAATGAAAAGGACAGGAGTTCTTTCAGATGGAGGAAAACTGGAAGGTAAGCTCCGACCTTTTCCAGCAGAGCTGACCTTGGTCTATGGACTTGTTCTCTCATCTGTGCACTCAGAGTGGTTGTGAGAACTCATGCAAAGTACCTCCCACAATGACTGACGGGTTGGGAGCACTCCATAAATTTTAGTGTCCTTCTCCTGACTGAGTATTTAATATACTTAAATCAAAGTGCTTTAACTCCTTTTGAGCAGGTGTTAAAAAAGATCAAGTGCCTCACTCCAGGAATTTAGTTTCTAAAGTATTTTGAAAAGTTGTCTCAGCATACAGTGCACTGGTTCTTAGCCATCCACTCCTGACAGAACATTCTACAGGAAGTTGGTTTTGCTATGACAACATTTTCAGGTATGTCTCCTCCTCCCCTGTTGCCTAACTATAATCAATGTAATAGCCTCCACCCCTCCCAGGAACCAAGGCTAAAGCATTTTATTAGTAGAGCAAAAGTTAGTAACGTACACCTTGGAGAATGAAGGCTGGCTTACCCAAGAAAGGAAAAATGGTGCTGCTCCTTTGTCTCTCCTGTTCTATATCCTGGCTTAGGGGCGTTCTCCTGATTGACTGACAGCTCAGTCCCTTGAGTGCTTAGGCATGGTTGTCTCCTTTGGGCATGCTCTTACCCATGATGCACACAGAAAAACCTGTGGGATGGGGTCCAAACCACAATGCTAATTACACTATGATGAGCACTGGGTTATGTTAAGTCTGGTCCTTCTCTCTACTGCGCAGCTGCAAAGTCCGATTCTAACCGGCTTCTTTGTTGTTGATCACTTAGAGAAAGTTAAACTCTTTGAATCCCCTTATCCTGAGTGCAGGTGTACTTCTAGATTGCTCCTTCTCTTTTCTGTCTAACTGACTAACAATTTTAGTTCTTTATTTCACATGGCCAATGAAAGGCCAAAGCGAGCAAATCTCATCCCCATGATCTGCAGAGACGTTGGGGCTAATTGCTCTCTTTTCCACAGAAAAGGATCTGGAATGGAAAAGGGGGAGGGGATTAACATTTATTGAATTTAATCATATGCCAGGTACTAAACTGTGTACTTTATGTATTATTAACAATTATACTTTACCCTCAGCTCATACTCAGATTAGGTTGGTCTGGTTCATTTTTTCATTCTGACGGCTCTAGAGTTGAGAATGGTGTTCCAATTTGTCTCATTACATATTCTTCTGAGAGCCAAAAGGGAACAAGGTAAATTGAACTTTGGAGTAATTTATGTGGTTAGGTCATTTTAAAATTCATTAAAAATTGAAAATATGAAATTTCATTAATTTTCTATGTCAGATATTACTAAAATTATTTTTCTGAACCTCATGTAAATATATACCAACATATTTGAAAAACACAGAAAAAAAAGGAAATTTAAAAATTTACTACTTAAGATGTCCACTATTAATATTTTGTTATATAACTTCCCATAGACTTCTTATTTTACATACACATGTTACGTATCATATATAATACCATACCAGAAAATACATAGAAATAGAGACTTGTTTATTTCATAATTGTATTGAGTTTTCAATATAAAAGTAATCTATTCTCTTTGGAATCTATTTTAAATTCTACCAAGTTCTCTTTTCAATAATCATAGTCTTCATCTCTGGAAGCAAGTACTCTCATATTTCTCAGCTGAATTTGCTATACATCTGCTAACTAGTTACCTAGACACACATGCACGTACTTGTTTTTAAATTTTACATAAATGGCACATGCATCACACATGAGTCTGAGCCTCATGTTTTAAATGTCAAGTCAACTCGTATCAGTATCTGCAGTAACTGTGCTGAAAGGTTTTATATTAACTGTCTCATTGATAGACATTTATATAAGATTACAAAGAAATTGTAATTATCATCATAATTTTCAAAGCTACACATCCAAAAAATATTAGAGCCATGTTCCAAAAGAATGTGATCTGCTTTCAGTGTATAATTTTAGCTAATAAATTTGGTTAATTCTAACTTTTCCCATAACTTCTGAATATTACAGATTAATTTGAATTCTGAATATTTTATCTATTTGTTGGTCTTAAATCCAATATTTTGTTTTCTAAAATTTTCTAATGGGTCATTTTTAATTGAGTTTATAACTTCATTGCATTGTAGTTTCTAATATTTTTCAGTCAATTTTCTTAGGCTTTCCCCCTCATCTGAAAATAGTGACAATTTTTGTCTCCTTTTTTCCAATCTGTATACTTATGTATCTCTCTTGTCAAATTATATTGAATAGCACTTCCAGAAAAATATTAGATGATAGTGGTAATAGTATTCATCTTTGACTTGTTTCTGACTTCAAAGGAAACTATTATTTTTTCAAAGAAATCTAATTGCCATTAATTAAGAGATAATAAAGCACATTGAACCTAGGACATATGCTACTTTTTTTATTGTTTATCTTATTTTTCTCTGATGGAATCTGTTCATATTAGGTTAGTCGAAACAACTGGTTATTACTTCTCACTTCCTGAGACAGCGATTGCATCAGAAGTGATCTTTTTTCAACACTCTAATTTAATAAAATTTCAACTTTGTAATGACTAGAGAATTTGATGTCTAAGTTAAAATACAATTTCTTTGCAATGAAAGGCATCACTCTCTCGATCTTATACTAACAAACTATCTCTCAGTTGTCTACTTTAGCATAAAGTCTGTATCAAAATAACTCATACACTTTCCTTAAGTTGAGCAGAGATAACCCCACGAAAGGAAGGGCTATGAGCATATAGTCTGGCGGTGCTTGCACTGCCACAGATGGTCCAAGTAGACAGAAGAGCAGAGTCAGGTGCTGAAATACGCTTTGCATACTAAACATTGTAAAGTTATCCTAACTGCATGTTTTGCATACATTTAAAAAACATTTAAGTAGCATGTGTTGAATTACTGAGTTTAATTCCCTAACTCAGACAACAGACTAGTGAAAGATATTATATGTTTCCCTCTACAGAAGCTGTTACGTGAGAAATCAAGCCTCTTCTCCGGGAGTCGGTTTAGGTACACATGGCTGGGGTCTGCTGCCAACCATGCATCACCCCAAGCACGACCTAAGTCAGTTGCACACAAGAGCAGTGGTTTCCTTAAGCTGCATAGCCTCACAGGACACTTAGGATGGAAGAGAGAAGAGCACCTCTTCCCTCCCTGACTCCTGGGTATACATGCTGCAAGTTGAAAGAAGAAAACCTGGAACTTATTATGTGCCACACTTATATTTTATTATTGTCCCCTGATCACTGAATATTTATAAAGTTATTTATTGAGCAAAGTATGAAATTTTCATTTGATGTAGTATTCACAGTGTTTGATCAAACCATGTTTTTAGATTTATATGTAAGGATTGCAAAAAACAGTAGATTAAGCCCTCTCATTTAACAGGCTAGGATATGGGATGAGTTAAGGCTGACTTTTCTAAAATGAGAAATCTCCATATTAAAAGTTATCAGAAAAGAGAAAAATGCTTTTGATTAAAGTCCTGGACAAGGAGACATGAGTCATTTTATCTAGTCTTTTCCGTTAAGAAAAATACCACTTTTTATGTACAATAATTGCAACATGTTCACAAATTCAAGTCATAGATATTTTATTCAATGCTGATATACTGCCCTATTTTTTAAGATTTATGAACAAAAGAGTATTCTCCAATCACAAGCAGTTTGCAACCTACCAGAATACACTAACATTGCCATTTTCCCTTCTGTTTTCTTGTCATTACTATCTTTGGACACTCCACATTAGTCCTTTGTTATAACTTTTTAAAAACTCTAATACTTAGCTCTTCCACATGAAAAGTGTGGATCTAATTATCTGCATCATTTATGTTTTCTACGTAATGCCTAAAACCAAAATTAATATTCACAAACACAGAAGAGTTATTTGCATACACATGAATGCCATTCTTTTTACAATGGTAATACAAACTTTAATTTATTGAAAAGATTAGAAATCAGTAGCCCCAACAATTATTCTCTGAAAATACTAAAATGCAAAAAATATACTCTATATGCAGTTGTAACATTTAGCCCATTTTCTGCTACTGCTAGTCAATAGGGAATTTGAGAAAAAAAATTTAAAAGACCTTTGGATAAACAAATATATTTGTCCATGTCAGTACAAACAGTGATGCATACAGTAGATAACCTTTGGAAACAATTATTCTGTTTTAATGTTACCCTAGATGCCCGAAAAGAGTAGGAGTTTTGAGTCAGCCACCTGGTACAAATGCACAAGGCACATAACACATCTGGACTGGTTTTCTCAGCTGTAAAATGAGTGTGAGTGTGTGTGTGTGTGTGTGTGTGTGTGTGTGTTTGAGGACCAGGTGGAGTAACATCCCTAAATAATGTTGTGACCTCTTTCTAGTTCTTAACTTTTATGCCTGTGGGGCTGATAATTATACCTTTTTTTTCAGCTCTACAGTTATTAAATTTGATCTATTTCAAACTCTGTTTGCTCTACAAACTAATTTGGCAATTGCATTCATTTCCATGATCACAATCTTACCATCTAAACCTGAACTCTTGATTCATAGTCTCAGCTGCCCCTGCACATTCCAACTGGGATGGCCATTTGATCATTCCTTTATTCAGCATATATATTCTTACCTTATTTTTCATTTTTGTTTTCTATCTACCATATACCATGTCACAAGGATGAATGTAAAAGAAGATGTTAAAGGGTGTCCACTTTCATGAAATCTGCAATTTTCTGAGCTTTGTTATGTCCCCAAACAAATTCTCCTTGAAATCTGTGTTTCATCTTATATTTCCATCATTTAATTAATTCCACCAAAATACAGCTCACTTGAAGATAGTCCTTGAAGGCCTGGCCACTCCCTTTACATTCAGTCCCCAAGTCTTAGGATTTCTATCTTAGTAATAATTCTCCTACATCACAGTCATTGCCTTAGGACACATCACAAATCAACAAATCTGCATTAAGCATCTAATTTGTTAATATTATTCTCCTTAAAGTTTCACAAAGTCATTATAAGTTTTCACTTTCACACATGCGTCATTTAATATTTGAAACAAACTGAGCCCTCAACTCTCTCTCTAACTTTATTACAGAATGAATCAGAGTCTTGGGACTTCAGATGTTTACTTTTCCAACATGAAAAATTCTAGACTTAGCTAAAGACATTTCATTATATCTACACATCTACCCAATGTCAACCTTTTTAAGAAAAATTAGATTTATGTTTGCAACATGACGTGCAAACTATAAGCCACAAAGAACAGAGTTTATAAAAATGAATGAGCAAAATCTTGCTCTATGAAGTATATAAAAGGTACAATTTGCTAAAGTGGGGCTGTTTTTCACACTGTTATCATATATCAGTTTTTGTTGCTCATGATATTTTATCTCAAATTCTGTCAAAGGCCATTTTCAAATATAAGGAAAGAAATACTTATGCATGTATCCATATCAATATGTGAAAATTATCTATTACATGTATTAAATAGATGATGGTAAATGATAATCCTGGTGGGAGTCAGATGTGAAGAGGAAAATTAAATTAGTTCTACCTGATCAGTTCTCTAAATGTCATCACATTTGGAAAGATCATCTAAGCAGTAATCTTTTTCTTTATTTCTTCATATCTCAGTGTTTTTCCCCCCAGAAAATCTTTAAATAAGCATCAAAATGTAGGTAGTTGTTGAAGAGAGGACACAAAAGGAGAAAAAAAATTTTGAATTTTAGAACTAAAATGATTTCAGAAGAGATTCCTTTAACTTGTGGCACCAGAGGTGCCTACCAAACCAAACTCACAGAGTATGTGTTAGTAGTTCTAGGATGAGATTCAAGGGAGCTGTGTTTTCATACAGTTGTCCAGGTTATTCAGATGCTTATGGATAGTCTGCGAATTAGCATTTGGGAAGACTGATATAGTCTACCTGACTCTTTTTACAGAGTAAGCAATGGAAGCACCTAGGTCAAGGGCATTTCAAGGTCATTCAGCTACTCTGTGAAACAGAGCACTAATGTAGCAGGAACTAAAAGGGCAGTAAGCCAGCCTTACACCCTGGCCAGAAAGTTGAACTCTTTAGAAGATGAGATACAGAAAGTATCCTAGGGGGCAGATTATTCGTATTAACCTATTAAACATACTGTTTCAGAGGGAGGGAAAAATTAGCAGTTAGGGGGATATAGGCATTTATAGACTGCCTATATCTTTAAAAAAATTTTTTTTAAGCCAGACACATTATACACATTGACCAATATTCTGTCCAATAATCCTGAGGGGTAAGGATCATATTACTACCCAACCCACACAAATCGGAAATTTAAAGTTCAAGGAGATTGAGTAAATTTACTAAAAGCAAATGAAGTGACAAGGCTGGGGATGCGAATGTAGATTTCCCTGACCAGAGAGCCTAGGCCATTTCCACGCCAGCAAAGACATTTTTAAATTTAAAAGCATCACATATATCAAACATTTTGATTCATATTATTATTCCTTAAAAGTGCTTTTTCCCTCCCCACCTGTGAGCTGGCTTCTGCCTTGTGACCTCTCCAAGGATGATGCTTTATCAAGTCTTTCCTTCCCTTTCTCTGTCTTCAGTCTCTCCCCTACTCATCCTTTAATTCATCCTTTCAACATGCTCCATACTCTGGCCTGGTCTGATCATTTTCGAACTGATCTGAGGACCCAACTTCCAGGAGAGGTCAAGAATATGGGTCTCCACCTCCAGTGAATAGGGACAGCTTCATTTGTGTTCCGTTTTATGCATTAAGGAGACACGTAATATTTCATGAATAGGATTCTGTGAAGAAAAAGTAAGTTGGAAAATCCATGCATTTTTAATAAAAATATTAGAATCATATTTATATTACCTTTCCAGCCAGTACTTTCCTATGTTAAATATTAAAATATATTATAAAACTAAAAAGATATCAAACTATTGTGTTCCTGGTATGACAACAACATATCAATGCAAAAGAAACACTACACTTTAGAGGCATCTTCTGTTGCAGAAAGAGGCTAGAGTGATACCTCACACTAAGAAAGGAGATGGAACTATCATTACCTGGTTACTTTGACTAATTCTGTGTACTGGTTTGGGTGGTTCTTGGGTGCTCCGGGATACCCTGGTACCAAACCATCCTAAGAACTTCATTCGCCAACATTTCTAGAACTACAGAATGTCAGGGGAGGTCTATTTTACAACCACTTTTGAACAGTTCGAGAACTCCAATCACACTCTGATTATAAGATACATCCCCCTTTCTCCTCCACCCTCCCACAGGTACACAGTCAAAGATGTCACCGTGCAAGGTAGGCAATAGTTGCTACAGAACGCCAAAAGCCCAAGCGGTAGAAGATTATGCATTAGAATTAAACTCACATCCTGTCCATGCTAGGTTCCCACAGAGGACATTGATGAAATGTGAGTTTGCCTTATTCCTGAAACAATGTGCAGAAGTGCATTACCTATATTGAGGTTTGAGAGTTTGGTCTTAAGTGTCCCATTGCTCAATACTCTGCACCCAATAATGATCCCATGGTCCCCATCACTTCCCAAACCTAGGAACCTGCTTATGCCGCTCAGCTCCTAAATTCTGCAATGCCATTATCTAAGTCAAGTGTGGTGTGATTGCAGAAGGCTTGCTGGTTTTCTTCTACGTGGACTGTCACCACGCTGGATGGATTAGAGTGCAGCGATGACCCTACTGTGATTTAGGAAGAAGCAAGGATTGTGAATTCGATATCACTGTGCGTTATTTAGATTCAGATAAAACCATTAGGGACCTGAGGCCATGCTGTTATTCAAAGTTGAGTTGAGAATACACACGCCCATCGTGCTGCCCGCAGAGCTACGTGAAGGTGGAACTTCCGGTTTGGTTATCGAATTTTTCAACTTTAGAAGAATTTCAAATTTGAAGTTTCTTTAAAATATTTGAAGTTTGGAAAATTCCAAATTTGAAATTTTCCCTCAAAAAATGTAGTACATACACACAAGCATAATCTCTTTTGGCCCTGAAAGGAAATGAACCTAGTGATTTTTAGTCTCATTTATAAAGCTTTTCCTTACCCTTCCTCCTCCACTTCTTATGTTTCACGGTGGTGGTTTGAGTTTCCAAGAGGACGAAATACAGATGCAGCTGATGGAGGAGGCACAGGGAGTTAGGAAGAAGGCAACGCTTAACAGATGATTCTGAAGACATTTCCTCAGGTGAAAGATAAGCATTGTCACCATCAGTGAATGTGACCACTTCATGACACAGTAGGGTGCATAAAATGTTAGTGCTTTTATGTTAGTTTTTTTTAGATGGTGTAAAGAATGGGATAGACTCATCATTGTTCATCACAATCACTTTTTACTCATAATATAATTGGTAAAAAAATCTCATGAACTTTAGATTTTTCTTAACTTTTGTCTCTAGTTTTTATCATTTTTGAGAATCTATTAATGAGAATTTTACAGGAAGCATATCATCATCTTATTAGCATATCATTATGTTAACTAAGAATATTTGCCTGAACATTTTATGAGAATTTACAATGCTTCAGGCATTATCCTCAACACAGTACATAGATTAACTGATTTAATCCTCAAGTCTACTTTACCAGTAGACTTTTTGTTTAGTTTTTTAATCAAAAATGTACAGATGAACAAACTGAGATGCAGAAATGAAGCAATTTGCCCAAGGTCATAGAGCAAGTACACACTGGGGACAAGTTCTGAGCCAGCAATCTGGCTCTAGAGTAGATGCTTTAAAGTTATTGAATGACTCATTGGCTTGTATGAATTTACCTTGTGGATCTGGATTTGAAGGAGAAAATCAATAGTATTGAGGATATTTCATTTATAGAGCCATTTCATAAATAACCTTGGAAGGTTCCTAGGATGGAGGAGAGGAAATAATTAGTCAGGAGGGTTCAGAGGGAGCACAGAAATTTAACCTAATATGGGGACCGAATTGAAGAGATCCAAGGACCAGGATGAATTCCATAAATATTAGTGACACTTTTCCTGGCAGTAATCTCATTCTCTTTGCTCTCTTTTCTGAGCAAAAGCAGCCAAAGATTCTGATATTATTTGATCTGACCCAGTTTGCTTCCTCTTGACCTCCTCCTGCTTAAATGGTTTTGCAGGAGTCAGGTTGGTGAGTTCAAATCCAAGCTCAAACCATTTTCCTCTTTGTAAAATACTAGTAGTACTAGAATCTACAGTAGAGCTGTTGGAGGGATCAGTGCATACTCCCTGTGCTGTTTAGCACAGAGCCTGGCACAGAGTAAACACTGCCAGTTATTAACATTGACCTTAATATTCTTATTCTCTTTCCTTCCTCCAAAACTCTTCACCTTCTTGCCCTACCCTCCCTCTTCTCTAGCTGCCAGACCACCTTCATAATATTTAAGCTAATTTTAAATTAAAGATTATCAATAGCTGAGGTCCATGTTCATCCAGTTGGAGATTTTTAAAATTGTTAATGTGGAAGTAAATCTGCTATCTCAGCTGAAAATCTTTTCAGAAATAGCAGGCTGTTTCTTTGGACTGTTGGGCTAAGGCAGCCCTGTTGGGAGGTACTTCATGAGTCAGTACCTTTGGACAAATAAATGGACTTATTCCACGTTGTAATGAAAGTTTGTCTCATTTAGATTTGGGATTACACAGAGGAGAGGGGGAGTGAGCATGTTCACAGCACCTGCTTTGTTTGGAGCCAAATCAACACAGTCATAAACAGTCTTAATTAATATTCCTAGTGATGGATAGATACATTATCACCTTCTCATTACAGATGAGAACTATGAAACAATAAATCACTTCCTCAAGCACCAAATGACTCAAACTTCATAATCCTTCTATAGCTCAAAAGAATATATCTAAGCAAATATTAAGACAATACAAAATCAACTGGTGACTCAGAACACACTGTACAATGAAAGAAAAGGGAGAGAAAACACCATTCAAATAAAAGCAAGACTTTTGCAAACAGTAAAACTGATTTTGCAAAATACTTTGAGCTGAAAATAAATAAGCAAAAAGAATTTGTAATCCTCAAAAGTTTGCACTCCACACTTGTACAATCAACAGTATGTTCCTTGGACCTGCAATTACAGAATTCTTTGAATGCTGTCACTATTTACTGACACTGTCTACTGGTGGAAAAATATTGTCTGGAAACCAGGATCCAGAACTCCCTTCATGCACTACAATCATCACCAGCATCCTTCCCTTTAAACTCTTATTTTGCATCTTCTTCCCCTTTTCAAAGAGGTTCTTTCCATTGATTTTTCCAATTTTTATTCCCTCTCCTATCCCTTCTCCCACCTCTATCCCAGGAGGACTCCAACAAAACCTGTAAGATCAATGTTTCAAAATAAGTACAACAGTCAGTCACACTTGTCAACATTGTCCTGTGAAAGAAAGCTTGTCAGAGCTTTCCAAATGTAACAAGAATTTTCTTCTCCAGATTCAGGAGTAACATTTGCTGACCCTGTGGGGGGACATAGAGAGCACTGCTTTCTCACACCCAGTCCAGTTCATCTCGGGACCCAGCATTTTTTGCTCAGTCCCCCATATCTCTTGTACTTAGTACCGTTTATTCACCTTATACATTCTCCTATCAGATGATGCTGGCATACATCCAGAGCTCCTCACTTCTTATGAAGATGTGTCTGTTTAGAACATAGGTGTTTTTCAGGCACTAATGCACACATGGAATTTGTTTTCTGTGTTGTCTGACTGTTTTTAGCTTACCTGTGTTCATCATTTTGTCTCCAACTGGACAGTTTGTGCCTTCATGCATGCTACAACTTTTTATCAACTATCTCCAAATACCAGGCACAACAGGTTCTGCCTTTATGGGTTCCCCAGTGGAATCTGGCATGAAGCTGAAAATGTGGTCATTGATATATAAAAAATAACTATAGTTAATTGGTTCATAGAAGTTAATTACTATGATATGAAACCCAACCAAACAATAGCCTGTTTTTATAGCCACAGAGGATGGTTTAGTTAAAGTCATCAGTGTTGTCTGCATCCAGAAGATGAAAAGCTAAATTGTATTGGTTTTTTAAAGCATGTTTTAGAAGACAGTATGATGAACTTCTCTATATTTTCATCACAATTACCAGCCATAAATGCAGCTCTAGAAATCAAATTAATCCTTGTAAACTGTAGTTTATGAATGTGTAAGTCGATAAACATGCATTTATTTATTAGTTCAATAAGCATTTACAGCACTAGTTATGAGCACATGTGGAACATCTTAAGGACAGAGGGACAGAAAGATGCATTCAAGTCTGATATCTCATGATGAAGCTGGATACTTGAACAGGCAATTCAATAAACTGTCACAATGATCAACACAGAGATGTACAACAGACTATAAAGAAGTGAAACAAAATATAAAATTTTTCTCTTTGCTGTAGTGTGGAAATCAGAGACACTCAGCAGACGAGTTCTGAGCGGACGCTCAGAATGATGGCCGGAAGCTCAGATGGGAGACAGGGTGTGCGATGGCCTTCTGGGATGGGGGGAGCTTGGGGAAACTCTAGGAGGCAAGAGATGCTATGGCAGGTAAAGGCAGCAGCTGTTGTTTTCCAAGGTTGGAGCATCAGGTAAGTGGAGGAAGCAGTGGGAAGAGGAGTGAGACAAGCAGCAGGACCCAGGAGAGGGCACCCTTGTGAGCCGTGGGGGAGCCTGAACATGTTCTCTGCGTGGCAACAAGACACTGAAGGATTTAAAGTGGAGACATGGCATGACCAGCTTTGAAAACACAGAGGAAGAATTTAGAGGTGCCAACTTGGGAGGCTGGGGAGACCTGTTAAGGGTTGAATAATGCTGACCAACGTGGCGTCTCCTTTGTGGTGGGGCAAACCACAACACTGTTGTCGTCGGACTGTTTCTGTTCCCTCCTGTCCACCCCCAAAAAAGTAAAGTGGAAAACAACTTATGCTTAGGTAGATAGACGAGCCATAACCTAAAAACTGAAATAAAATATGTAATTATCTCCAACTGGTGATTACCAAGTGTTTTAAGAGAAATAAAATTTTGGAGCTTTTTGCTTTTCTCCTAGATTTAGAAAAAACACACCATAATTTGACATTTTTTGAGATGTTATCTATTCTTCTTTAATGTTCCGTATGTGTTCTTAAATTTGGATATAATCGTGGGATGGGGGAGAAATCAGCCATGTGGAAATAAAGCTTTCTTTTCTTTCTTTCATTTTTCAGTGTTATCTTTATTGGTCATGAATACTCTTTATTAAAGAATTTGAGACACTTGTCACCAGAAGGTTGTCACTTACTTGCCACATTTGGCTCAGTCCATAAGTGGTGTATCACTCAGTTTTCAGCTAAGAAAACAAAAAAAGCACCCTAAGGATATCAGATAGGATGGTATGTGATTTAAGGATTAGCTGCTTACAAATCATGACAAAGCCTGTATGATTAGAAGTCAGAGAAAACCATTTCTAGCTTTCAGGAAATCAAGTAGTTGCAGGAGTTTCAAGAAACCACCACAGATGAGCTGACCACCTGCAGCACTGAAGCAGGTGATGCGCACAACACCTGGATCTGCTGACAAATCACCTACCTGCTCTCAGCTGAGGTCCAACCAGCACCCACTGCTGTCAGAGGACTAGTGATGTCTACTTCCTTCCACCTTCTGAGCCATGCCTGCCTCTCAGGGCTGAAACCTAAGCTGGGCATGGCAAGAGAGTCAATCAAATGGGATTTCCAGGCTTCCAGTCCTTACCACACAAAGAGCATGTGTAGAAAGAACTAGAATGTGCTGAGATGACAGCAGACGTGCTGAATCACATGGCATGCCTTCTGGGGTCATTCACACTACATTTGCTCACCGTGGGGCCCAAGTAAGACACTGGCTTATGTGTAAAAGAGAAGCTCAAAGGTCAGAGAGAAAATGAGTTGCCTCTAGTGAAGTCTGAACACTCGGTAAGTACAAGACTATCATAATCAACACTAATTATAACAATTTAGTCACTAACAGTAATTTAAGAATTATTTCCAAAGATTGATAATCAGCTTGACTTTAAATTCTGTTTCTATCTTTTAACTTGCAAATACTTAAAAACACAAGTTGAATTTCATCTGAAGAAAATGTTCACGAATCTGTCAGTTAAAGAGGCATTCGACCAAATTCCAATTATTCTGGAAATCTATAAATACAATTTATAATAAAACTGTTATATAATGTAGGTGCTGTATGCAGAGGACTATGTTTTCCAAGGTTAATTTTTAGTTTTTTATTATTTTAAAACTTAGTTACCAGACATCTTCCATTTAGACCTGTTTTCTCATTCTGTATTTTTTTGAATCCTGCAGGGCTAAATTAAACAATAAAGACTTTGTAAAAGATGAAATAGATAGATTCTCTAAAATTGTTTTTTTCTTTTATATGTATAATTATAAAATATTCAATTTGGTTTTTGTTAAACATAATTTGAAATAAATTATACATAAATAGGATATTAGTATTTTTTCTAGAAATTAGCTAATCATTTCTTATGTTAAAAATAGAAGATACTTTAATTTAGATTGAAAATCCTTTAATAGCAATGTAGTATAAACTATGGCTAATACCATGGAAATAACTTTTATAAGTATGATTCTAATTATATCCCTCAGCATATAACATGAGAGTGAAGTCCTTATTGCAGGAATGAAGTAAGGGTAATGTTAAAACTGTAGACTTTCTATTGCCAGAATAATGACAATAATAAATCTTAGTACCATGATAAACAAGTAATAAACTCTAAATTTTGTGTTCTATATAAATCCTATAATTAAAATGTTTTTACTTTTCAGCACTATTTAAATAATAGTAATACAATCTAAAAGGAATCAACTTTATGTAATGTTCTAATCAAAATAATATAACTCAATAATTGTATTACCTGCTTCATAGGACTTTCATAATAATAAAATGAAGCAATCAATGAATACTATTGTTATTATTCTGGTTATTTAATTCTTCTTGGAATGAAAAAAATTACAAAATACGTGTCACTGATATGATGAGAAAACAGGAGTAAAGTTAGAGAACAAATTATTTATATACCGCATATAATACTAAATCCTCTGAAAAGGGTTTATTAACATTTCTGATTTCACTCTGTAACACAGGTTTATTGTACCTTATAATCAGAATCTTGCTATTTTTGAAGTTTTTCCAGTGATTCTAAGAATGCAGTTTAAATATTTGCCTATATAAAATTTAGTCACATCCTTCAAAAACTTACACGATTATGGCAAATTTTAACATGTGAATATACATGCCATCCAACTATGTCCCAAATATACAAACGTATACATGTACATCTTATTCTTGTTACCAAGCCTTATTTTAGTCATTTGGAACACAAGGATACCCTGCTGACTAGAAAGATACAATCTAGTAGAAATTGGACTAAATGGATTATTACAATATAATGCAATAAGTTTAATTAGAGAAGAGAAATATTAATACTATTTGAGAGAGCCAGGAATGGATTACTTAATACAGGCTTGAGTAGGAATTTATACTGAGGACAAAAGAAAGACAGCATTCCCAGTAGAGGAAACAGCATTTACAAGTCATAGTTTGGGCAATTTCTTGATACTTGATACTAAGGAATGATAAGTTCAGGACAATTAAGATCTTAGTTGAGAAAATAGTAATGAAGAGGGTGAAGCTAAACTGTGGGGATAAAGTATTTATTGGCTATGGATTAAACCCAGACAGTGAAACCATGGTGACACTATTGCATGGCACACCCTTATTTAAGATGCAATTATTGGGCTATAATTATTATTGAAGTACAGATTTAAGACTTTACAATATATACACAAGAACCAAGAACACACACAATGATATTTTTATCATTATCACCATCATCCCTGTCTACTTCGCTCACTTGAATTAGTGGCTGTAATAAAGCAGGAGCTCTTCTAAGAACTGGTGCTATATAGGGGGCATTTTTCAATGGAGGCTGAAAAATAATTAATATGAGTATGTTCTATCCGTGCTTACAGTCTAACGGTGGGGGCATTGATAAAATATTCAGACAAACAGCTCTATAACTGTTAATTGCGAAAATGGAAATGGTAGAAATATACAAGGCTATTTAAGAGTTAATGACATAGTGATGTGACTCAGGCTTGATGTTCAGAAAGAAGTCTCTGAGTGAGTGGCATTTAAAATAAAATCTGCAATATTGTTAGGAGTTCTGCAGGCCAATAAAAAGGAGACAATGGAAGGAAAGAAAGGAAGGTGCTCTAGGCAGTGATAAACAGGCTATGAGTGGAGAAGAGTCTGGCACTTGGGTGTCATGGAGAAAAAAATACAGAAAATATGTCACCTGCCATTTTGAAACTCACTTTAGTAAGGTGACTACCCATGAGAAAGTACCAGCTAGTATCAACTAGTGAATATGAAACAAAACAAGCCTATACAATATTAAGGTTTGGACGGTGTTCATATTTCACACAACCTGTTGAAAACAAAACAAAAACCATGAATTTAAGAAGCTATTTCTGAGTTTGTTATTTCTTTGAATTTACAAATTTGTGTACAGGTACTTGACATGATGTTGAGTGTTTCTCAAAGTGGAATCCAGGGACCATCTGAAAAGCAACCAAAAGAAAAACTTATTAGAGATGCATATTCCTGGACTTCAGCATGTCTCCTTCACACGTACTGAATGAGAATCTCTGGAGTGAAACTCATGCATCTGCTATTTAATAACTTTCCCTGGTTATATTTATGCACAGTAAATTTTGAGAATCACAAATGTAGACATGAGGTTGGGACGATATCTTTTGCTAATCCCATGTTCCTGCCAAGATTAATAGAGAAATTATTTCTGTTTTCTTTGGTACTTTAAGAAAGTTGGAATAAGCTCTCTGGAACTCTATATGAACTTTACTTTCAGGAGGTAAAGAGGAAGTATATATTATATGGTGAAATTTGGGAAAGTCTGTAGGGTTCATTGACAAAAGGCAGAATCACTGCATCAAAATAAATTAGACATAAAAATGGCTCTTTTATTTTTCTTTCCCTTTAACTAACAGTGTCTCAAGGAGAATTACTTTTTTTCTCCTCCTCTTGCAACATTTATTAACTAGTCCTGCTGAGGCAGGACCTCTCCTTCAAGGGAAGTGAAAGGGTATTTTACGATCTCCAGTGAAAGAGTATTTAAATTCATTTTAGAGAGAGAGGTAAGAGGCAATGCTGCATTTAATCCGGCTTTATCAGAAATTCTTGTATTGTAGGTAGTAAAGCTGTTACTTTTGTTTCATTTGGATTGGTACCCTAAAACCTCCAACACAGATTAAATGTCAAGTAAAAATCTGTACAAGTTCTAGGGATTTTATCTTCCAAAAAGGAAGAGTATGTGATACTTTATTAAAGTCTATGACTATACTTTACGAATTTTATCAAATTAATACAAGGAATATAAGATCCCCAATATTAACACTTGCACATTTAAACTATCAAGTACCCTTCACATACATTAACAATATTGAAAATGGAAGGGAGAAAATCATTAGTGAAATAATTTAGAACAATTTCCCATAACTGAAAGCCATGGGTTTCCAGACTGAAGGGCTCAGAGAGTGGCTAGATGAAAACAGCTTGGTTCAAGGACCACAGTTTTAAAACTTTAAATCACTCTTCAGTTAATGATGGGATTGTGCAAGCTTCCAGAGGGTTGGAGGAAAAACAGCCCATCTATAAAGAATGAAGAATGAGAATGCTTTCTGACATCTCAATAACTCAGGGAGCTAGAAGGTAAAGAAGCAATGCCTTCAAAATCCTGAAGGAAGATGATTTGCAATCTAAAATTTCATGGCTAGTCAAACTATCCATCAAGTATGAGGGTAGAATTGAACATGTTGGGTCTCAAGATATTTATCACTCATAAACTCTTTCTTGGTAAACTACTAGAGAATGTTGTCCACCAAATCAATGGGATAAATCCATTAAGAGCAAGACTCTGGGTACAGAAAACAGGAATACTAATGCAGGTATAATGAGGAAGGGAAATCACAGAATTACAACAGTGGAGCATGTGTGCAGTGCAATTTGCTTAGATGAAAGAACCCCAAGATGGATGTCTCTGAGAAAAGGAAAATTGAACTAGTACGTCACTTACATGATTGACTTTATGGAAAATAGTACTGAAAAGTCTTGGTCGGTGGAGGAAGAATTAGATTCAAGAACCAGGAAATTAGAGAGGGAAACAAAACGATTATTAATCTTGAAAAAAGTAAGCCATGACACACAATCACAATACCTTTATAACCTTCATCTGTGAATAACATTTCCATGAGTGTAACTTGTAATACTGAATATCAGTATATAAAATTTTCAGGGATGGCAAAGGAAACTTAGACAGAATGGGAGGGTAAGTGGGCTCAATCATCATCTACTGTAATGGGAAAACAGTAATATCTAAAATTGATAAATCAAAGATAGATACACACTACATATTTAAAAATACAGTGATGTGTAAGTGCTGGAATATAGTTAAACAAGTTCAAGGTGGTTGTTCCTAGGATGAATGAAGTAAGAAAAGTTCTTGCAGTAACTACGCTATAGCTACTGTTTGAATTATTAAACCATGTTCATGTATTCCGTCAGAAAAAAATGATATTTTTCATAAAAATGAATTTTAAAGGCTTGACTAATGTGTGATAAAATTAATTAAATATAAAGTGCTTAAAATTAATAATCTCTTAATAAAGGAAAGAAAGAGAAACATTTCTCTTCCATCAGATTAACAAAGTTTAAAAAGAGGAGTGAATGAGAGTATCAAGATTTGATAAGGATACGGGGAAATGTTAAGTGAAGATATGAAATGTTCAGGAAAAAAATTTAACAAAGTATATCAAGAATCCATGATATGCTCTTATCTGAATTACAGAAAATTAGCTTTTTTCTCTTGGCCTGGGGGAATAAATGGTCAGGTTTGCAAAAGTCAAAAATAGTCATTGCTTGATTGTTTATGACTGTAACAGCCTAAGCTTCCAATACAGAAGATGAGTCAAATCAAGGCTTTGTTAAAATATAATCTTTTTCTTGAGGTTTTCTGTTACCAGACCAATTAAAATGGGAACTCCCATACCTCTTAGCTAGTCTTTCAAAATTTTCTGCATAGCACTTGTCTGCATCTGACATACTACATGGTCTACTCACTGGTTTATTTATGGTAGCTTCTTTCCACCAGACTATAAGCTCCATGAGGACAGGGACTGTTTAAAATTTATAATTGTATCAACAATACCTAATAGTATTGTATCAATGTAGTATATGCTTAATAAATATTTTCATTAAAATAGTATAACTGAATAGTATGCAGATGCTATTCTGTGATACAGAATTAAGTTTATTGATCTAGAGATACTATATATATATAGATATATCTAGAAATATTACATATTAAGTAAGGAAAGGAGGGCATGATATAAGATATAATTTGACTTTTATAAGACTACAAATAATTGTATGCATAGAAAAGAAAGAGAATCCATTATGTCATTTTTATGTGTTTCCATTTTGCCTATTTTTATTTCCTGAAAGTTTTCCTAAAGAACATTATATATGCAATGAAAAATAAAAATCAATTCATGTTTAATTCATACGATAACCATTATGAGTCTAGATATTTTAGGAGTGGCACTGAAATAGTTTACTCTTTCTGTAAATGACTCTATAAGCCAGATTCCAAGTTGATGTAGTCAGTGTAACATGGTGACTATTTGAGCATCTTACCCTCCCAAAGACCGGAAGCAATCACTCTGCCAGGCAGCAATATTGGCCGACAATGACTTCACAATTTACAAACTGACTACAAGTTACCAGGGATGAGGTTTATAAAACATAAATGAAAATCAGCAGTCATATTCTGAACAACAGAAAAATGACAGTAACTTTCTGACTAAAATGTCCTCTACTGCCTCATAACAGGTGTCTACTGCACCCTGTTCAGGCAGTCCTTTGGTGGGGCCTCCTGTTTCCCCAATACAAGCATCCAAGACACTCAAAGCTCTTCTTCGAGAGTGCAGATTGTGATTAAGAACACAGACTGAAAGACCTAACCCCCAGTTTCAAATTCCAGCTCTGCTGCTTACTAGTTATGTGTTGACTTTGGTCAATTTGTGTAAATTCACTGAGACTCAATCCTTCTTAGCTGTGAGAATAGTTGGAATAGTACTTCTTAGAGTTCTTATAAATTATTATATGAGTTTAACATGTAAATTACTATCAATAGTGTTTAGTATATCTCTCTATGTAAGTACCTACTAATTATCCTAATTATATTTACCCATACATAGGAATATATGTTCATATTAGCATTTGCTGACACATGTTATTCAATGTGTATTTTAATATAATATATAAGCATTTACTGTTTCTAACCACATTGGATGACAAGGGTCAGCCAATGGGTTTCCATTCCTCAATCATTTGGGCAATGATCAAAAGCAAATATTAATGCCTCACAAGAGCATGAGGAAAAATACTAATGTGTAACAAAAGCAAAAATTATTTTTTGAAACAAGAAGAAAAACAAAATAAAAAGTAAAGTTTTTATTAACAAGAAAAATCAGAGCACCAAGAAGGTAGAGGGAGAAAGAACAGGAACCAAGGAGCCCAAAAGGACAGAGGTAGGATGTCTTGGAATTTTTGTTAAGAAGTTGTAAATGGCAAAAAGAGAGAATTTGAGAAGAGGATATTAAGAGTGTCAGAGATTAAACAGGAAAATTTTAAGATATCTTGTTTTTTATTTTATTGAAAAACAACCCAAAAATTGGAGATAATTTTTTTTTCTGGGATCATTGCTTTGAATTGCTATCATATGCAGGCTGGGCTGTGTGAATCACTCAGCTCTTCAAGCAGAGATTACATTTCTGATAATGAAGGACCAAGCTGAGAATTCCCTCCTCCTGAGACTTGTACCCTGCTTCTAACCCAACCAAAATCCACAGAAACAATCAGGTAGCGGGGACAGTACATTTCTTCACAGTATGAGGCTCCATATGTTTGTTTTTGAGTCTGCTTTCAGCCTTCTATGTTCTCTCTGGTTTGGGGGAGGTTGACTTTTTCCCCCATCCTCATGTCCTCGGTCTTAAGCTATTGAAGGAAGGAATGAGGATGTCAACCAAAACAACTGTGCACTCCACGTTAGCAGGCTGTTACGCCGACCGTTTCTCCGTATGTATCTCGGCAAGCGTTATGTCTTTAGCTTTCTAACTTGCTGATACCAGTTTTTTCTCTGAAAGAAGAACTTTTAAGTTTCTTTTTTTCCCCCCTGATTTCTGACCAGAAAGTAATTTCCTTCAGCTTGAACAGGAAACATTATGGCTACTGTTCAGTTTTTTGGAGATCTATTGAACACTCTGGCATTTCCTGTAACATTTCTTAATGTCTTCATACTACCTAAATTACCTATTCTGGGAAGGATTGAGGCTCAGCCATGATCAATATTCTATTCACTATTCTAAAACCAAAGATAAGAATTCATTGAGGAAACCTGCTCTTGGATAACTTGAAATATTGCTGGGTTTTAGTGAAAGGAGCATAGCACTTGGAATTAAAATTCTGAACTTTCATGGGAAAGTTACTCAGCCTTTCTAGCCAATTGGTTTAAAGTTAACAGTTGGATTAAAGAGAAAATAATAGTGAATTTGCAGAGAGGATGTGAGGAGGATTAATCAAGAAATGGTGTCTATTATTGTGGCAGATACAGTTGTCACTCTGTCTACACTGCTTGGCACTCAACATATTCACTGTACACTGACTCAAAGACTTTCAACTGAGAAGTATCTGCAGCTCTGCCTGGAGGATTTCTATGACCACCAAAATCTTTAGGAGAGGCTCTCAATAGTTAGGTAGAAAGGATGACATCCATTGAAGACTGCTTAGCCTCTATATTTGGCCACTCCAGTGCTTACATAAAGGCTCTATGAGCAGAATAGCCATGGGAGAAAGGATTAAGACTACACATGGGCCAACTGCATGGGCTACTTCTCACCAACGTTGATGTAGCTACTACTGTTTTTAAATGAGTGGACCAGTCAGCAGCCATGGACACTGACACTGAGTCTTGGTAAGGTACCGTTCCTCAAGGAGTCAAGCCAGCCCCTTGGTGGCAAGTTGATTGTACTGAAACCCTCCACCTAACCAGGGAGGGACGGAGGCAGCAATTCATCTTTACTGAGATTGATAATATTCCCTGTATGATTTGCCATCCCTGTTCATTGCCCCTCAGCAAGTATTACTGTGTACATGCTCAGGGTGTTTGGTTTATCATTATGGGATCCCATGTAACATTGCCTTGACCAAGGGACCCACTTCATAGTGAAGAACATGCAAGAATGAACACCTGACTGTAGAACCCATTGGTTCTCTGATTACCCTGCATCATCCAGAAGCAACTGAAATGACAGAATGTTGAATGGCTTCTTAAATGTACTATTATAAGTGCCAGCTTGGGAAAAATGTTACTATAGGTTCAGGACACTGTCTTTCACAATGTGATACATGTTTTGAACGAGTAACAATTACAAGGTGCCATGCTTGAATGCTTGGATCCCATAACCAAGAGCTAGAATTGTAAGTGGCCTCTTTGAATTGATGTGGGTTCCTCCAGATAGTGAAACTGAGGCAAATGATTTATTGGAAAAGCAAAGGGCACACAGTAAGGGTGTGAGATGAGACAGAGAAAAAAAGGAGCCAAAATGCTGCCTTATCACACAGTTTTCACTGTAAATCATAGCCTTGCATCTGGTAGAATAACGGTAAACTCACTCAAAACCTACAGCTCAGAGTTAGACCAAAAAGAAGCAAAGGACCTGGGATATTCATAGGTAATGCCAGTCAATAAATTGTTGAGGACTGTTCCTGGAGGCTTTAATTAAATCTCTGACATTTGGGCAAAGAAATGCAGCTGTTGGCAGCTGGAAGTTAGACTAAGCACTAGGGTATTCAGAGTGAGGGTTTGGGTAGGACACTAATTGCATCTGTCAGGCTCTCTCATTCTCACTCCCAGTTGCCCACGTGGGAAATTTATGTTTCTAGTTTGCTGAACTTTAAGATCTGCCAGATTAAAGATCCTGGTTCCCTGTGGGGGTAATTTCTACCAGGTGATGCAGTAAGAGTTCCACTTACCCTAACGCCATGGCTGCCACCTAGTCACTCACGGCTCGTACTGCCAGTAGATCTGGAGTTAAAAGGGGAATTGCTATCACGGCACTGGTAATTGAGCCTCCTTTTCAGAAGTAGGGGGGCTTCTGTATAATGGTGGTGTGGAGGAGTATGTCTGCAATTCAGGGAAGACACCAGGGCAGCTCTTGGTGCCTCCGTTTCTGGTAATAACCATAGAATACTGGCAATTATCACATGACAAGGACATGGTAACCAGCTGCCCAGACCCCTCGGTGATTTCCCCATTCGGCATACAACCTTGACCAGCAGAAGTAATGCCTAAAGGGTGACTGGAAACTAGAATGGCTGGCAGAGGAGGCCAAGAATCTGATTATGGCCTTGGACACAGTTGAAGGAGTGAGGAGTGTTTCCTGTTATAAGCCTTGGTTTTGCTACTGTCCTATAGATGGATATGTGAGAGAGAGAGAGAGAGGGAGAAAAAAAATTACGGTGTAAGTATTAAAAGTGTGTGGTGGGAATATAAACTGATACAGGCTACAAGAGGGAAAATGTTAATTTGGTTGGAATAATCAAAATTTTGTGTTACTATTATAGAAAATGTTACCCAGATAATGTTTTTAAATATCACCAGTAACATGTCAGCTATTATACTAATTGTAACTATACTTTACAGATACGTATTTTAAAAACATAATTAAGCATGATCTACTATCTGAAAAGGTTGAATCACTTTCCATTGGTAGGGGAGGGGAAAAGATTGTTCTAAGCTGGAGGAAAAATGTAAAATCATATTTTTTCTCACATAGTCCACCACTATCTTATAGCTAATAATCTTCATGTTTTACAAAATACTTAACCTTGACTTTTCCTCACTGAAATTATTATAGAATTCCTAGTAATAAAGCCTAATATATGTTGGACGCTTCATAATTAATCAGTGTTCAAGCTGTATTCTTTTATGTAAGACTATATGGAAATGGGTAGCTTTTAAAAGATTTTGCAGCTTTAAAGTCTCCTCTCTTAAGAGTTCTTCATAATTGATTTACTTGCTAATTTCCTCCCTCCATAGGGAAACCAATCATTTATATAGAACTTGACACAGCCATCTGGCAAAATAACTAAATCAAGAATCACCTCTGGAAATACTTTTGACAAGAATTATTTTCTAGAATGATGCTGTAATGTTATTCAATTGCCACCTTACACTTGGTACATGACATTGTGATGCTAAATTCTAAAACGTTGCTAACACACACTCTCTCATTTTCTGTCTAATAAAAGATAAAGGATAATTTAAAAATTTTTATATTAAAGTTTAATATACAATTTATAATTTCACATATCCAAAGATGATAAAGTAAATGGCAACTAAATGAGCCATAAAATTCAGTTTGGTTTCCTTGTCTCGGGTTTGTGATATATATTTTCTTAGGTATATTTTAAAGCTGCCTCATAATTTTTGAAAACAGATATAACATAAATTTTATATCTTAATACTTATATGCACAAGATTTTATAATGGAGTGATTTCAATAAATCAGATGTCAGCCAGATAGCATATATTGAGGATTTACTGGGTATGGAATATCTTACTAAGGGCTGTGGAGAGATGGAAGAGATTAATTCCATGCAAAAAAATGTTTAAGTCCATTAAACATGCAAAGATGAAATATATTTACCTTTGCCTTCAAGGAGCCTATGGTCTGGTGAGAATGGCAAGTAAGTAAACAATATTACATAAGAAAACCTTTAAAAGGAAATACGTACAGGAAGCTGTAGTAGCCTGGAGTACAGCTATGACTCCTGAGCAGGGCAGGGAAGGTGTTTAAGAAGAAATGAGGCTATTGGTGAGTCTTGTAGAACTACAGGTTGGCCAAGAAAAGATACGGGAGAATGATACTCAGTGCTGAGGGCTTGCAGGGAAAAGACTGGGATTTATGAGAAAGAAAGCATATTTAGATCATGGGACATCCTCTGATAGGACTGGAGAACAGGTGTCTATTAGGAGATTAATGGAAATGAGTATGAGCCTAAAAAGGCAGGCAGTAATACAAATTTTTGTAGGCTTAACTTTTTTGTCTTAAAAAATTATATGATATTTGATTATTCTATCTAAAATTTGTTTTAATATAAAGCTGGTTTTCCATGCAAACATTTGCATCAAATGGGAGCTCCCAGAAGCTTTATCAAGTTTCTTTTGTTGTTTCAGGTATATCCATCATATCTCCATATGCCTTTGAGAGGAGCAGAAACATATGATGAGTTCCCAAATAAATGAGAATACCTAAGAGCTACTTGAGTTACACAAGTGAAGTGGGCTGTAATTATTGGTTAGTACTGGAAAATTTATCACTGAACCTTTCTGGCTATGTCTTACATCCTATGGAGAATTTCTTTCAGCTGAGTATTGTATAAACCAAGGACTCAACTGTTGATTTCTTGGGTATTGCCTTGGTAACTTTAAATTAATTCCAACCATGCACTTACATCATGGAGAGCTTTTTATATTCTAGGGGAAAAATACATCTTATGCCAAAGGACAAAATTTCTGAAATGCTGTTGGTCACAATACAATGCAATTCAGTTCCTTCTTATTGTAAGATACCAAAGTTTGCTGTTGATGGGGAAAGGGTAAAAGTACATTCTGTTCTCAGAATAAAGTCAGGAGCTGAACAATTTTTGTTGTTGTTGACCAATGAACAATAGGTTTTTGAGAACATTTATTTTTATGAAGGAACAGTGGAGTTCAGTCAAATCCATCGTGTCAATGAAAAACTGAAATCTTTGTGAAAATGCATGAGGCCAGTAATTCAGTTATCCAACCATTTTCCTTCAACAAGCTAGTATAATATTAATGGATTTTGTAAGTGAAATAATCAGCCTTTTGTACTTTCTTGACCAGTTAAAAAGTTTGGCCTTATGGTAGTTTATATTTCTTAAAATAGTAATATGATGGTTCCTAAGCCTATTTCAAGATGAAAATCCTTGATTCAAATTTGCAGAATTGATTACCTATGTAGGACATCTATCGCTTGAGATACAGTTTTCTATTTAAATTTTTGCTCATATTTTCTTATAGGAATATATTAGATGATAATTAAATGATCAGATTTTTTAAATTGCATTAAAGAAAGTTTTCCACATTTTGTATTGTCAGAATAAAAATGCATGGTTGTATTAAATTTTAGCAACAATAGTGCCCAAACAGCCATTCTCAGAAGCATTGAAACTGAAGAAGACCTAGAAGCCATTCTCTGAGCTTCTCTGATTCTTCTGAGGTCACTTTCAAATCCAGATAACTGATAGAATCCACTATTAAAGTCTATCCAACCAATAGATGTCAGGACAATAAAACCGTACAAAAACCACTTTGTTTTATAACAACATAGAACAGATTTCACGTCATGAAATATGAACTTGGCATTATGTAAGACTACACTAATTGATTAAATTGCTGTTTTCATAAAGTGCCATTATGACTTATTCAGTCTTTCAATTTTCAACTTATTCAAGCAAACTTACATCAACATTATCAAATCAAATAGTTCAGATGCCTAATTTCAATGTATGTGGGGGGAAAATAAGTAATTTAGTAGACTCACTTGTGTTGACACTATGTACAGGAAATGGTGAAATATAGTGTCATATTCTCATTGATCTTTATGGTTCAAGCTGGTGTGATTCATGTAGAATAATATCATCTACAAAAATGTAGAGACTAAGATTTATGCCCTTCAGGAAAAATCAGCATGCTTTTCTTTACTGTGCACTAAAAAAATGGAGCTATGTCAATTAAGTTCAATTCTCATTTTGTCACGAGGCAATTCAGTGTGACCACTCATGTAGTCATTCATTTAGTCACAGCAAACTTCTTGATGGGCTTGTGGATGGCTGACTGCTGTGCCAAGACCTATACTAAGTCAGATTAGACAAGGAGTTTACTTTGTAATTGAAGTTTCTTTAAACGCCTCAATCCTCAGTCTTCTAATCTGTGTCATAAGATTTTTTTCCCCTTCCTCTTGTAATAAGGATGTGAGCAATACTGACTATATTAAAAGGGTCAAATTAAATGTATTCACACACACATGGGAGCACACACAGGCAACATATAACTTCCTCTCCAAATTTTTTAATTCTGCAAAATGATTTTACCTCTCTCCTACCCTAGGTAACACTTTTCACAAGCATCTAGGGAAAAAATTATTTGTTAATAATATCATAAATTTAACTTAAAATCCAGAGCATGCAGATTCACAAGGTTAGGTGGTCATCTTGGCTATTTCTTGTTTAGCGGTAAGTAAATGTGTTTGACGTATGAAGTTAGAATTTTTTTCCTGAGAAGCATCTGTTACAGATGCTCAGATTTATGGTTGAAAGTGGATTGAAAACTGAAAAGAACAGAGTGAGTCATTATGACCCACATAAATAAAAAGAAATTCACACCTATGGACATAAGACAAAACTGTTGATGTTTATAAGGCACATTGACTCATAGACAGCTGTCTGAGTCATCCTGTTGGCTAATAATAGTTAATTAGAGCCTCCGAAGTATAACCTGAATAAGCGTATGAGCACTGATAAGGAAAGCATATTGCAAACCTTCATTTCTGAGATACTGTTTATAGCCTAGGTCACCATCGATATCCAACAAAATAGATCCATATCAATATAGCTGTTTCTTACTTCTTTCTGTCTCAGAATAGTAATATAAAACTTTAGTGTAAACACTAACAAGCACATGTCTAATATTATATGTAGCCCACTGAATGAAGTTTGTCCCTAAAGTTACTCTGATCTTCTTTCTACAGAATTCTTTGAAGAATACTGCTTCTAAAAGCTTTCTTATTATTTTACCAATTTTCATGTGAAAACATGAAGCTTCTTGTCTTATTTTTTTTATGGGTGACATCAATGGGTGTGGTGACCTCACCAGTTATTCTTCAAATATTATAAAAAAAGTATATGTATCTTAAATCTATCTTTGTAGTCTGGTCCTCTTCACTGAGCACAGGATCCAGTTTTTCAGCTGCTCACTGATTATTTTCACAATGTGTCCAAGCAGCACTTCAAATTGTGTCCAGAAATGAACTCAATATCTCGACCTCATCACCCAAGATTTTCTTTTGTTGTTGTTTTTGACCCACTTAATGACGTAAGTATGACATAAATGACTCATATCTGTAGCTACTTAACTACAGAAACACTCCAACATTCGTGTACTCAATCCTTAAATATTAGACTCCTTAATTCCTAATTCTTCCTTAAATATTAAACTCCTTAATTCCTAATTCTTTCTTGTCCACATGTAATCTGTCCTAATTTTACTTAAAATATTTGCCAGAAATACAGTTAAGATCACCTACCACAACCGAATTCTACTATCCTGGAATACTGGTTTATGTTCCTTAGTATATCCTCAACTTTTAGCACTGCCCCAAGCACATTATTAAAAACTGCTGAGTGCTATTTTAACAAATGATTTTTTTTACCTTCCTTAGAAACTTTTAATATTAAGAAAAAGATCAAGTCTTGATGTTTCATAATTCTACCCCCAAAAAGGAAAGAAAAAGAATTTTAAAAGAATTTAAAGAATTTAAAATTAACATTTTGGGATCTCTTTCTTTGACTACTGAGTCAATGAATGACTCACTAATGGAACCACCAATGATTTTCTTAGAGTAAGTAAGGAAGAAATTGAAAGAGTAGGTGTAAAAGGAAGATTTATCCTCTATGCTCAGAAAATAAATTTTTGTTTATCTTTTTGAGAAATATCAAACCCAATACATTGTTCCATAAGTAGAGTTTTTTATTATAGACATTGAAGTTACTGCTTTAGATGAATCAATGAGTGAACATCTTATGACTTAAATTTCGAATAAACTTCATTACTCATACTCAGCACTTTTATAAACGCTCTATTTAAGAAAGATGTATTTTAGGCAATGTAAGAGAATTCACCCTCTCTTTATTTTAATTAAGGGAGCCAAGTAGAGATTAAATTAGATCTGATTTGCATGACATGTTACTTGCTACATTTTGAAGTAAACAAGGCACACAAAATGTGGTCTTGAAAAAGGACCAAATTGCCACTTCCCAAAATAAAGGAACAGATCAAAGTACGATAGTGGTCATAACCTTTAGCACTTTACATTTTGACAAAACTGATCTTGTCCTTTAAAGACAATTCATTAGAGTTTGGAACTGATGTCACATTCGGTCTAGGCAGTGCTTCTATTCACTCTTCCGTAAGGAAACATCTGCTACTACTGCCAACAGCCAGTTTCAGATATTTCTGACTCGTTCATCTCTTCCCCAACACACCCGTTAACCAGTTTCAAAGCTGGTCTGCTCTAATCCTTAGAAGATCCTCTCCTCTCATTACCAGGTTATACTCTCCCAATATTCATGGGGAGAGTTGCTCCAGAAATATCTGCTATGATGAATGGAAATAGACTAAGACTCAAAAGCTAATGGAAAATCTAATATGAATCCTGCCATCTGGAGGAGTATAATATTATGATAATACAATAGCATGACGTAAGCTTTTTTTTTCTTTCAATGTATCATGTGGTATAATGCCTAATCTTCTGAGAAAGCATCCAAACATATTGAGTCAAAGCCTACTGGGAGCAAAATCTGTAGTGTCAACCAGTGGTCTCAGGGGCATAGTCCAAACCTTGGGGATGTGCCTTGAGGGGATAAACTTACTGGAAGTGGAGCAGGATTCCTTGATGGCTTTTTGGCCTCATATTTTTGAGGGAGCTTTCAGCATACCTTGAATATTGACTGGCAGGTTAAGCAAGCAAGCAACAACAATGACAAATCTGAAAACTTTGGGGGACATAGAAGACATTTCTTTCCCCTTCTTGAAGGTCGTTAGTATTTCACTCCTTCCCTGTCTCCAGTCCCACATTCTCTCTGCCCTGGGAGAGTGGAATCTCCACCCTGACTGGTGAGTGGAAGGAGAAGCTGCCTGCATAGCTCAGCCCTCTCCTGCTTTCTTCCTCTGGGAGTGGGGTGTCTTAAGAAACACACACTCTACTCTGCTCCTCAGTCTGTCTAATTTAGGGGATCACTGTTGGGAAACTCACTTGCTTACCTATGTAAGTGCCGTTCTCCTGTGTCACCTCCATCAAAAACAAAAATATTTCTGGCCCCATCTGTCTTACTACTCAGTTGGGTCAGACCTATGGCAGGTGAGAGTTTGGGGGTTCTCAAATTCAAGTTTATTAATACCTTAAAACTTCTTCCTAATACTAAAAATGAAACACATACTGGGCACGAGTACAGGACCTCATGCGGGGGTAAACTCTCTCCTCCTTTAACTCCAGGTCTTATTTTGTTGCTGCTGCTAAAGCTATTACTTTGGTTACTACTATTGCTGCTGCTGCTGCTGCTGTTGCTGCTACACCAACTACTATACCTGCTGTTGCTACTGCTGCTACTACTGCAATTACTGCTACTACTACTGCCATCGACTCTACTAATGCTGCCATCGACTCTACTAATGCTGCCATCGACTCTCCTAATACTGACATCGACTCTACTAATGCTGCCATCGACTCTACTAATGCTGCCATCAACTATACTACTGCTGCTGCTTCCATACTCAAAATCTACTTGAAGAAGAGGGTGACAGACAGCAACCCTGGCCCAGTTTTCTCCCCATTCTCTGTAGACACAAAGGGAAATCTGTGCTCTCTGTTGCCAGTCCCTGTGGACTCTCATCTGACACAAAGGATGACAACAGAATTTTGAAAATACCTGCTCTTAGTTCCATTACTGTGTTCTGCTACCCTATGTAAATGGCACAAATGCGCTTGAAATGGCTTTTTAAAAGTCTCTGACAAGGTATTTAGCTGTATTTGTGTTCTTGAAAGTTGCATCCACACTTCTCCCTCCCAAATAAACCCAGTTTTTGTCCATTCCTCTCCATAATTGAGGCTGCTTTTATATTTATCTATGTTTTAGGATTTAAAACACAAAATGTCTCATTATTTGTTGTTTAATCATTTGTTTCTTGGAAGTGTTCATTTGTCACAAGCCAGAACTACGATATAAATTGTGTCTCAATACAAGAAAACTAATTAATTGGTGGCAAACACTGGATAATACAAATTGAAGGAGCATGAACTTTTCACTTGGGGGGATCCTGACACAAAGACAATGAGAACTGATTGCATCTTTGGAAAGGATTAGATGTTGACATTTGAGTTAGCCTCTGAGGGGTATAGTAATTTTAAAGCTGTTATGTTTTTATGAAAAATACTGAAGGGTGAGTCATTAAAAGATTTACTGAGTAAATTCAATGAAAAAATTTAAATTTGTACTATTACTTTATTTTATAGTGGCCCATAGTGTACTACACAAGGTAATGTCCTATAGACATTTCCTTTCAGCTGTCTTCAAATTGCAAAGCCGGGCATCTGCCCAGCTGATATTTGCCCTGTGTCTGTATTGTGGGTATTGCGGGTCTTCTTTCTTGCCTCATGGCTTTCCATAACTTCCACAAGTCTCTTATATCCCTCGTTGTTTTGAATGCCCCATAGCCCACCAGTAAGTCAGTAGGCTGGATACTAATGCATTTTTAAAATACAAGAAACTCTTTGAATGGGATGTGTGCCCTGGCAATGAAACGTACTTTTATGTAATTTGGTATGTCTGATTGTCTTAACCTTCAGCTACCTAAAGCTGATGAATGAGAAGCATAGTGAACAGTTTCACTGACCTCTGCCAAGGTGATTCTCTTATTCTACAAAAATGAAATAAAAAAGATGCATTGCCATAAACTGTTAATAGTAGAGCAGCATGCTCTCCAGAACTTTGCTAAAATAACATTAAAGTCTATTTAAAATTATTCTATGGTTGTATCATTTGGATATTCTGTCTTATAAAGAAACCTATTTGGATATTTTTCTTGATTTATAGCATATGAATAAAGGTAATTCAACACATACAGTATGAATAATTTGTACAATTAAATTTTGCCATGGTAAAGAGGCGGCACAATCTTGCCGTCCAGCATTCAGTAAGTGATAAGTTACCAAGACCCATTCAAGAAATTTAATATTTGTCTGTACAGAGCTGTCTTTTCTGCTTGTCCATCTGCATTTTACATTGAAATTGCATTGAATTGCACTGGAATTTCATTTACATTGAAATTGACTAAATAAGTGGTTTGGTTCAACATCCTAAAGAAAGCCTCTCAGTTCTGTTGGTTCAGAGGAGTACATTACTTTTGTGTCTTCTTAGAATAAAGTTTATTAATAAAAGGGTGCAAGTTGATTAATTTGCTTATTTAATGGATTCGTAGTGAGGACCTCATATGGTCAGAGCCTCGGGGTAGCTGCAGAGTGCAAAGATGCTGAAAAAACATTTCCATAATGTAAAGATAATTATTTTAATTCTAATTAATATATTCTAATGATTCAAATCACTATTGCTTGAATAAAAAATGCACTTCTCTGAAAAATACACACAGTGGGACATGACTATGTCCAGAGCTGTGATATAAAGCTATTGCTTTATTTCTATACACGTAGCCTGTGTTATATAAATGGTGCCATGATAAATCTTAAAATAGCTCAGGAGAAAGATGAATTCTATCGAGGAAAGCTTTTTGTGTAGAGGATGGTACTTATGGATCAGTAGAATTTCTATTTCTCATAATGACAATATAAGGAGGGTATAGTCAAAACCCAATCATTTGCATGTGAAAGAAAACCAAGTCATACAAATTCTATTACTTCCAGTACGGCAATGAGCATTGCACCAATTGATGAAGTGACTGAATTGTTTATGCCTAAAAACATAAATACCACCTTTTTCATTATCATATATATGGCTATTCAAATTGATTTTTATAGATACTCAGGTGGCTTTATGCTGTTCCAGGAATAAAACACTAAATGTATTCAGGTTGGTTATTTTTAACATACAGCATCAATTACACGATAGGGTTATACAGACAATTAGAAAGCTTCCAAGCTTAAAAATAAATTTAGTTCAGTCATCCACAAATACTCAAACTCAATTTAACACACGGTGCTATTCATCAAGAGTAAGCCACTCAGAAAAGTGCGAGTCAACATGTGCTGGTTTTCCCAATAAATATATAAATAGTTGCACTCTCTGTTTCACACCCTGATATTTTCAGCCAAGAAAAGCTTCTGAATCAGCTGGGAATCCACCTCTACTTATCTGCAGCCATCACCTCGCATCACAAACAAAAAAAATCCTGTTTTCAGTATTTGGAAGTTAAGGGCTTTGGGGAAAAAAATGAAACAGAACTATTGAATTGACTGTGGACTGGTATCCACTGTCTATTCCAAAGTATATGTTCATTGTAGCCGGTATCACTGTTTCTCAGTTACTTTTCCAAAACTCTTTCCTGCTGCATTTTCAGTAATGTCATCCATATGTGACACATTTGTCCTGAGATTCTTAACATCACAGTTGATTTTATAATTTACAGACAGTTAAATACATTCTTTATTGTTTTGACCATTGCAGCGTCTCGTCTCCCAGCAACAGTATTGTATAGAACATTCCCATGACCCCAAAAGTTTTCACGTGCAGCCCTGTTGTAGTCAATCCTCCCCCTACCTCTACCCTTGCAACCTCTGATCTGTGTTTCACCCTCTAGTGTGCCTTTTCCAGGATGTCATATTAATGGGATTATACAGCACAAAACATTTTTGACAAAGTTTCTTTCAAGTTTGTAAAATGAATTATAACAATCTCTCCTTTCAAAGGTATTAAAAAAAAACAAAAATGAGCAAAAGAAAACTTATGTAATGAAGAGACTATCTTAAAAATATTTTAAATTATTTTCAGTTTTAATAATGAAAGCCATGTCTAAATTGCTCCAATTTACATTCTTAAGGGACCTGAAAGTTGAATTTTTTAACTTTTCAAATGGAGTGGAGTGAGTTTTGAAAGCATCCTTTAGCAATATAAAAATTCATTAGCATTATAATACAGTTGTAACAAAAACTAAATAAAAGCAGGAAAGTTGAAAATTTAGGGTCAAATTTTTTAAAAGTTATGGTTTTTATAATTGAAAAAAATGAATGTCCTGCTTTAATAAATCCTATCAATGGCATTAAGCCTTTCAAATCTATGTATCTTTTAGAAGTAAGTTTAAGTTTAACAGGTATGCCAGCTATTGAAGTAAACTACAGAAACATACAAAAGTTAAAATCAGGATATCCCATCAACTTCCCACAAAGTATTAAATCAAAATTTCAAAAACATAAAGAAATTATAACCATACTTTGTCACTTGTGTGTTTCTGACTAATTATTACAGTTAAGAATACTTTAAAATATTATTTAATTTATATTTACTTATCTTTTTAATGTATTTTGGGGTATGTTTTTTAAAGAAAATAATAAATTGGTAATATATGGTAAATATATGTAATTTATAAAAGTACATGGATATCTGGAAGTAGAATTTTCTAGACCTTTTTTTACTATTAAATGAGCTAATAAGGAATGTTATTATTCCTATATTGTCCTCACAGTCCACTCTAGTATCACAGGCCTAATTACACAGTTTGCTTTAGTCCTGGGAGCACAGTGGGTACACATTATATGCAGTACCTGGAAATTCTCCTGTCTAGAGTATGATTCTTGTATTCATAGACGTATCTTCCCTGCATTAAAAAAATTGTGACCCATTAGGCAGAAATAATTAAAATCAGGTGGTTGAAGTGACAGCATCTGGGGAAAGTGACAATAGCACCTGTCAGTGGAAGACCCTCCCACAGCCAAACGTTCCAAAAGAGCTGATGGGAGAGGGGAGGGATGTGCACTATTTTAAACACTTAGAGGGAGAAAAAAGCAGTCAACATTTTCCTCTTAAAATTATTACTTTTAATATAATTTTTGTATATATATCCAGCTTCCTAATCACCCCCTACAGACTTACATTTTCTTAGTCTTATTTGATGAATCACTAGATTTGGAAACAATTGATGTGACAATGCTATAACACACACTGGCCCAAAGGAGTACCATCTTGAATTAAGTGCTGGCTTGGATTTGGGTGGTCACAATTTTTTGCTTCCAGCAGCATTTGTTGGCAATGAATTCTAATTGGCTTGTTTTCCATAGAAAATTACTCAAGAGTGTCCCAAATGATATTAATGTTGAGTCCTTTGTTTAGATTGTACACAAGTATTATTTCTTCAATCCAGTTAGACATAAAATACAGCGAAGTAACAATGGCCAGGATTTAGGAGCTGGAATCGTAAATTCTTCCTCTGCCACTATTTTCTATGTCTCAGTGGGAGAAAGGAATTGAACAAAATAATGGGCTTGATTCCTTCAGTGGGAGGATAACAAGAATTTGCCATAGTCGAAGATAGAACATCGTTATTTCTGAAGTTGAATTGACCTTGCCTGGGTGGAGGAGACCAAATTACCACTTCTGAAAAAATACACAGTCTGTTTGGAAAATGTTTTTCCCTTGAAAGAATGGAGAAAATTTAAAACAAGAAATCATTTTATTCTTTTTTTTTCTTGTGGGTTTTGCAAATCATCTCATTCTCTCTCCTATACCTCAACAAACTATTTTCACATTTTTTATTCTATTCCTTATTTTGCATTATATCTGAGATACTCAGGGGACTCATTGGTTTTTAGGGAATTCATGTGTCTTTTAAAACCTTGAAAAAAAATTATTTTTGTGTGTTTCTTGGTTTCCAAGGGATATTCTCAAGGCTGTATTCTCATTGGCATTTGAACCAAAGTGAGTAATGAAGTCAGAGGCAGTATCATTTAGCCTACCTGGATTAATGTCTCAACATTTGGCTTTGCAAATTTCTAAAGAAGCAATCATACAATTTATACCAAATTGGAGGAGGTTGCTGGGCCACCCAAATGTTTCAAAAGACAACAACAAAACAAATGTGAATATATAAATATAAACATATACATATGTGTAGAATATCTGTCAATATTCTTCCCCATTATTTTTTATCTAGTTACAGTTGAAAATTCATTATGCAAATTGAAGCTGTACTTTCTTGATGCCACTAAATCAAATGGAATGCTTGGATAGGAAGTGTGAGCCATTTCCTCAGTTCTACAAAGGGGAGTCATGAAGGGCCTAGTTGATTAAGACCTGATAAGCACTTGTTGTTTCAAAAGACAGAAGCCCAATGGAAAGCTCTAATGACAAAAGCAAGGGAAGTAGGTCTCTGAGGTCAAAAAGTGAAATAAGTCAAAGAAATTGTGCCTACAGTGTTCTGTCCTCTGAGATTTACAATGTAGATCAGTCTACTAATGGCTAACACACACATAAACACATGATAAGTGATGAGGATAGATAGATAGATAGATTGATAGACAGACAGACAGATAGACAGACTAGTATTCTGAAGAACTGACTTTGGGAAATGGTGATTTTTGTCACACAATAAGGAAATCCTTTTTGATTGATCCCCTACCTGGTCTGTGTGCAAATATACTTGAAATAGAGATTTCATGAAAGTTAAATATTCATACTGCTCCTTATTCCCAAATTATTGAGTTCCTCATTTTCAAGTTGCAAAAATTAATTGTAAAATACATCTATTTTTCATGTTTTCTCCTTGTACTGGAAAATATAGTGGTCTTTTAACTATTGTAACAAATATTGTGCTTTAAATATATATTTATAGTATTATACATAAGCAAATAACACCTACTTATATATGCTGTATTGTTATCAAAATTGTTATTATATCCTATAAAATTCCTTACTCAAAAAGAAGTTTCAGAAAAAGCCAAAGACAATAAACTTTGATTTTTTTGAAGAGAATTTTCAGATGATCTATAAATAATATCATATATAAATTGCTTCAAGCTGAGAAATTAACATAGAACCAATTGTATTTCGTTCTAGCTATCTGTCTTTATTCAGTCAAATGGGAATTTGAAAATAATATTACACAGAAGGTCACTATTTAACATGATCAATCCCATGAAAAATGATTGTGTTCAAAAATATTGATTCCCTGTGTGAAAGAAACCAATATTCTCTATTACAATACTAGAAAAAAATTTAACCTTAGAGAATAAATTTCTGCCCTAACAATAAATGCATTTTATAATTTATCTTTAATTTAACTCTGCTGACAAACTTATCCAAAAGCTGGATCACATGTTGCTAAGGACAATATATAGCATGTCCTAACTGAACTAAGTACTTTTGTTACGGCACTTGAGTCTCATCCCCTTTGGTCACCAGAATCATGAATCTACCCTGACCATAAATCTCAAGAACTGGGCTGAAACCTGTTTAAATGAGGATGATTTAACCTACATTTTGTAATGATGTTATTTTATTAGACATAAGCTTAAGCATACACACCAAACTACAAAATATTTACAGTGTTTTTCAACGTAAACTTTCATTTCCTCTTCGATAAAATGTGGATGAGAATCTTTAAAAAGTTGGCCAAGACAAACACATTTCTTTTTTTTTTTTTTAACATTTTTTATTGATTTATAATCATTTTACAATGTTGTGTCAAATTCCAGTGTTCAGCACAATTTTTCAGTTATTCATGGACATATACACACTCATTGTCACATTTTTTTCTCTGTGAGTTATCATAACATTTTGTATATATTTCCCTGTGCTATACAGTGTAGTCTATTCTACAATTTTGAAATCCCAGTCTATCCCTTCCCACCCTCCACCCCCCTGGTAACCACAAGTCTGTATTGTCTGTCTGTGAGTCTATTTCTGTCCTTTATTTATGCTTTGTTTTTGTTTGTTTGTTTGTTTTTGTTTTTGTTTTTTAGATTCCACATATGAGCGATCTCATATGGTATTTTTCTTTCTCTTTCTGGCTTACTTCACTTAGAATGACATTCTCCAGGAGCATCCATGTTGCTGCAAATGGCATTATGTTGTCGGTTTTTATGGCTGAGTAGTATTCCATTGTATAAATATACCACATCTTCTTTATCCAGTCACCTGTTGATGGACATTTAGGCTGTTTCCATGTTTTGGCTATTGTAAATAGTGCTGCTATGAACATTGGGGTGCAGATGTCATCCTGAAGTAGATTTCCTTCTGGATACAAGCCCAAAATATATTCAAAGCCCTGAATGAAAAAAAGATGCAGCCTAGGATCCTTTATCCAGCAAGGCTATCCTTGAGGATAGAAGGAGAAATAAAGAGTTTCACAGACAAAAAAAAGCTGCAGGAGTTTAGCAACACTAAACCCATGCTAAAAGAAATAGTGAAAGGGCTATTCTAAATAGAAAAGCAGCAGGATGCTACAGAAATGAGAAACACACAACTGGAAAGGTGATAACTCATGAATTACAAATAAAGTAAACATGAAATTATAAAAGAAGACATACAAATCACTGAGAGTGGGAGAGGGAGGCAGGGAAATATAGAATATTTTTTTCTTTCTTTTTAAAATTTTTTTAACAGTAGGATGGGTTTGAGATCATGTTACTGTCAGTTTAATAAAAACAGTTATAGTAATGGGTTGATAGATTTACAAAAAAAGGGTAACCACAAGCCAAAAATTTACAAAGGAGTCACAAAAATTAAATAAAATCCATGATAATACAAAGGAAAATTACCAAACCACAAAAGGAAGAAGAAAGGAACAAAGAGGATATACCAATTCAACTGCAAAGATAAGTTCAAAACGGCAATAAACACACATCTATCATTAATTACTGTAAATGTTAATGGACTAAATGCTCCAGTCAAAAGACACAGAGTGGCAGACTGGATAATAAAGCAAGAACCTTCAATATGCTGCATACAAGAGACCCACTTTAGGGAGAAGGACACATATAGATTGAGGGTGAAAGGATGGAAAAGGATATTCCACGCAAATGGAAAAGCCAAAAAAGCAGGTGTTGCAGTACTGATTTCAGACAAAATAGACTTTAAAACAAAGGCCATAAAGAAAGATAAAGAAGGACATTTTATAATGATTAAAGGAGTGATACAAGATGAGGATATTACACTCGTTAATATATATGCACCCAATATAGGAGCACCTAAGTACATACAAGAATTACTAACAGAGATAAAGGGGGATATTGATGGGAATACAATCATAGTTGGAGATTTTAACACTGCATTAACATCACTAGACAGATCTTCCAGACAGAAAATAAACAAGGCAACAGAGAAATTAAATACTACAATAGAAAAACTAGATTTGGTGGATATTTACAAACACATTTCTTGCCCAGTCTCTTACTGTATTGTCCAAGTTTTGCTGATCATCAGTATGTCCTATACCATCTCCTCCAGGATTGATTCACTTACTTGTTTGGGAGCCATTACTTGCAGATTAATCTCAAATTTTGCTAACGGGTTGCTCAGAGATCTCAATTACACTAAGCCACCATGACTTGATTTCCATGGAGACTTATTTCACCAACATCTCTACAAATTGCAAGGATCTCTCCAATCTGCCCACATGTGCCTGGTGTCACAGAAAATGCAGACATCTAGACTATGGCCTTGAGGAGGGTTACACTCCACTTCTACTAACTAACAGTGCTGCCTAATTGGATTCCAAGCTAAAAATAGGCCTCTCATTAATGGAATCATGGCTATGAGGGCACTTCCTGTATAACGCCATTAACAAACCCTGAGCTGCCAACGATCAGGATTTCCCTGCTTAATAATTTCCAGTTTTATTAAACAATTTCTTGTCTAAGTTGTGTTATCATTGAGAAGATAACTGAATCATAGTCTCATTTCCTAAGCAGCCTCTTACTGTAAATGAGGCACTTTTAAAACCTCTGAAAGTTCTATCAGATTTGCCACATTAGTGCAAGAAATGCTACCTGAGTGAGGCATGGATTACTAATCTGTAATTTGTAGAAGTAAATGTTCGACACTTGGCTTTCACAGCCCTTCTTCTGTATACTATTCTTTTTTTTTTTTATTGAAGTATTATCGGTTTACAATGTTGTGTTAATTTCTGGTGTGTAGCATAGTGATTCATTTATACATATATATTCCTTCTCATATTCCTTTTTGTTATAGGCCATTACAAGGTATTGAATATAGTTCCCTGTGCTATACAGTAGGACCTTGTTATTTGCCTATTTTTTATATAGTGGTTAATATCTACAAATCTGGAACTCCCAATTTATCCCTCCCCACCCTTTTCCCCTCTGTTAACCATAATTCTGTATACTGTTCTTAATAAGTCCTCTAACCTGTCCAGATTAATGGTTGGTACCATTTTTTGCCCCCTGGTTCTCAAACTAATTTGTATATCTCTCTGCTAGGTTTAAGTCATTTGGAACTGAGTCACATGGCTGTCTTACCCTCTTTGAAATTCTAACACAAAGCCCAGTATCTTCTCTACATACTTTAAAATGTGTGTTGAAGGACTGCCCTCATTCAGTTTTTCCATACTGAAGCCATCTGTACCTACCTAACTAGCCTTTGACACTATTCCATTCCTAAAAAGTAATAACTGGGTAAAATATGCTAATAGCAACAAAATATTTTGAGAAAAATATGCTTTAGGAACATTGAGTGTTCACTATACTGAAGAAAACCACTTTTCAGCCTTTTTACTTATTTGAGATGAACTGCTGTCTATATAAATATCTGATACAGTGAAACTTGATAGTCATATACTCATGACAAAACTCTCTGACATTATCTTCTTAACATATTAGAAAAATATTACCATAGATATGAATTAGTCCTCATTCTTCAAAAGTTATATAAACTAACTGCATTGCACAGTGGCTTCTATATGTTAATTTCAATAATCTACAAATAGTCTCTTGCACTTCAGTAGCCATCAACATGGTTTTACCAAATTTAACATGTATTACATGTTGGTAATCAGCACTATCCCTTCCTTTCTAGGCTTGTCCCTGTATTGCAGGAGCTAGAAGACTGGAAACTACATTTTCCAGATTCACACAATAGACAGATTATGGTTTAGCTTTCCACTTGCAAGATTTGGAAGAGGAAGAGAGATGGAACCATTATTGTTCCAACAAGAGCTGGGAAAGCCTATAAACTTTGGCAATTAAATAAAAAAGGTTTGCCAGGGCTTCTCTGCTTCTTTCTACTAATCACTCACACCAGGCAGACAGCTACAGTCACTGGGGGTATGTTCTTGCTGTTTTTATAATTCACTATTTCCTAACCATCAGTGTCAGTTTCCCTGATCTAATTCCCTGAGCCTCTGACAGTTTTATAAGTCTCTAATACCTTATTTTACATCCCTTTCTGCTTGAAATATGTTAGAGCAGTAGTCTAGTCAAACCCTAACTTACAGGATGCCTAAAAGGACCAGGGTCCTGGCTCTTTATAATATCCAGCTTCCAAACTGCATCAGAACAAAAAGAGTTTCTACTGTTAACTTACTTCACCCTGATTTATTTTCATCTTAATAAATCAGCAGGTAAACAAAAGACAGCCAGTATTGACAATGTATTTTCCGGGGAAAAAATCCCTTATTATTTAAGTATTAGACTTTGACTCTCTTTTTGAGAATGACCTCCTTCCTGGATCCAATCTAAAAAACCTTTTTCAACTTGCTCTGATTGTATCTAATCCCTGAAATCCTTCATGCCGAAAACTATGGAGGAGTAATTACAAACAGAACTTTTAAGATATGTTTTTTAAAAGTTTGGAAGAATAAAGGCATAATAAATATAATGCATGTATACACTACTTACATATATAAGAAGCTAGCAAGTGAGAGTGAGAAATGAACAGAGTGATATAGACAGAGAAATAGATCAAAACCCAAAACTCACAGAGGCAAGAGATGTGTATTAATTAAACAGAGAGCCTTACTACATAGGGCACTGAGAAGACATCTGCCTGGTTCTTGCATGAAGGTGATGGGTGTGGAGGGGCGTCTGCTGAGTTAAGAGAAGAATCAGGTTTCATTAGTTGAAGATTCTGAGGAAAATTATTCTCTTTTCAATTATAAGTTAAATGGATAGTATACTCATAGATTTCATTAGTAAAGATGAATTACTTTGTAATTCAAGTGTAAAAATGAATTTTTCTTCAGAAAACAATGCTTGTCTTACATTTTGAGTAAAAGATTCTATCATGTAAATGATCATGTATTCAGGGAGCAAATTAACTTTAGATCTTCAAAAGGTACTAGTAATGTGAAATATCCTACTCCAAGAAAATTAAATATCTTTGCAACAGAATGACCAATTAAGAAGGAATAAATGAAATACCACTTTTTTTTTTAATAAATAGTGTTTTTTACATACCACCTATAAATTGATCTAGGCATGAAAGTTTTTAAAATGCTAATTATTAATAATTATTCTTTTTACTTTTAATTACTTAGAATAAGTTTCTTTTGAATTGAGTATTCAATATTTCATGGAAAAGTCTGGGACTATTAGAGTAGACAAAAAATAATAATTCAACAATTATTTTTAAGACTCAGTAGAAATGTTTATGCCTTTGGAATAATTTGATATACATATAGCAAACTGAATAGATATAGGAAATCTTAGAATTTAATTTAATGCATTATTTAATACTTAACCAGTGTTTAAATTGTAGAATATGTAGAAATTTGATACCAAGAAAGATTTTAGCTGCAGTTTAGAAAATTAATTCCAATATTTTTTTTCTTTATATACCACAGAGTTCACTTCATTGATCTTAAAAAAAAAGTTCTATATTTGTGTTCAGCCTAGTGAGTTCAGAGCAAGATAAAAACAGTTTCTATACTGATATCTACTAAACACTTAGACAAAGATATATCTACATTCATTTAATAAATTAACAAAAGCAGTGATAAAAATTTATGGAATACGAACCAGCTGGTCTATCACTAGTCAACAAAGGGGCCCAAAACATCATGTGAGTTTAAAAGTATCAATTTGAACTCTATTGTTTATTCAAAAGAGAAGAATGTCTGAGATGACTCTTTGAATATCATATTTTCAGTGGAAGGGAAAAGTAAACCACAGTGAAAATGTCAACAATAAATTATTTTATCTCTGACATGGTGCTATTTAATCTGAAGATTACTCAGGCAGGGGGATTCTTACTGGTGAGTACAGACCAGCACGTGTGCCTCGAAGCCCCACCCCGTAATTCACCAACTGCCTGGATCCCCTCCCTGTAATCTTTCAATTTGACTTTATCATCTTACTGCTATAGAACCGAACCCATAGAAATAGAGTGACCCATCTGTGACCATACTATAATGTGTTGGTATTGACAAGAATTCAGTTTTCCTGATGTCTAATATTATACTGTTTTTATACAAGAAAAAACAAACAAACAAACAAAAACAATAAACTATTTTAAACTTCAAAGGAAAGGAAAGACATGTTTGAATAGTTTGAAACATACACAATTAAGATTCATTTCAAAGCTATTTTGGTCTCTCTCCTTTCCTCCCAGCATGTTTTTGTTTTATTTAACAACCATTTATATATCACCTCCTATGTACCAGACACTGTTTGAAGTGCTTTACCAATATTACCTCATTTAATGATATGAGTTCCACTCAACATTTAGTTCAATTATTCTACAATTATCTATTTTTTTCTCTTCATGATTATAAAAAGCAGTAATAAACTGCTTCAGACATAGCCTTACATCCAAGTATGAGTGTAATATTCCCTACTATACCATATCTATTTATACATCGGTATCCATGATACTTCTGGGTGGAGAGTTGACCTTGCTTAGGCCGTCCCCAGGACTTACGTAAATAGAGTACCAAGTGTTTTGTCTGTACATCTTCCAGTCCTTCCCTCAGTTAGTTTTCCATCATGGCCCAATGGCCAGACCCCTAAACTGCATTGCAAACATATCAAATAAATATATCCATATCAGCATTTCTCTATGCTCTTCCCACAGAACATGTTAGCCTTGAAGGATTCTCTGATAGACAAACAAAAGACAATTTAAAGATGGCATAAGATTAGCAACAATTGTATAATCTATTCTGCTGGAATATGCCTTCTAAATGCCCTAAGAAATCTGGCTGTTCCAAGCATATTTAACTAAAAATTTCCCTTGCCACCTTCTTTTTTAATTAACACCTCTACAAATTCTGAACAACTGGTCCTCTGGAGAAGTCATGTTGAGTGACAATGGTCTACATCAGGGTTCAGTAAAAAGGTTTGGCTTGTCATTTACCTCTCTTTTTAACCACAGCAACAGTGATGGCTTTATTTTTCAATATGCTACCTCTAGACTTCCTGCTATGTGAGAAGTCATATATTTTGCCTGATAAAGAATGCACTTGCAAAGTTCTAAATAAATCAGAAACTATTCTAAATACAGTCGTTAACGCGTGGCAGGAAGTAGTCCAGGGTAAAATATAACTACTTAAGCATTCCACCCGGTTTGTATTTTGTACAGATCCACATATATCCCAAATGCAAAAACAAAAAAGAAGTTATTTATGACACTAAAAGTTGAGCCCGTGTCTAGACTGCATGCAATATAGGTGAATCTGAAATCTCAGCTGTATTACCAAGCGGTAATTGATCAGACAAACCAGTGGGCATATTGAATTACTGATCATGACTTTCAGAACAATATCTTATTTAATTTAAAATATCATCTTAGGCACATTTTTTTCTTTACATCATGAACTTGTACAACTTTAAAATTATTTCTGTGTGAAAACATGCTAAAGTTTGTTAAAATTTATTATCTTTTTAGTTTTAATTTTTAATCACACTTTTATGAAAAACTAGTTTCTTCTTCCAATTTAATCAATACAAATCTAATTATTTTGGCTTTTTGGTAATATTTTTATTCTTGACAAAGTATTATCTGGTTCTGTGTGTGATTTACAGGGTAATCAACAATAATTAAGCAAAATTGAGCCCAAAGAATAAGTAGATACTCTCCTTCAGAAGCAGTAAAGCTTACTGGAAAGATTACCAGTCTAAGTGTCAAAAAGTGTAAGTTTATCCCTAATTCCACTTTTAACATGTCATGTGACCTGTATTAAATAACTTAATTTCTCAATAACCTCAGTTTTGTCACCAATACAAAGAAGAAAAATATTATACTTTGAGGACTTTCTACATCTAAGATTCTGTATTTTCCACATTATGAAAGCACATACATTACAATAGAGCAAGAAGTTATGGGTTTAACTTAAGAGATATTGACCAAATACAAACATTCTAATGTTTTCACTATTTTAATTAGGAGGTCATGTTTAAAGCTGAAATTTAATTTATCACATGCTCTCTCTCCCCCCTCTCTCTGTGTCTCTCTTTCTGTCTCTTTATATTTTTTCATTATTTTTCTTTCTCCTCAACAAAATGAAGTTACCCTAGATATTACTCTACAATTTATTCTTTCCTCCATTAATTATGTGTGCATGGATATCCCTTCTGTTTAGTACATAAATATCTATCTCCTTCTTTGTGATACCCAAGAAATGGTCCATAATACAGATTTACCATCGCTTTTGATGGGCATTCAGATTGAGATTTTTTTTCCAATTTGTTGCAGTTAAAAAAAAAGTTGTGATTCTTGTGTATCTTTATCAGTACATCTTTGGTACTTTTACTTTAATAAAAATGATCTAAAAAATACTGCTGAGCCAAGACATATGCATGGTTTACATTTTAATGGATAACATTTAATCTTTCCAAAAACATACTAGAAATTCACACCCTAATCCCAGAGTCCAGGCTCAGGCCAGAGTTGGTCACATATACCACTCTGAAGGCGTAGGGCTGGTGGGAAGTGAGGCTGGAGTGGTGACATGGAACATTTTTTTATTTTTAAAAGATGGCTAGCAGTATTGAGGTGATGGACTAAACCTGAGACAGACTAAAGCTGAAAAGAAGTGGGGAGAAGTTGTGGAAGAGTCTGAGTATAAAATAAAGGCCAAAACTTGGACAATGCTGCATGATTGTGGAGGAGAGCCCTGGGGATAACTCCCGACACAGATGAGCACTGACGTCGATGGTTAGGGCATAAAGGACGACCAGCATTTATTACAAAGATCAATTGAAACGAATCTATTGTGTTCAGCTTTTATCTTTTTCTTCACTTCTTCAGCAAGTCTTAATTGGGCACCTGCAATACACCAGACACTATTCCAGGCTCCAGTGTGACAGCATTGAACAAAGTCCCTGTCTTTAAAAAGCTTAATTTCTACTGAGACGAAAATGACTGAAAAACAAATATGACGAGTGCAAAAGAAAAACAAAATAGGTAAGGGGAAGGGAGAGTAATTTGGAGACTGGGGTATTTTAAGTGAGGTTATCAGGCAAGGTGTTTCACAGAGAGTAAGATTACAGCATTGATGTAAAGAAAGTAAAGTTGAAAGCAGTGTATATACAACTACTATAGACTCATTAAATAAAACAATAGTCATAGAGAACCTTATTAGAGTTAGATTGCTAATAATCTGAACATAGGAGAAGATGATTAACTTAATGGGGAAAGCATTGAACAATATATGATGGAAATGTTTGGGAAATTTATTTTTTAATTGACAGTTTCAGACCCTATTACTTAAAGATGCATTCTGTAACATAATTTGTTAGGCTTTTGTCATAAGAAGTGATCTTTAGGCAAATTAATAAATGACCCCATTAGAAGAGCATTTATGAATCTGCCTACAAAAGCAAGTGCTTTTAAACATTACAGCCAGCTCATTAAAATAATGATGGCCAATTTAGAGTGCATTGAAGAGTTCTTCGTCACTTTGCAGTGATTCTGTATGTCCCTGCCCTTGTGGGGACGTCCTTTCCTTCCTCCTGGGTTATTTGGGCAGAGCTGCTTTTGTTCTAAATGCGTATTGCATAACTGATTTTGTAATGTTGTTCTCTGTCCTCTGTGGTCCTTGTTGCATAGGTAATCAGGGTTTTATTTAGAGGATTAATGCAACAGATAGGATGTTCATTTTTACACTATGAAATCTGGGCCTCCAGAGAGTTGACTGTCCAAAAATTGTTGAGTTTCACGCAGCCTACAAAATAAGAGTTAACAAAAATATTGAAAGTGAACATAATTAAGCCAGTGAAGAGACATCATTATTTTAACTATAACATCTTTTTTATAACATCTTGGACAATTACAGTTTTTTGTCTTTGCATACTGTCTGCTATTATTTTAGACCTAGTGGGAGGGTTTTCTTTATCTCTTCAAAGTTTGTGTATCATTGATAAATGTATTGATTTCACACATTAAACTTTATTTGGGGAGCATAAGTTACAGGGTTTTGATTCTAATCACCTATTGAGGAATACTAGCTAGCTATGTGCCACACAAACAAACACACCATAGGAAAAACAGAAATGGCCCTTTAAGATACAATCCATAATAACTCAGTAAGAAATTTAGTTAGAAATTGGAATTTATACTAAATCTAAATCAATTTCTAATTAAATCTTTCTAATCCATAGAAGCATAAAAGTTAGCTTACGACTGTCTAGAGGTAACATTTTAACTGCACTTACTCATATTTATGTCACCACCCATACATTTTTGTTCTCTATAAAATCATTTGTTAAATAAATAAATAAATTACTTTTTTGCTCTTAAAAACCATCTGTACCTTATATTTGAACTTGATTTTTTTTTCTTGTATTATTTTGGTAAGGGCTTTGTACTAGACGTCATTATTTACACACTTTCAACCCTTCGTCTTCAGCATTTTCAAACAACTGAAGCAAATTGTATGTTTAAAATATTAAACATTCAATTCAATTTAATTAAAACACTTGTACTTTGAGAGAAGGGAGAAAGACAATCTACATTTTTAAAAGAGGAAAACAAAGAAATCAAATCCTGAATTAGATATTGAAATTATCAGAGAAATATTGGCCCACTTGTGATACAGAGAAAACATTCAAAAAGTAATTTTAATTGTGTTTCAGTGATAGACTATGAACCATAGGTATAAAATAATTATATAGCAACTGCTCATCAATAATACTGACTGAAGATCGATATAGGTAGGGAAAAACATCCTATTAATTATCTGAGTACAAAGAGTTTTACAACTGGTGAAGGGAGTTCAGATCATAGTTAGTACAATACTTATATTAAGTAACTTACGGGGTTGTGTCTATGGTTCTCAAACAGACTCACTTTTGTATCTTATGCAAGATATTTAACTTCACCAAGTCACAAAAATACAACTTAAGAATCTTTAAGAAGTATGAATGTCTATGGGGAAGGGTATAGCTCAGTGGTAGAGTGCATGCCTAGTATGCACAAAGTCCTGGGTTCAATCCCTGGTACCTCTGTCAAGAATTTAAAAATTAAATAAATTAACAAACAAACCTAATTGCCTCCCCCCCAATTTTTTCTTTTCTTTTTTTTTTTTTTTGAAAGAAGTACTAATGTTTAATTTGCTTCAACCTACTTGTGAGCTACCAGTCACCTGGGTATCTACCATAGTTCAACCAACAGTACAAATGTATAAAGAAAAGGGATTTGGAATAAAAATTAGAGATACAATACTTAGCAGTTAAGACTGTAACTAAAATTTACTACAATTTTATGGGAAACAGTCACTGCTGCTTAGAAGCAAAACCTAAAATATTTATTCTTATGAGAGTTTTGCTTGAACAACCAGTCACTCTGCCCACAGAAAGAAACAGTTGCCTAGCTGACATCACTAGATTTGTGTCTCTGTCTCCTATCCAGTAAGAACTGAGGTAGGCAGGCAGTGAGGAGCAAATACAGGGTATGGAATCACACAGACCTAGGTTGGATGGTAATTATGTCACAAACTAGTTATATGTTCTTGAGTAAGTACCAAATCTATGACTCTAGATTGCTTGTTTATAAAATAAAGATAATACCACCTACCGTACCAAGATCTTCGTGAGGGTAAATGAAATAATATACATAAATACAAAAAGCTCAGAAATCATTTAGTCATAATGCCACAACAGACCAATCAGACTCAGATCATACATTGTATGATAATTACTATTAAATTCACTCCTTACCATCTTGAAAGGAAATTTATCGCCATACACATACACACACACACAGAGTTAAAAAATACAATGCCCTAAATATAATGCAAAAGAACTGTATTAAATATAATGCAAAATAAAAATGAACTATATTATAACATGTATTTTAATATCTAAATGCTCAACTATGACTACCTGCCATGGACTGCATTGTGTACCCTGTCCTGCCCTAGCAAGGGGATATGATGAAGCCTAAACCCCTAACATGACGATATTTGAAGATTAGGTTTTTAGGAGGTAATTGAGGCTAAATGAAGTCATAGTATGACATCATCATTTATAGTAAGAAATATGTGTTTGTATAGATTGAATATGCAATATATGAATGCATAATCTTCTCAATAGATTCAGAAGAATTATTTGACAAAATCCAATGTGCTTTCATGATAACAATACCCAATAAATCAGGAATAGAAGAGAACATCCTCAAACTAATAAGATCGTCTATGACAAACCTGCAGCCAATATCATACCTAATGGTAAAAGGTTGAATGCTTTCCCTCTAGGATTGGGAACAAGATGAGGTGTCCACTCTTGCCACTTACATTAAACACTGTCTTGCAGATTTCAGCCAGAAAAACAAAACAAAACAAAAAGCAGGATATCCTGATTGGAAAGGAGTAAGTAAAACCATCCCTCTTTGAAAATGTCATGATCTTGTACATAGAAATCTATTTTAAAAAACCTATTATAACTAATGAATTCAACAAAGTTTCAGAATGCAAGATCAGTGTACCAAAACTGATACAAAAATCCACTGTATTTCTATACACTGGCAATGACTAATCTAGAAAAGAAATTGAAGAAACAACTCCATTTATAATAATATCAAAAAATACTTAGGGTTAAATTTAACAAAGTCACAGAAAACTTAATACACTGAAAACTATAATACATCACTGAAAGAAATGAAAGAAGTTTCAGATAAATGAAAAGGTATTTCACATTCATGGGCTGGTAAAATTAATATTGTTGTACTAGTAAAACTCTCCAAGTTGATGTGCAGATTCAGCATGATCCCTGTCAAAACCCACCTTCTTTTCTGCAGGAACTGACAAGCTGATCTAAAAACTTATATGACATACAATGAACCAAAAGAGCCAAAAAAATCTTGAAAAGGAAGAACAAATTTGGAGTAGTCACACCTCCCAATTTCAAAACTTACTACAAATCTACAGTAATCAACACAGAGTAGTATTGGCAAGAGGATAAAAAGATAGATCAATGTGGTAGAATTGCGAGTCCAGAAATAAACCTTTACATTTATGGTCAATTGATTTGCCACAAGGGTGCCAAGGAAGTTAATGGGGAAAGAATTGTCTTTTCAGCAAATAATGCTGGGACAACTGAACAGCCACTTGCAAGAGAATGAAGTTGGATACTTACCTTGCGCCACATACAAAGAGTAAGTTAAAATGCATCATAGACTCATACAAAAGAGCTAAAACTATTAAACCGTCAGAAGAAAATTTATGCATAAATCTTCATGCTCTAAGATTAGGCAACGTTTTTTAGACACAACACAAAAAGCACAAGTGACAAAGAAAAAAAAAACGGTAAATCAGACTTCATCACATTAAAAACTTGTACATCGATGAACACCATCAAGAAAGTGAAAAGACCAGCCGAAAAATAGGGGGAAATATTTGAAAATCATGTAACTGAGAAAGGTTTGGTATGCAGCATAAATATAGGATCCCCACAACTCAATGATATTAAAATTTCATCAGTGGGACATATGTCTGTTGTCTGAGATGAACAAAGAAAAGATCACAAAACACTGGTACTCAGATCAGGCCCTCAAGAATGGGGAGAGGGAGAAACACAGAGGAAAGGAAGATTTCAAGCAAGGTTGAAATCTATGCATTACTCATTGTCCATTTGGTCAACCTTTTATATAATTTGCTTGTACATTTCTAACTGATTGTCTCTTGAGGACGTTGGAAGTGGTACTCCATGGCATTGTATCCCTTATAATATTTGATCTATCAGATGCTTAGCATATTCAGTGACCGATTAGATAAGAAATATAGAGAGATAATTTGAATGCAACAAACACTTTTCATGTACACTGGGATCTTTCGAAGTAATAAAAAATTTTGTTCAAATGATATTCAGTTATAAAATATATTACTTGCACATTGTAGAGTTTCTTCTGGCTTTATAGGTCCTTTTTAACAAAGGCAATGATATTTTCTGAAACAAAAGCAAAAAATATGATCTGACATGTAGAAGAGAAAGGGATATTTTAAATTGAAGCTAACTTTGGATCTGAGCCAAATATTCCATCCAAAATAAATCAAAATTAAGGAAACTTTGGTGCCACTGAGACCTGGCTTCTGGACTTGTTCACATCCTTATTAACTATTTTATCTTTGAGTAAGTTACTTAATTTTCCAATATCTCATTTTTCCAGTCTACTAAGTAGAGAAAATAATTTATTCAACTTCAAAGACTTGTGGTAAAAAATTAAAAGAGGAAATCCTACTATAGTGCATCAGACTGTGCTGGGTACAAAGAAAATGCTGATTCAATTTTAGCTGTATTATTGTGTAGTTATAGGGTAAAATCACCTTCATTAAGAATGGGTTATCACAATAAGCCACTTGTAGACATATGAATAACAGAAAACAGCAACTTTAAACCTGCCTTTGGCAGATTACACTGATCATGTCTGGAAGTACCTTAGTTGAGAATCATGGTGTTTACTAAAAAATAAAATATCAGAGAAACAGTTGTACCCATGTGTGGAAATGCAGAAACTTTTCTGGCCATACATCATGTCCAGACCTGAAAATGCGAGTTGACACACCATTTCCCCTATCACTGGCCTTGTGACAGAAAAATCAGCTAACCAAATATAAGGAAGGGTATTATCCCCTACAGATTGTAAATAAGAAAGCAGGAATGAGAACCAGGAGACAGCTTGAGCAAGAAGGGTCAGAGAAGTTTAGAGGAGGCTCTTAGTGCCCCCTAGTGTTATATCTCTTCTAGTGTTTTGTTTTGGTTTTTTAAATAGGTGTTTTACCAAGGGAATCCAAAGTTTGAAGCAACTAAGCTTTGTTCAAATGATCCTTCATACTGGATTGCTTCAAAATCCAGTACACACAATTTTTTCTAAGACATAAAAGCCTTAAGCTCTAAAGGTGCACAAGTTGGTTATTTTACTAAAGAGAAGCCAAAGTACAAATTAGAGAAGACTTATGTCTAATAGAGGTAATCACATTCTGTATTTAAGTATGTTCATTAATTGAAGCAATCAGATCATCAGAATATGCACATTTTAGTGGACTATTTAAGCTTAAGCAACTCTAACTGAAGCAATATAATGATTGAATTGAGTTAAATTTCTTACCTAGGCTATTTTTAATGGAAATGCTGACATCCTTAATACAGAGATCTGCATACTTCTATCCTAGCGGTATATATAGCCTGCAGACAAGCCTCTCTAAAATGTGTTGAGTTAACTTCTCAGGTTTGGGGCTTTGTTTCACAAGGGCAGGACATTCAATTCATGACATTCAAGTGTTCTAAATGATTGTAGATAACCACTGAATTAAATAACTACTTTTATTTTATAGTTATTAGTATAGGAGGAGTCTATGGGAGTTATGGAAATTAGAAATTACTTCTGTAATTTAGTCAAAAAATATTCTGGTTTTTTGCTGATCAAACTTCAACGTCAAAAACTTTTTGTAAAAGTGGCAAATGGCAATTTAAACTATTTCAGAACATGTATAACTACCTTAAATAGAACTGAAATCAACCATCATAAAGAAATACTTAATTGGCTTCATTTCATCCTGACTAACGTTTCTGTCAATGTGGTTATATTAGAAAACATATTTATTCTTTGAAAATAAAACCATGTCTGATGTAAAGTTGGTCTTAACAAACCTTGAATTATGATGTTTTATTGATTGATGGATTGATATGGACCTTTCAAAATTCCAGGAAAAATGTTTCTACTGGTTTTTAAAGTCTGTGTTTGTGTTCTACTGTTGCCATGATATGGATCATTCTCAAATTCTCCTCATTTTAAATTTCACCTCTAAAATGAGAGAAAGTGGTGAGCTGTCATACAGAGAATTGGGCAATGAATTATGATTCATGATATGCTCAAGCCATACTATATTTCTTTCCCATAATTTCCCAGCACAGTTAGTCATAGTGAACCATACGTACCCTGCATGCTGACTCCTCTTCAAAACTCATTTTTATGAGACATCTAATGTCATTTTAACCTAGTCGTTCTATACCCCTTGATTCAAGTGCAGAAGAATTTATGGTGGTGATTATATTTGATGAGTTTCTCCTGAGGAATGAGATCAATTAGTAAAGAGTGACAGTTTTTTCCAAAGAACAGACACTCAAATAATTGGTGTAGCTCAAAACACCCTTGCAAGAATGTTGACATATATACTGGAAAGAGTTATCAAAAGCAGGTGCTTGGACTCTTGAAAGTCCAAGTATATTTTTCCTCTGCTGGTTTGTATATTTAACATTTTTGCTTAAGCAATCCAACAGGTACCATGGTGATTAGCTATGCATGTTACATGATTTTATATGAAGCTCCAAAATAAAATATCATAAAATATTTTCACAGTAAATGGGATCTACTAGGATGTATTTTAAAGGATATTTTAAAGCAAAAAAAAATATGGATAAGATGAGACATTTTAGTAGATCAAGGACAAAACAAATAATATGAAAAGAAAAGCAGATGGTACATACGGTGCCTTTAGTCAGTACAATGTAAGAATCAGAGGTTCCTATAGTGTAGGAAGAAGTCCAAATTTTAAATACAGGCACAAAATTCTGTAATTTTTTTCTATTTTGCTTGTTATCCCCTGATTACTTTCCTAAAGAGCACAATGGATCATATAAATTAAACAAGCAGTCTTCACTCCCAAGGAAACACAAAAACACTGTTACATCAATTGGGACACGAAGTACCTAATCAGGTCACTGACATGAACTCATCATACAATCATCTAAGCACAACATGATTATGAAAGTCCAGGGTAGTAAGAAAATACGAAAATTTAAAAAATAGTAACACCCCCAAACAAGATATCTCTGGTTTGAGAACTGGAGACTCTGTCACCATTATTCACTAGTATGGAATAAACACATTTGAGTGTCACTGAGTTTCAGTGAGAAACAACGAACATGTTTTCTCTGCCCTTTAGAGAGCTATAGCCCCGGTCAGTCATCATCCACACGGTAAACAGGCAATACCCGGGGAGTTTCCCGTACGGAGGGCCTGGCTCACATTCAGCTGGTGGTAACCCTGCAGGTCACTGGGGATGAGCCTGCGGGCCTTGGAGTAGGGCTCAGTCTCTTACCACCCAGAATCTTTGGCTTAGACATCACTTCATTGTCACCTCATGTATTTTCCAGCCTAAATCTTTTGGACTCTGATCCTTTTACGTTTCTGGATCCCCAGTTGCTAATTCCTATATTTTGCCTGCCTTTGCCTCAGTGACTGTTTTTGCCAACTTAGTCCAAATCAGTCTCGTTCACTGACCTGCCTGCCTAGACTGTCCTATTGCTGAATAAATCCTGAATTACAATTAATGGAGCAGATCTAAATATCCCAAACTAAAAGATGAATATATTATCTACTAATTATCTACTTTTAATTTCTGCACATCATGGAGAGGTCATAACCAAAATGAGAGAAAGCTACCGAGTGTCAGGTTGGAGACTCAGCAGAGTCCAATCCGATCTGGGGATTCCAGGTTTACCACTGAAAAACAAAACATCAAGGAGGCTCAACTTTCCTAGCCATGGTGAACTTTGTGGCCATGCACAGAATCCTTTTGTTTTGTGTACTGAGTGAAGATATAAATTATAGATAAAAGTTTTACTTAGCACTTTGCACAGAGCTGGGAAGATAGCAAGATCTCAATAAATAAATAATGAACAATGGAGGGGAAAGAGAGGTAAAGAGGGAAAGAAATAATGAAGAAAGTAGAAAGGAAGTCGTGAACTGGACTAAGTCAAGCTGGACAGTCAGCAAACCACAAGCTCTTTTGGTAAAGAGGGGTCGCTGGTCATATACAACCTGTATCCACAAACCGCCTGCCAAGGGATATGAGGCAAGTGCAAGCAAGGGTTACACCAAATACTGTGGAATCACAAATACTTATTAGCCAGCATGCAAAATAAAATAGAAACACAAACATACAATTTGCTTCAGTGAGGTCTGGAAAACTCTACTTTGCCCTTAGATAAGCCTTACCTTAGATGTTCACTCTGTAGCAGATGCAGAAATACTCTGTAGTAGATGTCCTCTTACCTGAGTCAGCAGGAGTCCTCCGTGAGCTCTAGAATTTGCCTGACTTGTAAGCTTTATTCATGCAAGGTTGGCATCTGCACAGAATTGCTAGCCAAGCACGTTTTAAATATCACTCCTTTTCATCAAAGAAAATTATTTTCTAACATATCTAATGCTAATTAACAAACCTCATGATATAGATTTTGATACTTCTCTTTGAATGTCTCCAAAGTGTGGAATCTTGATGAAGGTATTTCAAATAACTAATTCAGTGCCCTTAAAGAATAAACTGATACTCTACCGCATGCTCCAAATGTGTATTTCTGCTACAATGCTTACAGTGAAATGTTTCAAAGTAAATTGTCATACTGAAAGTAAAAATAGGAAGTAGGGGAAGAAGGAAGAACGGAGAAAAGGAAGGAAGGGAAAGAGAAAAGGGGAAAAAAGACCCTCCAAGTACTCCTCTGACATATTCACTGTTCCATCCACGCTTTATTACTTGGCCCAAATAAATTTTTAGCATGACTTTGGATAATCTTTCTCTAGGAATTCTCTTATCATCTACTCCCCCAAATAATATACTAATTTAGTCGCATGGTAAAATTCTCATGAATTTTCTCATAAAAAGTCAGATGCTTTGAAATTTCAGGGAAAAATCAATTACTCCCTTTACTTCTTCCTCACTCCCCCCAAAACTTTGCTTATTAATATTTAAGAAAGCATATCTGTGTGTGTGTGGTGTGTGTGTGTGTGTTGTGTGTGTGTGTATTTTAAGTATAGCTGTGTTTTTGTTCTCTGGTATATTCTAAGCCCCTTAGCTTTTTGGAATTCCTGGAGGGCCTAAGTAATGTAAGTTTTCTCAGTATGTACTTGATTAATTTAATTGAATTTAAAATGCCTTCCAGACCATGATCCTCTATAACATCAATTTAAAATATTACTTTCCCATTAAAGTATGAAATAAACTATTAGGTAATTAGAAAATGGCAGTGAGGAAAAATGATGATTCAAATGGACATAGCAAGAGTTTAAGGAGCAGTTTCAAAGTGATAAGAGAAAGTAAAGCCAACAGTTTAAAATGATTGATAAGAACAAATTGCCATTCAAATCCAAGTTGAGAAATCTTCTCCAAAATGTCTATTTCATTAAGTGGCAAATTAATTTCTTGGAACACTTTCCAACTTTTAAAATTTAAACATAATAATTTCATGTATATTTTGCACTAAAGTATTCATTTTCTATCTCTCAATCTTAGGTATTTTAATAATTAAGTAATTTTCAAGTTCCAGTTTCCAACTTACCTAAATTGCAGAAAAATCATAGACTTAGAGTTCCTGGTGGTTGTGAACCAAAGGGGAGATTTTTTTTTTCTTAATTTTATACTTGATGGAACATTTAATAGTGCTGAGGTCATATTTTAAAATCTGCTTAACACTTCCTGATTCTTATTCACGGAATACTGTTATTATCCTCTGGATTCGAGGCAAACTAAAAAATATATTTTTCTCCAAAGAAAAATTGATGGGTGTCCCTGCAGATGTGTTGCCAAATTGCCATTCTACTAACCTAGAGTTAACTTGGGAGAGTGAAATCAGCAAGAAATATCTAATCATCACCATATTAAGAGCTAAAAACATGGCAGGAAGAAGTTATATTTAATAAGGTTCTTATAGTATCTTTCCCCATTTTGAGACCTTCATGCTGTCCCTTCCTGGCTGATATGTGTCTTAAGATTTCTTAACTTCATTTTACTGTTAAACAAAACAAAAAAAGCCCCTGTTTTGTGCTTTACTCCTTGTGTGTTTGCTCTCTATATTTAATGGTGACAAACTAACACATGCTCTTATTTCTGTCATTAATAAAAAACAACCATTTCCTCTATCAGGTGGATTTGCCTTTTACCAGGGAATTCTGATGACAAACAGGTTCAGAGTTCGGTCACTGAACCTTTATTCTCTTGAGAACGGGATGCAAGTGGAGAAGGAAACCTTAAATCATTCAACTTAGCCAGATGCCCACTTTGTCAACTCCTAGTTATGATCCTCTGGGTATTAGGTACATGCTTAAAAAGAAAAAAAAAGTGATGCCTTATAAACTTAGTTACGCAATGGAAATGTCAAATATAAAACAGAAGGGTTAAACAAATTATCTTATGCTGTAGAATCTGGAATAGATTGACAACAATGCCCTTTAAGCATTTATATATTTGCATTGCTTTGATATTTGCCCACGTCTGCCATGCTTTGTTATATCTAAAACAATGTAAGTGGCTTAAGCTGTTTGATACTAAATATGACTTATTTATAGCAGCAACCTCATATTTAAACAAAAAATGGGAGAAAACTTCCGTGTTTAGCATTAGCCACTGAGAAATTGTGTTTGATGCAGTGTTCTTCACGAGCAATTAACTCAACACCTGTCATCAATTAGAAAAGACTTAGTTACAGTTTAAAACAGATTTCTTTCTCTTTCATATTAGAATAATTTATCTCTAATAAGGCTGGCAGAGTCTACAGTAAATTCATTCAGGGCAATTTGCGTCTGCACGTCTTTGTTGAACGTCAATCCTACTAAAAATGAATCAACAAATTAGTGAAATTAGTTACAAGCACAAATAACTGCAAGCAAATAATATGCATCAGTGTCACACTCAATCAATCCCAGATGCAAATGAGCCATAGCTCTTCCTCAAGATATTTTGATTCTATAAATGAAGATCCTGTTGGGCTACATTTACACGAATTGCTTTCTTTATAATGAAGATCTACTTAGCTAATCAAATTTAGAGTTCAAATTATATATAACTGTAATATAATTAAACTAACATTTTATTTATATTTTTTTTTAATTAAGGTGAATAAAAAAGTACTATGAAGATTCATAGGATTGATCAATACATACACCGGTTAAAAATGTACCAAAATGAAAATTAGAAATACATTAAAAATGGAAATGACCATCATGGTATTGGGACAATAATTTTAAGGTTTTGATATTAGTACTCACAATCATAAAATTCATTATCTTGTAAACACTGAAATGTGTTAAGGGAGTTGAAGGTAATTTGATAAGCTTAGGCATCTTTTTATGAATAAGTTCTAAGACTCCTTTGAATATGATTTTTCACCTCAGCACCTGTCATGATTTTTTATTTTTCTATATCTCAGGAATAGAGTTCCACTTTGGAAATGGAGATAGATCGTGTAATAGCATTTATTTATTATAGAAACATTTTAACCAACTCAAAGATCTCTGTAAACTGAAAGCACCTTGTTCTGAAATGCCATTGGCTCTCTACCCACTTCAGTTACAGAACACTTTCTTCCTCTAACGCCAAGTGTCCTTATTCTGCTTCCTCCCCGCTCAGAGGTTCTGAGGAATCACTCTAAAGAATGTGCATCCCCTTTGTGCACCCTATGTTCTATTGAGATGTTTCCAGCTGGCCCCACCAAGAGTCCCCTGACTTCTGCTTAATCCAAATAAACATGATTAAATACTCCATCTGAGTGTGATACTGATGCTTTTAGGTGTGTTAATATATGCATTTTAGCTACTGCTGGCTGGAGATAGTGCTATCAAGAACAGTGTCCCTAGTGTTGGAATTTCTACATAAAGTTATATTTAACCAAATCTTTCAATGGTTATCCCATTTCACAAAAAAGTGCATCCATGCTTAAGCCACCTACACAAAGGACTACCAATGATATGTTTTCGATTCCCACTATAATGGGTCTAGACTATTCCTAAACCAAACCTTGCCTGTGCCTCACTTCTGCTGTACTTTTGCTCATATATGCCCTCGCTCTCTGCCCCACCCTCTTCAAAGTTTAGCTCAAATCTTAGCTTTTCCATGATTCCTAAGACTAACCTAGAGCACATGAGGTTTATTTTCCCTGAAAGACAATGCTGACTGGACAAGTACTGGGCTCTTGACATGTATAATCTCACAATTATAATCCTAGGACATAGGGTGTTGTAGTTTTGTTTTCTATACTCTTTGATAGAATTCTTCAAGTTTCAGTGAAAGCTTACTAAGGGCAAAGTGTAACTTAAATTACCCCTCCTGTATTCCAATCATGCTGTATACCTCCAGGTGACAATTCACATTTATATGATGACTCCTAGAATATAGAGTGAGCCTTTTTTTGTTTCTAGGATATGGTGCATCAAATATTACTTGATTCTTAATCAGACTGCTCAGTTAATGTATATTGATTAATCTTAGCTTAATTTATGGAATTTATAGAAAAACCAATGTAAATTCACATAACAAGAATGTGGGCATTTTATACTCAAAAAGACATTATAAGAGTACATTAAATGCCATTAACATGTAATGCACAAATGTCCTCATATGTTTCAAAAAAAGATATATTACATAAAAACAAAACATAGTTTTCTTTCATCTATTTTACAAAACTCTCTGTAGAAACACAAGCATCTCACAACCTTTAAATAGAGTATTATATCACCCAAACAGGAACACTAACAACGTGGAATTTATGTCTGAGGAAATCTGTGTTTTTTCCATCCCAATATGTAGAATTAGCGATACCAGCAGAATAAGCACAGATTGAGGAGATTTATTTTAGGTAGAGTGAAAGCATATGTATAAGTTATGTAATATTCAAAAATTATTAGGCCCCTGGTAAAAAAGAAAAAAAGATTTTACTTTACACTTAAAATCATTAATGTAAAATATTACCCAATATTTTGGTTAGTATATTTGGAATAAAACTAGTTTTCTGGGTAAAATATAAACCAGTGGTTCTCAACTGGGAAGGGGGTTTACCCCCAGAGGCGTATTTGGCACTATCTGAAACAATCTATCACAATTTAAGGGGTGCTGCTGGCATCCTAAAGTAGTAGGTAGAAGCCAGGGTGTTACTAAATCTTAAAAAGCATGGGACAGTTCCTCAAAATGAAGAATTATCCCAGCTGAGATTAAAAATATATACTCTGAAGTAACCCAAGAAAGGAAGTATTCCATTAACTGGCATGTCTTTCTTTTTCAGAGTTATAAGGAAAGTGGCTCCTGTGTGGGGTCTTTTAGGACGAGGGGAAATGTGTTGTCTGCTCCCATCTAAAAAGTGGAACACAAAATAAGTCTGGGAAATAGAACAGAGGACAAACACAAAGATTGGAGTAAAAATGGAGTAGCAATCAAAAACCTCTCAATGAAGAAAAGTCCAGGACCAAATGACTTCACAGCTGAATTCAACCAAACATTCAAAGAATTAATACCATTTTTCTCAAACCCTTCCAAAAAATAAAGGGAATACTTCCAAACTCATTTTTTATCGATGTATAGTCTACAACCACACCAACCTGAACACACCTGATCTCATCCAAACTCATTTTATGAGGCCAGCATCACTCTGATAGCCAAATCCAGACAAAATTACTACAGGAAAAGAAAACTATGGGCTCATATTTCTGATAAACATAGATGCAAAAAGTCTCAATAAAATACTAACAACACATGAACAAATACTAACACATGAAAAAGATTTATCCTTGGGTTGGTTTAACATAAGTAAATCAATCAATGTGATATACCACATTAACAGAAGGAAAGATAAAAGCCGCCTGACCATCTCAATAAATGCAGAAAAAACATTTGACAAAATTCAACATTTCCTTTACTACAAATTATTATTCAGGTCTCTGCTCCAGTGTCACCTTCATATATAAAAAAAGTAGCTTTCACCACTTGTTATTCACTTCTGACATTTTAGTCCCTTCATGGCACTTTTCATTACCTGGTATTTTTAAATTTTTTTTTTAATTGGTTTGTTTGTTTATTATCTGTCTCATCACTGTCACTACTCCAAATAAGTGGGATATTTGCTTTTTTTTAAATATCCTTAAGATAATGCCTGAAAAATGGTAATCTCTTTATAAATATTTATTAATCAATATATAAATCGATACATGAACGAATCAACATTTAAGATTTTCTACCCAGCCAATTAAAATTGTCTTTCTTATGCCTTGACATTCTCATTGTTTACCTTCTTTTTCCAAATTGGGGAAAAGATAAGAAGAATCAAGCCTCTACCTAGAAGGATATTGGAACAATAAACACTTGGTAGAGAAACTCAAGTGTTCCGGTCAATGCTACTAAAATATAAACAAATCCTTTTTGTGAACAGACTCTTCATTTTCTATAGTATAATGTGTGTCTATGGAGCAGGTATCAGTTGAGTACATAGAATAAAGGTGTATGAAGGTAAAAAACAAGAAAAGGCACAAAGTAAATGAATGAAAGGAAGAAAATATAGGAAGCTAAAAATACAGTAACTTTTCAAGTGATTGAGCAACTGGATTTTCTAATTGATTAGATCTGTGTTCAAATCTGGCCTGCCTTAGGTTGCATGTTGCTTGATCAGGGTAACTTTATACTCATATTTTTTTATCATATGAAGGAAATGAAAAGATGGGGAAAAACTGAGAGCTCACAGGTTAAGTTTCAATTGTTTATACACCACCGAATTTAAAACAATCACTATTGGATTTGCACTCACTGTTCCTTTTACTACAGTACTGAATTTCCAGAGAAGAGTCAAAAATATCCCACATTTTGAGAAAAGAAAGCTACAAAATGCTTCACAGATACACAAAAGCAGATTCTTAAAACCATGCCCTGATACAATAAGCAGGTGGATTCTCAGATATCAGAATGGCACTCTAACATGACAACAAGGAATATCTTGGAAACACCATGTATTTTACACTCCTAATCTCTGGTTTTCCTTTCTACAATTGCAAAGAATAAGCAACAGATTTTTTGATTATAATTAAATTAAAACTGTCATGTTATGGTCCCTGTTTCCCAAACAGATATCCATTAGCTGGTACAATCTGATTTTGCTAAAGATCGCTTGTATCCAAAATTCCCTCAGTTTAACCAATCCAAGGATCCTCCTCCTTTTGAATTAGAAAAAGATGCATTTGAATGCTACGGAAAATCATATTAAATACATAGGACATACAGTTTTTAAAAAAATCATTTATCCAAACAAAGACCTTAGATCTACACTTAATTATCATTCTATAGCAACTCCTTTTTTGGAACAGGAGTAGTTAAAATTAAATAAATAAATAATTTACCAGCACCAAGTGATTTTCATTAACTGTAAAATTAGCTTTCTACTCAGCAAAGTTTTAATTATAAATGAGTTATTGATAATTTGTATGCAGGTATTTCTTGGACAAGCCGAATTTATATTTCCTGCTTAAAATTTCTGTGAAATAAATGATTAACTTAGCAGCTATCATTATAGTGTGAGGGATCTATGTTGGTGCATATTAGAAGAAGACCTTAGAGAATTTTTTTTGTATATTCCAGGAGATGTGATAGAGCAAGGAAGAGAATACCCAGGCAGCCTCTGAATAGGACATGGCATCTAACTTCTTGGCACCTTAGTTTCATTGATTATTTCTGCCCCAGTAGGAGCTGAGGAGGAAAGGGAAGGTTTATGCTCCAACTCCTGCTTCTTGCATGAGACATGAAACATGTTGGCAGGACACCTTGGCGCATGGTTCAGGCTTATGGGCACACTGAGTCTTAAAGTTATGTCACTAGGAGAGACTCTAGACTCTGGTTATCCTTCTTCCCAAAAGAGTGATGCCACGGAGAGAAACCAAAAGGGAGGACTGAGAACGACCTTATAAACAATATATTTATTTATTTCCATAAAAACAAATTTCCCTGGATTGGTCAGCTATTGCTATTATACCGCTACATAACAAATAACCACCAAGTCTCAGTGGCATTCAGTAATAATCATTATTCTCAGATTCATTGAGTTAAACTGATCCAAGCTAAGTTTAGCTGGGCGACTGGCTCAGGCTGCAGGGAATAGGGCAGCTGTGCTCCTGAGGTCTCATCCTCTCTGGATCAGCAGGCTGACCAGAGCGTGTGTTTGCTTTGCAACGTCAGAAATGCAAGAGAGCAAGCAGAAACATGGTATGCCCTTTCAAACCTAGGCCTAAACCTATCACATTGTCACTCCTGCCGACCTTCCACCAGTTACTGCCAATCGCGTGCCTAAGTTCAAAGTCAGCTAAAAACAGACTTACCACATGATCCAGCAATCCCATTCCTCGGCATATATCTGGAGGGAACTCTAATATGAAAAGATACATGCACCCCAATATTCATAGCAGCACTACATACAATAGTCAAGACATGGAAGCAAGCTAAATGTCCATCGACAGATGACTGGATAAAGAAGTTGTGGCATATTTATATAATATACCACAGCCATTAAAAAAGAATAAAATAATGCCAATTGCAGCAAGGTGGATGGACCTGGAGATCATCATTTTAAGTGAAGTAAGCCAGAAAGAGAAAGAAAAATACCATATGATCACTCATAAGTGGAATCAAAAAAAAGAAAGAAAGAAAGAAAGAAAGGAAAAAGAGGACACTAATGAACTCATTTACAAAACAGAAAACAGACTCACAGACATAGCAAACAATCTTATGGTTACTGGGGGAAAGGGAGTGGGAAGGGATAAATTTGGGCGTTTGAGATTTGCAAATGATTATCACTATATATAAAAATGGATTTTAAAAAGTCTGTATAGCACAGGGAACTACATTCAGTATCTTGTAATAACCTTTAATGAAAAAAGAATATGCAAATAAATATATGTATAAATATGCATGACAGGGACATTATGCTGTATACCAGAAACTGACATATTGTAACCAACTATACTTCAATTAAAAAAAAAAAAAAAGAAAGCAAAGTCAAGGGAGGTCCCTTTGCACATGAATAAGGCATGACAAGGGTGAGCTTGCAGGGAGGGCTGAAGAATGAAGGCCAATAATTTAATCTACTACATTTTTCTATTTTTCAAATTTGAGATCTCCATTGCTACAGGCATTTAGGTACTACATCAAGAAATGCCTTCCTAACTGAAAAAAGTTAATCAAATCTAAGTCATTGGTATGAATATTTTAATAGCAAATCTATACTAATTTGTCTATTTTAAATGAATTTTTTAACCAAAATTATACTACATATATCTATATGTATTTTTATACATATATGCATATATATAGTGATGTTCAACTGTACTTTCCTTAGAAATCACTGTACTAAAACTCTCAGAATTATAATTGTTTTAAGTGAATCACAAAATGCTAAAGTGAAAATATTTCTAGTTTGATAACATTTTACAGACTAATAGTAGCTTGTACTAAATGACACATTAGCCAGTAGCTTGCCTATTAGGAAGTGACAGGGCTCAAAAAGACTTATTTAGCAGTATATCTGTTTTCAGTCAGAAAAACTTCAGTCACAGAGATGACTCAGCCCAAGCTTGTGACAGGATGGGTAAACTGAAGAATTCCTTCCTTAGCATCAATGTAAAACAAGGCATTATTGCTTAAGTGATCTCAATTTTACGCCTTCTTCAAAGCTCACTAAAACTCTGTGTGGATGAGTTAAGGAGAAATTACGGTTCTTTTTATTTTCCGCCTCAGGGTGTCCTCTTTTATTGTCTGATTGATTTGATGCCAGATTTTTAAGATAAACAAAACCAGCTGAAATGCCTAGTAGACACAAATTTAAGGCTCTCCTCAGACGCAAAAAAACCTGATAAGTATCTCACGGGAGGTTTCTTGTCTATAGCTAGAGAAGAAGTAACTGTTTCTAGAAAAATGAAAGTGAAGAACGCTGAGAAGGTTCAGATGCTGAGATCATGGACAAGGCCAACCCTGACCTACAACAATGATCTTTCATTCTGAATCCCCAGGGAGAATTGTGAAAGTATCAACATAAACCCGTAAGTAAACACTACTGAGAAATAACTCAGGACACACAATCACCTGCACAGAAAAGTAAAATAACATATACATAAAATAACTTCCTATACGTTGGAAATTTGTTTTAAAACAAAATGAAATAAAACAATCTCCACAACTTTTTGTGAAGCTAAAAAATGAGACTAATTGCTCCTTTTTAATGAGAATCTATTTGTTTGCCTCCTTATTAGAGCTGTGAATGAAAAATACTCCGAACCGTATCAGTAAACAAAGAATGCTGAAGCCATCAAGTCATCAGTGGCTGCCGCCACCCCCCAGGGAAGACAAGCCTGCAGCCCAGCCTCTGCAGCCACTCACAATGGTGCACCCTGAGGGGACTCAGAATAAGAAAGGACAAGATACTGGCCCTAGATAGCTGGGTGCTTGTCAAAGGAATGAATTCAATGAGCCCAAATGTTTGCTTCCTCCCATATGTAGAAAAGCGCTAAATTCTTTAACTTGAGATGCCTGGTTTTCTTTAGTTAACAAGTAATCTTTTAAAGTTCCAACTACCTGGTCTTTGTTGTAAAGCTCCTATATATCCTATCTCCTCTCCTTCCTTTTTGGAGCATTCCCTCAGAGCGATCTGAGAGGCTGTCATCCCGGCTCGAGTCCTCCCACCAAATAAAACATAACTCTCAACTTTTAGAATGTGTATTTATTTCAGTCACCAGAGTTAAGAGATTAAATACCCAACATCACATATCTTAGAAGATTGACTTCTCTCTGTCCATTTTTCCTGTCTAATGTGGGTATTTACTATGTATGTTCTTTGGACTGTATGGTTTGAGAAATGTCACCAATAAAATTAATGGAAAATTGTGGCTGCAGAGAGCTAGCAAGAGTGTAATTACCAGGGTCTACATTCATCAGATTTTGTTAAATTGAATAGATTATAAATATTCACTCCATTTTCCCTTATTTTTATATCATATAAGTAATACCTGTATCTACCTCATTGTTAAAATATCAAAAAGAACATAGAGTTAAAAAAAAAAAGAAATACTCTGTTTTGGTATGGAAAAAGTGTTAGATAAAATTAAATATTCATCCCTAATTTTCAAAGAAGAAGCTCTTCAAGTAAGAATTAAAGGGAAGTCATTCACCTAATATAGGTTGTGTATCAAAAATCCATAACAAACATTATTCATTGTATGAAAACTAAGAAGCATTCCCTTTAGTACTCACTCTCCCTGATTCTTTTCAACATTCTAAAAAATTCAGTAAGAACAAGAAATAAAACTGTAATAATACAGAGATATAGAAAGTTCACAGATGGTATTGTGAAGGAAAAGCTGGGCTGGTCTAACAAGATAACTCACAAATCTAAGTATTGGAATACTGACCTGAGTTCTGCTGGACTAACTTGTAAATCTAAGTTAATTAGTGTTGGTTTGCTGTTCATGTTTTTTTGCTAACCAGCTGGATTTTCAAGATATATATCTGGCTTTGGAATGTTGGTTTGCTGCCTCCCCGCCTCCACTTTTGTGATAATGATGCTGCTAAAGCTGTTCCATGCCTATTGGCCGAATACCCCAAGCTTGTACTTTACCCTATAAAATCTCATGTGCATGTCTTGGAGGTGCTCAGAGCTTCGGAGCAGAAGCCCCTCTGAGCCCGCCGGCGTAATACATCTGAGTACTCCAACCCTCCGAGTGGTGCTTGTTTCTTGGCTGGCCTGTCGTTTCCGTAACAGTATGATTGTCTAAAGACTGTCACTTACAGACAAACAGGTCATAAACTGACCAAATCTAGGAAGCACAGTTCAGTTTGAAACCTGCCTTAGTTTATTAGGGTTGCTATACAAAATACTGCGGACTGGATGGCTTGACCAACAGAAATGTATTTTCTCATATTCTGGAAGCTAGAAATCTGAGATCAAGATGTTGACAGGGTTGGTTGCTTTTGAGACCTCTTTCCTTTGTTGTCTTCTCCCTGTGTCTTCACATGGTCTTCCCTCTGTGCATGTCTGGCCTAATCTCATCGTACAAGGATATCATTCATATTAGGTTAGGCTCACCCTAATAACTTCCTTTTAACTTGTCTCTTTAAACATCTGTTGTGTAAACACAGTCACATTCTGAGCTACCAAGGATAGGACTTCAATATATGAATTTGGGGGGGGGAGATATAATTCAGCCTACAACAAAACCCAAAAGATTTCAAAGACAAATTATTAGTATTAATAAAAGTTTAACAAAGCTGTTGAATATTTTTTAAATGTCATTAATGATAAAAATATAAAGTATCTAGAAGTCAATCTGACAATAGATTTACATGACCATTATGTAGAAAACAAAGAAAGAATTAATTTGTTCAAAACTGATGCTGTTTCCTACAATATTTACAATAGCCAAGACATGGAAGCAATCTAAATGTCCATTGACAGACGACTGGATAAAGAAGTTAGTGTGTGTGTATGAATAAAATTATGCCATTTGCAGCAACATGGATGGACCTGGAGATTGTCATACTAAGGGAAGTAAGCCAGAAAGAAAAAGAAAAATACCGTATGATATCACTTATATGTAGAATCCTAAAGAAAGGCCAAAAATGAACTTATTTACAAAACAGAGGCTGACTCACAGACATAAAAAACAAACTTATGGTGACCAGAGGAGGAAGGGGATGAGTAGGGATAAATTGGGAGTTTGAGATTTGTAGATACTAACTACTATATATAAAATAGGTAAACAAAAAGGTCCTACCATATAGCACAGAGAATTATATTTAATACCTTGTAATGCCATATAATGAAAAAGACAACGAAAATAAATAAATAAATATATATATATATGTATAACTGAATCACTATGCTGTACAGCAGAAATTAACATGATGTTAGAAATCAACTATACTTCAATTAAAAATAAAACTGATGCTGTATAATGTCTCCTCTAAAGCAATACAGAAAACCAGCTATACCAAGTTCAGGCAATCACTTTGGTAGAGTACTAAGGTTACAAATCTGGTTACTGGGCTTCCACACCACACAGGGGAAACTTAAAAGCATAGACCCCAGCTCTCCGTTCTCAACAGGGGAGACTTGTGTTCTACCTACCATGAATCTACTGATATGGAAGAAAAGGGTGGGTGTCAGGTTTGGACTGTTGGAGACCAACCCTAATCACATGAGGAGAGTGGGTGTGTCTTCCTTAGTCATGCAACTTAAACCTGAGAACTCAAAGGCCAAGGACCTACCTTCAGAGTCTGACATGTGGCAAATTAGATCCTGTGCTCTGTTGCAAAGCAGTGTAACATAATTTCACATTATGTACCTCCATCTACATACTTACTTTTCTCTCTGTCTACCTGTCTATTTACTTTTGGGCATTGGTGCCTATAATTAGATTAATTAAATTCCACAATTCATGACACACTAACATAATGGGTATATTGATACATACATGGCTTGCTATTTTATTTATTTATTTTTATACATTTATTTATTCACTTTAATGCATATAACAACCATAAGCCCAAATCCATATTCAAGTTGTAGAACATTACTAAAATTTTCTGCTACCTATTTTTTCTTTCCCATCCTATTCACCTATATCTTGCCTTCCACAGAGAGAACCACTTTCCTGGTCTTTGAATTTATTATTCTTCTGGTTTCAAAAAAGAGTATTTGTTTGATACTGTATGTAGTCTTCTGAAAGTTGCTTTTACCTTTCAGCTATTACTAAGATTTATCTGTACTGTGTTCATAGCTTTAGTCTTAACAAAATTTTAAAATATGAAAATAGTAAGTGTGGATCAGGATGTGAAGCAAGAATAAATCTACTAAACTGCTTATAGGTATGTAGATTGTTAAAATCACTTTGGAGAACAATTTGACATAACCAGTATAGTCAAATGTTTGACAAATTTGTGACCTGGTATTCCATAACTAGATTTATAGTCTAGAGAAATTCTGACATAGATACATAAAAACATATTCACAAGAATGTTAATGGAAACCATTTATTAAATGCTAAAAATTAGAAATATCCAAAATATCCTAATTTCTCTCTTCAGTAGAGAAAAAAAATCAATGAACTAAAGCTATATATAAATATGGATGAACCTACAATTAAAATGTTAAGTATAAAAATCAAGATGTTGAAGAATACATACAAAATATAACATATAAATATATAGAACTTTTAAAAATACAAAGCTATATTACATGATACACACACACACATACATACACAAATGTATGACAAAGACATAGAATGATAAATAACAAATATAGAATAGCTACAACTTGAGGTCAAAGGTGACCTTGAAAAGTTCATAGAGGTGTCAGCCGCTTTGACAAATTGTTTTTTTTTATTGTTTAATCTGGATGCTGGGTTTTAAAAAGGTTGCTTTATTATGTTAAATATATTTTCATAAGTTAAGTATGTAATAATGTTTCATAATAAAGCAATACTTGGAAACATTCTAGTGGAATTTTTTTCATTCGTTGAGCCTGACAAGGTTTGAATTTGCATTTTTAATAGTCTCAGTTTCCTCAATCAAACAGCAAAACACAAAATTAGATCCATTTAATAAAAAATTTTATAATCAAAACGGTGCTAGAAGTATGGATCCAAAGCACAGACTGCTTTTGACTGTGACAAAACTAAACAATCAATTGTCAACTGAAGACAAATGCTAAGGGCCAAATGAGGAAATAAAAAGATTATTTTTAAAAATTTAGATTTTTACTAGTGGATGCTGGAGGAACATTGGGCTAGCCAAACAAATGGCAATCCTGCTCCCACAGGTGTATGTTTAGTAGAGAAAATAGAGGCAAATTAAATAATCACACAGTTAAAAAGAAAATTAAATTCCTATTTAACACTCCTAAGGAGAGGCATATGTGTCTACAAAAGACATATCCAAGAGAACTGATCAATCAGGATAAATCAGAGAGGTTAGGAATAGTCTCTTGGAGGGAAAGTGCTAAATCAGCTATCTGTAGCACAAATAAAGGAATGAGGAGACATTTCTTTGCAGAGAAAAAAATGAGCTCAACGACCTTGAGTCCAGAGTACAGAGAGCAAGGTCTGTAGTAAAATTGGAGAATATGAGGGGAAAAAATAAAAAAACAGAGAAATTAGTAAATGCTCATTTCAATCTTGATCTTACCTCCCATTGTCAACTCCCCAGTCATTCTCTAAACAGCAATCTTTATTAACACGTTCACCTTTAGTGTTAGAGTAATTATCTGATATAAAGAGACTAAAGAAAGTCGAGTTGTGTAAGACCACAGCATATACATAGCAATAAATCTTGGTAACTGTGAACATCATGAATGTTTGTAAATATTTTCAGCATATAAAATCTGTCTCTGTAATGATATTCTCTAAAACCCAACTGTAGCTTAATAAATGTTGATTTTTAGATCTCATTTTAATTTTTTTTCTCTTTTTGGTGGGTGGAGACTGAAAGAAGCTGGGAAATTGTTCCCTGCTAACATGAAAAGATACAAAAGATAGTACAGTACTTTGAGTCTTTTCTCTATTAAAAGCATGTTATTAACTATCATTTAACTCTGATTTGTCAGACAATAGAACAATTGATATTTTTAATACTCCAGGAAGAATTGTCACTTTATAAAGTTTCTTATTCTGAGGGTCTCAATAGCTTTCTGCATGAACTAAATTATACCAATTTTCACAGTTCAGTGTGTGATGGCATAACAATATAACGTTAAATATCTTTTGGGTATAAGAAAATGACTGTATGGGGATCTAAGAATAAGTAATTTATCATGTATTTTTTTAAAGGAAAATAATGATTAGTTTGAGTCTATTATAACCTTAGGCAGTCTCATTTTCTCAACATCACTGTTCAAACATAAGATTTCTCTAATTTTATGAAAACCACCTGGGACATTACCTTTGCTTCATAAGGGGAAGAAAAAAGGTAAGTATCATAAATGTTTAATAGGACTGAGTACATTCTGTTTTTGCTTCTGCCCTCTCCCCTGATAGTCACCAGATGTAGTAGAAAAAGTTCCAGACCTGTACTTAAAATGAGGTTTATACTCCAGTTTCAACATTCAGGAGCTCTGTTACAGAGGCCAAGATTCTCAATCAGCAAACAATCATAATAATACTTACTTTACAAGATTTTATCTAAGGAATAAAAAAAAAAAAATGGCATGCCATGGGAGCACAACTTGAATCTTCTCGGAAGTAGGGATCTTGTCTTAAGGAGCATTGTATTCTTAGTAATATGTGTGGCACTCCCTTGTATTTAGAATGTGCTAAATTTACATATGAAAAATGAGATCTAATACATTATTGGGATTAACATTTCAAAAAAAGGCTTTGCTTTGTAAGTAATTTGAGGGGATTAGTGAAAAATAGGCCATTTTTCTACCAAAGCTGTTAGGAAATTTCACAGAAAATCTTAAGTAGCAGATTGACTCAGTAGTATATATTTCTCACGTTCTTTTCTGATAAAGCTTAAGGGCATTTTTTATGTCTCTTAAACGTATATGTCTTTGGAAAGAAAATAGCTTCGAATTATGTATTGGACCATGACCGATCATGAAGAGGACTGAATTGGATGCATGCCAACAAATGAAGCATCCTTGGAGAAAAAAATCTATTTTCCTCTGTTTTTTAGTTCTCTTAAGGAAAGATACAAACTCTTAAGAAGTCCTTGGTCTTCTTGATTTTAGAGGAGAATGATTCACAGATACGAGTAAGTGGAATCAATCCTTTTAAACTGACAAATAATGAAAAATCTCATGTATTTCTAAAGCAGAAGTTGCTTCTAATATACATGTAATATTTTGAGAGCCTTGGTATTTTAAAATATTTTAGAAAACTTTTTCATATCTCTCCAAATCATTTGCATATACAGAGATATTAAACTTTCCAAATAGCAGTCATTTGTATTTCAGACAAGTACATAGCAGACAAAATGAGACATCTGGTAGAGTCTATAGGAAAGCATATGAACTTGAGGATCTGAGGAAGATTCACAATAGAAAAGGGTAATACAACAGTAAAAATAAACCATATGTTGCTAATAATTTAGAATGTGAGAAGCATTTTTTAAAGCTGAGCTCTAGTACATATGGATTTAATTTGTTTTCTGAAATCCAAAGTTTACTCTGATTATCAAAGTAAATAAGTTTCTTCATATCTAGTGATACAGAAAGTACTTAGTGACACTGTAAAGGGGCCTCCCATCCATCTGTCCCTTTACTCTGTGAAGAAGAAGGGTGAGCTAGAAAAAAGATGGCCCCAACCGACTAACTTGCCTTGTGGCTTTGTTAAAAATAACCACAGATTTGAAATTCAGTATGCTCTGTTAAACAGATTTTCCACAAAACAATACATTAAAATACTGAAGTCATTAGAATAACAGGTTCTGAAAAATCCTAAAAATTATAAAATCAGTGGTAGAAGGGACCTCGGAGATTTCTATAGCAGCCTTCTATCAGTTGTGGACACCTGACCTCCATGAAAATCATGAAGGTATCTGTTAAAATGCAGATTCTTGGGCCCCACCCCAATCTCCTGAATCAGACTCTCTAACTGAGAACCTAGAATCTGTACTTTTAACAAGTTCTGCAGGAGAATCATCAGACTCCCTCAGGTTTGAGAGTCAATAATGTAGGAAAGTATTGTCCAAGATGGTAGCCATAGACAACTGTGGCTATTAAGTCCTTGAAATATGTCTATTGACATACTTGAAGCATAAAATACACTCCAGATTTTGAAGACTGATAAAAAATAATATCTTAATAATTTTATATTGATTACATGATGAAACTATAATAGTACTGATAAAACAGAGTAATTCAAATATATTATTACAATGAATTTCAATTGTTTTGTTTTTACAATTTTAATATGGCAACAGGAATATTTAAAATTACCTGTATAGCTTGCATCATAGTTCTTTTGGACAGCGTTACTCTCTAGACTACAGATGTTGATAATAATTTCATATCTTTTGTTCAGCTTTACACTGAAGCATTCATATTTTCTTTGTAATTTGTTAGAATCCTTAAGGATATTCACTTAGTTTTCTGTGTGACATCTAAGTACTAAATTGTGTTCTTATTACATAAACGTTATTTGTCATAAATGATATATACTTTACTGTTAACAAAAATAAGTTCTGTAAATAAATTTGATGAAATTTGAATGCATGACTTGAGCAATTACAATAGCTATTAAAATAAGCTACTTTACTAGCAATCACAGTTGACTGTTACTGTGAATGAGACCACAAACTGCTTCTTCCTCATTGCAGTGTGTGTGTGTGTGTGTGTGTGTGTGTGTGTGTGTGCATGTGTGTGGGCACATGCACTTAGTACAGTAACCAACTAGATCATCAAACGAATTCCATATTCCACTGGAGCACACAGGAAGACTACATATCCCAGTCACCCTTGCAATTGTGTGAAAGTCATGTGATGAAGTTCTAAACAATGGAGACTGGTTGGAATAGTGGAAATGGTGGAACCACACTTTCAAATACAGTACATAAAACCCTCCCATCATAATCCTCCATTCTTTTTCCCATCATAAAATGAAATAAAGTTCCAAGGACTTAGAAGAAAATGCTACCACAGAAACATAAGGAGCCAAGCAGAAGCAGAGGACAATGACTCAGAAGAGCCTTCCAAAGAGGAACATTCTTTTCAGATTGTTGAAAAATTTAACAATAAAATAATAATAATAATAGTAATAATAAAAATAGTGGGATAATTTTAGAGTTTTGTAATATAGTTAGCTTACCCTAACAAATAGATATATTTTTAGAATGCTTTCTTTTCCCTTGTAAATGCAAAAAGTAATGTTTAATACTTATCATATTCTTATAATAAAAGAATTGCTTCTTTTAGGAAATGTACAATTCTATAAATAAAAAGTTCATAACAGACTATTGCTTATGTCAGATTGCTTTAGCTCATTTTCATCTTTTCATTAGTAAAATTGCTTCAAATATATCATCTTAAAATACTTTAAATTTAATTATTTTTGTTTATATAGACCAGGGTTTGGAAAACTTTTTTTTTCTATAAAGAGCTACATAGTATATATTTACACTTTGTGAGTCTCTATCAAAACTCATCAACTCTGCTCTTGTTCACAAAAGTAGCCTAGACAGTACATAAACAAATGGGTATGCCTGTGTTCCAATAAAACTTTATTTATAATAACAGGTGGCCAACTATAGCTGTAACTTCACAATCCCCAATATAGACTGTTAATTATTAAATATAAATTTGAAGATGCCGAATACAATTATAATAACACAGCATCTTCCTTCAGCATGCTAAAAATATCACTTATTTTTTACATTACTCAATATTCAATTAAATGTACTTTAGTCTTCCTTGCTTGCTGTATAAATTTTGGTCTTTCAAGAATTCAACAAGAAAAAAACACGTTTCTGTTTACCTACATTGACCACTTTGGATATCAGTTTAGGCTTGTCTTGTTTTTTTACTTGCTTCAGTGATCTCTGTTTCTTTACCTACTTTTAAAAAAAAAATAAGTATTTGAGTAGAATTGACAAGGAAGTATATTAAAGAGATGGAAGAGACAAAAATGCAATTGTGACAGAAAATGATTAATTACCCAAGACAAAAATTTCACACATATAAATTGTCTTGACCAAAGAAATTTCTCAGCAGCTCTTTCTGATAATGTTGGTGCTCTTTCCATTGTATTATTATTTGTTAAATTTTTGAAATGTTTTCCAAGATAGTTGTTCATCAATTTCTGTTTATACATTCTGTTTTTATGGAAGCCTGATTTAGGCTCAACTTCAGTGACTTCACATAATTTTTCTACATTGACAATGTTGTTGAAATAAAACCTTCAAAAAGGAAATAAGTAATCTCTAAGAGAAAAAAAAATAAGGTGTAGCAATGTATTTCCACCCCTTGGCTTTGACTATAAATTAATCAGACAGTGCACAGAGGAGGCAAGGGATGAAAAGTTTAGCTTCAATTGAATGACTTCCTTTAAAGGACTGAAATCTAATTTGGATGAACTTTTGCTTTGTTGTGTCAACTTGATCAAGACAGAAATAAAACAAATATTCACATTAGTTCTACCATTTACATAACCTCTACTGTTTACATTTTATGGAATGTTTAATTTTTAATCACACAGTTTACGTCATATATCAAACAAATGTAGTAAGAATAGAGTACCTCATACATATTTTAAATTAAACTCAATTCTAAGACCAAGAATCTTGTGATACAATTTTAAGTGTTTGCTCTTGTTATGTAATAATAGTTGATCTCATGTTTTCTGTCTACCGTAAAAATGAAGAAATAAGAGAGATGTTCTGTGGTCCATTGATTGTAATCAACATTGCAATAGCCTCATCCACAATTGCAGGTTTAGGTTTTTGTTGCTTCATACCCAGAATGTTCTGGGTTGTATTATCAGCAGTTTCCACTTATGTTTACATACACCTAATAGACCTAATAGAAAAAAAATAATAATTAGCTCCTGGGAAAATATTGTATAATTAAAAATGATGAGAGAGGCCATTGATACCTTGATTCCTGGAGAAAAACAGTTTCCATTTTGTAAAGTTAAAAAGAAGTTTCTTAAAGGAGTCAAGAGTATTTTTCATGAAGTCTTGTAATTGTCCACAGTCTCCAAGAAACTCAGCAATTTCAAGATATATGCCCATCAGTATCTGAACATATTTTTCCTAACAGTTTTGAGAATCCCAATTTCCTTTTAACTTGACACTCCTTACCAACTAGATGAGAGTCAAAACTGCTGCCCTCAGTCAAAAAGGGCTCTATTTTTATATTATAAAATTGAGTAGCCAACAAATTCTGAACTCACTGAAGAACTAAAACAAGATTAAGATATGGTTCACCAAATTGAGGAAGAATATTGCATATTATTAAGAAAGCATCTTATGTTTATTCTTCCTTGGAAATAATTCTGACTCTTTCTGATTAATTGTCCCAGGTTGAATAGTCAAGACACATCAATATTCACTGGAAATTATTTTGGCACTAACAGTCAACTTATTATTTAAAAGTAATATTGGTGAATTTGGAAAAGAGGATGATACGTATAGTTGAAATAATGCTTGCTTTGTTACTAATGCTGTTTGCCTTATTCATTTCAATTCAGTGCTTTTTAATAATATAATAGTTGTATATATCTGTTGAGCACATACCGTGATATTTCTAAGGACGACCTAGGGGAAAATACTGATATTTTTCCATCCATAAGAGAACAAAAATAGACCCAGTCAGCTATACAAATATACAGACCACAAAAAGTACAAGAACCTGATATCAATTTTACGAATTGCAACAAAGTTTCAGAACACTGAGGTATTCGGATTTTATCATTCTTTCACTAGAAAGGCTCATGGATTTTTCTTGTGGCAGGAAGATTCCAAGAAGATCAATTCATCCATCATAGTCTTTCAAGGCTGCCGTGTTTCAGAAGCGCCTGTCCAGAGAGATTGATAGAACTGCTCTGTTCCTGATTTCCTACTGCTCGGCTTCTCTGCCATCAATCTCGCACAACCGAGATGGCTAAGCACAGGGTTAGTGACAGTGTGACACAGTTCAGAGACTCCCTCTAAGACCAAACAGATGGAGTGTGCCCATTCTTTGGAAGAATCCCCTCTCGTCTCCAGAATCTTTAAATAAAATAGCACAGAAATCTTTCTGTCCCTCTCAATCCCTCTCTCTTTCTCTCTCTCTCCCTCATTCTCCTGTTCATTTCCAAACCTCAAAACCCTTTTTTCTGAGTATGTCTAGGCTCTACTAAAAACAGTACTATTTTCCTATTAGTTTGTCCTGTTAATTTATCTTTTAACTTCCCCAATATTTCCCCCATTTAAAACAGAATTCTATATGACAGGAACGAGGTCTTCCACTTACACACACCTACACGAAGCAGCAGTAGATTACGGACAATGAGGGGGCTTTTAACTGTTGAAATATTCATGTCAGAGAATCAGTGTCAGCTTCATGAGTCTTTTAAGAACAGAACTAAGAAATTCAAAACACTATCTTCTTCCCTGGAGAGAGCATGTTTAAATTCTTAATGTCTAGACAGATTCTGCATACGTCACCTTTTAAATTTGCTTGATTTCCTACCCCTTCACTGTATTGGATTATTTCAGTAACAGTAAAAACTACCCTTCTTCTCAATCATTCATTCAGTTATTCTGCATAAAAGTCTTGTGCACCTGTTATGTACCAAGTATTGCAATAAGCATGAAGGCTATAGAAGTGGGCAAAATATGCCTAGTTTCTTCTCCTATAGATTTTATAGTCTAGTCAGTGAACCATACACACATCAAATAATCCCATAGCAGCATTCATGCTAGCTAGCCCTGAAATTGTCAACAATGAATGATGTTGAAACAGAGACCTGATCTAGTGTTGGAAGTGAAGGAAAAGCCTGCCGGAGAAAGTGAAAGGTGAGCTGAGATTTAAAGGAGGGCTAGAAACACTTCTCTTTACTTTTTTCTAGCAATAAATTAGTTGTCATTAATGAACACAGTTTCCATATAATTTGTGTTTCTGGCAGACCCTGAAGTTTACCAACCCCACGTCCATCCTTGTCCCATCGTCTTTCTTGCTGTAGAGACTGGTTTGTTCACACGTTTACCCTCCTGTGTTTGTAGGGAATATGAACGTGAATGTCTAACCCAATTATAGCAATTCTATTCTTGCAAGTAATTAGTCTAGGCATATTATGAACTGTAACCCTAGCCAAGGAGACATCAGGGAAAGTCTTCTGAGAAAATTCTTTATAAGTAGATCTGTTGGAAAAACTTCAGTTTCTGCCTTTGACCTTTGCTGAAGAGCTGTTATCTAAAAGAGCTGTAGCCATTTTGTTACCATAGGCAAGGTGAGGGGGATCTGCTCAGTGGAGGAAGGGAGCGTGGAAAGATGCAGGGAACCCATGTTCTTGTTGGTATTATTTAGCCGTTGGGCTTACTTTGAAGTTCTTGCCTAGTCCCTGGGCCTGTTTTATGAGAAAATAAGCAGTTATTTCTAAGCCTTTGTTTGTTGCTGAAGTCAAAATTACCCCAATTGAAAATAAAAAAAATTCTAAGACTTGGGTTTAGTAGACTAATTATAAAATGATAATAATAGAAAAAAAAGACCTGGAAAGATCCAAATGATGGTTAACTATAGACAGAGACGATGTGCTGGAGGATGGGAGATAAATGACGCTGGTAAGTTGACAAAGAGCATGTATTCATTCACGGCTTTGATAATTAAACATTTTTTAAAAAGAAATAAAGTATAACTTTGCTTGATTGTTACAAAAATTAAATCTTTTCCAGACTTTAGTACACTGCCTTCAATGCCTGACTTATAGAAAATACCCAATTAATGTCTCCATTAATGTTTACTGAGTGAATAAATGAATCAAACCCTTTCAAAATGTCTGGAGATGGGTAAAACCACTTGATATCAACTTTATGAGTAAGTATCATTATTTCCATTTTGCACATGAAAAAATTCAGCCTCAGAGAGACTTAATAAGGGCATAGCTATTGAGTAATAGAACTAAAATTTAACCTAAGATTTTCTTATTTAAACGTCCACTCTATTTTCACAATATTTGACCAGTAATTAACAGAGTAGAATATTTTCCATTTTACTTGTAATCCTACCACTCTTTTTACCAATTCTTTGAACTCCTTAGACTTCTGACTGTTCTTTCTAAAGAGAAAAACAAGTTTCCTCTCTCATTTTACTGTTTTCCTGCATGTTATCAGGGAATATTCTAGCTTTTTTCTTCTCCAAAATGGGGTCTTTAAATCAGCCATATCATAGTCACTTGTTAGACTTGGAAAAAAATATCTCTAGATACCATATAGTGGGTGAACCCAAGAATGTACATTATCTAAAGTCCTAGAGAGACTCAAACATATATACCAAATTTGAATAACCACCATGTTCTACTCAGAAAATATGCTGTTCTAATTAAATAAAATTCACCCATAGAAAGAGGAAGAAGTCCATTAAGAATATAAAAAATATTTATGGCTATATAAACTCGCATAAAAATAAATGTACCTATTTCTTAATATTTCAAACAAATAACTTGACTCTCAAGAAAACACATGGCCTTTCTGTAACATATTTATTTCATCAAAAGTTGATTTAAAAGTAATGAATTTTTATCTAATTAAATTATACTACCAAAATAAATTTGTTCAAGCTAAAAACTAATTTATATGAGTCTAAATTTTCTTTAATAACAAGTGCATTTAAATTAAAGCAAATTGTAGTTGGCGATTTGGCCTGGTGCAATCTTTTTAACAGGGTCACAGCACAAATAATGTGTGATAGTAAAAATCAAAGACTGAAAAGTGAAGCTACTTCTTTTTTTAAATAGGTAATAACAATTAAGCCTTTGGAGTGCTCAGGAATTCTGTGGTCAGGAAAATAAGAATATGTGTGAAATGCAAGTAGATGCTGTTCCAGAATCCCCAATGTTTTGATCTTTAACCAATCTAAAATTTACATAACTCATATTAACCATTCTTTTCCTAAATGAGCAATAATTTGCATTTAATAAGCTATTTCTCAACATGCTTCCTGATGTCTGATTTCTCTAGTTAGTAAATACCTACAGAAGACAAGAAATGCATTAATTCATTTATGTAGACCTCTATTGAGTATCTACCACATCTCAGGCACCATTACAAGCACAGACTGTACAAAGTTTAGTACAACATTGTGGACAGAGGCAAATGCATGTGTAAATACAAGGAACCAAGTTTTGAGGATCGTAAATAGCTTGACAAAGTCATATGGTGGAATTAGGTTGGAGAAGGAAGCCGAGTGAAATCATCAAGAGAATTTTTACTGTTTAAAGACTTAGAGCTTTACTTTGAAAACTGAAGAGATTCTAAGAAGTATAGTGACTTTGAGAGGCCCAATGATATGAAATTACTCAGACTTAAAGATTAGATTAGATTAGAGTTTATATCTTTATCCATTTCTTCCTCATGGCCAGTGAGTTAATTAACTAATTATATGCCTGGGGAAAGTTATTCCACTCTTCCATTTTGATATTTACAATTTATTGATTCTCAAAACACGTCCCCAAAGAGACCTGTTGTTCCGTACAGCCTTTTCAAAGCTCTCTGTATGGATAAACATGAAAACAACCACACAAAACACATCTCCATTTTTATCTACTTTACATACAGGGCTTTAGGTATGATTAGATTTACACAGAAGTATTAACTACTTTGGACCAGATACACTCTAGAGAGCTCTACTATCATAAGATATCATGTCTGTGATTCTAATGCCATATCCATTAGCATCTAGTGTCTGATAATCAGGAGAGTGCTTGAAGCATCTAGTCAAGGACGTTATTCTTCCCCAAATGAATTACTTAGGACTCTTTTTTGCAAATGACAAAAAACCACTTGAATTAGTTTTAAAACATAAAGAGTGATCAGTGGCTCACTGAGTTGGGAAGGACAGAGGCAGAGCTGGCCTCAAGCAGATCTAGACCCTAGGACTCAGATAACGGCATCCGGTTCCCCCATCCTCCACCTTCTCCAACCCTGTCCCAGCTCTATTTCCTTGGAAGTTGACCACACTTCCTCTTGGTACAATTAAATTTTCTCCAGGCCGAGGAGATCTTGGCCAAAGGCAGTTCAAGGTTTCCATTGTCCAAGTTGGGAAGTCAGTAAGAGGGAAGGTGAGAGCTTCAATTTCTCTGCACTTGCGCCTGAGTTCCAGAGAAGAAAAGCCTGACTAGGTTGGTCCTGGGTCATTTGTCGAGGTCAGATATTCATATTTGTAGCCGATAATTGCCAACCAAATGAAACACATACACAGTTTCTGTTACAGTGAAGCACAAACACTAAGCAGAAATCTCACAACTGATCGTAAGACAAGAAGTGAAGTGATCAAAGGTCCCCTTATTTTAATGCCTGCCAGCTTAAAGAGACTGAGAAAGAAAGCCTTAGCATGTGCTCGTAGCACAATTAAGATGATTTCCCAATTTTTTTTTTCAACCTATATTCTTAAATACATTTGATTCTTGGATTCACATCATTAGAGTTGTTCTTAGGACCACTGATTCTTTTCTCCCAGCTTGGTTTTCCACAGAAATGTGCTCGTTTATTCATTAGACACCTGGGATGCTGTGATCAACAACAACAACAAAGCCTGAAAGTTCTAATGCTTTATGCAGAGCTTATCTCCCTTGGTAGAGACACGCACTGCGCAAGTAAACCGCACAGAAGCAGTACAATTTCATGCAGTGGTAAGTGCTGTGAATGAGATGAAGCAGGTTAAAAGGTAGAACATGAGAAAGTAAGGGCAAGGACAGCTGCCAGGAAAAATCTTGAAAACCTAAAAAGAGAGCATCCATGTAAAGGGAAGAGTAGGAGCTGAAAAGTTTAAAAGGGGAAGTCTGCCTTTTTTATGGGACAGGACAAACGCCCAAGAGTCTGAAACAGAGCGAACTGGATCAGGAGCGCATTGAGTGAGTGACAAGAGAGACCAAGTCAAGCAGCCCTTGTTAAGCCACAGTAAGAATGCTACATGTGATTACAAATGTAGCCAGAAACCATCGAACGGTTTTATGCCAGAGAGAGACATGATTTAGCTTCAAGAGGATCTCTGGTTGTTGTATGGGGAATAGACTGTGAGGGGTTAAATATAGACTCAGAGAGACCAACTGGGAGGCAATTGCTGTAAATCATGTGACAAATGATGGTGGACTGGTGGCTTGGAATAGAGTGACAGAGTGGAAGTGGTGAGAAAGAATTGAATTTGAGATAGATTTGGAGGGCCAGAGTGACAAGATTTGCTGATGGATTGGGTACAGGGTTTGAGGGAAGGAAAAAAGAGGAACAAAGATGACTCCTAGGTTTCTGACCTCAGAAAACGAGTGCAAGGAGAAGCAGAAACAGTTACCTAGGTTGTGAAGCCCTGAGCCTAACCTGCAGCTCTCAGTCCAGTCTTCAGGCAAAATTTTCAACTAGGGTAAATACAATCGTACACAAAATAGTTGCTGAAATGATCATTGCAAGAGTACTCTTCAGGAATTTCAGATAAATTCCAAAGACTGTTTATGAAAACGCTATTTCTGGTATGCACAACTTAGAAGTGCTGTTTTCAGAAATTCTGGTTCTGCTCTTCTAATTGTTTATCTTTGTTTAGCATTTGTTGGTTTGATTGATAGTGATTATTTTTGAATTTTCAGCATGTGGTGACTATTTTTCACTGATTTATTTGGCAGCATGTCAACGCTTTGATTAAATTCCCACTAGTTTTTCTACAAATATGTTCTTCTAATTTAAAAAGACCTCAATAAGGTGGTTATTTACAAGCATTCCACTTTATAGTAGCCTCTGGGCATTTTAACTAGTGTATCTATCCAAAAATGAAATGCAAGTTTTAAGACAAAAACAATACTATATCTGAGAGAAACTTCTCATATAAAGTCATCCTTGGAAAACCAATAAGAAACATCTAAGATTTCAAGCACACACCAAGCTCTGAGTATAATATTTGACATTACTTTTATATTTGATTGACAACATTCTATCTCCACAGCCTTCATTTCAAATGCTTCCTGTTGGGCAACAGTTCTGAGCGACAACATGATTTAATCAACCGGGCTTTCCCATATAGGAAGCAGTAAAGTTCCAAGGAATTGACAGCGACCTGCAAAGAGGACAATAGCATCTCCTCACCTGAGCAAAACAGTCTCAACTTTTATTGTTTCCCAACTAAGATTCTTAAACCCATTGGGATAACCCCAGGTGAGATAGACCCTTGCCAAAAAAAAAAAAAAAAAAAAAAAATCAGCGTCCATTCAATTACTAAAAAGCAAATCATCGTAATTACCTATAATTTCTTCTGAAGTCACACAATTGTAAGTGGAAGACATAATGAGTGCATGGGTTTGTCTTGCTTGGGAACCGGGACATTTTTTTCCCTCCAATTTTTCCATTTTGGAATGGGAATGTTTATGCTATTCCTGTCCCATCACTGTATTTTGAAAGTAGATCTGGTATTAGAAGTTCACAGATGGAGAGGAGTTTTGCCGCAGGATGAACTGCACCCCAGTTGACTGCAATGATTTAGAGATGAGACTTTGATGGTGGGACATTGAGTTGATGATGTTTAGATGAGATTTTGGACTGAGAGTTGATGCTGAAATGATTAAGACTTTTAAGGATGTTGGGGTAGGATGAATGTATTTTGCAAATGGGAAAAGTATGATTTTTGAGGAGGCCAGAAAGCAGACTATTATGGGTTAAATTTTGTCTCCTCCAAAAAGATACGTTGGCTCTTAACCTCCGGGACTCCAGAATGTCATCTTATTTGGAGATAGGCTCCTTACAGGGGTAATCAAGTTAAAATGAGGTCATTAGGATGGGCCCTAATCCAATATGACTGGTGTCCTTATAAAAAAGGGGAGATTTAAAAAATTTTTAGATTCCAAACATTTAAACATAATCCCTTAACCAAGCTCTGATTAATAAGAATGATCATATTTTAGCCACATTTGATTCAAAAGTCTAAAAGAATAGAAAAGTGGTATCCATACTGCTTCTTTTCTTCACAGAGTGCCTCTGATTCACATCAGAGCCGTCTGTAACATAATCCTGAGAGCATATATCATATCCCTGAAGTTACCTTCAAAGAAGTTCAAACTAAAATGTAACACATATTTGTAAAGCTCATACTATGTGAAACATTCTCTTAATATGTTTAACACAACCAGATATAACCTCAGAGAGCTCAAATGGAGGAAGTGAATACATGATTATAACTAAACAGACAGGTGTAGGTTTTCCTGAACCTCCACATCAATCCTGAGATGCCTCTTATATCAAAACCAGTCTCTATGGAATTGCATCCCCTAAAGCACTTCAAGTATATATCCAAGGTTAAATTGAGAATTATATAAAGGGAATTGCCCCTAAATATCATAGTGGCAAAAAAAAAAGTCTGAGGATAATAATAAGTTGAAACAGTTAATTAATATAGACTCTACCATGTGGACATTTCTAAGCAATATTTTGGTGCTTCTATTCAATTCACGATGTAATGGAAATAAGTAGTAGTAACATTCTAAAAAATAAACCTGCCAAATTCTGCTGATAAGGGGGTGGAAGAACAGGAAGTCTCATTCATTGCTGGTTGGAATGCAAATTGGTAAGCCACTTAGGAAGAGTTTGGTAGTTTCTTAAACAGAAAAAAAAAAAAAAAGGTAAACTTCTAGCTGTTTATCCAAGTCATGTTACAAATATCACAATGAAGATACAGAATATCTCCATCACACCCTCAAAATTCACTTATGTGTCTTTAAACCAATTCTCTCCCATTAACCCCAGACACTGGCAGACATGGACCTGAGTTCTGACTGGTCATAAGTTTTCTCTTTTCTAGGCTGTCATGAAAATGGAATAAAATATATAGCCTTTTGCTCTGGCTTCTCTTACTGGGCACCATGTCTGTAAGATTTCATCATGTCTGCCCTTTATTGATTCTACTGTTACCCTCAGGACACCACAGGCTTCCGTTTCTTCCAGTGGTTGATTAAAGGCACTTCCCTTGCGCTTAGGGTCGCAGCTGGGAGGCTAATGGGTTTAGTTCCTCTCATTAGTCTGCCTGCTTCCCCTTCAGCCGTTCCTGCGCCTCTGTGCCGCAAAGGAGCTCCTTCTCCATGTTCTCATACCTCCCCTGGTGGTAGTGTGTGGATTTTTGTCATAGATGTGCAGAAAGATAAAATGAGGCAGATTAACAATTTCAAGAGTCTATGGGAACAAACATCAACTGGAATCTGGCGGCGCCAAACCAACAGCAGTAGGAAGAGCTTCCCGCCCTGAGCTCGGAGCAAGGCTTCCATAGAGGAGGCTGGAAGCAAAGCAAAGGGACTCTCTGGCTGTAGCTTACGCGATTGCCTTATCTGGGGAAGTCTGGTTGGCTGTTTGTGATTAGCTGTTCTTCAGTTTCCCCTTCTCACATTCCATTGACTTGACTCTGCCTTGGGTTTCGGCTTGCTCAGTCTAACGTCTTGTTTAATTACTTTACCGGTTCTAGGTTTGTCGCGGAGGTCGATGGGATTCTGTTTTGTTTTTTTTTTTAATTGAACTCTATAGTTGATTTACAATATTGTGTTAATTTCAGGTGTACAGCAAAGTAATTCAGTTTTATCTATCTATACACACATGTATGTACATATATATTCTTTTTCAGATTCTTTTCCATTATAGGTTATTATAAGACATTGAATATAGTTCCCTGTGCTATACAGTAAATCCTTGTTGTTTATCCACTTTATATATACCAGTATCTTTTAATCCCATACTCCTAAATGATCTGGTGGAAGTCCCGTTTTGTCTTTTCCTGCCCCAACCTTGGGCTCTGTGCAAAAGGCAGGGCTTTCTCACTGGTACTGCCCACTTTTCCTGTAGCAGCTGAATCCTGCCTGTAACCTGTAATTGCTCAAGGCTGAGAATTTCCTGCCCAAGAGATTGTATATCTTCTTTTTCAGGAAGCAATAAATCATTATACACTGGGAGCAAGAGAATGTTTTATCTACTAACTGGTAGGTTAAGGCTTATTAGGGGAGGATTTTCAGCGAGAGTGGGCGAGTTTTTTCTCTTTTTTCCAGCAGCCACTGACCGTGTCCTCCACACTTGGTCCAATCTTTGGAGTCCCATATCTCCCGTCCCGCCCCTAGTCTTTCCCATGAGCACCTGGCAGAGGGTGGTAAAGAACTTGAGAGAGAAGGTGAGTCACTTTTGTGCTTTGGGCCTCAGCTATTCCAAAGTGGTGTTCACTTGGTAGCCTTGTAACCTTAGCTTTCTGATGGGTTCAAGAAAAGGTATGCTTTTGGTGATTATTTGACATTTTCTTATTAATGATATGTAAGCAACATTTTTTTGTAGATTTCTTCATCCTAAGTGGAAGCGGAAATAGGTACATTTGTACAGCCAGCCTGGGGATTTTCTGCAGACGCTGCCCTATTTTAGGTAATACTCATTGCTGCAGGCTGCTTGCCATGAGCCAAGAATAGATCTTACATGAAAGGATTATTTGTGATCAAAGATCAAAATGTAATTAGTCTTTTATGCTAGTCATAACCCTTTTGAAATCATCTGTCAACAGGATAAAGTTTAATAAATAGCATCATTATGAATAACAGCGAAACTGAGAGATACCAGAGCAGTCGGTGAATGTTCTGGGTGTCTCTTACGTTACTATCTATCACACACTTATTTATCTGTTGCTTCATGCTTGTATTCTTGTCCAGTTTGCCTATTTGTACATCACTTCAGTTTCATCTTCTACTTAGATTTGAGCAATCAAGATACAGCTAAAAAATAAGTATAATTTTTAAAGGCTATAAAATTGTGAACTTTATTATCTTATCCATATAAAAATGCAGAGAAAACCAAAAGGAACTATTTCAAAATGTTCTTATAGGGACCTCTAAATCTCAGAATTTATTTTATAGTTACTGTTTTCTTTTCTTTCTTTCTCAATTATGTACATGGAACATATTACTATTAATGGAAAAATATCCTAAAAATTCAATTTATCCTTCTATCTAATATCCCCTCCCAAAGTCTGACTACAAATTCCAAATCAGTATAGAGAAAGGATTTTTTCTTCACCAACTTCTTTCTCATCATTTTTCCTTTTTACTGTGGAAACTCAATTGCCTCAATCTTTGAAGCCTGTTACTTTTTCTCTTCTCCATTGATAGTCTCACAAAATCCCAATATTTTAATCATTTGTTTCTATGTCCACAGCACATCTTTTCAACTGTACATTAATATCCTTTTTTCTCTCTGTCTACACTTAAGAGGAGAAGTAAATATCTAAGGTATTTGCCTTAATGTTGCTTAGATTAAAATTTAGAGTAAATTAACTAGAGTTATAACTTTAGGATAAACAGCTCATCTTTATAATTGTCTTTAAATATGTAGACAAATTTCTTAATTAAGAGTGCTTCTTCTTCCAGACAATTATATTATTGTCTAAGAAGTTACTACTATGAATGACTACATTTAAATATTATTCTTTTTTACCAGGGTTGCAAATTTTCCAAATTTCTTTTTCCTATTGATCTGGTTATGTCACTTTCTCTGCTAAGTACTTTAATTGCTTGATTTATGCTCCATGAAAATCATCTAATAACCCTACCAAGCTGTGTATTTGTTGTTGGTTTTCTTAAAACTCTGTTCCTAGTCTCTTACCTTTCTCTTAGACAGTTTTTTGATGCCTGAGAGTTCTTCCATAATGTCCCTTCACCTCATCAACTTCTACCCTCTCACAAATAATATTTTCATTTAAAAATAACTTTCAAAATCTTTCTCATATAACAACAACAACAACAACAACAACAACAACAACAACAACAACAAATTCATGGGAAGAGCATAGTATTAGGTCAAAGAGCAAATGGTTAGCCAAGGTCATCTTTTAAGGCTTCATGATATGTTGCAGTTTCAAAGTGTCAAGTCGAACAATCAGAGAGACTTTGTCAGTGATCTTAATTATCGTCAGGCTTCTTCTCTCCTTCTTTCCCATGTTCCCCACTTTTGTGTGTGTGTGTGACCGCCCAGCTTTACATGAAATTCCGCACTGAGGCATGGACACTTGGCTTCCACCCTGACATTGTCTGGCAATCCCTAACTGTGGAATCTCCTGAATCAGCAACAATACTTACGCCACCCTCTGCCGTATTGTTCTGGGACTCCTGAACTCATAACCAAGCCCAGAACCTACTGACTTGAAGGATGCATCTCTTCCTTTCACTGATCCTTTCACTGATCACATCCATAAGATTGAACATCACTTTGGATCCCCCCACCACCAAGTGCTAATTAATAATTTTATCTAAAATAGTAATTCTTTTCAAAAATAAGACTTACCCCTGAGCCCTAGGATAGGGACTAAAGACCTCCAAGCCAAGGAACAATCTCCAGGACAATGATCATCAGCCTAATGGGATCCCAAATAGCAAAACTCAGCCCTCTAGAACTCCCTCACTAAGTCTGTGTACCCCTGCCTGTTCCCATTAGGGTAAGCTATGCAATGCTGAAGATCACATGGAGACCCTTATTCCCCAGTAACTGAGATTGAGGATGCATATATAAGTAACATGTAGATATGTAAGGCACTGAGAACATTCTTATAAAAACAAGTGGGTAAAGTAAAATTGGAATCTAGCTCACAGTATGAGTTTTTGTGTTGTCTGTCTCAATAACAAGTTGTAAAGCCCTGAGGGGGCATTTATCACTTTCAGGTTATTTCCTTTTAAGCAAAATGAAAAGTTTGGACTAGATGATATTTATAGCTTCCATTAGATCTAATATTCCTCAATCATTTTATATAATTTGAAAACTTGTGAAATAGACATATCACATGAAGATTGTTCCCATTATTGAAAGACTTTAGCAAGGAGTTAAGAGTAGTACTTTATTGAAAAAAATAAAAGTTTTGGGGTCATATAAACCTGGGTGAAACACCTGCTTTACTACTTACTAATTGTATGATTTTTTGATAAGTTAATAATTATTCTAATCATAGTTAGTGAACTTATAAATACAGATCAAAAAGTACTTCAGGGTTATAAAGATGAAATGAAATCATCTTTCTAAATTCATCTTATATGATACCTGGTGCCAAGAAGGCACTAATATATGTTAGGCTTATGTCTTGTCTCTTTTTTCCCTCACCATTTATGAAAGGAATCACATAAGCCATCCAGGCTTTGGTGTTTTGTTATGGCAGCCTGAGCTGACCAATACCAAATTCCATCCAAAAAAAAAGACTCATTTTGGAAGACTGAAGTCAATAAAAAGCCCTGCTATTTGACTGCTTTAAATGTATGCATTTAAGTGAGAAGATTTTTATGTAAATAAATGAAAGTCTGGTGTTGTCATAGGAGCTTCCAGTTGAATGTTATCAAATACAAGACTTCCCTGAGTGTATTTATTTCCCTTTTGCAATTAAAAACATTTTAATTCTCCTCTTGATTTCCTTTATCTACAACAGAGAAAGGGAAAATGACAAAGTAAGATATAAACCAAGGCACTAAATTACAACACACACACATATCATGAACAAAAGAGTACAGTTTTCAGACTCTTTTAATTTTTTTTACCAAATGTATTCACAAAGCTCTCTCAATATTAAAACATCTATGTATCACAGCTGAAGAAGAATGTTGACTAATTTGTCTCTGCAGAGAAGAACACTTATCTAATCATAATTTATAGTTTTGTTTACCTTTCTACTGTGAAAGCTAATTACTTGTCTAAGTGTTTCTGCCCTATTAAGCCACTGGTGAGTGAAAATACAATTTAAATTTTATGTGTGCTTTCAGTCACAAGTTTTATACCTCTCATTAGGGAATCAAATCCCTTCAGGACTTTTGTGAATGAATATCACTGAAAGAACTAAACTTTTTTTTTCTTAACTTTTAAATCATGGCCAACAAAGGCTGCAATGAGCACCCAAAAAGACAAAAACTCAAGTCACTTGATTTACAATAACTCAATTGTGTGACCAGGATAGCAAGATATTAGCTTCCTCGTGTAAATAGCTCTGTTTGAAATGAATCAACAGATTTTTTTTTTCCTGTTCTGTTACCAAATGGCTTGTGGACTATCTTCAGTAATTAAAAACAACCCCTGTTTCAGTATTCCTAGACTATTCCCATGTGTCAAATCAACTAAAATTTCCAGACTAGGAACTGAAAATAGAGAATTGTGAAAAAAAGAAGCAAATATCAAACAATTTAAATCCTTACTTCTGATCCTTCTCTTCCCAACTTAACTCTATTTATTAATTAGAAATAAATGTGCTATAGCAGATTCAGACATACAAAATTTCAGCACCAGATGATATCACAGATAAATTCTACCAAACATTTAAAGAAGAGTTAACAAGTTTCTTTCTCAAACTATTCCAAAAAATGTCAGAGGAAAGAATGCTTCCAAACTCATTCTAAGAGGTCAGCATCACTCTTAGAAAGTTACTGTCCAATATCACTGATAAACATAGATGTAGAAGTATTTAACAAAATATTAGCAAACCAAATTCAATAACACATTAGAGGAATTATACACCATGATCAAATGGAACTTATGGTAGTAATGCAAGGATGGTCCAATATCTGCAAATCAATCAGAGTGATGCATCACATTAACAAATTGAAGAATAAAAATCATATGATCATCTCAATAGATGCTGAAAAAGTTTTTGACAAAATTTGCCATCCATTAATGATAAAAAGTCTTAACAAAGTGGGTATAGAAGGAACATATCTCAACATAACAAAGGCCATATATGACAAGCCCACAGCAAACATCATAATGAATTGTGAAAAGCTTAAAGCATTTCCTTTAAGATTAGGAACAAGACAAGGATGTCTACTCTCACCACTTTTATTCAACATAGTATTGGAAGTCTAAGCTACACAGCATTCAGAGAAGAAAAAGAAAAGGGAACCCTAGTACGCTGTTGTTGGAATTGTAAATTGATACAGCTACGGTGGAAATCAGTATGGGGTTTCCTCAAAAAAACTTAAATATAGAACTGCTATAGGATTCAGTAATTCTACCTCTGGGTATTTACCCAAAGAAGACAAAAACACTCAATCAAAAAGATATATACACCCTTACATTTATTGCAGCATTATTTACATTAGTCACTGATAGATGAATGGATAAATATGAAATGGTATATCTATACAATAGAATATTACTCAACCATAAAAAAGAATGAAATCTTGCCACTTGCAACAACATGGATGGACACAGAGGGTGTTACAGTCAGTGAAATAAGTCAGACAGAGAAAGACAAACCCCATATGATTTCACTTATTTATGTAATCTAAACAAAACAAATGAACAAATGTAACAAAACAGAAGCAGACTTGATAGACACAGAGAGCAAACAGGTCAGAGAGATAAAGGGTGCAGTTATGAGTGAAATAGGTGAAGGCAATTAAGAGGTACAAGCTTCCACTTACAAAAATAAATGCATCACAGGGATGAAATGTACCACATGGGGAATATTGTCAATTATATTGTAATATTTTTGTCTGGTGATAGATGGTAACTAGATATATCATGGTGATCATTTTGTAATATATAGAAATATCAAATTACTACCTTGTGCACCTGGAACTAACAGTATTGTAGGTCAATTATACTTCAGTTTTTTTTTAAATGTATAAACACTAGGAGGAAATACATCAAAATGCTAATGATAGTTATCTCTGCAGGGTGAGTGTTATGAGCGGTTTTTAAGTTCTACTTTATGCTTTTATGTATTTCTAGTTGTCTGCAATGAATATGCATTGCTTGTAAAATTAGAAAGAAAATAAGAAATGTTATTATAAAAAAGAATGGTCTTTGCTCATTTTATCATCTTCATTCTTCCCATTTGTATAACCATTGGGGAAAAAAGTCAAAATCAGTTTTTCCAAACATTTAGAAGTGATCAGCTATAGATAGAAGGCTTGTAAAGATGTAATAATTCACATAACAACATTTCAGTGGTCCCCTGAAGCTGCTTGTTCACTTCCACTGCCTACAAATCAAAGAGAACTGTTCATTAATCAAAGTGAATACCCCAATAACACAGTGGAATTGTGGCAGCTTAATGTGCCATTGTGAATTGCTTATGCTTTTTATTTTACTTTTGTTTTAGAAAGTGACATTTCTGGTACATTCAATAATTCCTCAACTCACTTTTCCAGATTTCATTGTTGGAAGGAAGATATCTATTTCAACCCGAGACTACAAGTTATTTTCAGTTTAGGACTAAAGCATATTTGGGTGAATGATTGATGAACCAGAAGGAATTTACATTAAGAATTAATTAAATACATGGGGAAAAAAACTCAGCTTATATAAAGAGAAGGAAAATGCATCAGTTGTCTCCTTTGGCTGGAGTGTCAAGTCTCTCTCTTTACAGAGCAACTAGGCTGTCTCCATCTGAGCCCAGCTTACCTCTCCCGAGGTAAGCTTACCTCTCACTTCCTTACATTCCAAGATGTCTTAGCATAGGCTGCCATAAAATACTTCTGACTAGCTAGCTTAAAACAACATAAATTTATTTCTCACAATTCTGGAGGCTGGAAAGTTCAACAGTAAGGTCAAGTAGGGTTCTGTTTCTGATGAGAGCTCTCGTCTGGCTTATAAAAGGCTATCGTCTTGCTGTGTCCTCACAAGGTAGAAAGAGCAAGCAAGTTCTCTTCTTATGAGGCACTAATTCCATCATCAGGGCCCCACCCTTATGACCTCATTTAAACCTGATTACCTTCCAAAGGCCCATCTCCAAAATTCATCACATTTGAGGTTAGAGCTTCAGCTTATAAAAATGGGGACACAGTTCAGTCCATAACACCTGTTTCTTCCTTTATCTGTGCTCTAGCAAACTGTCTGCAATTTCCTCCTGCCATTGTGATGTTTATTGCCTTAATTTCATTTTCCATGTTGCTTACTAGGCAAGGCTCACTTCATTACCCACCTAATTTCTATTCACATTTGAAAGCTCAATTCTATTATCACCTGTTCCTGAAAGATATTCTTGACCTTTCCAATAAGTGAATTTTCTTTATGATTTCATAAAATACTTTGTATATACATATTTTTGCATTTACTATCTGAACTATGCAAGGAGATATGCATTTTTCTCACTAGATTTTGAGTTCCTCTAAGACAAAAACTTGGTTTTATCTGTCTACCTCCAGAACATAATACAGCACCTGGGACATGTGGGCTCAGTGAGATGTGTATTGAATGAATTGATAAATGAATAAACAAATGAAAGAAAAAATGGTTCAAAGCATTTGAGGCAACCTCAAGGTGAAGGGAAAATGTTCAATGTAGCACATTTTTCAAATTGTAATCTTTGCAAAACCAAGGAATACAGCATTTTACCAAGGCATAAATAAAACTCCCTGAGGATTTGGGAGAAATTTGTTGTCATTTTTGTATTTGTCTTTTAATTTCTGTGCTCTGAATTTTTTTCATATGTATGAAGAAGCAAAATTCAGAGAATAAAACTTTTAATATTGGCTAATTTGGTGTCTTTTTCTTTTTCTTTCTTTTTCATAGCTCTGAAAGTAAAAATGATACACAAAGAGTGATTAGAGTGTGGTGTGTGTGTGTGTGTGTGTGTGTGTGTGTGTGTTATCGGCTAAGGATATCAATACTATCATCATGTCACATTGAAGAGGATGAGACAGTGCTTTTAGAACTCATTATTCTGAACTCATTAACAGTGGCCCTTGCAGCTAGCCCCAGCCCATTTAGCAAAGGAGATGATGTGTGTGCTTCCTTGGCAACTCTGCAGCCTGCAGGTTAAAAATAATTTTGTCATTTTTGTTCTTCTGCTTCCATCAAACACACACACACACACACTGACTCACACAAAGCATTTCAATTTTCTGCAGTTTGTTTAGAAACACTGAAGTTCTGTTCACTTCCTGTGCACATCGCCTCTGAAAAACATTTCCCTTGCATCACAAAACTATTTGTGGTGTTTTAATATGATTAACACTTTAATTTTTATTTGATTTCTAAAGTATCATAATGTTTAGTTGCTTAAACAAAGGATTGGGATTGGAGGTTAAAATCAGAAAGTCTGAAGCATAAAACTTGAAGCAAGACCCAACATGCAAGGAAAGAATGCGATTCAGAAACCTGATCGTTAAGGATTATGATAGACGTGATGATGATCATTGTTGGCCATGAGGTATTGACCCCCAAGTTTGATTATTTAGGAGGTCTTTCTCTCAAAGAAAACTGCATATATAAAAACTATACACAAAATAAAATTGGAGATTAAGCCTAGAGACAGTGAGGTCCTCTTACACTCCCTATAACGTTCAAAGTACTTGAGCAAAAAATTTGATCAATGTTGGGATATAGCCTGATTTCTCCCAGTTTTGGAACTCAGTTTTAGTTCTATGGAAGAGGTGTTGAAGTTGAATCTACAAAAGTTTAAACTTTATTCAGTAAAGTTTGGTACCAAGTGGCACAATTTGGAGGGAAGTTCACCATCCTCACTTATACATTAGAGGAGAGAACTGGTACAGTCGCCTTGGTTGCTAAGGTGTCCCAGCCCATTTCTGGACCAGAGAGGGAGGAGGAAGGAGCTAGCAGTGTGGGTGGGGCTGTGGGTCCCCGCCATCAAATAGGAGAGATCACTGGATTTGTAGCACAAGTGGACAGAATGGTGACTATTCTTTATGGAAAGTAACAAGAGAGTTTCCAATTTACACAAAGTGTCCCCAGATATTTAGAATCATGAAGGGTATAAGTGGAGCTAGAGCCGGACGAACACTGCCCTTTGACATTACTATGAACCCTCTTCATCTCCGTTACGTGCAGCCTGCGGAAACAGGTCACATAGGTTTTCCCTGATGAGCAAACCTGACTCCCTACGTCTGTTTTTCCCTACAGCATCCTTTTCTTTTGATTGGCTCTTCTCTTTTACTAGGCTGTCTTCAGTTTGCTTTTCCAAATAATGAAACAAATTAAGATTTCTCAGTTGCCCCTACCTCTCAGCCTCCAAAACCCAACATGAACCCCTGAAACTCTTCTCTATGACAGTCCCTGAATGTATTTTTTACAGTCCTTCCCTTAGGATGTGGGTCAGTGTCTTTTCCTTTCAGTTCTTAGAGTCAATACACTTTCTAGTTTCTCACAGCTTTCATGTCCACCTTGCATCCCTACCCAATGCCTGGGAGACCATTATTTCAATCCCTTTCTTAACCAACCTATATGACAATATATGTATGACCATGCACATATCTCTCTTACTCTATATCAACCCTGTAATTATGCCAGGCATTTTTCTGAAACAAAACATTGATCACAGTTCCTCTGAAGAAAAACGAATAGAGGTGACTCACAGCTTGTGCAATTAAATTTAAATCCGAGACTTCCAGGGCTAGTAATGGTTTAAGCCTGCTTTTTTTACCTGGCCCTGTATAACTCCAACAGTTCTTTAACAGTGAGGTTCAGTGCCTCAACTTCACATTCCCTCAAGAGGCCATTCTTCTTTCTCCTTTCATGTCCTGGGTTCATATTTTCTCCTACCTTAGAGCACTTAAGTCTTCTCCACCCTTAACAGTATACATTCTACTCTTCTTTTGAAGTTTCCCTTTTCTGGATACTATTCATTATTCCTCAAGCCCTCCAGGCCTGCTTTTGCACATTTTCATTCCTGCTTCAACAAAACAAATGTCAATCACATATTTACGTCTGTTTCCCTAGCTATTTTATTCTTTCAATGAACAAATATTTAGTGAAATACCTACTATGTCTCAGGAATGATTCTAGACAATGAAGATGCAAAAGTGAGTAAAATTTGGTCCTGTCCATAATCCAGTAAGGGAGTCATATTTACAAATGAATCATTAAGATGAGTAACTTCTGTGTTCATACTGCTGTCAGCTAGAAAGTTTATTTCTTTAGGGAGGAAAACTTATCTCCTTTTTTTTTTTCTTTAAATACCATCTAAGAACAATCACAATGCTGAGGAATTACTAAATGCTAGATAAACGGTAGTGGAGAAAATTATTAAGATGATGAGATCAAAGTACTATTCTTAATTGATAATAGGTTTAACATAAATTGTTTTCTAAAAGTAAAGGGTGCTAAAGTAATGTAGCTTTGAGATAAGAAATATCAATTGTATGGGCCTAGAGATGACATGCTAAGTGAAGTAAATCAGACAAAGACAAATATCATATGAATCACTTATATGCAGAATCTTTAAAGAATGACACAAAGAACTTATTTAAAAAACAGAAACAGACTCAGACATAAAAAACAAAATTACAGTTACCAAAGGGGAGGAGAGAGGGATAATTGGGAGTCTGGGATTAGCAGATACAAGCTACTATATACAGAATAGACAAACAACCAGGTCCTACTGTATAGCACAGGGAACCATATTCAATATCTTATAATAACCTATAATAGAAAAGACTATGAACAATATTTACATATGGATAACTGAATCACTGCGCTGTACACCAGAAACTAACACAATATGTAAATCAACTCTATTTCAATTTAAAAAAATCAATCACATGATCTCAAAGTCAGCGGAAGTAGTAGCTAATGAATGTACCTCAGCCCCACCTCACAGAGGTTGGCAAGCATCTTCCTCCCAAGGTCCCCGGGATCCCGGGGACAGTGATGAAGAGGCAGCTGCTTAAAAGGGGAAGGAGCAGCTTTTTTGGTCATCTCTGGCTCTGAATTCATGCTTCTACTGAACTGGTTAAAGTTGTACATAGTCTCATCAGCCTGTATGTGTACCTCACTTTTCAAATGGTAGTACTCTACCAATTTCTTTCTTTCTTTTTTTAACCAAGAAACACTTATTCCAGAAACATGTTTATAGCAGATGGTACTAGAAGATAAAAGTACTTGCAGTTTTGCATAAAACTTAAATGTGAATATTAGACATATCTAGAGCATCTTCTTATGCAAGGAATCTAGCCTGTCTTGCATTATACGTGCTCCTCTTTGATCTGCCTCTAGGATCTAACTCTTCATACAAAATGGTCATTCAAGATGTGTTCCCCCAAAAAGCCAATTCCTGCCTCAGGAGAAATACTGGATATGTCATTTTAAAACTGCACTTGTAAAAGTTTGGTTTTGTGAAAATATCCTTTAAGTCTTTTTAAAACTACTTTTGCAAAGTTTCGTGCAAATATCTTTTGAAATTCAATGGATGCTGAAAATTTATTTAAACAGGGGTTTAAAAAGAATTCATTCAAGCTCTACAAACTCTCTGTAATTGCCATTAGGATGCAGAGAACAGGATGACAACTTTCTTACATCAATTTCTGTGAAGGCAATCATCAAGGGGTGTTAAAAAAACAAAGCGTAGGAGGAAAACATCATTTTTAACAAGAAACATTCTGGTGCAGAGAAACCACTCTGAGACCTAACAAGTAAGTGATAATTTATCATCAGCCTCATTATCAAAAAATATTCACTAAGCTCATCAGTGGTGTACAATTTCTTTGTACACAATTCTTTTAGTTTCTTGGCAGTATAAAGTCCCTAAAGACCCTAAAAAGGAGGAAAGATTTATAAATATCTTAGAAACAGAGAGAGGTTATTATTGATTCAGAAATTTAACATTTAGCACTTTAAGTAGGCCACAACTATTTCTGGCATATACGTTATGTGATGCACATGTTTTTTAAAAATGAAAAAAAAAATGTAAAAGGCAGCAAGTTTCCTAGAGTTATCATTTTAATGACAAGCTTTTAGCCCAGGTCAATATGTTGTTTATATTCAGCTGTTCAAGAACATTTATTTTGTTTATCTGATTTTGGTTGATTTTACTTCATGTTATTTTATTCTGCAGTGAAGGAAGACCACTTAGGTGGGTTAGATCAATCAAGTTTACATGTAATTTTTTTTGGTTTAATAATAAAATCAGAGCAATCTTTGTTAAAATACCAATCTTTGTCAGAGATTTAGTAATTAATTCTTCATATACATGTATAGTATTTGCACAGCATTTGTACAGTGTTCTATTCACTGTAAATAAGTGGAATCTAGACTCGATACTATGCCTGGTTAATGGTAGATCTCAGAACGGAATCGTTCTCCTGAAGTGATAGTCATAGAGTAAACTAGGAAGCAGAGGAAAATAAACTGAGTTGTAGAGTTTGTCAAACCTAAATTAATCATATTCTTATCAAAGAGTCCCTCCATTTTATATTATAAAGAGGCAGACCTAGCTTTCTATTGGCTTGAAAACATAGTCAAAGTCACATTGAAAAAAGAAAAATCACTGTATTGGGGATTAGATCTCAGTTCTAGCTCTTGTGTCTATTAACACAGCCAGTATCAGCTTAATAGAATAAATCTCCATAGTTTCTTTGATCCTTAGTTCCCCATCCAGGAAACGAGGGGTTAATTTGTGCTACTGTGGTGTGACTATGTTTAGGGAGATGCCTCTTTAAAGAGACAAAAATTTACAGGATCAGAATATTTAACTTTTAAATGCTGTCAATATTTTGGACTAGCTGCCTCCTATGTGTTGTTACTCATTTCCTTTGTTTTGTTTTGTCCTTGGACTTCACATGGATAGCGCTTAGATTGGAATTTTTATCTTAACCCAGAAACGTAATGATATCTCTTCTTCCAAACATTATACTGACAATAATCTAAGCCCTATCACTAGTCATCATGACTCCCACATCTTTTCCATCCTCCGGTTTACATATGAGTTTGCAACTGTATGTTTCTGACTATCTATTCCCAGCTCACATCAGCACGAGCAGGCCCAGACAGAATATAATCAGTAAACCTCCTTCTGGCTCTATTTTTATTTTTTCTTTATTTTTTATTTTTTAAGGGTGGGAGGGTGGTCTAGCCCTAAAGTTTCTAATGCAAGTTAAGAATGGAGACCTTAAACACCTAACTGTTCTCATTGACACTGTACCTATAAATAGGACCAAACCTGCAATTCTCTAAGACTGTTACAGTCAATAAAAGGTCGCAAAAGATATTTCATCTCTTTTCACAATGAGAGTTCATTTTACTTCACCTTGGATTTTTACCATGTTCTCTCTAACTTTTGGATTCTTACTTTTCTGAACTTAATCCTCAGTTTTCTCTACAATTTTGAATTGGCCTCTTTTATTTTGTCGTCCCTTAACTCTCCCATTCCTCTTTCTTTCCAAACCACAAATCCCTAGACCAATAGAGATAATCCTGCATGGATTAGGACCTTATACCATCACACAGACACAAATGCACACTCAAATGACATCATGCAGTATATATCGGCTATATTGAGTCTCTAACCCCCAAATATGTAGCTATTTCTGAATAAAAGCACATGGTCAGAGTGTAAAGATAAGAACATGAGAAGATTCTGAACATTACTAGCTGTGAGGGATAAAGAATTAAAACCACAGTAAGATACTACTTCATACTCACTCAGATGCCTAAATTAAGGCAGATAGAAACAAGTGCTGGTGAGGCTGTGGAGAAATTGGAATCTTTGGACACTGCTGGTGGGGATGTAAAATGGTACAGCTACTTTAAAAGACATTTTGGCATTTCCTCAAAAGATTAAACACAGAGTTACCATATAACTTATCAGTCTTACTGCTAGAGAAATAAAAATGTCCACACAAAAACGTGTACACGTGTTCATAACAGCCAAAAAGTGGAAACGACCCAAATGTCCATCAACTGATGAATGAATAACTAAAATGCGATATATCCATACTGTGAGATAGTATCTGTCAATAAAAGGAAATGAGGTATTGATACATACTACAACAAGGATGAACCTTGAAAATGTCTAAGTGAAAGAAGCCAGTCCGCAAAGACCACATATTGTGTACTTCCATTTATATGACATGTTTAGAATAGGCAGATCAAGAGAGAAAGCAGATTAGTGGTTGCCTAGGGTTGGGATGGGGAGGGTTGGGGAGAAATGGACAGTGACTCTTAATGGGTACCAGGCTCCTTTTTGGAGTGATGCAAATGTCCTAAAATTGATTATGAAAATGGTTGCAGAACTCGGCGAATATGCTAAAATCCATTGAATTGTTCACTATAAATTATTGAATTGTATGGTATGTGAATTATATCTCCGTAAAGCTGTTGTATATAAAGATAAACATAAAGAGAAAAGTTGATAGACAAGTTCTTAGTGATGTCTTTTGTCTTACTTGGATTTGGAGATACCAGTAAAATTTAGGCCAACTCTTAATTTTCAATGTTTATCTGCAACAAATCTCAGATTCTTGGCAAATTCCAAAAAGATTAAAGGGAGCGAAATGATCCCCTGCCTAATTATTGCATAGCAGAAAGAACAGTACTCACTGAAGCCTGGCAGTGAAAAGAGAAATGATCCAACATGCTGTGTTTTTCCACAATTGCAAAGAAAGCAAACAAACAATCGTGGATTTTCTCCAGACCCAGGGTTGTCAGTGTAAGCACAACAAAGCACTATGATGTTGTGGCAGTTATGTTATAAGCGCAAGTAGGAAATCTGAAATGTGTGCTTTAGAAAATATTTGCGAAGATGCATAACGTGAAATTATGCCTCCCAAGATTGGCTAATGAGCAATCAGCGAATGAGATTCTTTCCATGGGAGAAATCATTCACACCCTAATGTTTGTGTAGGGTTCCAAATTACCTCAGCACGTCTAACTTAACCTTAATCATAGACTTTCAAGCTTAGAAAAATTTACTGCAAAATTTAGGCCAAAATGCAAGCTAAGAGTTACTGATATTTTTGGATTGAATACAACCACAACTTGCCATATATATATATACACATATATGGTAAAAAATAACATATATGTACATATAGTAAACAATAACAAAGATATTTTGTGATTTTTGTGATGGCTGCAACTTTTCTTTCATACATTTTTTTTAATGATTTTAACCCTGATAGTTATACTATATGTATCAATTTTCCTATGTGCAAAATATATGATAATAATACATCCCAAGTTCATCACCAGAAAAATAATGGAGATTGATCAAGAATGTTTGAAAATCATTTTAAAATATTCAAGTATTTGGCAACATGGCCTAAGATTATAACAGTAAAATAAGTACTACCTAGGCCAAGGGTCTGTATCTAGCAGTACCTTTCATCATGTTTTAACTTGGAATGTTATTAAAATGATAAAATTGTTTGCTGAGGACACCTAAATCCACACCATAAAAAAATAGCTTGCCACTTAGTAAATGTTAGCTTATACATAATTATAGTCAATAAACCTCAATATTACACAAATACATTTTGATGTTAATTTATGGCTCTTCCTTAATAAGGAACTGGGATGAATGCTTAGACTCAATCTCTTTTCTGGTTTGGTATGTATTCTTTTCCCATATTCTGCTGATCTATTTTTTGTCCCATACCCTTTGGGGTCTCACCCTCCATATCTGTTTTTGATGGAGTCTTCTTTTTTTTTTTTAATTGAAGTACCCTCAGTTACAATGTGACAATTTCTCATTACTATTTGTATAAAATCATTAGTCTTCAAAAATCGACTTCTGTGAAGGTTCATTTTTTCCAATAAGCTCTGCAAATGCTGGTTGCCACTTGCTACCCGCAAGAAAACAATAGTGCAGCTTTCGGCAATTTCCCTTTAATCAAAAGACTCCTTTTGTAAGTGGCATCTGGACTGACAGTAAATTCTCCCATTGCTCAGGACCATGACACGAGCTGGGTTAAGTTCTAAATGTTCCCTCAGCAGCCCCAGCTCAGAGGTTTCACTATTTAATCACTTTGTACTCACTATGGCAGGTTTTACCAACAAGTTAAAAATCATTGGTGGTCACCTTGTTCAGGTGGTTCAGCTAACACTTTTTTATACAAATTAAATCTAGATGATTTACTAAGTTTTAAAAGAAAATTACATACAAAGATGAAATTATAGGATGCATTCCACAGCAAAAGTTATTCTGATTATTTGGCATTGATTTAAAATAGTAATTGAAATTGCTATTATTAAAAGAAAACCACTGATACATGTTGAATCGTTGGAGTGTTTTAGTTATCTATTGCTGTGAAACAAAAGAGTACACATTTAGTGGCTAAAACAACATGCACTTATTATGCCACAGTTTCCATGGCTAAGGAGTCTGGGTGTGGCTTACCTATGTCCTCAGGTTAGGGTCTCACAAGACTTCAATAAAGGTTTTACCTGAACTACATTCTCATCTGGGTACTGGCGAAGAGTTTGCTTCCAAGTTCACTTACTTTGTTGGCCGAATTCATTTCTTAACACCTGTAAGACTGAAAAGCTGGCTTCTTGCTGGCTATGGACAGAGGCTATCATCAGGTCCTAAAGGCTGACCCAACCCCTTGCTACCCAGGCTTCCCCAACATAGCTGCTTACTTCATCAAGCCAACAGAGAGAGTCTAGAGTGACTGCCAGCAAGACAATCTTATTTAACATACACAAGCATGGCAGTGCCATCCCATTACATTTGCCATATTCTATGGGTTAGAAGCAAGTCACAAGTCCCACCCATGCTCAGTGGGAGTGGATAACTCAGGGGCACGAACCAGGAAGTGAGAATTATAGAGACCGCCCTACAGTATTTCCACCACATGCAGTTTTTAACTAATTTAAGTGAGATGCCACAGTATATTAAATAAAATACATAATTACTATTCAGACCATGACAACTAAATATAAATAGGTATTATATCTCATATAAATAAGACCGTATATATGTGTGGTCTATAGAGATGTCATCCCTCTTGTTTCTCCTGTGCGCCTACACAATTTCTTGGGTGTGCCAAGATGACAAAGCCCTGACTGTTCTTTTTTCTGTGCCACTTCTCAAAATGGGTTATGCCAGCTGGTAACTTTGAAATGTTGTAACCCTCCTGCCCCCTGGAAAACATGCAGACTTGCTTACTGCTTTCAACAGAAAGCAGTGGAATCCCCAAGATCGGTGTTCCTTAGCTATGACACAAACCCACTGTGTGGAAGCACAGCATCCACCTGGGCTTCTTGTGCAGCCCCTGACATAAAGATGGCATCCGGTGTTCATGCTGCTTACTGTGCCAAAAGTGATAAAGTCCTTTGTTTCTGACCCAGGAGCCTTGTGTCCTTCACTGGCACCTATGAAACAGTAACAGGCTAACTTCTTAACTTATAAATATGAAATCAAATCCTGGATCTTTCACAGTTCCTGACATCATCTAATCTTGGAATTTTAGGTTAAAATTTGCTTTGAAGTCCATTCACCCATGTTTAAAATCACCAAACATCTAGTAACTGTTATTCTTTTAGCCCATTTTAAAATACTTTGAATATCACTTCCCCACGGTACTTTCCAAGGTTTAGTAACTTAACTGTCACACCAAATTTCAACTGGTCACACAGTTATGGGATCTAATGGTATTTCTGTTGAAATCTTCAAACTGGGAGGTAGAGAGAAGTCCTTCTTAAGATATACTGTTCTGATGAGATGCAATAAATTTTCTCTTTTTGTTATTTTGTTTTGATCACTTCATTTTTGGGGAGAGTAATTAGATTTATTTATTTTATCATTTTTTTTTAATGGAGGTACTGGGATTGAACTCAAGACCTCATGCATACTAAGCATGCACTCTACCTCTGAGCTATTTGCCTCCCCCTGAGATGCAACAAATTTTCTGAGACTCTTATTTAGGGCCCACCAGGCAGCCTCATTACATCAAGACTTCCCACGTGTAAAGATTTAAGCTGTGGTGGTAACCACAGTGTGATATCCAAATTTCTGTACCTTCCTAGGGCGCACTGTCTTCCCATCATAGACTGATATTTGGGTACCTTTTATAGCATCAGTTCTCCCATCCTGTCGCTATTATTTAAAGTCAATTGTATGAAACCAATGGTCAAAACTGATGGTTGCTAGAAAACAAATGCTAATGACTTCTGTTTATATATTAATCACCATAAAACATCATAATAATATCAGACCTACTGTATGTGTGCACTTGTGCCAGAAAATAAGATAAGCATTGATATACATTGTCTCATTTTATCTTCAGAAGAATTATTTTAAAGAAGGTATTATTATCAATCTTATTTCATAGTTGTGAAAATTTAGGTTTAGCAGGGTGAAGTTACATGCCCAAAATGACACAGCTAAAAAATGCCAGAGCAAGTTTTGAACTCATGTCTGTTTAGTCCAAGACCTACCTCACACTTAACATTTTCTCCTTCCAAGCACTTTGCGGGTATATGTATGTAGTACCTACACATGTACAAGTGTGTATATTCACATATATGTATGTGTGTGAATACTAAATGGCTTGTGACAGTCAGTTTATTAGGCAATACTAAGAATAATTAATCATTAGAAAATATCTTTATTTTTTAGCAGTGTTGTTTGATGAGGTATTCAAGATAAAAGGCTTTCTGATAACTGAAATGTATCCCTTTGAGTAATAAATACTTCTCTCTCTCTTCCTCCCTCCCTTTTTTTTTTTTTTTTGAGAGAGAGAGAGAGATAGAGAATCACTCTTTTTAACTGCTTAGTTCTCTGTAATTGCAGTAAGTGATATTAAAATGCTTCAATCATTTGTTATATAGAGAATCATAGTTTTAGACATTTTGGGGAAAGGAAAGGATAGATTCAAGCTCTATGGAATAACTTTCTGTAGGATTACAAAATGTCATGCCAGTTACTTCTGTTTTTTGATTATTTCCCCCTTTTCCATAAACTGAAATATTGGAAACACAGCTGTGCCCTCTCTAGAGGTTGTAACTTGGCTTTCTGCAGAGTATATTTTTGATTTATTGGTTGAAGTTTTTGTCTCCTTTATGATTTCTTTAAACTAAAATATATCCGTCCTCAGAAGAAAAGAATGACACCTGAGCAGACAGAAATCAAGAGACAGCTGACTTCAAGTTCCTTTTTGATATTTCACATAAAATAGAATTCAAAGTTTAAGCCACATTATAAGGTGCATCTTTGGTGAGATGAGAAGAGTGAAATCTTGTATGTCTGGGATTGAGAACAACAACTTCCTTGTGACATTTTATGCCAGAAACCACTGTATTTTATGGGTTTAAAGCAGGGAGGAATCATTGGAGGACAAAATATTCATTACACGCCAATGCACACACAAGTGTGCACAGACACGTGTCTATTGCTAAGTATTTACTGACAATTTTTAAGACTGAGTTTAGAGTCATATGCACAATATTGTTATACTCAATTAAATTTTGGTTTAAAAACAAACAAAATAACTTCTACAAAAAATACAAACAGATCGAAGCCAGTAAGAAGTTTCCTTGGTACAGTTCTCCCTAGCTTTTACACATAAATGTTCTAGATTAATATTATTTTAATGACACACCAGTCTATTGCAGGAGAATCTAAATCATCAATATGTTTAAGAACTAATTTCTTAAACTAAGAATAATTTGATTTTCAGGAAACTTCAAGCTTTGCCAAAATATTTACTAGCATTTAAAAACCATGTGAGGTTATATCCACAAAGAAATTATTTTAAAATGGATAATTTTTAAAGCAGTAAATCTTCAGCAACAATATGATTATACTGAGTCATCTAAAGCCAGATTTATCTTGGATATGTCAAAAATGAATCAATTACCCATATACACATAATGTCTACCTTTCAAATTTTTGCATCGAGCCAGAGAGGTACACGGATGCTAAGCTCAGAATCTGGCACCTAGCAGGTGCTCAGTAACTATTTGTCAAATAAATAGTAAGTTCATTTCATCAGGGTGAGGGATGACCTGCTGCAGAATGACTGAGGAGTCTGGCTTCTGGCCAAAAACCTTTGTGTGACTTTTCAGGCCTGATCATAAGCGGTTACAAAGATTCTATCTAGCAGGCCTCATGGGGGAAGCTGCCCTCTGCAGACCTGATGCACAGCCAGTGCATGGCAGTGGGTCTCTGAAGGGAGCTTCAGTCAGTTAATTTATGCATAAAGTATTCGACTGTGTCCAGTTTTGTTGGTCTTGAAAATGCCTCACCCCAGTCACATCACATCCATTTCATGTCCACAAGCTGCTTCACATGCAGACCCACATCGACATTTAGAAGCCAGTTTGCACTCAGTGGTGAGCCTAGAAGATCCTAAAGTGTATGCACTTGATTTGATCTTTCAGTAGATTCCATCCAGATGCGCTGCAGCTAAAGGCACTAGAACAGAGGTCTGCAAACTGAGGCCTGTTTGGGGATGGCCTACTTTTCTTTGACTTGTGAGTGAGAAATAATTTTTGCATTTTTAAAAGTTTGAAAAAAATAAAAGAAGAATATGTGACAGCAATCATATGTAGTCCACAAGTCTAACCCTTCACAGAAAACATTCATGAATCTCCGCACTAGAACATAAGCCCCCTGAGGGCAGGATTTTTGTTTTGTTTACTGTTCTTTCTCAGTAGGTAGAAAAATGCCATGGTTAAAATTAACTAAATTATTTTTAGCTTGTATACCATCTAACTTGATCTTCTGAACCAAGTTGTGCATTAAATAATAAAACTATCACATAACATGTTTTATCTTCCTACTTTAACAAATAGCCTATAAAATGACAAAATTGTCAAATTTGTCAAAATATGATGGAAGGTGTTCCATTGAGGGACAAAGAATATTTGGATGAGAAATAAAGAAATACATAATCTATCAATTATATACATTTATTTCATAAAATTTGTTTTCTTGCTTTCAGTTTTGCAAAATATTTATTAAGTTGTTACAGTCAAATTTTTCCATATTTTGTGCTCTACAAATCCTAATTCAAAGAATTAAAAAATATAGTTATTTTAAGAATGTATGAAATGTAAATATATGTGTCAAAATATATGAATTCAAGTAACCATTGAGAATCAAAAAATAAAACGATTTTGTTTAAATTTTTTCTTAAATATTCAAAATTATCTAATAAGAGTGAAAAATATAATTATTAAATATCAAGATTTCAAGTTAAAATTATTTAATTGAAATAGTTATTAGCAGTTTCAGTGTTATGTGTGACTGGTCACCAAACCAAAGAAAGGTCTACATACCTACTCATTCACAAATAATGAGCTGTTTAATATTTCACAATTTCCCTCAGCCACCAAACGCAACTGTTGCAAATAACGTCTAATTCACAAATTTGTGAATACTTCTGGAAACTGGAAGCGGGAATTGATGCCGGAAAATAAACAAGATGGAAGCTCAGCATTATTGGAAAGTGATCCTTTTTGTGTGATAAATCTTTGCTTCCCTATTGACAGGAAGGATTTGACAAGCACTTCCAACACAGTCTTCGCAAACGCTTTGAAGCTGTGTTCGACTGGGAAATGGGCAATGGAACAAACCTCTAATCCTGGAATTGGATACAGTCACCGTTTCTTGGGAGAACACAGAGGAAGAGATTTTGAGCAATGTTTCCCTGTGACCTGAACGCTGTCACAGGAGCAGATCTATACACTGAAGGGCATGGTGCTAGTGCCCAGATGCCTCTGCACAATCTAATAAATTCACTTTCTTTTTACTTGTACGATTCAGGATCCTCCGTCATGAAGGACACAGAGCAGGGGCCTCTTTGTCAAGATCTAAAGGTGATACTTCTTCCAGTAATTGACTGAAGGCAGTACTATAGCGATCCTCATTTGAGGATATGAAGAAAGGGGCACATAAGGGCTTAATTTACACAAAGATGGCCAGTTAGTAAGTGGCAGAGCCAGATTCAACCCAAGAAAGTTAAATACAGAACACAAGACTTAAAAACTACACAGAATAGTGCCATGAACCTTTTAGGATTACTAACAACTCAGTTATCTGCTGCTTTCCACCCCTTCCTTACAGACGTCAGAGCTGGTCAGTCTGCAATGCCATCCTTCTCTATCGTTAGGAAGTTGATTGATGTCCTGTTGCTTTTTCTAACCTCCTGCAATACGTTTGCTCTGAGATGCTTCTATATTTACTATTATATTTATTGCTTTTTTTCTTCCCTCCTTTCCCTTCTCTTTCCTGATTGTGATTACATTGGTCTGTCTTCAGCCAGTCCCACTAATTACCCTGTTTTAGATTACACAATGCCAAATTAAAAAGATTTTTCATCTGTCCATCATTGTTCATGAAGACAGAAATTTCACATCAATGAACTGAATCATGCAACTGAAAAATAGAAAAAATATAAATCTTAATCATACTTTGACAAGTTTTTAGTTGTATTTTTCTGTCTTGCCACATTTTAATTGTTCATAGAAAACAGGAAGACTTAAATGTATAGCTTGTGATTAAACTTTGTAATCACTTTGGATCCCAGTGGAATTTTCTACATTGACAAAACTACTTTTCCAGTTATTCAGGCTTCCTTTTTGCATATGATATTGTAGTGATTATGTTACCCTGATGAGAAAAAAGCAAGTCATATTTTGCAGATTTGTATGGGAAGTACCTTTTCAAGTGCACTACAGACAAGAAATAAATTTGTGTTATGAGATCTGGCCACAACATAATTTTAATCCTTGACTATTTGTAAAATTGTGTTCCCTTGTAAAACAAAGCAGTATTAGTTCCTTCCATTCATCTCAATGACTTAGGAGAAAAGGATCCTAGGAGAAGTATGTTCACACTTGGCATTAACAGTTGAAGAGGAGAGGGGTCAATCGGGTGCTTAATCCACTCAGATGTATTGAACCAAGGTGGAAGAAACGCTGAAAGGCTGTGGATACCCTACCATGGTTGGGACAGACATTGTGTATAACTTTCCTATTTACTTAGTGCTTTGAGATGGAGTTCAGTCCTAATGATTTTCCTGTGGAAAGAGCACCAGATGGGGGACGATGAAAGTGAATCATGGCCCCAAAGGGGACTGTTAGATGGTGTCCTTCATCAGCTACACGCTTCCCAGGGGGATCTCTTAGACTTTTTTGCTTAGAGACCATGGATGAGAGAATGCTAAAGGTGAGGAAAGTGGACAGGCATTTGACATTACTTCTTTTAATTAGAAGAAAAAAAAAATCTGTTATTTTCCCCCAGTTTTACTGAGAGATAATTGACATACAGCACTGTATAAGTTTAAGGTGTACAGAATAAAGGCTTGATCTATATATATTGTAAAATGATTATCACAATTGTCTCAGCTAATATCAATCTTCACATATGGATACAATAAAAAGGAAAGAAAGAAAGAAAGGAAAAAATTCTCCTCTTGATGAGAACTCAAGATTTACTTTCCTAACGACTTTCCTATATATCACACGGCAGTGTTAGCTGCTGTCATCACGTTGTACATCACACCCCTGGTATTTGTTTACCTTACAACTGGGAGTTTGTACACTTAACCAACTTCCTCCAATTCCCTGTTTCCCCACTCTTGCCTCTGGTAACCACAGATCTGATCTATTATACCCACAAAATATAAAACAGGTGTGCACACACACACACACACACACATACACACACCCCCTCTTAAGGTGACTGATTCTAAAAACTGTTTGGATGGGCTAAGAAGTAGCTTTGATGAGATCATTCGTCCCCTCAATAGCTAATGTCGTTACTGAACAACTGCATTATCATTAGTACATGAAAATCCAGAGAATGACCTTTCAGTTTTCAGGAATTCGGGATTCTATCCACATCCTGTATCTATTTAGTACCTCAAATCTCAAATGTTTCTATGGCATTTTTTAAGAGTCTTTATCATCAAAGATTTATTTCCTCTTCAGTAAATAGCGACAAAGCCATGATAACAATCCCCAAACCAAGTGTTGATTTCCATTCATCTTGATTAGATGGGACAAAAGCAGAAGAAACTCATGCTTTCACTGGCTGGCAATAGCTGTAAATGATAGTAAAGACAGCTATTAAATACTGAGTGCATAACATACAGAAAGCTTTACATAGTATTTTATCTAAGTCCTCACCAAACATTGAGGTGGTTAAAGCAGACCCCAGAGCTAGACTAACCAGGTTTTAATTCTGGCTTCACCACATCATGAGCTGTGTGGCATGGAGCAAGTTACTTAACTTTCTGGGACTCAGTTTCCTCATTTGCAAAATGTTGATGTACTACGAGTATTTACTGACTAGGGTCATGTTGAGGATACCTGGCCTCGTGTTTACAAAGTGCATAGAACTGTACCTGGCACACAGTAACACGGAGGGCATCAAACCCTACGAAGCCGGCAATGCTTTTCCCATTTCAGATAAAGGAACTGAGTCTCAGGGAGACTCACCAACTTTCTTAGATTACATGGTTTGTAAGGGCCTGGATTTGGTAGCAGCACCAGAAATGGAGAGATCTCTGTGACAGATGTTGCCAACCCAGACTTATTAGTTACAACCGTTATTATTAGAATTTACAGAACTTAGCAACTGTTTAAACTTCTGAGCATCTCTATACGCAACAAGAATGCTAAAAACAAAAGCTCCATCTGTTGTTTTTGGCTGAATCAAATGACACACTTCCGGCCACTTTCATAACATCTTTTAGATCCAAACACCCTTCAAAAGCTTAGATTCATTTAGGTCATTGTACCTCCAGTTTGAACATTAATCTGGTTTTCATTCAGTTCTTTTTTTATGAAATGCAATGCAATTAAGAAGCATAACTATAAACACAAAGTTGTTTATAAAAATCAATGTGTTCTGCCCCACACCATTTGCAGGGAAAATTGTGTGTGAAATTTTTTCCTCCAGAAATCTGTACAATCACACTTAAAGCAAACAGTCTTAAAAGGGAATGAGTCTATGGGGTTAAGAAGCAATTCAGAAAGGGCTTCCCAGCAGTGTGTTCTGCAATTTGGGGAGGAGTGAATATCTTTTTATGAAATCACTTAGTGAGTCCTTTTGTAAGCCTACAAGTTTTATTCTGTGGAGGCTTGGTGTATAAGAAAAATGTGGTGTGCTGAAGAGTTTTCCAGCTTTTGTTTACTCCTTCTCATTTACATGGTGTGTTAGCTTACCCAGCCAAAGGAATCTTAATTAATTCAAAGGCGTCTAACAATAAAGCTATTGTGTAGAAGAAACTAGGCATTATGGCAGTAACTAAATTCTTTGAGCATCAAGAGTATTTCAGGTTTGTAGAGACAGTCAAAGCATCACAAGGGCTTCCTTCTGCCCTTGCCTTCAGCCCACAACTCGCTCTGATCTTAATGGCTCCCAGACATAGCCATCTGCTGGAAAACAAGCCGCTGGACAACAGGCAACTAGAAAACACGCCACACCCAAGTTTCCACGAGCTTAAAATATTGTATTCACACTTACTTGCTTAAAATGCACATGCTTGCTTTGTTTTAATGTTTTGTGCAGTAGATGACCTATAACATGTATTATGCTAAAGAAAATTTGTGAGGGGCAATCCTGAGATTGACCATAATGGCATGAAGGAGGGCAGATATTTCCTTAGGGTAAAACAATGAACGGTCTTGGAAAGCCAGATCATCCATTAGCAGAACTTTGTTCTGGCATGAAAGATGCTGTTGAACCCAGGGGAAGTATCTGCTATCTTGAGATGTCCCAGAGGCAATGGCAGAACAGACTCCGAAATTTTGCATACCCCGAGGAGGGTGATTGTTCCTGGAAGGAATGGGCCTGAAATTAATCAGTTAACCAGCAGGCAGAACTTAGTGCTTATCACATGGAATATCTAAAGCCCCACTCTTTGATCGCATTTTTTTCTGAGCTATATAAATATGATGTTGCCCAGGCTTTCGGCACTCTAGATTCATGAGATCTTGAGACCCCTGGTCCCATCTTTGCTCTTTATTTAGTCTATTTGTTTCTTAAGTCTTGTGTCGCCTGTCCTCAGACACGATCCCGAGCTGCGCTGGACGCAGCAGCCATCCAAGGTTTTGTCTCATGTAGGGGAGAGGTAACTGAGTAGCTTTTTGATGGGTCTCTGTGTGGCATCTACAAGAAGGCGGGGGAAGAGGATGATGACTCACTGAGTGTAACCAACTGGGCCCCCAATTTTATGCAATTTTGTATTTTTTGGAAAACACTTCTTAAGCACACTCAGGCAGTCTGATTTATAAAACAGCTTTGTCTTCTACTGCTGAATAATCCTACTAAGGCACCCAGTAAACTATAGCATGACTTAAATGAAAGTTTGACGTCGTAAGTTCCAGGAGTCCCAGTCAGTTTAACCCCAGAAGGGTTTTTTTTTTTTTTTTTTCTTTCCTCAAATGCTCAGTTATTTTGTTCAATGGGTCTAAACAAGCCCTAGGTAGGAAATGAGAGCTGGAATACAAGGCACAGAGTAAGTATTGAAGGAGACATGGAAACATCACCTCTAATTGAATCTTTGATAGGAGGAGCAAACTTTCCCAAGGATCAATCCATGGTAACCATTTCCATGGGAAATTTTCAAAACATGGCATTTGAGCATAAAAATGATAAAACAGTAAAATGTTAGAAATAGTATCAATGGTAAATTGGTATTCTATTTTAATTTCTTTTTTTGGATTATAAAGAAATATATATTGACTGTACAATAATCAGGAAATTAGAGAAAACCTTAATGGAAAACAGAAATCCAATTCACTAGAGATAATTTATCGTCCTATTACAAATACAGTATATACTTTACTAGAGAACAAATTTGAGGCTACAGAAAAGAAAATGAAAAAGTTATTTATGATCCTTACAAATCAAGGGCAACTATAGTTACTCTTGACTGGTCAGGTGATATGATTATGTTTGTTACATCAAGGACATTGAAACATAATAGTTAATTTTCATAAAATCCTTTTAAAGTCTGGAATTTTAATTAAGCACAGCCTAATGAATATCAAGGTAAGATACAGCAGATCATGCAATCATTTCACATTTTAAATGCATGTATATAATGCTAATAATATCCAAGAGTCTCATATGAATCATTCTCCTTATGGAGTCAAAAGCAAGAAACACAGTTCAGTACCATAAATAAACAGAAAAAAATGTAACTTATAGAGTTCTCCACACCCCACTGAAACCTCACACCAACGCTTTTAAAAGCCCCTTTATTCACTGCTTAATTCTTCATTCCCAGCAGCCACTGATCATCACTGCTTGCAACTGAACAGCAAAATTTCCTTTCCACTCTCAGGCTCTTAATAGGCAATTTCAATTTAGAAGCTCTGGAAATGGCACTCCCGACTCCAATCCAATGCCATCTGTCTTCCTAAACACCGAAGGATCACAAAGATCAACTTTCCTTCCTCAGAATGTGGAGAAGGAAGGAAATTCAGCTGCAAATAACTTATTTGTATGTGTGTAGGAACTGGAGGACAGAAAAGCCGTGAACGCCTTCCTGGTTGGTTATTTTTCACCTGTCCTACGACCAAAATTTGGAGTTTTGTTGAACTCTATTTGTAGTATCTTATTTAAGCTGTAATGTTGAGGCATATTGGTCTTTTTTTATGGCCTAGGTGTTTATTATGAAATAGCCAGTGAGCCACATTAAAGCATTGTAAAACAGTTAAATGTAGGTGAGTCTGTGTTTGTGTGTGTGTATGTATGTGTGTTTTGGGTAAATTTGTCACTGTATGTGTAAGCAAATAGGTATTCACTGATGAAATGTTCAAGAAGGGAGCTTTGGAAGCTAAACAAAAAAATAAATAAATGGACACATGTTCATCAAGAGCAGAGATGTCCAGGATACATCTCTGTATCCTGCTAGAAACCTGTTTGTAGGCAGGGAAATCGTTTCATAAGACAGGACTACAGTGAGTTATAAATACTTCTGCAAACAAACATTATGATAATCTTGTACAATAAAAATGAAATCAAAAGAAAGTGATATAAGAAAAGGGAAAATCGCTTTTTAAAAAATAAAAACCTGACACATAGACAAAGAAGAACAAACAATAAAGTCACTGGAGTTTTAAGTTTTTCTATTATCAGGTTATATGGAATGCAGACCATAAATGGTAAACCCTGAATTAATTGTCAACCAGCTGGACTAAATGCATGTTTCAATAGGTATCATCATAGCTAAAGTTCTGCTTTACAGCAACTCTCCTTCATGGGTGTTAGGGTGATTCCTTCCTGAATCACAACACTTGGGGTGGAAAAAAAAGACAAAATTCTGGTATATATGGAAAATTTTTAATCGTTTTTTAAAAAATATTTAACTACCAAAATTACGAAGTTAGTTTAATTATTTTAGACTAAAATGGATGCCTCTTTTCTGAAACGGGCTAGATTATCTTCTCTGGCCACCTACAGTTCTCCTCAGATTTAATATGCCTGAGTCACCTAATGAATGGTCTTACTGGAACGTAGATTCTTACTTAGCAGGTACAGGATGGGCTGGGACTGCCTTTCTAAGGTGCTCCCATGTGTTGTTGCTGCCATATTTGTGCTGACTGGGAAACTGAATTTTATTTTGTAAAATTTCAACTTAATTTCCATAACCATACATGACATAACAGGTAGTGCAGGACGCTACACAATATACTTTATTAGAAAATTGTTACTTGCCTATGATCTGCGTGAACGCACACCGTCTGCAAATGTGCCGTACTTTATGCATCTTTATGAGAACACAGGTGCTCTGGCTGTGGAACAGTGCACTTCACTGAATTCTCTGGGTGAGATTTACTACCCCAGTGGCTACTCACTGGAAAAGTTGATCCCACAGTGTTCTGAGTTTTACTTGTGGCTGCCTGGGAAAATACAAAATGAATCATCAAGAAATGTTGCAGATTACCAAGGAGCTTTTGAGGCAATATAAATTGTTCTTGTTTTTTCTTTTCCTTTCAATTGAGTGAAATACCCACAAAGGCATATACACGATAGAAACAAGAGTCACACGCAATCAGAACCCTAGTTTACCAAAGTGATTTCAATTTCAAATAATCTTGTACCCTATGATTGTTTCCAACAGGAAAATGGCTACATCAGAGTCATTTCTGAGCCGTGTGATGAAGGAGCAACTTGTCATGAACTTGAAGCCCAGACTTTTGAGTCATAAACTAAATTCTGGCTTTATCCTGTTATCACTGACTCCCATCTTGGCCTTGGACAAGGTGCTTCTCATCATAATATTCAGCTCACATGCACAAACATGGAAACATAATGACAAATGGTGATATGAATATTCATTGCTCAAATAAGAATAATCATAGTGGTACCAATAACAGTGATGAAAATAAAACTATCTTACCTTTGTAAATTGGAAGTTTACAAAGTACTTACACATGATATTCGTATTAATTTTCAGGTAAGATAGCAAACAAAATATATAAGAAAAACAGCTAACTTTTGTTACTTTTGTTTGTTTGTTGTTAATATGCTTCCAGGAGATATGAAGTGATCATCTCATACCCCTTTGGAGATATGTTCTGATGCTTCACAGCTGCCATCTTCCCCACCTCTCCCTGCTCCACCTCTTCATCCTCCTCCTCATCACTGTCATCATTTTTTATTTTTGTGACACCCCTAAAGACTAGAGTAGAAGTGTCAGTATTTTGCATGCCTTCTTGAAAGCCAGTGGTGTTTTATGCAAAAATAAAACTACCTTTCAATTTATAAGAATTGTTCTTTCTCTTCTAAAAGGGCTTTTGCAAAAGCCTTTTCCTGATTAGGTTAAAGAAAATTAACTTCCAAAGTCCATCAAATTGCAAGGAAAATCAAGGAGTACTTTGAGTTGCTAGTAAGCATCCAAAAAACACAGAGTAATATTAAAATCAACAAAACAATAAACCATATTGCATAAAAGTGCCCATTTTCCCAGACAACTTTTATCTTTAAAGTGCTGTCTTTGAAAATCATAACCAGAATTCTGACCTTTGAAAAATGCTTGGCAAAGGTATATGATCTTGCTATAATTTTCACATTATGAACAGTGTTTAACACAATCAATTTGGTTTAGTGTTCAAGGAATATGAACAAAAGGGCATCTTGAAGCTTCACAGTTATAATGAAAAAAGCAAAGTCAAACAGGTGTACATTATTTGTGTTAGAAAAATCTAAAATGGAGTCAAGATCATTTTAGGCTGATTGTTTTGCAAATTTTTATTAACATTTATATTTTTGAAAAGATTTACCACCTCTTAACACAAAGAAGGAAAAAATTATAAATTCAAATACAATTGCAGGAATATATGATTGTGAAAATGTAACAGTCATAAATACATCCAGTATTAATGCTTTCTTAATGGTTTCTGAGAATTTCTTCCCTTAACACATATTACAATTGTGAGCTCTTCTGACATAGACCCAGAATTTGAACCAGTGTCAGTTTTAAAAAACAGTTAATTCATTCAGATTCCATTTCAGAATGTTGATAGATGACCTCAGTCAAGTTATTTTGTACTAATCATGAACATTTCTGCACATTGGCCAAGTCTTATGGGACAGAGTGGAGCTAGCAATGTTTTTAATGTGGTGGACTCTGATATGTATAAAATTTATAGATGGATGAATTTGTCCTGGTTATTTGCAGATCTCAAATGCACACTCTATGAAGTTTTAAAGACATATTCTTTTTTCAATTTATCATGACTAATGTGAGTTAAAATGCCTACTTTGCATAGTATTCAATTCTTGAAAAGCTGAAGATGTAAAAAATTTTTAGATAGGTCAAAATATCTTCAGTTTCAAGTCTGTTGCTTTAATACGCAATGGTGCTATCATTAGATTACTGTGCATCCAGTAAATCTATATTATGAAAGTGTATTTCTGGACATAGAAAGACCTTATTGAAATATTTATAAATGAAAAATTCCTCAAAACATACATTTATTGAATGCTAGATTAAGTCTATATTTTTATAAAGAGAAACATAGAGATATACAGACAAACATGAAAACAAGTATCCGTTAAGATAAACATCAAAATTGTAACAGTGACTATTATGAAGCTGTGGAATTATGGTTAATTGGTTCCATTTCTCCATATGCTTTTTGAAGTTTTGGGTATTAAGCATGAACTACTTTCTAACAGGGAAACATAAATATGTGCTTGTGTGTGTATGTGTGCAATTTTTTTTTTCTTCAAAGAAATTTTTCTCTGATATCCACCTCCTTACAGAGATTTCGTGGTGAACTATAAATAATAACATTAACAATCTCATTTTTTATTGTAAGACAAACTTTTTGGCTAATAGATGAACACCATTCTTCAATTCTTGCTAACACAAAGATTTGACTTCAAGGTTACCAAAGACATCAAAGTTGAGACAGAAAGAACCTTAATCTACAATTAATGTTTTCTAGCACAATAAAATCACCATGGATAAAGCACTTTGCCTTTTAAATGTTTAAAGATGATTTAACATCAGCTATAACCCAAGCAAGCATTGCTTAGAGGGGAGCTTTACTCCGTGATGGCTGAGATGAAAGAGTTTTACTGTTTGTTTACCTCTTCAAGGAAAACAAAACACCATTCAGAGAGAACGTATTAGGCAATTTAACAATTGGAAAATTAGGCAATTTAACAGTATGAAACATTAACTACTCCTTCTGGAGAACAATTTATCCTGCCCTATTTTGTGAAATACTGAGAGCTAGTTTAGGTTGCAAAGTTGGTGATAATCATGATAAACTGTAGTAGTCAATTCAATTCAGCAAATACTGGTGAACAACTGCTTTGTTTTGCGAGACTGTGCGCCAGAATTCCCATGTGCGATCTGGACCCCACACTTCATAACTCTGAGGCGTTGGACAAGTTGCACAACCTTTTGCTGCCTCAGTTTCCTCACCTGTAAAATAAAGATTATAGCTATCTCATCGGGTTAAATAAGCTAGAAATATGAAGGCTAAATCTCATTTCACTAAGGAAATAAGAAAATGTCACCTTCTCAGATGCAAACAGTATGTCTTCAGCATCACCCATCTGAGAAGGTGGTTGATTAATAGATCAATGTATGGAGTATCTCAAGTTAGACCCGAATTATTTTTTTCCAAAAAGCTCCCACAAACACCAGAGTGTTTATCAATTGTGTTGTAATATGCTCCAGATAATATTTGTATGTATCTTTGATAAAGATAATTAAAGAAGAAAATTATGTCATTGTATCTATAACCAGTATATAGACCAATATTAAATTGGAAGGGTAGAGACAAATAATTTTATTTTTTTTCCATCGTAACCTTCAAACATTTGCAGTTAAATCTTTCTTCACTGCCCCTTAAAGACATATTGAGTAAATTCTGCAATCCTCTGCCAGTTTTAGGTTTTAAATTCCAATCCACTCTAATCCAATTTAAAATATCAAGCTCACATCCAGTTTATTGCTCAGATCCTCTCCTCCTCTCTGTGCTTGTGACGTGGGTCAGAAAGGTGGAAAGCCCATGGTCAGCTCTTCCATGTCCCCCTTCCTTCCCTTTTCTGAGTCCATTTCCTCCATTATTTTAAAGACCTAATATTAGTCTTTAGAACAAAGGGAGCAATGACTTTTCGCTGAACCGTGCTATTGTAGTTGTCGCCTGCCTTTTGTGGCTTCTCTGACCAACCTCAACAGACTGTGCCACTGAGAGGAGGTAATGCCTGAGGCCCGCTCCTGAAGCACAGCACGTGGGGCCTGGGGGCAGTCAGGTGGTGCAACGTCCCAGTTTCTGCGGTGTCAGCTTGAGCGTCATCCTCGATGCAGTGTGGTTGCCCCAGTGTCTGACTACAGCTTATCCCTCTGCTCATTATCTCCCTCTGACTCGCGTCTCCCCAGCTAGATCTGCCCAGAGGGAGAACATCAAGTCTGCTGCCTAAAAAGAAGTCCACCCAGGAAATGAGTTGTCAGTCTCACCCTCTCTTGATTTTACTGATTCTCTTGGAGCTCTTCCCCACTTGGCTTGACAGGAGAAGGAAAGGGAGTCAAATAGCCCTCCTCGGGTAGAAGACTAAGGATTCTTCCAATGCAATGAATGAATTTTCTAGGGGTCGGGAGGAGAGATAAAGATTCAGGAAGTGGTTAAGAGCAGTCAAGCTGATTTAGCCCTTTTAATAAGCTGTGGACAAAGTTCTGGACTGTACTGTCTTCAGCTCTACTTTGAATAGTCTTGTGGTAGGTAGAACAATGGCTTCCCAAAGATGTCATGCCCTAACCTCTGGGACCTATGTAAATGAGTCACATGGCAAAGGGAAATGAAGACAGCATATGAATTTAAGCTTCCTAATCAGATGGGAAAGATAAAGACATTATCAGATGCACCCGATGTAATCACAAGAGTCATTAACTATGGACAAGAAACAGAAGAGTCAGTGTCAGAGTGATGCAAATGTGAGAAAAAGTTGACCAGCTGCTGCTGGCTTTGAAGGTGGAAAGGGACCACAAGGCAAGGACTACAGGCAGCCTTCAGATGCTGGAAAAGGCAAGGAAACAGATCTCCCTTTAGAGCCCCCAGGAGGAGTGTAGCTCTGCAAACCCCTTGATTTTAGCCCAGTGATACCCATTTCAGACTCCTGGCCTCTAGAACCATAAAATAATAAACTTGTGCTGTTTTTTAAGACACCAAGTTTGTAGCAATTTGTTTCGCCAGCAATAGGAAGTTAATACAGGGTCCTAGCAATCAACTTTATTACCAAAAAAAAAAAAAAAAAAAATCCCTCTCTCTTTCCTGTTTCGTGACCAAGAGAGACCCACATTATGCTTTGTTAATGCGAAGGTTCTGCTTTACATTGAAAATCTAGCCTGGTTTTGTAATATGACAAACCGGGCTGTCCACTCAGATTTAACACACTGCTCCAAGACCATATTTGTAAAGCAGCATCTCCATTTAATTTTTCTTTCCCCTTAAGAGACATCAACATGTGTGAGAGAATGCATTAATTCATGGTCAGACAACTGGTCATCTCTTTTGCACTGAAATGGTAGGCTTGAACACAACGAGAAAGGTTTTGCACAACAGGCCAGGAAGTTTGAAATATATTCAATAGCCAACCAGCAGTCATTGTATATTTTGGGGCAGAAAAGAGGTATTTTGAGAATGCACTTATGAAAAATTGCTCTGGCAGTAGTGTGTAGAAGTGGTAGGAGAATGAAGAACGTATAGATATTTATTGCTTTAGTACAGGTTAGTGATAACAACTATCTGAAACTAGAACATGGTAATGACAACAAAAAGGGAGCAATTAATTAAAAATAAATTGTCAGTAAATGTTAGTGATTAACTTGATACGAAAGGACAGATGTGAATGAGTCAAAGATGAATTCTCATTTTTGTATCTGAATAACTGGGAGACTGAAGGTATAAAATTGCTATGAAAAAAAAGATTGTGGAAGGCAAGATGATTATGATAATGTTGAAATAAAATTCTAGACTCAAGATGGAACTGCTCCTGTCCCAGATGCCACTCAGCAAACTGAAATTTATGTAACGTTTGTGTCTCTGTAAATGCTCTGCTTGACCAGAAATGTAACATATCCAACCAGCAAATCCCCAAAAGCCAAGCCAGCTCTGAGCTCTACACTTACTTCCTTGTTTCTCAGTCATTTTCTGTTTCTCTCTTCCTTGTTCTTTATTCCTTCTCTATAAAAGCCTGCTGTCTTCCCCTCCATTTTGCAGTTCTCCCGACCCTTAAGAATAAAGACTGTCCACTTCAGGAAGTGTTAAAGGGCATTTGTATCATCCACAATGTCTTCTTTAATCATTTTTAACAATAATAAAACCACTAATACTTTGCTAGACATTTTACAGCTAAAAAGCACCAGAAATTTATACTGGGAAAATTAAACTTGAGAAACGATTACACATATTTCCAGAGTAAAAGTCATTCTACTCCTGTGTCACTAACTCATTTCACTGAAACTTAAGCCTGATTCTCTTGAAAGATATTCTAAGAGAAATACAAATTATCTGCTTGTCTTAATTCATTCAGGCTCTTATAACAAAAATGGACTTGGCGTCTCAAGCAATAAGCATTTATTTCTCACTGTTTTGGAGCCCGAGAAGTCCATGAGCAAGGAGCCAGCAGTTTTGTTGTCTAGTAAAGGCTTACTTCTTGACAGATGCACATCTTCTCACTGTGTCCTCCATGGTGGAAGGGGCAAGGGAGCTCTCTGGGATCTCTTTAATAAGGGCACTAATCCTATTCATGAGTGTTCCACCCTAATGACCGAATCATTGCCCAAAGGCCCTACTTCCAAATACTGTCACACTGGGGATTAAGTTTCACTTGTGAATTTTGCAGGGACATAAACCACTCTGGTTGTTTGGCTGGGGAGCAGATGTGCAGAACCCCTTATTCTGCCATTTAGGAGGTGGATTTCCTAAGTTAGTTTTTTTTTTTTTTTTTTTCTTTTTATGCTACATAGCCTTAAAATCACCTATTTGTTTCTCACTAAAAATAGCCCAAGCAGGAGTAAAAACACAGGGCAGTTTTCTTACTTCCATTTTCTTAAACTTGAGAAACACCTGACTTAAGAAGCAGCCTATCACAGCTGCGTCTAGCAAATGTTGCCGGTGGGTGAGGTACATGATTGCAGCCGGCTCAGTGTCCCCTGAGAACGGCGTATTGAGAAGCCTGCTCACCACCCCTTTAAAAAGTCAATTATTAAATCATTCCTTGATTTTTCTCCATGTTAATTAGAGTTTACTTTTATAATATTTCTGCAGAGGGTAGGTATCCGTTTGGATGCTATCCAGTAAATAGAAAACTTCTACGGTATTTTGAGCAGAAAGAGTTTTAATGCAGAAAACTGGTACCTGGCAAAGGTTAGAGGGGCTGGAACAAAGGGGTCTCATTGAGTTCTATACCACAGAAGGCCACAGAACAGACCACCAGAGTGGCTACTACCATGTCCACACTCCAGAAGGGTCAGAAAGCTGAAGGAGGCAAAAGGAAGTATTAGGTTCAAGAACACACTTCTCTGCTGCACACTGATGATCAAGAAATCAGGACTGAGAAGTTGCTGTACCACCACGGTGACTCTTTCCCAGCACTAAAGCTGGTGACTAGACATAGAAATCTGTGGCAGAAAACAAAGACAAAACAGTTATTTCTCCCTCTCATTGGTCACAGCAGGGAACAGCCAGCAGTAGAAGGAAGATGATGCTTGTCTCATTTCTATCTCCTAAATCTCACACAGGGCATTTAAGAGGCAGAATATGATCTATATCTAGAATGCTAATGACAAGGAAATGGAATACATAGATTTCAAGCCACACAACACAAGAAGGTCTCCAAGAAATGGGTAAAGAAAATAAATATTGGGTGCTAATGAATCATATCCAATACAAGGTTTCATTGTAAAACCTTGATCTTATTTATTTCCCAAGTGTTTCACTTCTCTTGAGTTGTTGAATGTAAATATTTCTCTCTCTCTTAAAACTCAATAGCTTAAAAAATCTAGTTAGAAAATTGGCAAATTTTCACCAAAGCATTTCAAAAAGAGGATATACACATCGCAAATTGGCAAATGAAAAGATGTTCCACATTATTACTCACTAGAGTAATGCAAATTAGAGCTACTATGAGTTATGAGCAGATACTTATGTGGAGAGTCAAAAAAATAAATAAATAAAAATAGTGAGAACACCAAGTGCTGGCATGGATGGGAAAAAACTAGATAACTCATACCTGGCTAGTAGGTATGTGAAGTGGTACATTTGCTGTTGAAAAAAATAGTTGCAGCCAAATGCTCTTTGATATCTCCGTTTAAAATTGATGTCTCCTGAAGCACAAGTTTGCGTAAGGCAGATGGTATATAGTGAAACCCACTGGATGGGGACCAATCTTGATGACCCCATCCATTGTAGGTTGTAACTTCTAGCCTAGGAAATAGCACAAGCCACACCCACAGCTACTCCTTGGAGCGCCTCTGTGCTCTGGTACAAAGGTCTATGATAACGATGATGAAAATGTGTGCGAAGTGCTAATGACTAATTTACACGGGCAGAGAAATAAGGCTCATGGGCAAAAGCTAGGTGTAAATGGCCAACTCCTTATGCTCAGAGAGGGTTAGATTGTAAGTCTACAATTATGGCTATAAATGACAACTTCATTATTAAAATTCCTGTAAGAAATGTAATTTCTTTTCAGTTTGAAACTCCCTAGGCCATAACCTCCTTATTTCTCACTGAATTAATTGTTTGGACAGTACCCTGGAATACCATATTTTTGATGATAAAAGATGACTTCGAAATACTAAGTATTAGCTCTTCTGTTGATTTGTAGAAAGGTAAAGCTTTTGAAACCATGGTGATCTTGAGTCATGTTGCAATTTCCTTTTCAGTGAACGAGAGATTGAATTTCCAAGTTGCAGAAGCATTTTAGAAAATGAGACATTGCCCAGGTGGGTGACAGGGTCTATGGGAGGCCACCTGGGGAAAAGGAAGCCAGCATTTACCAAGTGCCTGCTCTGTGCCGGGAGTTGTTCACACTCACATTTTTAATTCTCACCAAACCTCCCCAGGTTAAGTGGAATTTTCCCTTTATCACACTACCAGCAAATTGAGACACAGAATTTTAACAGTTAAATTACAACTTTTTTTCCTAACATTAGACCCTCTGTTTATAAATTCTTAGTATGAGAAATTATTTGTGACCCAATATGCAAGAATGCCTTGACAACTTATTTCTGCCTGGTTATAATTACAAAAGTTATTGACTTTTAAATACTAATAATATCACCACTATACTGTGTTTATACTTCCAAGGGTAAGAGGTTCTTATTCATCTAAACCAGGTTAAGACATTAGGCCATGAAGTATGAAGATGGGTGAGAATGGAGACTCAAACACAAGGTTGCTTTTATTTTGGTTTCATACAGACCTGAACAATGCAAAGAAATCAGCCAGATAATGATAAAGAGTGGAATCATTTCCCCAATGCTTAACTAGTTGCTAGTTACCTAGATGCTTGCTCCTTGCAAAGTTCATTCAAATTTCAGTGATCAGTGTCAGCTATATAGGGTAAGTATCCTGCTAGGTCAGAGTTACTCAGAACTCTGGGTTCCCTGCTTTTTATCCATGAGTTTGGCTGGAAGGACCACATCCCCATTCAAGACTTTGCTTACTCATAGAAGCCACACTGACTCCTTGCTCTACTTCTTACTGTGTCCTTGGGTAATAGCAGGTGTGGCCATGACAAAACTTGGAGCTGATTACTTCTCCTTCAGTATACAATAGTGTGGCTATTTTAAATCATTCCTTCCTCTAAATTCTTTACATTCTTTCCATCTAGAGGCAAAATCTATGTCCCCTCTTCTTGTATCTCAGAGGGACTGAAAATGCTTCCTCAAACACGGTCCAGTGTAAGCAGGATGGGTTATAAAGGATGCTGCAACTCCTATCATGCTGACTGAAACACTTGTATTTGGAGCCTGGTGCCACTCTGTAAGATGTCTGAATAAATACATTGAGGCCACCGTGCCATGAAGAAGCCAAGACACATGGCAAAGCCTCATGTAAATTATGCCAATTGGCAATGCTAGTCTTCACGTCCTTACAGGACAGCAGCAGACACGCTTGTAAGGAATAAACCTCAGATAATTCTAGCCTTTGTCTCTTAAGTCATCCCAGCTTTCAGCTCTTCTCATTTGAGATCCAGACACCATCAGTTAGAATCTATCAGTTCTTTCCGTATCCTGTCCAAATTCTTGACTCCAGAATTCTTGTATATAATGAAATGGTTGTTTTAAACCACTGAATTCTGGGTGTTCTGTAATACAGCCATAATAACTGGAACAAATGGTTAGACATCGAAGATTTTTTTCAGTTCCGCTGTGTGGAATGTATGCAACCTAAAGCTTACTTAAGGGAGTAGATTCCTGTCTTTAAATATCATTGTTTGTTATCCTGTGCCGTACCAACTTCTCTGGCTTATAGAGGATTTTTTTTTTCTGTGATAAGTATAATTCAAATATTTCTGAGAATTTTGTATAAAAAGATACGTTAGCAAAAGTGCTATCAAAAAATAAACCACAAGAATACATAAATAATATCTATATTATATAATATAATTTGAGGTAGTATTAGCTAGGATTAGCTTTTGCCACTTGTAACAGAAAACTGAAATTAATAATGACTAAAATGCGTAAGAGTTTTATTCTGGAACCTGACAGTCTAGGGCTCTGGGGTCAGACAACGTACCTTAATTTGAGCAGTGTTTTATTAGTGACACACAAGCTTTTTCCAACTTCTAATGCTCCATTCCTAGAGGGTGGTCCTCTTCTGCATGATTCAGCATGGCTGCTGTTGCTCCAGTTATTGCTTCTACATTCCAGTCAGCAAAAATTACAAAAGGGAAAGAGCAGGATAAGCTACGTATTTAGCGCACTTTCAGGAAGTTGAACATCCTATTTTTACTTTCCTATCTGTCAGAAATCATAAGGTCACACTTAGCTGCAAAGATATCTGGGAAATGAAGCATATCTGGGGAAGCAATGTGCCCAGTTAACATTCAGAGGTTCTGTTCTAAGGACAAAGTGGAGAATGGATGTGTGCTACCACTAGGATTCTCTTCCTACATCGAGGTGGCATGGAAAAACTTCTCAACTGAGTACTTGTTTCAAAGAAAAGCGGGAACACTAACGTGTATGAAAGAAACACCTTCCTGACCTACTGTGCATCAGAGGCTAAACTGCTGGCCTGGCCTGTGATATACCAATCATTGGCCTTGTTTTATAGAACAGCAACTGATTCACCAAACTTAAAACACGTGCCCGAGTTTATATTGCTAATAAGTAGCAGAAACATAGCTCAAATTGAGGACGCCTTTCTGACCTCAACATCCATTCTTTACTTCCTCAAGAGAGGAGAATCCTGGAGAGAGAGATGGTCAGTGGCCTTTGCAGCAGGATCCTATGTCTTGCTTGTTATCAGCTCCTGACCACTCACAGTGATGACTGGTGATGATGACAATGGCTTTTTTTGAGCACTACATGCAGGCACTCCTTTAAGTGCCAAACAGGTTATTAATTCATTAGTGTAGACGCTACTGATTCCTTTTTTCTTACTAAATAGCATGTTTTACTTTCATTTAAAAAGAAATAACAACCTTTTAAATGATGTTTCATGAGTTATTTCTGAGGAATCGGACTGTGATTTTGTTCAACTATTCAAAGTGATTGTTAAAGAGTTCCCTTTTCAGTGATACAGTGACTTCCTTGGCCCTGCACACCAGTATACTCTAAGTAATTCATCTTGATTTAATTGAAGAAAAAGTTTTTGTATTTTTAGTTGTTATAGTTCATCTGGATAATCTAGAGTACTCTTTATCCAGCCTGTTAAATTGAAAAATAACTCAAATGTCAAATATTAACGTTGTTAGAAGTTCTGTGACATTTTTAACCTTCTCTGATGTAATTTGGAAACGGCTATTTCTAATACTTTACACTTAGTTGTCCATAGGTTTATTCTTCATTAATAATAAGCCACTGTGCATGCCTGGGAAATTGTTGAAAACTAGTGTTACCTAATGACTTTGGAACTTATAAAATTATTGTCCTTTTGAAGCATTATTGCCCTTGAAATCCATGAAGCCTGCAATAATAGTTCTAAGAAAATCTGGAGTCACCAGAGAAACACCACTGTGGAATAACAGCATAAACAAAATAAGATCAATAAGGCCCCACTCCAGCGGGGTGCGGGAAGAGGGATGGTCACAACAAAGATTCCAAGAAACCTGAAAACAGTTTGCCTGAGGGAAGCATACTAGTACTAATTGCTTTGAAATGTAGAACAGGCTCTAGATTAATCATTTTGTTGGTTTCTTTAATTTCCAACTTACTTCAAGTAAATGCAAGTTTAAGGAGCGGCATTATTTCATGGCAAGAAACAAAGAATTTTTCACTGGTGTTGACACAGGTCTCAAGAGCAGTAAAGTTGAGGCTATTTAATCCCTTCATCAGCTCTCTCTACAGGAAATCTTCGGCCATGGGTCTCTGGGTTTTTCAAAGAAAGATGTAAATTAAAAATTGAAAATGGAGGGGGGAATAGAAAGATAATAATAAAAATAAAATACAATAAAATAAAAATCCAAAATAAAAATCCATCAGTATGCTATTAAATGATTATTAATTATCAATATTTATTGTCCATAAAAATATCGAGCCAAATATGTTTCTATTTTTCCAGCTGTTAAGGCTTTAAACCCTAAAACCTTCCCAGTATGTGGTAAAGAGCTGTGTGTTGCTAAAATGCATGCTATACTACAGGTTTTGACTCAATTTCAGTAAGCTATAAAATCCTGAGTCTGAATTGTCATAAAAAACTGTAGTGAAGTGGCTGTCTTCTAGCAAAATGTCCTAATCTGCTATGTTCCAATTCTCTGAGTGGTGGTTATTTTTCAAATCAAAGTAGTCATAAGTCAATGAGACACAAAGAAATTTCCAATCTTGTAAATTAGAATACGTTTGAAATACCTAGCTGCTAGCACCATACGAGTGGTTTTATTTATAACCTACGTTGGATAGTTCTGGTACAAGAATGAAGATTTTAGGCATTTCCATGCCATGTGTAGAAGCCTGACTTGAATTCCATAAATAATCAATTGTATTCTTAGTTCCAAAAATTTTAAGCATCATTCTATACATCACTGTTTGTTAGACTGAGGCTAGCATCCAATAATTTGATGTGTTCTAAATTTTTTGACTATTTAACATTTCTTTAAATTAAAGGGGAAGTGAATTCCCTATGATCTTAATATCACCCACATAAATTGCTTCAGGCTATGAAAAAGAATTTAAAATTATAATTTAATAGTCAAGGAGTGAGGCCCAGTGACAAGGAATGGGTTTGAAGCTGGTCTGCTGTCTGCTTGGTCTCCACTCCTTTCATTTCATTATATGGTCTTGAAGATTAGCTGGGTGGCCACCAATAGTCCAAGACTAAACACATTTCTTGGCCAGCTATTCAGGGTAAAAGACTAGAAGTGGAATATGTATAAAGAATGTGAAAAAAAAAAAAAGAAAATGAGTATATGTATGTGTATGAATGACTGAGACATTGTGCTGTACACCAGAAATTGACACATTGCAATTGAGTGTACTTCAATTAAAAAAAAAAAAAAAGAAAGAATGTGAGTGTGATGGATTTAGTAAGAGAATTGCTGAGGTCATTAAGTTTGAAATCTGAATGGTTGAATATGGGACACAGGCAATTTCCAAGCATGATCATTTCACTTCCATTTTAATTTGCCTAGACAGGATATTCAATATCTAAGCAATTAGTACTGTAAAACACATCACAATCTAAAAATGAAAGTTAGATTATTTCACCTTTCTTTGAGATTTTTTTTTCCCACTTTAGTAGATTTATTTTTAGCTGATCTGGACATCTGTGACATCTTCCATTATTAACAATATTGATTTATTTGAAGAAGGAAGCTTTTTAAAACTGAGAAGCTTATACTTGTTAAGCTTCATTTATCATTCTTTAGAAGAAAAGCTAATCGTAAATCATATGGAAACTAATTATGACATTGTTCAATAGTATTTTAAGTCAAGAAGATATTCAAAGTTTTCTTAAATTGACATGTGGCAATTTTCTGACTTTTTTAAAAAAAAAAGTGGTATGTTTATAATTTACATACTATACCCTACATTAGCTTATATATTACACTATATACCATGATAGTTTATATACCATATCATACATGCCTCAGCAGATGTTTATTCAGACTACAAAGTGGAAGCCCATGGAACTGCTGCAGTTTGGTAAACTAGATATAAAACTAATGTTCATTAGAGAGTTGAGGAAGAAATAGCATGCCTTGTTGTAGTGATCATTTGCCTATCTTAGGAGCCAGATATATTTTAAAAGTTTGACCAAAAAAGAAAGAGCAATTCTGTCTTACAAAAACAAACAAACAACAACAACAACAACAAAAAAACAGTGAATAGGATGCTTAAAGGGAATAGAAGTTTCAAATCTTATTAAAAATATATATAACCCAGATTAAAAACTGGCATCTAGTCAATAAAGATACACATTACCAAATAGCTTTGGTGGCATTTTAGAACACACCTCTAGTAAGATTTTTGAATCAGTTATTAACTTTTGTTTGTTCTGTATGCTGTTTGTTCTGTTTTGAAACTACTCTGGCCAATTAAGGCATGGGGGTAAAGACACACTTGGACTACATCACCAGCGACTGCCTGTCAAAATGCAAAGGACTGATCCCCTGCTAGAGCACAGCTTGGGAACCTTCCATTGCTTGACTCACCCACATACAGACACATGTGAGTGTTACTTTTCTACTAAAAGAGAGTAGAAAAGTACTAGTTAGCTAGTCTTTCTTTTATTGCTCTTATCATACACATTAAGTGGGTGGTTCAATGACCTATATCTTGCACACATGTCTACAAGAAATACAAGTAAATGAACAAATCAACTAATACACAACAGAGGATGACAAATGATGACAATTGTAGGCAACTCAAGAGCATGTGTCCAGGGGAAGCAGTCAGTCATTTCTCAGCTCCAGCTAATGCCCTTATGAGCCCTATATAGTAAAATCATCCTTCTTTCTCTCCTCCTTCTTCCTCCCCTTCCCCTTGTTTCTCTTCTTCCTTCTTCTTATCCAGAAGTTCAATTTTTATGTGTAACCTTTCTATTTTGAAAACAACCTAAGCAGAACGCATAATAAATAAAACATATACAGAGATGGCTATTGCCAACAGGCCACCAGTCCAATCTAACCTTATTTTACAAATGAGAAAAATAAATCCCCATAAAATTAAATATAGACACTGAAGTGGTGAAGCCAAGAGCAGAATTCTGGATTCCCCATGTCCAGGCTGCTCAGTTCTCTAACTCTGCCTCTACTTGTAGCTTTATTTGTCATGAGAGGAAGTCCATCACATTTCTCATTAATCAAAAGTAGCTTAAAGCTATTCTAGTACATTGTTTTCATAATCAATCTGTGTTTTTCATGAACTGTATCTTGTTAGGGAAATACAAAAATCCAAATCTCCTCTCAACCCAGAAAACTTATCCACAAAGGTAGAAGAAAAAGTAAATTTGTTATTAAATAAAAGTAAATAAGTAGGATTGCTGGATCATATGGTAAGTCTATTTTTAGTTTTTGGAAGAATCTCGCATATATCCAGAGGAAACTCTAATAAAAAAAGATACATGTACCCCAGTGTTCACAGCAGCACTGTATACAATAGACAAGACATGGAAGCAACCTAAATGTCCATCAACAGATGACTGGATAAAGAAGTTGTGGTATATTTATACAATGGAATTCTACTCAGTCATAAAAAAGAATAAAATAATGCCACTTGCAGCAACATGGATGGACCTGGAGATTGTCATTATAAGTGAAGTAAGCCAGAAAGAGAAAAAAGATTACCATATGATATCACTCATATGTGTAATCTTAAAAAAAAGAAAAAAGAAGGAAAAAGAGAACTCTAATGAACTCATCTAAAAAATAGAAACAGACTGGCAGACATAGTAAATAATTTTATGTTTACAGGGGGAAAGAGAGTGGGAAGGGATAAATTTGGGATTTGCAAAGGCTAACCACTACATATAAAAATAGATAAAAAATAAATTTCTTCTGTATAGTACAGGGAACTACATTCAATACCTTATAATAACCTTTAATTAAAAAGAATATGAAAATGAATATATGTATATATATGCATGACTGGGACACTGTGCTGTATACCAGAAGTAGACACATTGTAACCGATTCTAACTTCAATTTAAAAAGAAAGGAAAAACAATGATGGTAAAAAAAAAAAATTAAACAAGATTGCTATAGGCATCACAAGCAAGCTGCTCAGAGACTGCAAGACAGAGAAATCTCACCCTTTTACATAACCAAGCAGATACACCCTCTTATATTCATATTCTCAGGATAAACAACTAGTCATTAAGGAAGAGGACTTGGCAGCACCTTATGTCACACGTCCATCCTAAATTCACGTGGTCACTGGGGTGGCTGTGTTAGCTTATCCTTTAACTCAAGGGAGTTGCCCTAACTGATACCATGTGAAGCAGAGGCGCCATCCCCACCGGGCCCTTGCTCAACTTTCTGGCCCACAGAATCACAAGTAATAAAATAGTTATTTTTATCCACTAAGTCTTGAGGTCATTCATTACATAGGAAGAACTCATTAAAACAGTCATGCCTACACAATATGAAATAGAGATGAGTTGGCAATTGGCTAATGAATTGGATTTCAATGGACTACCACCAGCAATCATATATGTTGATATTATAGAGAATTTCCTGTTTACAAGACACTTTAATACATATTTTACATGTGTTATTTCAGAATTCCTAATAAACCCAAAGAAGAGATACTATCATTTTAGATATTATATAGCTAAGAAACCTGAGGCATAAAGAGGGAAAATCATTTGCACAGAGACACAATAAGTCCGAGAACAGGGATTTGATCACAAGGAGTATAACCAAAAGCCTGTGAGCTTAACCACTATGTTTTTTCAAACAAAATTATTTAGTTTTAAAAATCCAGGCACTGAGTTACTTCTATTATGTAAGCATACTGGCTCTGTTTGCCAAATAAAGTATTTATTTGTTCATTCAACAAACATTTGCGGACCAATTTTATACGAGGCATCATTCCAAGTGCTAGAGATAGAAAATGAAAAAGACCAAATTCCTCCACCATGAAATCTTCATTTTAGTGAAGGCAAACAGACAACAAACAAGCATACACCAAGCCAGACAGTGTAAAGTGCTGTGGAGCTAGGTCAAGCAGGGTGGTGGGCCCTGGAACATGGGGGGTGCACTGGGGATGCTATTTCAAGTGGGATGGTCAGGAAGGAGGGCTTCTTTACTACAGATACTTTAAGAAGAGACAGAAGTAGAATGAAGGTCCCAGTGACTGGAGCAGAGTGAGTGGTGGGGACATTGGGAGGTGTGCTATGCAGAATTCTAAGATGATCCCCCAGATCTCAGCACCCCAGTGTTACACCCAGGATAGTCCCCTCCCTTCAGTAAAAGAACATAGCAAAAGACTAAGCAAAGGAAAGGCACATCACTCTTTTGATTAGGTTGTGCTCTACAGTGAAGATGATGAGATTTCTCTCCCATGATTAGGTGACAGTGTATAAGATTTCACCATGGTAGATTGGAGTGAGAGACCCGCCCCTCTCTGGCTTTGAAGAAGTAGGGTATCATGTGTGAGAGGACCACATGGAAAGGGACTGTGGGCAGCCTCTGAGAGTTGAGAATGGCTCTCAGTCTACAGCCAGTAAGAAAATAGGGAACTCAGTCCTATAAGCACAATGAGGTGAATTCTGCCACTAACCCTAGAGAACCTGGAAGTGAGTCTCCCCCAGACAAGCCTCCAGATTTTGAGAACACAGCCTGGCTGACACCCTGATCGCAGCCTTGCAGCGAGGGACTCAGTTAAGGTATGCTCAGACTCTTTACCCACAAAAACTGAAATATTACACGTGTGATTTTAAGCTACTAAGTTTGTGGTAACTTGTTACACAAAAATAGAAAATTAATATCAGAGGAAAAGAGATTGCTGTGACAATATGGGGAGTGGGGTGAGAGTGGGGGCCTGCCAGCTCCCTGAACACTTGTAAGTCATAGTAAAATCTCTGTGATGAAACTGTTGTTGTGACTGGTCATAGTATTGTGCTACAATTATGCAACATGTCACCGTTGGGGGAGAACAGGTGATGTGTATAAAAAAACCTCTTGTAGTGTTTCCTACACCTGCATGTGAACCTAAAATTATCTCAAAACAAAAAGTTTTTAAAATGATAAGCATTTTCAGGGAGAATAAAGGGGAATTTGATGGAAGAGAGAATCAGGGGGAATATTACCCTATGTACAATGAGAAACCATGCAGTTTTTTTTTTTTAAACAAGAGAGTGATCTATTCTATTATTTGTTTTATGAAAGATTTGTATTTAATTATTCTCCTGTCCATTATTATTTTCTTCTACAATGACCCTGAAATTGCTTTCCTTGACAAAAAAATCTAATGGCTACAATTAGATCAACAATTTCAACTTTTCTTAAATCATTCCATATATTTTTTTATTCTTCCAATTGCAATACAAATTTTAAATTCCCCTTTTTATTGTATTTCTGACACCATAATATCTTCCATTAATCTCTGGTGTTCCTGAGGCCCCTTGGGAATCTAGTCAAAGCTGGCTCTGACTTTCTGCCTGTCAGGAGAGCACTGGTAGGTCTGAGATGTCCAGACCATTATTGAAGAGTCAAGTCAAACAAAGCTAATCCCCAGTTTTCTCTCATGGAATATTTTTAATAATAATCCTATCACAACTTGTTAGAGAAATACCTTGAGAAGTCAGGAAAATATTCTCTTGTGAGTACCACCTTGGCCCTTCATTTGATGATGTGTATTCTGGGGTCTCCTTCTATCTTCTGTCTATGAGCTTGTGGCCTCTTGATACACCTAAATTGACATCTTTGCCTTGGGGTCTTCCATTTCCAGCGTTGGTAGACTGGAAAATTATTTTTTTAATCTATGAATCTTACATATTGTAGTGAGAAAGGCTTAGGGAAAATACTAGAAGTCAAAGGAATTTATTTTAATATTAGATAATGTCCCGATTTAATGGAAAGAAGGAGCAAAGTGCAAGAGAGTAAGGGGGGAAATATATCAACCAGAACAGTTTTGACTTCTCACCCAAAATAGCTCTACACATTTCCAATTGACGCCAAATTCAACAGTCGGTAGCAAATTTTGCAAACCTCAGCTTATTAGAGATGTTGACCTTCCTGTACTCTTTTAACCAATCCATGCTACATGCCTATATTTAGAGTTATTTGTCTTCCTTTTCATCTTCTGTGCATGTCTTTTAATGATCTGAAGACATAACAGAGTTCTTTGCATAGTTATGCCATTTTCTTCCGCTATCGACCTTCTTTTCTCCCTCATTAATTTGAAGTCTGCATTGTCATAGTTATATTGTTAGCACCTTTGCTACCTTCCTGAGCTTTCTTCTAAGTTTCCCATATCTGAAGTTTTTTAATTTCTTCTTAGAGTACCTGTCTAATGGATGTCCCTCCCAAGATACTACAAATTCTTAAGAATGACTATGGCCAGTTTTTCCAAAGTCTCTTGTCATTGGCACTTTATGAACCAAATTCTTCTTGCTGATCAAAATTAGGCCAAAAAAAAAAAAAAAAAAAAGAAAGGATAGTTCCTATAATCACCTCCTTTGCCCTCTAGGGCATGAAAATATCAATAAGACCAGGCAAGAATTTGTCAGTTGTTTTGCTGGTGTGGAATAGACTTCCAGAAGATGAACAGACTGTTGAAGTTTCTGTAGTCCCTTCTAGAGCTTCCATTATAACAGTTTTGTGATTGGCTCAGATACACGTCACCTACTGATTTCCCCTAATTGGGCAGATAGCCGTAAGTTTTTGCCATATCCAAATTACCTTTCCTATTCTTTCCCTTTATCTGATGTAAGTACACTCTCTAACTTCCAACCACATTGAGGCTTACAAATGTCTCTGCACAGTATACAGTTTTATAGTAAAAAGTAATGTTTACCTTCACTTCTGATTCCATGATTAAGAATTTGGAGGAACTTAGTTAAATACATATAACCTAGAATAGTACTTGGCACATAGTAGGTGCTCATTAAACATTTAATAAAGGAATACCACATTATGTGGGTGATTATTTTCGTCATTATAAATTGTACTGCATCTCTCCAGCTTGCAACTCTGTTCATGCCAGGCAGTCAGCATTGGTGTGCCTCTCTAATCATCCTGGAAGATTGGATTAATGTAGGAGATGGGATGACTGAACACTGAAAGTCCCTGTAAAGAATGTTGTTATTGTCCAGCCTCAAATTCATTATTGGCATAGAGCTTTTAAAATGGTTAGAGCAGAAAGAACTTAACCAATAGATAATATATGGAAATCAGTGGTAGGATGTGGCAATGGTTTGAATAAGGGATTACAAGAATGAGAGTCCTTAACCTCTCCGTGTGTTTAACTGGAAGGCAGACAAGATGATGCTGCCAGATTGATGGGAAGGTTAGTAGAGTGAACTGATGTAGATTGAAAAATCTAGAATTTATTTTTAAAGCCACATTGCACTTCAAGTATCAGAAGGTTATCTGATGAAAATAATAAAATCTGCAGATTATTTTATATATATATAGAAAATATATATATACACATATATTCCTCTATTAGGTAAAAGAATGTTCCAATAATGGATAGTTTCATTTACACGACAGAATTCAGATTCTATTTGGTATGGTACCATGAATGGCAATAATGGAATATCTGTGGGTTAATAATGAAGAAACCTGTAACAAGTTTTAGCACTTCTAAAACATTTGACAGTTTTAGACTTTGGTTTTGCAGAATGGAGATACATGTTTCAAAGTCACCCTCAAAATATTCTTTTGAGCCATAGAAATGAAAAATGTAGATGAAGATTTCCTTGTTACATTAAAAAAAAACTGTACAAAGACAATTGTAATTATAACTGTCCTGAACTAATTTCTATGTATTTCAAAAGAGAAATGACTAAGATATTTGACGATGCAGCTGGATGAAAACTTATTTCTCTACAAATATCATGGTAGGTACTTTCCTGAAATTAATTATTACCTGTAATAAAATTGGCCATGGTGTTTGTTTCTATGTTGTCTACGATGTCATTTTATGGCTTCTGTAAAAATTCCACCTGAAAAATAAATGCTTTGAAAAAATTATTTTCTTGAGAATATGGTATGTTTTCTCATGAACAGTGAAATTTATATGAATAATCATGTTGTGCTTTTAATCTTAACCATTACAAATCTCAGAGATAAGTATATTACTGAAGTTGAATAAATTTCTAGAATTCTGATCTGTCTGTATTCCTGATTTTTCATTTTAATTAATATTTTCACAGGCACTTGACTGTGATTTACTCTTTAGATATTTAATTTTTGTGGAATATGCTATGCTATCTCAAGTCTTTTCTGAAATGAGACAGGGTATAAGGGAAGAACTGAAAGGAAAAAATAAAGAAAAAGTGAAAGCAAGAGATGCTGTATCAGAAAGCTGTGGATAATTTAAGAAAATTAGTTAATCAAATAGGCGGGCTCTATAGCTGTAAAAGAAAGTTCAGTATCACTATAATTAATACCACTATACTACAAAAAAAATTCAAATTTCCAACTGCTTCCATCATTCTGTTCATCAAAATGCAAGAACTAAAATTATACATTCAAAAAGTAACCAAAAAGAAGTTTCTAACATGTGAATTATTTACACTGATAATATAATTTTACAATTCAATCAGGAAAATGATGAATACAGTAAAAGAAATAATATTCTAGAACTCATTAAAAATACCAATGCATCTTTAACATCAAATAATAAAATGCATTAATAGTCAACCATCTTCCCAAGTTTCTTTGAAATTTCTCTTTTGTAGTTTAGTAGCCACAGCATTGGAAGTATAAAAATTCTGTATATTCAAGTAAGAAAATTGCTTTAGAAGTTAACTCCAGGTTAAGTTTATCCCAGGTCAACTCCGAAAAAGCATCTATCACTCTAATTAAAGACAAATCTGAGAAAAGAGAATAAAAGAATATCCAAACATGTCCCCTCAAGTAACCAATTAATCTAAAGGTGGAAAAAATATCATCTACACAATAATGAACATGAAATGTTTAATGTTGCTATCTAGGACATATAATAATAACATACAAGGCAGAGATTGTTTTCAATGTAGCATTTCAGGAAGAAAAAGACTCTTTTTCACCAAGAGGTTAGTATTCTAGTAATTGGCACAATAAGCAATAAAACAAAACTTTTGTCTTAAATTATACACTAGATCACCTCTTATGTAGTATATACAGCAACTTAGACTATATCCCAAGTCCCTTTAGAAAGGTCATTCACTTAGTATTCATCCATTCATCCATCCATCTATCCATCCATCCATATACCCATGTGGTAAGTATATAGCTAATACATACCAAGCATTGTGTTATGCCTTGAGGGTAGAGCCATGAGCAGGTCTGACCGAATATTCTGTAATAGTTTTCAGAATCCACTATATAGTCTACACAGTTTGCCGTATATAAATATTTATAGTAAAATTTATAAATTTATTATCTTTTATGCAATTTTTATAAAAATAGTATTGTTTTTAGGTTCAAATTGTTTCAACATCTTTGAAAACCCATGGAAAAGGTTTTCATCCTCAACCTCACTCTATACAGATATCTAAGACAAGTACATCCTCCCTGACTATTATAGTCAAGAACGGTAGCCAGAGTTGGAAATTCAGTAAATAAGTTGTAGTATGCAGTAACCACATTATAACTAAACCATTCTTGATCTTCATTTCACAAAATATAAAATCAAACTATGGCTTTACTATTCTAATTTCACTCTAAATGAACATTAGCCATATGTGAAAGCTTGTCCCCAATTACATAAAGAAACATACTGAGTAAACTCCCTGTATCTATTAGACATAATTAATTTTAAATAATCAAATAATTTACCACTATTAGTATCATAATTGGAGTGGTACTTTTATCTAAATTTAAGTTATTGTTTATTTCCTATTTTGTACTGCATTTCTTTAAAAGAGCAGAGAAAAAATGGGAAGAGGACCAGTAATCATTATCACTCTTCTATCCCGGCACTTTGCTAGATGCTTTATGTGAATTATCTGTTTTATGGAATATTTAGTTTCATCATTCTATCCTCATCATGGCAGCAAGAATAATTATGAAGTAGAAAGAGACATTAATTAATCTTTTTAAAATAAAAGAAATTACTAAGTAAATGGCACAATTTAAGATGTAGATAGGACGACGCCTTATCTTCCTAACTCCGTAGTCTTATTTCTTTCATCTTAAAAGAAACCACCTTTATCCCATGGTAGAATTTTATGTATTGCTACCCAACCATTCTAGCTGAAAGACAACTATATAACACAGAGATGGAAACAGGGTAGAAAATAATGCAAAGCACAAAAAAATAATACAGTTGATCCTTGAACAACACAGGTTTGAACTGCACAGATCCATCTATACACAGATTTTTTTTTCATTAGATACATCCTACAGTACTGCACGACCTGCGGTTGGTTGAATGGAGGAACAGTGAATCTGGAGGACTCACTATAAGTTATATCTGGATTTTCAACTGCGTGGAAGGTTGGTGTCTCTAACCTCCAGGTTGTCCAAGGGTCAACTGTATATTATATTGAAAATTCATAAAGAACTTTTTTATAAATGTCAACCCACCATACAAGTTTGTTAGGGCTGAGGTAGCAAAACACCACGGACTGGGTAGCTTACATAAGAGAAATTCATTTTCTCACAGTTCTGGAGGCTGGACGTCTGAGATCTACGTGTCGGCAGAGTTGGTTTCTTCTGAGACCTCTCTCCCCTTCACTTGTGGGTGGCCACCTTCCCTCTGTATCTCCACATCATTTTCCCTCTGTATGCATCTGTGTCCAAATTTCCTCTTCTTATAAAAACACTCACTCGTATTGGATTAGAGCTTCCTCTTACTTACTTCCCTTTAACCTAATAACCACCTTAAAAACTCTGTCTCCAAATGCTGTCACATTCTAAGGTACTGAAGGCTGGGACTTCAACATATGAATTGGGGGCAAGGTATAAGTCAGCCCACTGACACCAGCCAAATACACCCAGCCTCAAAAATTTTGAAGTAGGAATTATTACTACAATTTCTTCATGTTACTTCTAGCTTTCCAACTAAAAACCAATGGAACAAACATATTTAACAAGTTGCCCAAAACCCATCTACCAAGCAGTAATAAGATCTTTAGTCTCATATGCTTAGGGGCAGGTCTTCCTGTCAATAACAAAATGATATAATTCTTTGAGAAAATTGACCCACACTGTGATGGGTTTTGCTTGTTTGTTTTGCTTTTGCCTTTTCTTTTTTCTTTTTTTTTTTTTTGGCCAAAGTTATTGTTTGATAGGGCCATTTCCTGCAATAGATTAATAAGAGAAGAGAGAGCAGATTTATTTATGGATGACATTTTAAATTCATTTTTAAAATGCCAAGGTTAATCATTGTATTTTTCTAGGTATGTGATTTTTACCTCTTAGCAGATGGTGAAACTCCCTATAATTGTATTGAAGGAGTAGTTGAAGCAGATAAGTGACAAGAAAACTCCCAAGGAAATACGCCGCTGAGAATTAAATGACATACTCTTTATACCTAGAAAATAACCCGTCTACCAGGAATGTTTTGCAGGAATAGAGCAATTAGTTCATTCTTCTATAAGATAATTTACTGATTATTTTAAAAATAGATCCCAAGATTTAAGTCTACCTATAAACTTTACAAGTGTGAATTTACTCAAAATATGCTAAATGATATTTCTTACTTCAGAGAATAATCATTTCTTCCCAAATCATATCACTAAGTACAAAATTAAAAGATTACGTGTAATTTGTAAACTTCCAAGAGATATCACTAGAGAAATTAAAGGCAGTTACATCTATAGTGTGCCAGAACCATTACAACACATAAAATTATATTCAGAGATTTTTTTAAATACATGAAAAATTTACTAAAATTGAGCTTTGAAGGGCATATTACTTATTTTATTGCTCACTGTGGGAAACATCCATAGTTATGCCTCCCAGAATTGTGTATTCTTACCAAGATAACATATATTCAGAGATGCTTCAGGAGAGCTGTTTAATTAAAACTGGGAACTAGGTCGTAGGTTACAATGTACACTTTACTTGAAAGGCTTAAAGTCAAACTTCTCTTGGCCAGGTTTCTCCGTCAGTCCTTCCCATTTCCCATGTAATTCCATCGCTCCAACCAGGGAGACATTTTATAACTTTTTTCTTCTTTTACTTGCCTCTGCCCCCATGAAATTTTAATACCACAGGTATACCGTACATCAGTTAATATACTGTATCTACATTTGTACATTATACATAAAATACAGTAAGATTTTTTTCACCTCCTAAGAATAAATTTTTACCCCTTTGAGGGTGATGATTACCCCCATTAGGGAATGCATGAGTGACAAATAGCACATTGCCTGGCATAGAGTCACATAATAAATGTTTGATGTCAAACATTTAGAAGAGCATTTCTTAACATGGCGTCCACAGAAATCTCATGGAATCCTGGGTGGGCCCACCAAAATCATATGGAAAAAACTGATTCCTCAAGAATTATTCTGAGAAGAAGGTTCACAGCTTTCACTATATGAAAGCTAGTTTTAGAACTAGTTTTAGAATAAGAGGAAAGGGGATATTTGTATGCTGGATATAATTGTTTATTTTCTACAGGACTGGAAATGTTTTTGTCATTAATTGATTTAATGCATTCTGTGTACTAGTTTCCATTTTCCTTTGTTGAAATAACCAAATTCAATTTAGATCTTCAAATATTTGCTGAGCCTTGACTCTGTGAGAATGGCTATAATATGTGTAAAGAAACTGGAACACTGTCTTGAAGAGCTTTCTTAGAACAAGAGCTTTTGTCAGAGGGTTTATACTTTTAGTCCAAGTTCTAGCCTCATAGTTGCTGATAAGGTTACTAGAGACCTTTACATCTGTATTGGCGGTATGTGGGAAACTCTGGATCACATGTGAATTTACAAAGGCCTTTGAAGTCTCTGAGTGGAAAAGGTAGTAGGAACTCTTCTGTCTCTGAAGTGCTTTTGGAACGTTTAAAATTTTAGGAACTTAGTAAATAAGGCAACTTATATGAAGCTCAAGTTGAAAAAGATGGAGATTAACTCATATTAGTATATTTGCCAGCAAGTGCTTCTAAGAACTCTTCCCAACTCCCAGGACTTTCGCCTGCAGCTCAAAAGGTTTAACTTAAGATGCAAGAGTAAGGGAAGGAAATATGCTTTAATAATATTTCTCAATCCAAATTTCCATTAGTAGTAGAATAAGTAAGTAAATGATAAAATATCTTGCAGCAATATGAATGGCCTACGACTACACACAATAGGATGAGTGGATCTCACAAATATAATATTGAACAAACAAAATGTCAACTACAGTTTTCATGCTTTATTAATCCATTTCTATAAATTCAAAAATAGGCAAAACTAACCTTTGGTGATAGAAGTCAGGCTAGTAGTAGTTGTATTGTGTGTGGAGGGTGAGGGGTGACCAAAAAGGACAGGTGAGGGGCTCCTGGGTTGTTGGAACTGGTCTACCTCTTCATCTAGGCAGTTTTTACATTTGTATATATACTATACGAAAATTCATTGAGCTTTACATTTATGACATATGCCGTTTTCTGTGTATTATACTTCAAATAATTTACTTTTAAAAAATAATAAAAATATTTCTTCAGCTTGTTGAAGTTTCCAAATAGACACTATATAGTGAATCAGGCTTTTTTATATTTTTTGTATTAATAAAATAATACTTCATCTATAATGCATCTGTATGAGAAGTATATGTTCCATATTCAGGGTATTGCAAAAAGAGATACCAGTTTGAACCACAATTATAAAAACAGAAAAATCAAGTTCAGTGGTACCTTCTCTTACTTGAGAATCATTCCTCAGTTACTCAATTTAATCCAGAATTCTGCATTTAGAATAGATTTAGCAACTCCTGGAATGGCAGAGCGAAACATGCTAAAGCAGCCTAGAGCTAGGAGTCTGGACCAGACCTTGGGCAAGTGATTTCACACCTCCAAATTTCATTTAGTTTATTTGTAAAGTGAGGATAATAATAGTACTCACTGAATATGATTGCCATGAGTATCAACTCAGATAATGTTGATAACCTGGCACAGTCTAAGAACCTTGAAGAAGTTAGCTATGGTGAGCAGCTATGGTAATGGATAACACCGAACTGATTCGAACGAATCGAGGTTAAAAATCTTTTTTACTCATAATCTTTCTCCATTCTTCATGAAAAGTGCCTGTATTTATCTTATTTTGTTCCTTATGTATCCTAAACACATTTTAATTATGTTTTACCTCCAAATCTTATTTAACACCTAAAACATGGACATGCTCCCTGCTAATCTAAGAAACCTCCAGGAAAACTACTGAATCTATTTCTAGTCTCTGCCTGGAGCATGCATTAGTAATGTTTCATCAGAGAAACAGCCAGTGTTCTTTTCCCAATCAGCTCAGTACCTGGGCGTGTTTTTCCAGTAGGCGTGATCACCCAGGTGATTAAATTATTTTCTTGACTATCCTGATTCTCTCCCCTGCTTTCCCTTTTGATTCCTTCATCCTAACTCATGAGTTGTTTCTATTTCCTTACATTGTTTTTCTTTATCACAATGGCCATTGAGAGTTTCCAGGGCAACCAGTAAGCCGGTAAATGATTTAGCTCCTGGGCAGCGGGGCAAGGAGGCAGGGATGACAGATGATATTCTGATTTGTAGCATTTGCTTATTTTTGCAGTGTAATACTTCTGCTGTGGTCTGTTTGAAGTGACCTATATAATTTTACTGAGGACAGAGTTGGGAAGAGATGCACACAGTGTGCTCTGGGCCAGTACCAGCCAGCTCCAGCACACCACTGTGTTCATTCAAATCTGAGCCCAGATATTAACTACAAAAATTCATTTACTATATATAAAATAGATAAACAACAAGTTTATACTGTATAGCACAGGGAACTATATTCAGTATCTTGTAGTAACTTATGGTGAAAAAGAATATGAAAACGAATATATGCATGTTCCTACATGGCTGAAGTATTGTGCTGTACACCAGAAATTGACACAACACTGTAAACTGACTATACTTCAATAAAAATATATTTTAAAAATTCATCTGTCTTCTTTTCCCTCATCCCTTCCTGCCTTCCATCCCGCCTTCGTTTTTCTCATTCTCTCTCCCTCTCTCTTCCCCCTCCTCCCTTCTCCTTCTCTCTCAGTAGCTGGATCTTCTCCTCCTACGGAAGTCATCTTAAACTTGCTCAGACTGTGTAAACCCCCTTTCTCAGGGCACTGTATGGAAACTGAACATGGCCACCCTATTGCAAAGTTCCTCAATTCACTAGCAATTTAAAATTTTTAATATGGCATTAATCCTCATTTGAAATTAATGAAATAATAGAAGTACATAATCTAACCTTAAACAAATGGTAGATTTCTGACAACATATGGTTGGCAAAATTTCCACAGAGACAAATGCAAGACTTTTGTTAGGAAAAACGCTAGAAAACAAAGTTCATTTTTGCCTTTTTTTCCCCCAGAACAGAGAGCATTGTCAGAAAAATCTCAAATGTTTTTCTAGTGTAAAAAACATTTATTCTGTTGTTTGATATTTGAAGAGTTATTTTTGAAGTGAGAAAGATTCCCTTTGTGAATTATGTATCAGGAAGTTAAAATCTAAATGAAATTTCTTTGCAGTACTAACTGAATGAAGGCTTTATCTTAACCACTGTGGTAAGGGCAAATTTGTCTTTGCTTGTCTTCATTTTCTCAGATCTTCAAAAGTATCAGTCTATGGTCTTTAGATCTGTTGCCAGCATAACAGATTAGTCAGGACACTTCTATTTTTAAAATTAGGTCCCACACCAGCCTACAGTCTCCAAAATTGGTCCTAAGTTTTTGACATCATTCTCTGCAGAAATAAAACTACAGCTTTTCCAAGTGGTGCGCCAAAGCACACAACTCTGCCTGTCAGTGTCACATGCCATTTGAAAGCCTTCCTAATTTTCAAATGATTAAAAAACTTAAAAAGAAAATGTTTCCGCTTAGCCACAATATGATGTAAGAGACTGGAGACTGGTCATTGTATGTGTGTTGCTATTGCTATGGGGAGAAATCTCCTACAATAAATCAGTGTGAGGCTCCCAATGCAACGATTGTGCCCTAGTCATCTTTGGCTGTCTAGTTATTCCTAGGGAAGGACCTCAATCAATGTGGGAGGAAGTTAATTGGGTAAAAATTGTAATAGCTAACATTTGTCTGAGGATGTCGAATTTACATTTATTAAATTATTGTCTACCAAATGCTATTACCTAATGTCAGCATCATTAGCTTTGCCCTTTTGCATATTTGCTTGTTAGGAAGCTTCATTTGTGGGTATGTAAGACAGTGAAATATATATATATATATTTATTTATTTTTATTTATATTTATGTATATTTAACCTGAGATTTACTAGTTATCATTAGTTAATGGTTAGCAAGCAAGGCCAGAACTAGAATAAAGTAAGAAAAGTACCTAGGGTGCAAAAGTTAAGGAGGCAATTACTTTCAGAGTCTTGCAGCTCAGGACCCTGGTCCTGGCTCTGTAATTAAATCACTTTAGCAGAAAAATTCAAGTGGTATTGGCTATTATCTCCAACACTCGTCAATGCAGGTTGGAGGCACAGGACAAATGTCCCCTCAATTACTGTTGCTAATCCCAGGAGATGTGTTACAAGTGGTTAGGAATAAACTCACTACTACAGAGACAACTCTCAAACTTTCACCATTCTTTGTTGTAACATGGGGAAGGATTCACTCAGTGTTTCCAAGCATTGCTACTTGTGTTTCAAGTCTTACTGAGGGTTAATGAAACCACTTTCATAGTCATCATTCACAAACCTCCTGCTGTCCTCTGGACTTGGACATGAAGTCAATGCAATCAATCAGGACAGCAAACAAATACCAGGGGCAGGTCTTCTACTCATTAGAGTGATCCACTTTCTGATTATCCAGAAGTGGATTTCTTAGTCAACTCTGTTCTGGCTCTGTCATTTATGATAAGCTCTCCCTCTCTTTTTAATCCACCCATCCATCCGTTCTTCCACTAACCTATCTATTCAACAAATACTTATTGAGAAAAGTCTATGAGCCAGGCACAGTCCAATGAGTGTTGGACAAGGATTTTATCACCTTCTTGGAAGGCTATTAGACTTCCACACCCATTATCCAGACCTGTCTGAATCTCTATATTCAATTTGAGATCCCTGCTTTAGTGGTACAAAAGAAATGGTTATGTAAAAAAAGAAAATGGTTATGTAAAAAAAAAATTGATGATAGCAGTCCTGTAAGCTTCCATTATATAAGATTATCTCTCAATAATCTCTGAGAAAATATATTATCTTCATATTTTTATAGGGGAGGAGGTAATTAGTTTTATTTATTTACTGATTTTTCAAGTGGAGGTACTGGGGATTGAATCCAGGACCTTGTGCATGCTAGGCAGGCACTGTCACTGAGCTATCCCCTTCCCCAATATATTATCTTTATTTCAAAGATTTCCAATCAGTTTAAGACTGGGGGACAAAGAGAGGGTATAGCTCAGTAGTAGAGGGCATGCTTAGCATGCACGAGGTTCTGAGTTCAATCCCCAGTATCTTCATTATTAATTAATTAATTAATTTTAAAAAAAGAATAGGGGGACATGAAAAGGCCCAATTAACTGTATCATGTCTATAGTGTCTAACTTCAACAAGCTAAATATTTTATTTTTTAAGTAAAATTTTTAAAGCGTGATATAAATAAAAGGGTGCATATGTCAGAAATGTAAAACTCAATGAATTTTCACATAGTGCACATGTTAGTGTAAAAAGTGTCTAGATAAAGAAATGGATCATTTCTAATAACTCAGGAGTCCCTTTCACACCCGCTTCGGTCACCTTTGCCACCTTGTGAAGACATCTCACTAGATTTGAGAAAGAGGGTCAGTGATTCCTCTCCCTTCACTTGGATGGGAGATGTGACTCAAGCACAGTTTTTTTTTTTCCAACCAGTTCTCACCAAATCCCACTGAATCTCCAGCAACTTGACTGTTTTAGATCCTTGGTGGAGATGACTCATCCAGCAGGTTCACAGACTCTTTGAAACTTCAGCCTGTCTGTCTGACTCATAGTACTTTGTAGCTTGGAGTTCAGTCAAAGCCTTCAACTTAACATCCTGTTATACTGATATACTAGAATAAAAGGAAAGCTTTGGATTTTTTTTTGTAGCCAGTCATCTCAGTAAAATTTTCTTTTTCATTTGAATAGACTATTTGTTGAATTTCACAAATTTTCTTAGGTATTCAATCATATCTGAAAATGAATCTTTTTTTTTTTTTTACTACATCTGTTCCACAGTGTCTTTTTCCATTACCTAGGACCACCAAAACAATACTGAATAATCACAGTGACCATTAGAATTCTTGCTGTGTTCTTAATTTTAATGAAATTGCCTTTAATATTTCACCACATATATTTGCTTTTACTTCCTGAAACATACTCTTAAGGGTATTTAAGACTTTTGCAGGCAGTAATATAATCATGTTTTATCTAACTTTTCCCATGAAACAAATTAAATTTCCAATGCTGAACCATCTTTATATAACTGGGTTGTGGAAATTTCCTTTTAAAATAGTCTGCAACCACTTACTCTTTTGCTTAAAACCACTAAGCCATTAAATCCTCTTCTCAACCTAACTCAAACTGCTCCTTCAAAAAATCTCTAAAATTCTCCATATTTTCATGTTGTTTTCTTAGTCCTCTTTCTCTTCCAATAGGTAGAATTTTTTTGTGTGTCTACACTAGGTAGATTGAGCTCTTTAAAATGGGGGCTGACATATATTTTTGCTATCTCCAGAAATTATCATAGCACCTGGCATTTAACAGATGTTCAGTAAATAGCACAGTGACTTATAGGACACTACTTTCTGAACTTGACAATGTTAAGTAAATATAAAATACAATTACAACTATTTAGATATATTTTATTATCACCCCACATCTTTTGTATATGGCTGTCCAGTTTTCCTAAAACCATTTATTGAAGAGATTATCCTTTCCCCATTGTCTATTGTTGGCAACTTTGTCAAAGATTAGTTAGCCATGTGTGTATGGGTTTATCTCTGGGATTTCTACTCTGTTCCATTGATCTATGTGTTGGTTTTTATACTAGTACCATACTATTTTGATTACTGTAGCTTTGTAATATAATTTGCAATAAGAAAGTGTGATACCTCCAGCTCTGTTCTTCTTGCTCAAAATTAATTTGGCTATTTGAGGTCTTTTGTGGTTCCATACAAATTTTGGGATTTTTTTTTTTTCTATTTCTGTGAAAGTTGTCATTCAAGTTTTGACAGAGATTACATTGAATCTGTAGAAAGCTTTAGGTAGCATGGAGATTTTAACAATACTACTTCTTCTAATCAATATAAATTGGATATCTTTCCACATACATGCGCCTTATTCAGGTTATTTCATCAATATTTTACAGTTTTCAGTAACAGATCTTTCATCTCCTTGGTTAAATTTATTCCTAAGTATTTTATTCTCTTTGATACTATTATAAAGGAGAATGCTTTTGTACTGTCTTTTTCAGATAGTTTGTTGTTAGCGTATAGAAACACAACTGATTTTTATATGTTGATTTTGTATCCTACAACTTTACTAAATTTGTTTATTAGCTCTAAAAGTTGTTTCTTTTTTTTTTTTTGTGGAGTCTTTAGGATTTTCTATATACAAGATCATGTCACCTGCAAACAGAGACAAAGAAAAGCTCAGAATTAAATGGCTTCACTTTGAATTCTACCAAACATTTAAAGAATTGGTACCAATTATTTTCAAACACTTTCAAAAAATAGAAGAGAAGGGAACACTTTCAAACTCATTTTATAAGGCCAGTATGTAGACAAGGACACTACAAGAAAAGAAAATACAGACCAGTGTTCCTGATGAACATAGATGCAAAAATTCTCAACAAAATACTGGCAAACCAAATTCATCAGCACATTAAAAGGACTGTATACCATGATCAAGTGGGACTTGTCCCTGTGATGCAATGATGATTCAACATTTGCAAATCAATAAATGTGATATATCACATTAATAGAATAAAGGATAAAAATCATATGGTCATGTCAGTAGATAGAAGAGAATTAAAAATTCAATATCCTTTCATTATTAAAAACCTCTCAACAAATTGGGTATAGAAGATATGTACCTCAACATAATAAAGGTCATATATGATAAGCCTACAGTTAACACTGTAGGAACAAAACAAGGATCACCACTCTCATCACATCTATTCAGCACAATACTAGAAGACCTAGCTAGAGCAAATTAGGCAGAAAAATAAAGGTATCCATATTAGAAAAGAAGAGGTAGAATTAATTCTATATGTTTCTGATAAAACTATTCCTTGCCTCTTTCGGTTAGAATTTATATAGAATAACAACCTTTTAAAAAAATTTTAAATGAAATCCAACAGTATTAGTCTTTTCATAGGATGATTAATTTGTTATATTTATTCTGATTACTAATATGTTTGGATTTACTTCTCCATCCTACTCTGAGTTTTTTAATTTATTATCTTTTTCTTAGCATCTTGTGTTTTTTTTTTTTTTTCTTTTCCTATCTTCTGTTGACTTGATAGAAATTTTCTTCCTTTTTGGCAAATTAAACATTCTATTTCTATTGTTGCAATAGAAATTTCAATAGAAATTGTTGTTCCATCTCCTTTAAATTTTTACATACACATTTAACTTTATTTCTTGCTTGTAAAGTCTAAAGTTAATCAGTATCACTTTCTTCTTTCAAAATATTCAAATATATGTAACAAATTATATTCCCTTCAGGTACTCCTCTTTAGTGATTTTAATTACTATTTAGTATTTAGTTTCCACCTTGTTTTTAAACCCTCCAAAAGTAGTTATTGTTAGTGATTTTAGTGATTTTAGTATTTTTAAGATTGTTAGATCAATTTTTTTGGTCACTATTTTTTCTTGCTTTTCAAACATTTCTTATTAAATCAGTTTTCTTCTTGCTAAAGTATGTCCTTCAGTATGTCTTTCAGTGAGGGTCTATAGGTGCCATTTTATTTTAGCTTTTATGTTTATTAATGTCTGTGTCTCCCTAGCAATTCAAAAATATTCCATTGAGTATTTATACATCTAATTTTTCTAATGAGAAACATGGTATCTATCCATCCAATTGTCTCCTTAAAAATAATCTGTCATTTCCCTCTAGGGGCTTTACATCTTTTTGCATCTTTGGTACCTTATAGTTTCAGAACATTGTGTCTCATTACAGGGACTTGATATATTTTCCTCTAACCTGAAAATTTACATTTCTCTTCAATCTGAAACATTTTTTTCTTCCATAATTCTTAGACTAGTGTCTATTCTCAATATTCTCTTGTCTGAGTTTGAATCTGATGAATGATGGATACTACAGTATAATTCCTTTATTCTTTGTGGTTTCATTAAGTCTGTCTTGTACTTTCCTAATATTTCCTCAGCTGTGTATTGTTTAACATACATGATGTTTTCATTTTCTTGTATGTATGTAGGTATATATAGTTTCCAGAATTTTTGTCTTTTCCTTTTTTGTACACTTCTCCTTTTCAGAATTCAAAGTTGTCAGGCCTGTGGCCCTGACAATGATCAGTGCTCACTGACATTTAAATACCAACCATCTATTAAGAATATATGCTTCAAATATCCCTGTGAGCTGGAACAGTTTGTCTACAATTCACTTCTTCAGCTAAGCGCCCTCGACATTTCTGCCACTTGGTACCTTGACGTTTTTAATGCTCTTATATTTTATTCAACTTTTCTATGTGTTTTGTGAGTGGAGGATGGGGGACATATTCTGATGTCTTTGTCAGCTAAATTTAACACAGTTTTCTCCACAAAGGTTTTAAGATATTTTTCTTTTTCTATGAGTCATCTGTATTTTCTCATAAGAATATATCTTTATATCTATCTATCTATCTATCTATCTATCTATCTATCTATCTATCTATCTACCTACCTATCTATCTACATACACTACCCCTAACCTGAGTATAGGGGTATAATATATGGCTTCGGAACCATTTTTTTCTAAGACAACATAAAGCAGATGAAATTTTATATCCTGAGTTCAAAGAATAAATTAACCTAAACAAGTTAGACAAAATTCTTGGGGGGGGGGTGGGGGGCAGTGTCCACTGATAATCAAGACTTTAAGGCAAGTATGATTATTTTGCCTTTTCTCTTTACCCAATGTCCTATTTCACTGGGTTTTTTACTACATAAAACTTTACCTTATAGAAATCTTCATTTTGTTAGGGTCATCATTTTGATGGACAAAGAAACAATATTATCAGAGACGAAGATCAGATCGATTATTCCATTAAGCAAACAAACCATGAGGATGAGTTAATTATAGAGTTAAAACAACACTGGCATTTGAGTGGCTGAATATGCTAACTTACTTAGTGCAGCTTATGTAAAGAATTAACTACAATCACATTTGGTAAACCTTGAAGCTTAGGAAGCAATCCTAAACATTTTTATTCAAATAATTGCTCAGCACCATGAGTACATCTGTCAATCACATGTTAATTGACTGAAATAGGACTATATAACTTCATCATCTGTCACCAACTTTCATTCCAAATATTAGTTGATCCCTTTGTGTTAAATGCAAATTGGCCTGTTCATTCAACTAGCAAATTGTATTGCTTGATTCAATTATGCCACTTTGCCGCCATTTGTTACTCACCACACATCTGGATTTATTTTTGCTTTGGCAATAATTGTGTCAATCAATATCAAAATTTACATCATTCAACTACTATTGTCCTCTTCACTCCAAGCATAGCTATTTAACCCTTAGAATTTAGCCATATTCTTTCATCTGGTAGTCAGAGTAATTCTTTCTTACTTATAATTTTTAACCCAGGTTAATAGAAATATTTTTAAATACCCATATATGATACTGATATAGTTGAGAACCTATTAGGAATAAAGCAACAAAAATATGAAAAATCTTTAATGTCATTTTGATAAAAGCTCTGAAAACAAAACAACTTTCTATTCATTTAAAGGCTGAAATAAACAAAGGCATGTTCAAAGCCTCGCATGTGGGGATGTTTTTATTTTTTGTCAAACACATGGGATCCTGTACAAATTATTCTCATTAAAACTTATGATAATCTTGACTATAACTTCCCTAGGGTCTCAGTGGGAAATTAGAGGCTGTCATGTCTAAAGTTATTTGGAGATAACCATGCGATAAAATAATTTGAATATTATCCACTGCTTACAACCCACAGTTTACTTCAATGGTTTTAATGTTCCATATAACACACAACTTAATTATCACTCACACTGGTCTTACAAATGTACCAAAAGTGAGGCATCTCATTATAGTGGATACTGTGGTGTCCTGTCCAGAACCCCTCCTCAGGACTGAAACACTCATTTCTTCCATTTCTGGGAGTACTGGTGGTCAATAGCTCTCTGATTAGTCTCTCTCCAACAATTAGCCTTAGTCAAAGAGAGCAGATCGACCTAAGGTCAGTCCCCTCCCCAGCCCAGTGGCCTGCATTCAATGACTGGTAGATACAGGAGCATGAAAGCCTGGCTTCTTGCCTCAAAACACAAAACTCAAGGGTCATCCTGGATGCAGGACTTTCTGTAGGTTGAGGCCACTGCTGAGACTGTATCATAGTTCACCTGTTTATCCTCCTCAACATTGCTTCCACTGTTTTTCCTACTTATTCCCAAGAACAATCCCCAATAAATCCCCTAAATATAAAGCTCAGAGGCTCCGGGTCTGTTCTTTGGGAAACGTATCCTATGATCATATGGCACTAGTTTCCCTTGACCTAATGTGACGTCTCAGTGAAAGCAATGTAACATGACTCTACATGACAAAATTTCACAGTGAGTAGAAGTATCTAGAAGGAAAGAAATGAATGCCCTAATACCATAATCTGGTAAGCTGGGGACATTTAGAAACACATTTTCAGTTATCAGCCGGAATCCATTTCAGAATCACTCACAGAAACTTTTCTCAAAACAGAAGGTGAAATTTGTACTAAAGGAATTGTAACAATACCTCAGATTAACTGGAAATGAAGATGGTGCATTTTGTAGTAGCATTTAATTATATATAGTGTATGCATTTCCCCTGAATAAAAGCAATGATTTGTCAGAGAAATACTTCATCATTAAAAAAGAGGAAATAAATACCATATGTAGTATATTAATCAAAATATTTAGGTAGAATACCTCTAAACTTAGCTACATGTGATGCACAGATAAATAACAACTTGGGCTCTGGCAGTGAAGCAGGGTGAAGACAGAGTCAAATTAAATCTATTCCACGACAATCTGGTTTCCACTACGGCTATTGAAATGGTGGGTCATTTTTTCTATTTGCTGATATGGCAAAGAAAAATAGCAACTCTATTAGAAACTTCATTTAAAGAATCCTGGATTCTGGGACACTTGAGCACCTGCCTCCTGCACAATTTGAGACTCTCTGAGAGAGTAGCTCATTTATACCACCTAAGCATTGTTTCAGTCATAGATTATGCAACTGTAATTTGTTATATAACCAAGGTCCATCAAGCCCAGTAGAAGCACACTTACAGATGTTTCACTGATTTCAATTGTTGAGAAAGCAAAAGCTCCCCATTAATGAATAGGAAATTGATAAATCAGCATTACATTTGTTCAAAATTTGTTTACTCAGATTACACACCAAAAAAAAATTGTGTTTTTTCTCTTCTAAGAAGTACAGAACTCACTAGCCATTACGAACTCTGATTAATCACCAACAGCTGTGCATTATGTAACTCTATATATGGACCAGAAGATACCATCCTTAGCAGCCCAGTGTCTTATTAATCATGCTTAAGATTTGGGAGGGGGTATATTGATGAATGCATTTGTGCTGATAAACTATTTATTGAATTAATATCTTATAGCTGAAGTTTAGTTTTCTTTCATTCTTACTGGTAATGAAGAGATGAATAGCTTTATGAAAATTATTTGTATGTGAATTTATTCTATAAATGAGCAGTTACATTTTATTTGTAATAGAGCTGTTCTGTGTGTGTGTGTGTAGCTCTATATTAAACCTTAGATCTACCAAAATTGAAGTGATGTAAAGACTTTACTTGTCATTTATTTGATTTCTTATATCAAAATAGAAGGAGCAGACACAGGCTATTCTTGAGACAACAGATTAATTAAATCAATGCTGTTAGGAATGACAAGCAGGTAAGAAATTATGATTGGGGACATATAAATCTCTATTACTAAAAGAGGAACCTAAAACACAGACCACTGAAAATAAGGCATTTGCTTCAAACCTTGTGACTAGTCAAAATTCAACTTGTAAGAACCACAGCAAATTTTGTGGTAATTACCAGACCATGTGATCTCACTTAATTTTCAGACTTTAGATTTCTTGTAGGGCATTGTCTTTGAAAGACCATGATTTGCAAGTAATTCATTCAAGAAGAATGTATTCGCAGCTCCCACTATGTGTCTAGCATGATGTTGTCATGGGGGATACTAAGATGATTAGAACAAAGTCTTGCCCTCAAGGAGCTTCCAGTCTGGAGGAGGAAAGATAAGTCAAGAAATAATGGCAATAAAATAAGGATAAATACTACAATATAGGTTGATATAAAGCACAGACAAGTGGAAAATTAATTCTTCCAAGGTCATGGGAAGGTGTGGCTAAGAATAAGACATGAGAAAGGGAGAAAAAGTAGAATTTTTCCAGACAGTCAAGATGTGGAAGGAAATCCCAGATAAAGGAGCATAAGCGGCTAAATCATGGAGGCATGAAATGTATGACAAACTCTAGAATAAACCAGGGGAGAGTGGGTAAAAAGTGAAGCTGGAAAGACAGCCTGAAGCCTACACTGAAGTTTAATAATATCTACTCTCCTACATTATATGTCATCTTTTAATTTTTTTATAGCCTTTATATTAAAAATAGCATTTCCAACACTGAATTAATAATGACAGCTCTAGATCAAATTGGCCAATAAACACCAAAACAAAAAAAAGTGTGGATCAACTTCGTAATTGCTTGATCTCTGAGCATCTCATTAAGATGCAGTGGGTCACAGAGTTCCACTGAGTTGAGACTCAGGAGACCTAGATCCCTCCTGCAGACTAGATAAATCATTTCACTTCACTGACTGTCAGCTTTTTGTTCATCAGTAAAATGATGGTTGAGGTTCAATTTTGCCTTCAGGTCTCTTGCAGCTCTGAATGTCTGATTCCTATTGAACTGAGTTTCAACCCTAAAAGAAAATCCATTAGAGGGAAACTGTTTTTTTCTAAAAAGGAGAAAGGCAAGTTAAGCGAAAATACAACAGGCAAGGATACAGAGGTCGAACGGAGAACACACTAGATTTGAGTTGGAAATGCCACACTCTTTTAAAAGCTAATGATTTCTGTTACATGGTAAATCCTGCTTTTTCCAAAGGCTGCATGTAGAAAGTTTATTGAAGGTAATTTGGAATTTATTTGCAAATTGCCCTTTCATCTACTCATGAACATATCTAGAATATACATTCTAGTTATGAATTTATATGTATATCCTCTAAAAACTCTGTTTTGGGGGAATTTTTATAAGCAAAGTTTCTAAATGTTGATAATTCATTCTTGGAAAAAGGCAACACAGGGCAGGAAAGGCATTGGCTTTGAAATTAGATGAACTGGCTTTCCATCCTGGCTTCTCAGTCACCTGGCCTTGGGCAAACACGGGACCCTCTTCTCAGGCCTCAGGTCCTTGAAATGCAGCCCTGGGACAAAAATGTTGACATCATCTCATGGAGTAAATTACCTGAACACCTGGAAGAGGGGCGGGTGGATGCTCAACACATGCTAATTGCTTTTTACTTCATAACAATGTCTGCATAATGTGCTTTCCATCATGCTGTAAATAGGCTCAACCCTAAAGTAATGATAACTCTTTAGATGAGGCCTAAGTTGAGTTCTTCAAAAATAATTTAAGAAGTTGAAATTTCAAAACACAGGAAAGTTTAGAGCTAAGCCAAGACGACTTTTCTACTGCCCTCTCTTATTTTACCGAAAACAATATCGTACAACATCCAGGTATTTATTACTCCATTGACTTCAGTCCTCTGATTGTGAAACATACGAACACCAAGCTGGGTATTTCCATATCTTTTCTAGATGCAAACAGGATTTTCCTCACAACAGGGTGTTTGTTTCAAAAGAGGAATACATTCCAACACTTCTCTCTTTTTAAAAATTAAGTACCAGGGCTTTAGGCTACTAAGGCCCTAGCATGGGTCCATAAAAATCACAAAGACAGAATTGCTTTTAGATTTGATATTGCATAAAACTGTCTTCTGTTGAGTATTTAATTCATGGGCAATCTATCATGATTTGGAAGAGATTATTCTTCTAGTTCCATATGTGGGAATGATTTCGTGAACTCTCCTGTATTGAAATTATTGCTAAAGGGCAACAGGTATGTGTAATCTTTAGACTATCGAAAATGTCATATCCTGTATGAGATGACTTTTCAGTCATTTTGAGTAACCAATATATTCAAGGTACCATGAGGAGAGACACAAAAACATAAGACCCAGGTACTGACCAATAGGACAAATAAGATGTTTGCTAAAGGTCAGGGCAATACAAAATAGTAGGAAAGAAAATCTCTGAATGGAATTGGTAATAAACGCCATGACCAACCAGAGAAAGGAGAGACCCTGTCAGGCTGTGTGATCAAAACAGTCTTCACGAATGTGATGGGGCTTGAACTTAGTCTGAAATGATGGGTAGGATTTTGGCAGATGGTGAGGAGGGGAAGTGGCAAGCAATACAGGTAGACAGGATAGCAGAAGCTATGTGAAGGACCAGAAATTGTGAAAGAAATTTATATCTAAAACCAAGGCAGCTGATTAATTAAAACTTCAAGAATTCTCAACAAAGAAACCTGTCTAAAGGAACTTGGGACAGTGCCAAGCACTTGTGAGGACTCAAACATACTGATTAAATTATATAATTTACACAGCACATTTAACACATAGAAATCTTAAGACTTAAAATATGATTTTCCATCATGCATTGGAAAATCCTATTTGAGTTTCTACTCACTGGCTTAGTGGGAAAAAAAGAAATGGTTTTCTGGTTATGGAAAGGAGCAGAAACTTTGGACCATCTAAGGGACATATGCAGTATGTATTAAGGTCTTTCCACAAATTTTGCATAACCTTAAATAGGTGGATAAACATATATTTGATACTCTCCCCAAAACATACTTGCTCATTGCAAAAACAAATGAGTATATTGTTTTGAAACTTTCTCGTCTTTCCTCTATCTTCCCTAAATTTTCCCTAACTGCCACTTTGTGGGCAGGTATTTCAATGGCATATGTTAACTGGAAAATTTTCAGAGGAATGTGATTTTTTTGTCAACCTAAAGAAAAAAGTTTACAGATAAATATGCACTTCAAAGAAACTCATTTAAAGTCTTCTCTTAAATAACAGAATCTCTTTCTTTTTAACTTTATGTCAGGTTGACATCAAAAGTATGATTATTGATTTTTTTTTTCCTGTTTGGAGCAACTTAGCTGGCAGTCACTAACACCATTTGTTTGAAAGACTTATGAGACAAATAAAAGAGATCTATTTAGGCTAATTTTCTTGTCCAAGGACAATCTAAGGGAGTCTTGCCCAGGGACAGTGTGGGCAGTGCCTACAAAAGACAATGTCCATCTAACCGGAGGGCAAGAAAACAAGTGTGGCCATGCTGAAATAACCCATCTGTAACCCGCTGTTTTAATTACTGGGAACTGCAGTACAAATGACACAAATAACAATGTTATAGCTTAGAAAGGGGAAAATTATCTTAATTGACCTTGGTAGAACTTCTCTGTCCTAAAATAGATGAAGTTTTTTCATTTTCACAGGTAGTATTAACTCTGCTCTAACTAGAGTCTTTTTTTCCTGAGAAATTTATAATAAACAATGTCATAATAAAAAAAAAAACTTTCAAAACAGGCTTTTTTGACAGATTGTTATTTATGATATTTTTCTTCATTCTGCTCATTGTTTTCTTTATTTCATCTGCCTTTTATCAGTTTGCCTTTATCTCATAAAGAATTGTTATACATATTTTAACCTATACTTTATTCAATGCACACAAAATCTCTATCTCTGTTTTTAATGTATGCTGTAAAGGTTTAATGTAGAACATAAATCTCGTTACAGCATTAGCCAAAAAAAGAACAAACATTAAATAATAACATTATATAGGCCGATAAAATTGTTGCATCAATTACAATCAGGCGTCAGTGCACTTTTTCTGGACAAAGCAAGACAATAAATAGCTTAGACTTTGTGGCCCATAGAGTTGCTTCCACCCAATTCTGTTGTAGAGCAAAGGCAGCTGTAGACAATAAATGAGAGGGACTGCCTTCTAATAAAATTTATTGACAAAAAATAAAAAAGAAAAGAAAACAAGGGCTAGGGTGGATTTGGTGGTGCTAATAGTAGTTAGCCAATTCCAGACAGAGATAACCAAAAATCCACTTGTAGATGAATTTTTCAGAAATTAAATCATAGTATAAATAGTAGGAAAGAATTTCAAATTTTAAGATTCGTTTCAGTAACAATGAAGCTCAACGTGGCATTGGTTCATCTGCTCATGGCACTTTCTGGTATATTTTTCCTGTGAATAGAAAAACCTTATCAAGCTTAAATGTTTCTTCAACATGTTTAAATGTTCTTGCCAAACGCCTGGTTAGGTGTAAAGGAAAAACTAGATGAGGCTGACACCACACCAACTTCCTGTTTGGCAGATATAAAGGTCTCAGTCTCCTTATGCAACAGCAACATGCCAAATGCACAAAGTCTACAAGTGAGATTCTTCCTAAATACTGGTTAACAAGTAAAGTGAAACTGAAACAAAAGCAAGTCTCTGTATTGAAGTCCAGAGGTGAAAGCAAACACCACAGAGGTCTTTAACGTCTCTGTGGACTCTTTCATTCACACAGTCACCCACTGCTGTACCCCAAGGAACAATATGAGTCGTGTTGCCTTCCTCGGAAAGAGGCCCTGATAGATGAGATCAAATGTGTTAAGTCTGTATTTACGCTTTTTCATCACTTGAAACATATCAGAAAAAAAAGAGGATATTTTCCTCTGTTTCTTGTCTCAAGGATTATTAACAAGACTCAAGAACCTGTCAGATATCTATGACTCTCCTTTCAGCAGGTGCTTAATCTAGTTATAAATAAGAAAACATATTTTCCCTTTGAAGATGACACCAACTGACTTAAATAAATCCTAGTGAAGATCTGTAGTCAAATGCTATTCTAGACTACTTTGAGAAAAAATGAGAACTCTATGTCTTTGGTAGCATAAAATTTAAAACTTAAGATAGTAGTTAAGTTAATGATACTTAGATTATTTATATTAGAACACCTAGATTTGAAAATTAATCTGGCCTCAAGTTTTTAAAAATTGAGCCAAACAGTTCCATCATTTATATGATTATTTCAATATCCATATATTTCCCTTCAGCTCTTCCTTTGTTCATTCAACACAAATATATTCACCAAGCAAGGTGCTGAGGCTATCATGGTGAAAATACAAGAGCCTTGCCCTTCACAGTTTAGTAAGAATTAGATGTGCAAAGAGATAATTACCATAAAGTTATTACACTATAGTTTCTTCAGTGTGATAATTGTCTTATCAGACAGGGGTGTGATGGGAGAAAAGGAACATGATGTCCAGGCTGATGGAACAACTTGTGCAAAGGCCCAGAAGTTTCCCTAAAATGCTAAGATATGAAAATGACAGAAGTTTGGTATGACTAGAGAAGAGTAGAACAAGGAAAGAAAAGGGCCTGGGGAGAGAGATGGCAAAACAGCACGAGCAGTCTCGTGGAGATCCTGCCCAGGGGTTAGACACAGAGAAGTCAACAGGATGATTGAATCAGGCAGAGGAAAATCAGAGGAGAGGCCAGGAGACTGGTTAAGATTTTCCAGTCTGTTTTATTTCCTATTCAAATTTAAATAGAGAGACATTAAGTCCTGCAAAAGCAGGAACCTAAAGCCTCAAACATTAGGATCCAGCATTTTCTTTCTTTAACATTTGTACTCTAGCAAAACCAAAGACAATAGCGTGTGTATTACTACAAGCCCGACCAATGTCTATGGACACAATGGTTGAATTGTGTAACTCCCTTGAGGGACCATTACTGTTATGACCATAAATACAATTAAAATGTATTGGTTTCTTCCTATTTTGAATGGTTTTATTATGCTTCCTCTTTTTTGCGTTACAGGAACAGTAAACACACAAACTGTTCATTGAACACACCTGTATTAATTAGTGTTCCCTCTCCTCCCAGTCAGATATGTCTCATTCTCCACTACCCTTCTCACTAGATTAAAAAAAAAAAAAGAAAGAAAGAAAAATGAAGCATGCTAACCTACAGCAGGAGGGAAGAGGTAGGTGAAAAATTTCATGAGAAAACAAAAATTGGGGGGTTTAGAATATATACTAAAAACTTAAAAATTGTTTTTCAGGTCATTGCATGAATTTATTTTTAAAATTTGATTGGACTAGGGAACCTCTACTTAATTGTATATGGTTAATGATTAGAATTACAAATAAGAATTCAGAATATTTTCACCTGAGCCCTTTTTTTACCCTCAAAATAAAACAATCAAGGATGTATTTCTCAATTTCATTTTACACATAGTAAGGAAAAAGCTTAGCCTTTACAATCCTTACAGATCCAGCCGTATTTCTCCGTCCACTTCCCATCATTCCTAGTATGTTTTATTCTCTTCTGCCTCCAGCTTTGCTCTGCTCATGTTTTTTCTCCTCCATGAAACGCTGCTTTCCTTTCCCCACCTGTCACATGACTGCCTTTTGTCTTTCAACAGCTAGTTCATGTGTCTGCTCTTGGTTGAAATCTTCTGATTCTCCCCGAGTTAGAGTTAGGTACCCGCACTTTGGGTTTCCCTTGCCCTTCTTCTCATCTTTCTAACGTGGCATGTATAAAGTTGAAATGTAATTCTTTGCCTTTTTTCCTGTACTAAATTGAATTTCTTGAGAACGGTGATCGTGTGTGATTGCAATTTTTACTTATGCTATCACTAGTAAAATAGCAGACACATTATAGGCTCTCAATAAATACTGAATTAAATAAGTAATTAGTACAAGAAATACAAAATACCAATGAAGTTAGACAGCTGTTACTCAAATTATTATGCATATTATAGGCTCCATTATTTTATCTACAGTCATTTTCTTTCTTTTTAAAACCCAAACAGGGAGCTGTTTTTCTAAGTTGATACAAAATCTTTGCTTAGCTTTTCTTCCCAATGGTTTAGGAAAAGTCAAAGGAATTAACCCACAATGTCTCTTAACCTTTAAATTGAAAAGCAAAATTAGGATATTTTATGTATTTATATACATATATTTATAGTATATAATGCATTCATAAACATATAAATGATGTGGGTTTCCTCTTTCATATGATGTTGATGAGAAGTTTTTAATCATTGCAATCATTTTAATCATTGCAATTAACCTCAGAAGTTCCCCAACAATAAAAGGATTAATAATAATAATAATAAATCAAAATAAAATATAAAATAATATATGTTAATTTTTCTGCATTTGAGAGTTTGGTTATTAGTTTTTGTTTTCTTGCCCTGAACTCTACCTAGAGGAAATATTTAGCCTTAAGGCTACAGACTACTAAAAATTACTTAAGTTCTCAGGTAAATTACTTGCTAAGAATTTCTGTCAGCTCCGTTGTTAAGAGATTTTTCCTCCTCAGTTGGCAGAGATGCGGCTATAATAGGTCCTTCGAAGACCTCTGGTGGTAAAAAGGGAGTATTGTTCACCTTCCACTTCACAGTTCATGCAGTTAAATTTCTCTTGGTGCATTTTCTTTTTGATATTTAACTTCTATTTTGCATAGGAATATAGCTCAAAAACAAATTGTTTCCCAAGATACATACTTCTGTTCTATTACTTGAGTCTTAACTTTTTCAACTGTATATTGAGTAAACAAAAAATACCAACAAGAACAACAAAAAGCCAAACAATTCATCATAGTGAGAATACTCTACCAATCGAGACAGCTTCAAGGTTTGAAGACGTTTCATAAAAAGGAAAGGCAAATGTATTCTATATTGCTCTGAAGTACAGAATTTGAACCAGAAAAGAAGACAGTTTTCTGGTTCAACATAACAATGCAAATGCAATGGAATACAAATGCAACAAAACAAATGCAAACGTGAAAAGGAGTATTCACAAGGTTGAACACTTAAGCCGTAGCTGATAACCCTTTCTCAAGCCAGCTACAGCGGGGAGCTTAACATGAGGTAAGTGAGCTCTGCGGGTCTTCCCACTTCAATATTTGAGAATTTTGTATCCATAATTCAGACTATCTTTGCAAAAAATTCACATTAATAACTTGTCCTTTATATAAGCCACACTTGATTATGAACTTCATTTATCTGCCAATTTATTTATTTATTTTTAGTTGAAGTATAGTCAGTTATGATATGTCAATTACTGGTGTACAACACAATGTCCCAGTCATGCATAGACGTTCATATATTCATTTTCATATTCTTTTTTATTAAAGGTTATTACAAGATATTGAATATAGTTTCCTGTGCTATACAGAAGAAATTTGGTTTTTTTAATCTATTTTTATATATAGTGGTTAACATTTGCAAATCTCAAACCCCCAAATTTATCCCTTCCCGCCCCCTTTCCCTCGGTAACCATAAGATTGTTTACTGTGTCTGTAAGTCTTTTTCTGTTTTGTAGATGTCCTTACTTAGACAAGTTCTCATCTCAGTCCGGGACTCAGCTGTCTCCTATCTGAAAATGAAGGGATGACGGTTGACTAAAATTCTGAGCATCAGAAATGGGGTACAATGCCATACTCATTGGACTTGAAATAGACCTAGTTTTAGGTTCCATCTCTGATATAATTAACTTTCCCTAAGTCATACAAATTAAATTCCCTGAGGTTCAAATGCATTGTCTACGATATGGGAGCCAGCTCTTAACCTGTTTAGTGCCTTAATTCCTTCTACAGTATCACCTGCAAATATGGAAAACACTCAGTGATTGCTATAAGATTATTTGTAATATATCGCTGAAATCTGTCTTCCGGCAATTTTCATCCATTAGCATAGGAAACTCTTAGAAGACAAGGGTCCTCTCTCTCTCTCTTTCACATCTCTTCAATGCTTAAGAAATTGCTTACACTTCTCCTAATTAGCTAAAATTCATTCAACTCTCCTCATTTGATATAGTTTCAAGCTTCCTTAACTGTTCTCATAGTCATCCTATGAGCTGCCTCTGGGGGTGGGAGGGGAGCTGATATAAATTTAAAATAGAGCATAGAGCAAGATGGTTATTAAAGTTAGTGAAAGGTTATTAGAGTTAGTGAAAGGCTGTGAGCCCTCTTCTCTAATAGTCTTAAAACTTTATCCACCTTGAATGGTTCAGCCAAAATGAGAAGAAAAAGGAATAGGAATAGATAACCTTTTAAAATTCGTTTCAGCCTCACATTACAACTGCATTGAATATTCCCCAGAGGCCTCGCTACTACAATCTGAGTTAAAAGGAACAACTTGGGTCATAAATTCAAAATGAACGTGCAGGTTCACCTCACACATGGTCAGTGGCCTGGAAAACGTCTTGTCAAATCATTTTTATAGAAAACTGAATTTCCCAAGGTTTTACTGACTTAAGTCGTTTTCAGTAAACAGAATAAAAAGATCATATTTCTTATCTCTCTGCATACAGAGTACCTCCCCTATATTACAACATTTTTCTATAGAGATCTATGTTTAATTTGGATTTTTTTCTTTATTCCACTATTATTTACATGTAAATTCTCTCCCTGTCAAGCTAAAAATTAGATGTCAACCTCATAATCCTAATTTTATGATCCAGGCATCACTAGTGAATGGACAATTACAGAACACAGGCTAAAACTGAATTATAAGATGAGGTTCTAAAGAAAATGTGTCAGAGCCAAGAAGAGGCCTCCGGTTACTTTAACAGGGAATATTTAATCCTTCTGGGAAGGATTTACCATCCATAGGTTGTTTCCAAAAAATAGTTATTTGGTGCCATATTAACAAAGAGTATAAAATAGATTCCCCAAAAGGTGAATAAAAATTTAATCCATGTAAACGTTAAAACCCTTCATTTCTGGGGTAGGAACTAGATAACCAAAGCATCATTAGAACTCTATCTTGAGCCTCAAAAAACCAAAACAAAAATAAAACAAACAAACAAAAAACAGATATAGAATAGCGCTTGGATTGAAAACCCAATTTGGGAAAAGTAACCTTTTTGTACTTCCACCCCCTCATTTGTGATAAACACCTCACCTTGAGGAGCTTCTGTGAGGGTTAAAATAGGACGCAAGTGATAAATCTTAGAACACGCATGTCTCAGTTTCATATATGAGAAGTAAGTATTACTTAATGACCAAACAATTCTAAGGACAGACACATTTTTTAAAGTAGAATATACAGAACAGTTAAAAAATTGCCACTATTTAACTACTTAGATCCCCTCAAGATCAGCATTTTATTATACAATTAGAAATTGCCTTTTCTGCAAGTAAATGTAATGATTCAGGATTAAATGCAGACATTTTACAATTATTATACTGCCCTCAATGTTGAAAAATCTGTTATTTTAAAACTTAAAGGTCTTGAAAAAATATTTCTCTTAAGATGTTCCAGCAAAAAAAAAAAAAAACCTGACTAAACGGCACATGTATAAAGATGATTACTCTTTGGATTATGGAGCTGGACGCAAGTATTAGAGTCAAATCTTATTTATGGCTTCAGCTCCCAGCTTCATGATTTGCCTGATTATGTCACATAAAACTGAGTCACATTCTGTAATAGGTGCTGAAGTTGCTATAAAACTGCAGATTTAAATTTATTAGATAAAGGTTCAGGAATATACACACATCACTCACGAGGCCTGAAAGAGAACGAGTCTGCAGCAGAATGCTATCATTGTTACCCTCGTTAGTACCCTTCAGTTCAAATGACCAGGTTACCCCTAGTTCTGCCTGTTTGGGAAGGAGGTTATTATTGTGTTCTCATTACTCAAAATTGTCTCTATTAAAGTAATTAGACATGGATACTTCTAATATACAAATAAAATGACAAGCTCACCAGAAGTGTCAGACCAGACTAGGTCTCATATTTGAAATTCAGGGCTCCTGTCCCTCAGAGGTAACAGGAGACCTGGAGATAACAGGAGTCACTGAGCCAGGTGATAACACAGCCCAAGCCCTGACCTCCAGGCTGTGCTGCTTATTTCTACTTTCCTTGTTTAATCTAAGCTTTAACCTCATGCAGAGTTTGGTCACAGGCTGGGACAATTGACCACAACTTGAGTATGATGACATTTTTTTATTGCCTAAGCTGGCATGGATCATTTTAAATTTCTCATTTTCCTGAGTTGGGAATTCCCAGCTGGCCCTGTCTTCTTACAGATTCTAAACTTGGCTGGCCTGTGGTTGTATTTTGACTCCTTATCTATGCTACAGAGAAGGTTGTCTTATTTCAGATCTTAGCTGTTTCTTTCCTTCCTTCTTTTTTTTTTTTTTTTTTTTTTTTACATTTGTATCTCCTATTACTGTACATTAGAAGAAATAGGTCTCAAAACATAGAGCTATAACTATACAATATATAACTATATATTATCTATAGCTGCATTTTATGATATGGTGGCCATCAAACACATGTGGCAATTTAAATAAAAATCAATTAAAATGAAATAAAAATACAAATTCACTTTCTTGGTCATATTAGCCCCATTTCAAGTTCTCAATAGTCCCATAGGGCTATTGGTTACCATGTTGGATAGTGCAGACATAGACCATTTCCATCATTGTGGATAGTTCTCTTGGGTGCACTGATCTACAGGATGAAGCTAAATATTGAAAAGAGGACAAACAAGGCTGCAGATATTTAACCTATTATGAGGCTGTTGGAAGCCCTGAAGCTTACTAAATTATTGCAACAAGACATACATAGATTATGCAATCATAGGATTCTGAGTTCATGTGCTTTCTTTTCAACCACATGTGTGTTGTAGCCTACTAAGAATTTTTCTCTGAAGTATAATCCTATGATTTTGCAACCAGAAGACCTGGGTGCAAGTTCCAGCCCTGCCCCTCGCTAATGTGATCTGTACACCTAAGTTCTCTGAACTTCCATTTTCACGTTTGAAAATTAGGATGATAGTCATTTTGTCAACTCTGTGTGCTCTTTGTGGTAGATTTTACCAAGGTGTATTAAAGAAAAGTTGGCCTTTTTATAGTTAAAGTTTTATGTTTCTTTAAATCTTGCTTTTTATTGTCTTAAGTAGAATACTTCTCATCACTATTCTAACAAAATCCCTAGTCTAAAATATCAGTAACATTTCATTTATATTCTAAAAAATGAAGGACAAAGGTAAATTTGGATGATAAGAAATACCCAGCTCCTTCTAGCCATCCACAGACTTGCCCCAGATTGCCCCAAGCATACTTCCTCCCCATAGTATTTGACTGAATAAAAAAAAAAACATGTTGCCAAATAACCGAGAGTTTTCATTATCACCTGAAGATGCGTTAGCAACACCAATGCCCATCTTCTTTAGGAAGTGACTCCTTGTGATGAAAGGTACCACAGTCTTGATTCTGAAAGCTGGTACTTGGTTTGTTGGTTGGTTGGTTGATTTTTTCACAAAAACAACTCATGCTGGGGACATAATTTGTCTATAATTATAGAAGACTGGCACTAAAATAAATTTCGGTACCATTCAAGTATTGTACCTTCCACAATTCATTCCTGTATAACCAAAAGATGCATTACTAGCCTTAATTTAACCATCCTCTAGTGTTCATCTCCCTCCACAGATATAATCACATTTTGAAACTTACACTGTAATGGTATAAAAGAAGCTAAAGCGTACTAACTTTTTATCTTACTTTTTAAAAATTACTCTGGTACCAAGGGACACACATGTAACCTAAGCTAATTGTGACTTGTTTATTACATTTATACTAAAATATTTTGCCAAGTCAGTATGCACACACTTATTTCTAATTAGATTTTCATTTTAATCATATGGAGGTCTGATTCAATTTGAAATCTGCTAAAAATTCTAAATAGGCAGCAGAACATTATGCAATTACAGCACAATTTGCATAACAACATTGGGCAATAAATATATCCTTAAGTGTGTATATCTCTAAGGATTTTCTCCTAGACTTGGACTTGCCTGGCTCTTCACTCTATTTCCCTGTGTGCAGGAGTCTCATGGCTGCACTTCAGACCCAATGAGTCAGCTCCGTCTACTTGCTCTTAAATTCCCTTCCCCTGTGCCTTGCTAACATGCCAAAACCTATGGCATATCATGTGTGAAATCTTTAGACCATGACAGGCACTCAGGTACTGTTGCCTGAATCACCTGCTGCATTTATCCCCAGCAACCTCCAGTGTCCCCCACCACCCTCCTCCCGTCACTCACTGGCTACTGTTAAAATCTGTCCTGGATCATTCACCTGCCGCGCCACAGGAGTGCGCCACTAGAATGTCCCCAGGCCTCAGAAACCCCAGTACACCTGAGACCCAGTGCTGGCAGAACTCTGGAAGTCAATGCAATCTGCACTGTCAGGGAAAACAGCACAGGAGAAAGGGCTGTTTGTTTGCTCACTTGTTTTTTCCTTTTAAGAACTGTTTTTTATATTTAGAAATGTCTCTTATTCTCCCAAAGAAAGCAGTGTTCGATAAAGAGTAAGAAGAAGGAGAATGAGGCAGAAAAGGAGGAGGAGGAAGACGGACTGGAAGGAGGAGGAGAAATTAAAAAGGAAGAGTTACAGTAAACGCTGTTTGTCGTTGGAGGTGAACTCACGGAGAATTTTCTCTGAAAAAGATGTTAGAAGTCAACGCGGACTTGAAACTTCACTTTAGTGTATTTAGTGAATGATTCTGCTCTATTTAAGGGGACCAACGGGAAACAAGATATAATTTTTTCCCCTAGCAGCTCAAGGATCTTGCACTGTTTACTCGTGATTTATTGATGAAAGGATCAATAGCACTTTCTCTGTTTCCAGCTATTATTTCAACAATAACAGTGTAACCTTGCTTGCAATCAGTGCCCCAGACCCAGACGGAAATGCAATTCATCAGTCTACCTCGCATTGACATGGTGTCCCAGACTGGTCCTTGTGCGGACAGATTGCAGAGTCGGTGAGGGACAAAATTGGTTCCCACTATTTTTTTTTTTTTGCTGAAATTTACTTTATTCCTCACATGACAGTATTCAACCTCAGGCATTTAGCCAAAACATAAGTACATATACTATGTAAATTAGGAAATTTTCTTTTCATCTGATGTTTGCCATTTAGTTAAAGTTACATTGCATTTTATATCAATTTGCAAATAATGATTTTGAAATTGGCTATTGATAAATAACAACTTTTAAAAGTACTAAATCAATTATACCTAATATTATTTCTTTAAGCCATATAGCTCTACATTCAATAGCAAGAATTTTGTCAACTACCATTACCATCTCTGGAAAACTCCACCTAGCTTCATTTGAGAAAAATTTATATACAAGTTTATTGATAGGGTTTATTTTCCTAAGGATACATGGAATCAAAGAGAAATGCATCATGCCAATGAGAGAAATACAAAGATGTACAAAAAATAATGAAAGATTAGGGGTTCTTTAACTGTCTAACCATAGAGGAATAATGGAATGAATTATAAGATATCAACACAATGAAATATTCTGCAGCTATTTAAAACTGTATCTGTGAGAAATTTATAATAATATAGGAAAAACATGACGTGCACTGGTTGAAAAAAAAAACCTAAATAGAGTTTGGCATTACTTATACACAACTATGAAAATCCTTAAAGGTGAATATAGATAAAACATTAGAAGAAAATACATTAAAGGTTAAAAGAAACTACCTTTGAATGATACAATTTAAAGAAGGTTTTTTTCTCTTTTTTCTTAAACATATTTTTTATTGAGTTATAGTCATTTTACAATGTTGTGAAGGTTTTTTTCTCTTATTTCCCCTTTCTGTATTTTCTAAATTTTCTACAATAAAAAAGCAAAATACATTTTTAACTGGAGAACCTATAGCTTTTCCCCCTTTCTTGTAGTCAGATCTCCCCAGTAGGGCTTTATTACTTTATAGTACTGACATTTTCTTATCTGGGAAATAAGCTCACCAAGTGGGGAAGCAGATTCAAAACTCAAAGTTCATTTGTTTTAAATTACCTAGGACTTTGGCTTCTTCACTATTCTTCACCAATTATCTAAAACTAACACACAAAAAAGGTAGAACTTGGAAGTCATGTCAGTTTTTAATTTAAATCCAACCTAGCATATGTGTAGCACAAAAAGGGTTACTTTGAAATCATTTTCTTTCAAAGTGACAAACTACCAAATGAAAAAGAAGAAATGTTTGTGAAAAAAGTAATTTCAATATTGCTAGATGGGAATATAACAGGTTTAGCTAAGCAAGGCCTGAACAAGGGGTCATTTATAAATTTAATGAATTAGACAGAGAATCCGTTATTTATGGAGGTGTAATTTAGCTGTATTTGTTCAACTTCACTCCTATTAAAAAACAAAAACATTATCATAGCACAGTTATTGCTTTTACTTTTTAAACTTATTATTTAATAATGACTATTTGAGAAACTATCCTTTAAAATGTCTTAGGATCTTGCATCTAAAACATACGATACCTAATATCACACGAGCTTTTAATTTAACCACGTGAAAAAGAATACAGTATAATTACCTACCATTTTTAATTTGTCTTAGCCACCTCTGATACTCATGACCATAACTTGCAATTTAAAAAACAACAATAATTAGAGGACTGACAAACCATGTGTTAGTTCTTAACAGGATACACAGACTTTCTGGGATAACAAAGATTGGAGTGAATTTTCCAAATAGTTTACTCAGTTGATGTCCTGTTCCAAAGTACTAGACAAAGTCAGTGCAAATCACTGGTATTTCATGTAACAAAGCTAGAGTAGCACTTTCTGAATAAAACAAATTTCTCATGAACCGAATGTGGTGCATCTTGGCCTATTTTGTGACAGAGATTGCCCAAAGAGGAGGAAATATATCTTTCATTTTTATTTGAGGACCTAGAGTCCATATTGACTTAAGTATATCTTTCTTTGATATACTTAAAGTAACAGACCTAAGATAAGGGGTGTGCTGTAAAATACACACTAGGACAATTCATCTTTTGATACCCTGGATGACATCTGAAAGCAAAATTTTATTTATCATAACTGTGTTTGGAGAGACCACTAATTAGTACATAATCTAATTTCCCTTAATGATCTAAAGTCTCATTTTCTAATCAAAGTTTCAATTCTCCTCCTCCATGTCCTAGATTTCCTGGCCAAATGCAGTCTCATACACACACACACACACACACGCACAATCAGAAAAACACTGATGAATTCCAAGGGAAAATACACTGTTGAGTGTGTGTGTGTATTGGGGTGTGGGTCGGGGTGGGGGGGCAGAAAGAAAATGGGAGAGAAAACTAGATATCCAGGCAGATTTAAACTATATGAAAAATATGTGTGGAAAAATTAAAGACTGCAAGGAAATATTTCAATAATCCTTAAAAATGTTTTAGCAATGTCTGGAGTATTCAGCTAAATGCTGTATGGTGAGGCTTGCTTTGATGGTTAAGAGCTTTGCAATCTAGGAATCTCCATTTTGAACATAAATAAACATTCTTCCTTTTGTGTGTAGAAACTGAAGGAGACTGAGCTTGTGGATTTCTGACTACAAGATGGCTTCCAGGAGTTCTTTTACTACCCACTCCAACATGCACTTTCTGTACATATACTCATTTTCAGATGATTTACTTCTTACTCCCAGAAAGGAATACAGAAAATAAAATCAGTTCTTGAAATAGCTTTTTTGAATTCATGTGATAACACATACGGAGCTAGACCTAAACATCTTACTAACTGGCATCTACTAGGCATTCCACAATGGGAATTCTATGTCCATTAGGACACCTCTGATGCTTGAGAATGGGAAATTGGGATATGGAATAAGGAAAAGTTAGGCAGTAAAGAGTGACGCTAACTCCACTGGTATGGTTGGTTCTGTAGTAAAATTGAGTCTGCCCAACGAAGGATTGTCCCACATTGTCTCAGAGGTTTATGAGTTCTGAGAATTCAAAATTTTTACTTCTTCGTTTAAAAGTAAGCATTAAAACTAATTTTGACAGGATTAAAGGCAAACCACTCTTTTTCAGTAATAATTCAGTAATAATTTTAAAAAGATAAGCCTTTAGTTTCTTAGGTCAGTGTTTCTCAAACTGGTAAACCTTGGAATTTTCAGGGAGTAATAAGAAAAAGTCTAAGTAGTCATATGACACCTGTGAGTTCCAATTTTCCTGGTATTAAGAATCATCTGTGGAATTAAATATATGACTTTTCTTCCCCTAGAGGGTCAACAATCTCAGTACAGACTATGGGAGGTAAAATGACAGGACTACCAGAGGTAATTTTTATCACCAGGCAAGTTTGGCAAATTCTGCATTAAAGGAAATTGGCACCCAAATCTAAAGCTCAGAGGAGTCGACGTTTTCCCAAAGGTCAGAGGCAAGAAGAGAAAAATGTTTGGCTCCAAAATCCCTGATATTTTACTACACCAAACAGAACCCCAGTACCATCCTACCTCCAAACTTCATCCAGTGCCATAGCCAACTAACCCAATTCAAGTTAAGTATACCATGCAGCATGGTACTGGTTATTTAACATATTGTGAAATCAGCAATCTTGACTGTGGAATTACAATGTGTAATCTTATCCCATTGTCTTGACTTTTCTTCGTCTAAATAAAACTGTCTTGCTTCTGCATATGAGTGGAAAATGTAGTTAATAAACTGAATTATTTGAAATTTAGGATACTTTTGGAAATTTATGCAGACAATAGAAAGCATATTTGAATTTGATAGTGCTTTAAAAAGAAATGGAGGACTTTTTGCTCTAATGTGAAAGCAGGCCCTTTAGCATGAAGCAAAACAAAGAAAGAGTGTCCTCTTTCTTGATGCTAATTCACTCTGGAGTCATGTGTCTGAGTCTCGGCTTAAGGCTTCTAAAAGACTGGGAAAAATGTCATGAAATGGATCCATTTAAAATATCACGGGGATTTGCTGGCTTATTCGTTGTTGGCACTCGCATGTTCCCAACCAACAGTCTGAAGGCCAATGGAGCTCACTAAGCCCCAGTGACTACTTTTAAAAAGACTGTGGATTTCAGTACCCAATGGAAATGCAAAGGCAATAGCGTAAAAAGACTGGAAAGCAGCTCTTCCCACGTCTGTGATCCAGCCAAGTCAAAGAATAAAGAAGTTCCTCACCTGCTTCTTTATACTCACTCAGGCAGGGAAGCAAAGTGTATTGACCACTTCTGTCTTCTGGCCCTTTCCTAGCTGGATAACCTTATCTCATTGCAATTTCCCTTTAGCCCACCCTGTCTCCTTTTTCTCAAGACTGAATCCTACTCACCCTTAAGATTCTAAGACCCCATCACAGAGAGGTCTTCTCTGATAACTCTATATATAATAGCCACTTTGGTTTACTTTCCATGGTATTGCAATTTTTTTTTTTTTTTTTTTGCATAGAACACAGCTTTGGCTGTCTTGTTTACATTTGTATACCCAGTACATGTACCAGTCCCTGGATGACAGAGGTGCTAGATAGAAAATGAAGGAATGAATAAGAGAATGAATTAGTAAATATCCTATATTTAGTATTCACCTAAACATTAGAGATGTTAAGTTGAAACAGACGCAGTAAACTCATGGAACTTCCTGAACCAGAAGAATGTTAGGCAAATTTAAAATCCAAGGTTTGTGTTTTAGAAAGGTCACTGTGGCTGGGTAAAAGATGAAAATGAATTAGAAAAGAACTGGACTGGAAGTAGGCTGAATACTTTGGAAGCTACCACAGTAAAGTAAACCAAAAATTGTGAGGCTCTGACGTAAGGTGGTGATATAGGGAGAGATAAAGAAACTGACCCCAAAGATGTTAAGAAGGGTGACTTACTGTCTGCAATGATGAGGAAGATGTTGGAGATTTGATCTGAGATTAGTCTCAGGTAGCTACATAAATAAAGGTGAAATTCACTGAAATAAGCATATAGTGAAAGGGCCAGGTTGCTGTGAAAATGAATAAGAAGGAGACAAAATATGTGTTAAGATTCTAACATATTGAGTTTGAACTGTCCAGTATGTTGTTTTTCCCACACCACCAAGCAATTAACTCAGTTCTTCATGGACACTGACAGGGTGTCTCACAGATTTAACTCAATTCTGATACTGTCTATCTGGAGTTAACCATCAAATCCCACAGGGTAAGGGCTCAGTCCTACAAGACCCCCTCCCCCACCCCAATTCAGCACTAATCCCAAATCCACATTGTGGTCTGTGATTCTAATTCACAGGCTTTAGATCAGAGGTTCCAACAACCCCCTCCTGGGTTTTCATTAATTTACTAGAACAGCTCACAGTTACTTACTAGATCACCAGTTTATTACAAAAGGTATTATAAGGGATACAGATGAAAGGCCAGATGGAAGAGATGCATAGGGTACGGTATGGGGAAAAGGGTGCGGAGCTTCCATGCTCTCTGAGTGTACCACTAAAAGAACTCTCCAAAGGTGGTCCCTTTGGGTTTTGATTGAAGCTTCATTTCTTAGGCATGATTAATTAATTCATTGGTCGTTGGTGACAGAGTTCAATCTCCAAACCCTCTCCCCTCCCCAGAGGCTGGGGAGGGGCAGGGGCTGGGAAGGACTGGAAGTTCCAAACCTCTAATCGTGTGATTGGTTCCACTGGCAATCAGCCCCCACCCTTAGGTTACCTAGGGGCTTTCCAAAAATCACCTCATGGACATAATAAAAGACACCCACTGCTCTCATCACTTAGGAAATCCCAAGGCTTTAGGAGTTCTGTGCCAGGAATGGGGACAAAGACTAAATATATATTTCTTTTTATAAACCACACTATCACAGCTGTCTGTTGGATCTAAAAGTTGAGATGCTCAGGGGGCATTTAGATACATGTATCTGAGAGCTCAGGACAGAGATAGGTTAGTAGTTTAAGTGGGGAGACTTTGGTACATACAGAGAGAGTACTCAAAAATATAGGAAGGAAAAAATAAGCTTAAGAGCCTTAACAGAAATAAAAGACACGAAGGTCAAGGACAAAACTGGAACTTTTACATGCAAATTGGCACTCATAGAAACACATGCAGCCTCATACATCAGAGGGTGGCTGGCTTAGCATCCATGAAGGGAATAAAAATTTCCACTGCACCTGGCTGAAGCGGTTGCCCATAACAGCATAATTATAAAGTAGAACTGTCTTCTTGGGAAAGCCAAGTGCTGAATGGGAGAGTTGGAATAAAGCCAAAAACCATCATCTTCTGAATACAGTGGGTACCAATACATCATAGCCTTTGGTAACTGTTACCCTTTAAGGAAAAAAAAAAACCAAACTGTAAAATTCTTTCCTTAGAAAAGTCAGAAATGTCAATAGACTTTGGTGAGCTAAAAAAAAAAAAAAAAGAAAAAGATGATATAAGTTTTAATTCAGTCTGCTAATACGCATCTGATCTTCCTCTTCCCAAGGGACTCTTCTCATTCTGTAAGTACGGACACTTGAGCTAGGAAACTTATAAGGGTAGCATGTTTACTGAGTATGTGCAAATTTAAAACTCCCATAATTAAAGCTCATAGTTTTTGATACCCACTAATGGCTTTCCTCTCACCCCACGATGCTGTTCTATTCTAAATCACCACACGAGGGACGTGGATATTCATAATGATGGATTGAAGTGAAATCTGGAATTATTTCTTCAATGGGGAATTGTGAATGAGAACAAAAATTAAAATTTCTAATAAAAAATTTAAAAGCAGCAGGCTTTTGTACTGTTTGTAAAACTGTACATTAAATGACGTTTTAATTCAGTGAATATACTTTATCATAGACTTTTGAAGCTCTATACAACGTGGCTTTGCATACTCACCCTTCTTTCTTTCATCTCTTTTATAATCAAATAACCAAGTCAGTGAACAAACACCTAACTGGCCCTGTGTAAGCTGGTGGGATGCTAGCGATGAACTAGACCAGACGTCTAGGGCTCCAGAAGGGCACCTGCTTCCACACAGGTCACTGTCAAGTTTATATAGAACAGGTCCTGCTGGATTTCTGAGCTACTTCAGTGTGTTCAGCTTTACTTTGGCAGATCCCTGACTAGCGCTCTCACCGGGTCCACCTCCAACACCAGAGCCATGTCCTAATCCAGGACACTAGACTGCCTGTCCCATCCACCCCTAAAAGCAGGCAAAGCCACAAACCTGGCCTGCTCTGGTTCCAGAACTAGTTCTGTTCTAGCTCCTTCTTCAACATCTGAGTTTTTCTTCATTAATTCTGGCTCCAGAGAGGAAAAAGTCTTTTGAGAGGACGTAGCAGTTGAGCTGGGACTTTAAAGAAAGAAGAAAAAAAAAGTCTACGGATTCATTTCTAGCTGGGAAAAGAGCATGAGGAAAGGCAAGGACGTCTGCCCTGATGAGGCAGAGCAGAATTACATGGATAGTTTTTAAATACTACTGATTTCCAGGGCTCCAAAAGGAACGGAATACAACACAAGCATTACAGATAGCGCGAGAGCATGGCTTTTGGTAGACTTTGTTTCCATGGGAGACAACAATGGCTCCTTTTTTGAGCAACATTTCTTCGGAAGTGTTAGAGCAGGCAGACAGCTAGATATGAGCAGAGAAAGGGGGACACACAGACCAAATGGCCGGAATTGGCCAGAAAGGAGGGGCACAAGCCAAATGCAGGAAAACATACATCATGTAAGCACCAGGGGTCCCTGGGCAGAGAAAGAAAAGCAGGAACCTTTAGGCTGATAAGGGGCCACACCTTTTGGGGTGATGAATGGCCTGGAGACAAAGAAAGAAAGGTGAGAAAAGGCAGGAATTTCCAGTGTCCAAATGTAACCTTTTGCTCATTATGCCCTCATTTCATTAAAATTAGCCTTGCATATCAGAAGTACCCATCATGCACTGACGCCATGACACTTCTGATCCAGACTAAATAAGGACAAAAATCCCTCCTCCCTTTGGGAAGGTGGAGTTGGGATTATAATCAGGGAATACGACCCCAAGCTCTTCCCTCCCCAGTGAATATTCCGCCCATTCATTTTTACACCCTATGTAACTAACTTGCCAAAGAAACTCAGGGCAGCTGCTCACCTGAGCCTGCCCACTCTCTCTTTGAGAGTGTACTATCCATCCTTTAATAAATCCTGACTTTACTTTTTTTAACCTCTACGCCTGTCTCTGAATTCTTTCTGGGATGGGACAAGAACCTGGAACACTGGTTGCATCCACCAGCAACATAAGCATGTACTGCATTTAAGAATCACTACATCATTTAATCCGCACAGACTCCCTGAAGTGTTTGTTATAATTAGCACCATTTTATAGAGGAGGAAACCTGAGAGCAGCTTGGAGAGGAGGAACTTGAATGCAGCTCTTTCTTACCCCAGAGCACTTACTTTTACATTGAATTACCTGGACAAGTCATGACACCTTCTGGCACCTTGGGAATTGAAGTCCTATTTCTCACATTGCTTCCATGAGAAAATAGGTTGTAACGTCTAAAAAATTAACTTTCAAATGAACTTCTAGAACACAATCTATTTTTAACTCGATGGAATTGTCTATGTAGTTTAAAATGGCCTATCTCCTCATGCAAGATGATGTTTCCTACAGAAATAGCAAAATTACTAGACATGTGAAGCCTTAAGGGAGAAACTGTGTCCTCATATAACACATTTCCTAATTCTAACCTGTCTCAAAAATGTACCTGAGCATCGTTTACTTATATTTTTCTTCTTTTCCACTAATTCATATTTACCTAAGACATAATCTTGAGACAACAATGTTTACAAAATATACAAAAATAGGACAGTAAAAGATAGTTACACTGCATGAACTTACCATTCACACCCAAGTTTGGATTCTGAATTACTAATAACCTTCTACTTTTAAAGCCTTTGCCATTTAAACCTTTGTTTTACAAACTTTTCTTCACTCGTTATTGCATGAATGAAACAGCCACTTCCATCTAAAAATCACACACAAAATCACATGTCTAGTGCTTTCATGAATCAGTCAGAATTTATCCATCCAACAAGTACGGAGATCCATCTTTGTGCTACACTGAGTCAACTGCTGGGGTCCAGCACCGGAGGCAGGAGGCAGGATGGATGTAATCCATACGTGTTCCCATAGATTCACATGCTCTCTGGAAGTTAAGGTAGACAATTGTCTCTTAAGGAACAGACCTTCCTTGGACACAGATATACTGCATAAAATGTGACAGACTTCATGTTTCTCCTGTTTTCTTGGGTACTCTACAGTCATTGATTTAAATCCATACCCCCGAACAGTCAATGTTGGTATGTAGATTTAAACGTTGGTAATGAGAATTAAAAATCATCAGTCACCTCGAGAAAAAGAATAACATTGCCAAGGATGTTGTCAAAAGAATTAGTCAAGAGTAAATATACAACTTTCAAAGGGAAAAATACACAAATCTAATACTGTCCCTCAAATTATTGTCAGTATAACAGTTCATTTTCAATTATCTACCATTCATCAAAGAGCTTTACTGAAATTCTAATTACAGGGTTTTGTTTGTTTGTTTGTTTGTTTTAATATATACTGGCTATTTCTCTAGCACTTAAATAAGTACTAAATTTTGAGATCTGTATATTAATAAAATCAAAGGGATTCTGATTCTTTCAAAGTACTCATAATTTTGTGAAATTTTCTACCAGATCGAGTCCTTTTTGCAGCCATGAAGGGAAAAGAGTAACTGACTTCCATGCCATTAAATAATAAATGTTTAACTTTTACTTCCAGAATATTTCAAATTGCATTTATTGATACTTGACAGAGCTTTTATTATTGATAACTTACATGGAGATATATTAAATTTGGAGCTCTCAGTGGTTTCAATATTAATGTGAAATCTCTGCATTGCTGATTTATTGCAGAAGGACTTCCCTCAAGTCACTCAAAGGACCTAAGCTTTTGCTCCATCTGGAAATCCTGTTGAGAAACATGGCGGAGCTGTACTCGCTGCACACGGAGGGAAAGAACAGCAAGTCACAGGCGTGCAGACTGAGAAGCACTATGGGTATGAATTGGGAGAGCAGGGCAAGACTACCTAGGGTCAAATATTGCTGTTACATTTACTAGCTCCGAGACCAGGGGTGTCATCTTTTAAGTAACTGTGATAAGATAAAAAGACATAACTCACGTAAGGCACTCAGGCTAGTGCCTGGCAAAAACAAGTGCTCAATATAAACAGACAACCTATCACAAAATAAACTGACAGTGTGGGGAACCTGATGTGGATTCTCTCATTTAATCTTCACGACAATATCAAAAAGTAGGTCCTCTTATTACCCTGATCTTATATGTAGCTGATATTTTGTTACAGAAAGAGAGAAAGAAGGGGTGGGAGGAGGAAGGAAGGAAGGAAGATTAAGCTTCTTAAAATGAAAAGATTAGATAACAGACAACTTGGTTTTGGCCTGTGTTTCACAATTCTGGATGTTATAAAAATATATAACTAATTAGCTGAATATTTATAAACAACTACATCTAATTACAAACATTTATTAGTTACCCAGTGCCTACTTATGAAGCCTATTTATTACCTGGGGATTTTATGGTTTCTTCTCTCGAGCCATTTCATGGCACATAGAGTTGCTGTCAGGAAAACAAAGCTAAGTCAGACTGTAGATCATTAGGACACACTGGGTGAGTGCCTCTTACATGCATAGCACTGCCGTTGTCCCTGTTTGGCGGAGGGGAGAGAAGTGAACCAAGGAATAAGATTATTAAGGTGTGGAAGAGATTGAACCAACAAAGCCTGGTGGGGGAAATTAAAGACATGTGTCCCATCATTATGAATAATGAAGACAGGTTTTCAAAAACTTAACAATAGTTAAAGCTTCAAAGTAAAAAAAAAAGCCATTTAAATAATCATTCACAGATTAAATACATTTGTTCTGTTAACATTTCCTTGGGCAATTTTCTTCCCTAGCACTCCTCTGACCTCCTTAAAATTTGTCTGCATTTTTTGTTTCTCAAAATTGCTCCTCAGGCAAATTTCCTGTGCTACAACTCCAAAGACAAATAGAGGTGAAGAATGTTTCCTAGTAAAGTAATAATTTCCCCAGCATTATGAGTTAATCTCTGCTCACAGCGGCTGTACTTCACATTGCCCATTGCTTTGTCTCATACAGGTTTTTGATTGATTTATCAATACAGACGTAGAAAAGAATTTGTATATTTACATAATGTACACATCATTCTTCTGTTGTTCTGATGGACCTCACTTTGTGTCCTCCTCATAAAGCTGACTTTTTTGTTCTTATCAAAATGTATCTGGGATTCATTGTTTTAGAAAAAGCAGTAGCCTTAGAACTGAAGACATCTGTGTTTGCATCCTAGGGTTCCCCTCACTAACCATGTGCCCTTAAGCAAATCATTTAACCATCTTCAATTCAGTTTCTTCTTAAATTGCAGTAATCATCCTTACCATAATTATCCCATAAAATGTCTGGAAAGCTGAGGTATAATATATGTGATTTAAGAACAACAACTATGGTATTACTAGAGGATCTCTGGTCCTGAGGTAGTTTATTTTGTCTCTGAATTTTGTCCTAGAAATAAAAGATCTTTTCAAGTAAGCAAATGAAACAAGTTGATGGTCATGCTGTTGACAGAAGTTTCAGATGTTTGAGCACTTATCCCACTAAAGGCTGCGCCAATGACCCTAAGTGGGAGAGAAGTCTCCAGTAGAGTGAGTATCATAATACTCTTATTTATTTATTCCTTCTTCTCTTGACTGAGTTGAACCATAATCCTAAAGGCATACTTATTTGCAAACAGCAAAACGCTTGTAAAGGCACAGAGTGCCCACCAGTCCCAGCTTGCTTCACCAGTGTTTGCACACAACAGGCCCAGGGACTCAGGCTACCCGTGAACCCCCTCTCTGGTCCATGTCCACCCTCCAGGACCACTTCTCCACGGCATCCCAGCTTCCAAAGCCATCTAACACCATTTTCTGTGATAAACTCCTTGTTGCAAATCAACCATGAGCTGCCAGATCCACCAGAATTATTCCACCAAGATAGTGGCTATCATCCACTTGCAAATGCAGGCATGCTATACTTAACGTCTCTGGGTTTCCATTTCCGCCTTGAAGATGTGGCCCTGGAGGGTGTAAGCCACTACTGGGCAACCACCTGATCAACCTCCATAGCCTGCTGGCCCCAGAACAGGCTGAGCAGAAGGCTCACCCTCAAGCATGACAAGGAAACTTTCAAGCCTGGCAGCCTTCCTTACTCTGGAGCCTCCTCCCAGGGGTGGGCCAGGCGGAAACAATAAATTTTCTTTTTACGTTTAAAAAATTATCCCTTTAGAGGTGATCCATTTAGTTATTCATTCATTTATTTTTATCTCTCAGTGGGAAGAATTTATTCCAAATTGAAAAATTGTGGAAGGCTTCCCACAATTAGCTGGGATGAACTCTTCATTGCTTCCAGGATGAATTCCAACTCCTTAGAGTGGCATTTAGAGAATTTATCACTTTTCCCCAAATATATTTCTAACCTTTATTTTTTCATTACACACTTTTCCAAACTCTTATGCCCCAACAATATAAAGCTACTGGACTTTCTACAAACACAACAAATATTTCAATCTCTTTCCCATTTTATCATGCAATTTCTCTAACTAGGGATGTCCTTCCTTCCCTTTTCCATTTGCTGGCATCTTACTCCACATCCAAGATGTAATTATCAAATACTTTCCTGATGGAAAATCCTCTCCTAGACTGCCCACCCTAACCCACCCTCCAGACTGACCCTGAGGAAAGTCAGCAGCTATTTATCAAGCACTTGATGGAAGAGATTTCTTCATCAGGCCAAAAATTGAACTAGATCATTGGAAAAGTCATTTGTGATAACTCGATAAAATGTTTCCAAGCTTGAGAGGAGCAAACTGTCAGCCTAAGACTGACTTTTATGCTGATACAAAAGCACAACACAACTAGAGTCAAGTCTATTTTGAACTTAGTATATTTCCAAGGTGGACAGCCACTTTTCAGTCCAGGACTGAAAGTTTTCATTTCAGGATTTCCCAAGACAAATTTTCCTAAAACATTATCTAGAATTCTCTTCTTTCATTTATTCGGTTTTTTAAATATCCATTCCATGTTAGCAGCAAAATGTTTTTTCATAATTTTAAGTATCTAGGTCTAGGGAGTTTAACAATCATAGTTTCATTTTATTTTGTGTAAACTGGAAAGTGTTAAATTTGCTCCAAGAATCCCAATTCTGCAAGGAAGGCAGGATGGATTGTCACAATTTCTCACTGTGACAGGAGAGAAGTGTTAATCCATGAGTGTCACAGCCTCCTTCACTCTCACACTCTTGCTTGGCTTCCGAGCTATTTAGTCTATTGATCCTTGTGTTGGCCAGTGTGAAAACAAACAAACATTAATGCAGGCCAAGTCTATTGGAAGAAGAGAATAGATTTGGAAAAGAAGGAGGAAAAGGAAAAGGAGGAAAAGCAGAAGACCAACAGTGGTCTGAAGTTTTAGAGAGAGATTTCGAAAAGGGAGAGACAACAAAAGAAGAGGGAAAAGATCAAATAAACCAAAAGCTGGGGACGAGGTGAAGAGAAGGCTGAAGGCAGCAGACCTACTGTGATGATAAGCCATGGGGGATGGTTGGGTAGAGCAGATTTTTAGACTGTTTTGCAGTGCTTCATGTGACAACCTCTCTCAGTGTTTTTCAGGAATACACACAAAAACAGCTTGATTTCCAATTTTTAGATTGAGTATCTCATGCAGGCCATGGCCTGTGGGACACCATCCTGTTGAAATGGGCCACATGGAAGTTCAGCTTTACTCAGGTTACCTACTATGATACTTATTGTTACAGTAACTGTCTCTTTAGTGATGTGTCCTTCTTACTAGACTATAATCTCTATGAGGATAGGAATCTGGTCAATCATTTTTGTATCCCCATTGTCTAGGACAATATCTGGCAAGGACTAGGTGTTCAACAAATATTCTCTGAATGAATTAATGAATAAATGAATGAACATAATGCTAGAAGCCTTGTACCAACTTTAGTCACAGTAACGGGCAAGAAAAAAAAGCCTTAAAAGATAGAAAATTTCTTCAAAGTTTGGGACCAGTTATGTAACAATATTTTTTCCCCAAAGGTAGGAACAGACACTGCCTACGTTTTTCTCCAGCAGTGATTTTCCCTTTTGCATGGGCAAATTACACATCAGAACACCCACACAGTGTCTTGCAAAAGAGAACAAATATGATCTACAAAGCATTCTGCTCATCGTAGGAAGGAAAAGACACAAAGTAGACAGTAGAGATAATAAATGTGTTGATGTCTATAATTTACTGCACCTATGTGATAATCTACTACAGTTGTAAACTACATTTTCCCCAAAAGGTCAAAATATTCAAATCAGATAGTTACATTCTTAAAATATTCTGACTGATTATGAGTGAAGCCAGTAGAAGACTCAATATACTTGTATCTCCAAAGTTTGTAAGTCAAATTTTGTTGCATAGTAAATTATATATTTTTTTATTGAAGTCTAGTTGAATTACAATGTTGTGTTAGTTTCTGGTGTACAGTGAAGTCATTCAGTTTTTCATATATATCATATATATTCTTTTTCAAGTTCCTTTCCATTATGGTTTATTAGATGATATTGAATATAGTTCCCTGTGCAACACAGTAGGATCTTATTGTTGATTTTATATATAGTGATTTGTTACTGCTAATCCCAAACTTCTAATTTATCCCTCCCCTACCCCCTTTCCCCTTTGGTAACCATAAGTTTGTTTTCATAGTAAATTATATTTTAATTGCTTTTGTTGAGGGTTCTAATTAAGAGATGCATTCATTCATTAGCCAGGTGCTTACTGAACATTATTATGTACCAGGCACTGTGCAATGCCCTAGAGACTGAACAAAGAACAGACATGATCTCAAGGAACCTAGGACCAATAAATACAATATGATGAGGATTTGACGTAAGTGCTTGTGTGTATGTGGAGTGAATGGGAGGTGAGCCTCAGTCCGCGTGGAGGAGCCAAGGAAGGGTTCACGTATAAAGGTAAATCTGGAGCTGTGTCAGGAACTAATGTTCTGTGCAGGTGATAACAAGCAAATATAAAAACAAGAAGCTCAGGGCCAATTTGGCGCACTTAATGAAAGGCAACTCCTTCAGTATTGCTAAACATTAAAAAATGAAGAATGACAGGACTTCAGGCTCATGAGGTCTTGCAGCCTTGCTATGAAGCAAGGATTTCATTCTGGGGGAAGGATTTGTGTCCCCTGGTTGCACTGTGAAGGCTGAGTAGAGAGCAGTGAGGCTAGAGGCAAGGACCCTTAGAAGACCCTTGGAATTGTCCGGGGGAGGAGTGATGAGGATTTGAAATGAAGCAGAAATTGGTAGGGGAAGAAGTGAACAGTTAGTAGGAAACATCTTCAGGAATTTTCAAGACGTGGTAACTGACTGGATATGAGAAGGGAAGAATGGACTGAAAAATGACTCCCCGCTTTCCAGATGGGAGACTGTGTAAACAGTAGTGCCAATCCAGGGACTGGGGAACACTGAAAAGGACAGGAGGCTGATGAGTCCAGTTTGGGGCATGCTGAGTTTATGCATACTTGAGACATCCAGGTAGGTGGTGATCAGGAGCCAACTTCTGGCTGAAGAAAGAAACTTGAGATTTTTTCAGGTACTATGTGGAGAGTTTGTAATATCTTAAAGCTATTCCTTCCCATTGTCTATGGTCTAAATCTAGATTTTCACATACAAAGGTGTGTTGAAAATAGTGGTTCACAAACTTTAGTTTCCTGATCCAAAACATTTGGAAAATGAGAAACACATTTAAACAGATACCAGAAGCTTAGTAGGGCAGGATTTTCAACCTTACCGACAAGTTCAGTGATGGTGCAGTCTCAAAACTTTGGGGAGACACAAGGCGCCCCAGATAACTGGCTTAATCCCTAGAGAATCACTCATTAAAAGTAAGGCATATCCTTGTATGCATGACTATCTAAATGTATATTTTAGCAACAGAAAATTCCATGATCCTCTACTGATGTACTGTTTCATATTTTTTTTCATTCAAATGCAAGAAATTGAGAAACTATGGACCACTCTGCTTAGTGCTTCTTCTGGGGTTATCATTTTCCTTCATTTGGAACATATTCCTCTGTTGCCTCACTTTGCCTGATTCTGTTTTTATTTCTATGTATTAGGGGAGTTGGTTACACTTCCTGGCTTTAGAGAAGAGGCCTCATGTAGGATACCTCCTTTGGGGTCCAGCAGTGATCCTCTCTGATCACCAGGACTATTTTCTCTAGGGCTGCCCTGGATGCTGGCTGCATGGACCCTCCAGCTGTGGTGGGACTGACTGCCGCGGGCACGCTGGCAGGGCACTAGCCCCTGGTCCAGGTGGCGGTCAGGCCCTGCCTCCTGCAGGGGCCGCCAACCACTGGTGGGAGGGGCCCGTCCTGGCTCCGCTGGCTGCATGGCCCAGGTAGTCCCAGGGCTGGTGCCAGCCCAGAGAGGTGGGGCTGGGTCCCACTGTGGCTGGCTGCTTGGCCTGGGGTGACCCAAGACTGGTGCAGACCAGCTGCAGGAGTGTGAGTCCGCGGCACTAATGGAAATAGTCATAAAGTTATGTACTTACATCTCTCTCCCTTTCACCTTCTCTCCCTCTCTCTAAACATACACACACACACACACACACACACACACACACACACACACACACACACGTTTCTAGCTTTGTCCATGGGAGAAAGTTAGAAGCAGTAAAATTCCAGCAGCTCTAAGGATTCTGAGAATACATTTCTTGGTTTCCAAATACCACTGTCCACTAAAAGAAACCTGGGCTTCTTGGGGACACGCTGGCTCAAGGGAAAAACAGGGAAAGAAGGAAATAAGCCTGGACATAAATTAAGCAGTAAAATAAGTAAATTCTCACAACCCTAAACTTATATAATTTGAGCATTAATATAAATAATGAGCATATAAAATTACAACCTATTGAATAAAACAGTAACCTATTATTCCATATTGGTATAGATACATACACAGGTAGGTAGACAGATAAGCAGTAGGAGAAAATTCCTAGGATCCTATTATTCCACACTAATATAAACGAATAGAACTTTAAAACATTTTAATAAGTAGAGAAGGAATGACACACATGGGTAATCAGTATCTGACAACTCTGATGGTGGCAGTTGGTAACAATGGAAGGTATCAATATATTCTAAGATGGGTGAGTAAGATTTGATGAGGAAAGGGCACTGAGGTAACAGCAGAACAACTTGCCATGAAACGTGTTTCAAATTCAAAGGGAAAATGATGACTTTTAGTCGGAGAAACTTTGCAAACCCTCAAGTGAGCTAGTGATCAGTGGTAGAAATCACCCGAAATTATGGGTGCCTTGTTGTGGTACATTGAGAACGAGAACACAGCACTTTTTCTCTTTTTCTTTCGTGTTCCTACCAAGAATTCAGGAATACTGAGGTTCTGGTCATGAGAGAGCATCAGTCAGTCCAGGATGAGTCAGCCCACACGATGAAGAGCCTGAGCCCTTTAAGGCTGTCAAGGGACTAGGAGTCAGGAAAAGTGAGGGGTTGTCTCAGACTGAAGAGACGGCGCCAAACAACAAAATGCAGCATGTGTTTCAGGACTGGATCCTGACCCAGGAAGAAAAAAAGACACTGATTGGAAAAATCCAAACGGGATTGGTGAGATTGCAGGAGTGTTGTATCAATGTTAAATTGCTAATTTGAAAGACTGCGTGGTGAGAATGTAGGAAGTGTTTATATTTGGGAACAATACATCCTAGAATTTAAATATAAACTACATACTAAACAGCAGCCTCACATAAACTCGTGGATGTAACAAGAAGGCAATGTTTTGTATCTGGTGCACATTCTAAGCGTGAATTGATCAGGGTCTAGGAAGACACAGCTGCACACTTGAACTGGGTGACTGATAAGAGTTTAGTAGAGGAACAATTGTATACGTTGTGAGGATTATGTGAGAAATCACAAGCGATGGTGCAGTGCCCTCAGACTAGGAACAGCAGATCCCTCATGGAAAGGTGCACTAGTGATTCAGGACATATAAAGGAAATGAATACAATCTGACTTTTATTATTTAACTCCAATGATTTCAGCCACATCCCACATTTCTCTGGCACTAGATAACTCCGAAATCTCCACTCCAGCTTTCACGCTGGAGTCACAATGACAATGATAGAATGCTCTCTTCAGCACCTGAATCCTTGCTTTATTTTGATTGACCAGGTGACCATATGCTAAGTTATTTTACTTCCCTTTTCCTTGAGGCTAAGTGGATATGCTCTCATTGATTCACTCACCACTCAGCTTAGCGTGCCACAAATTGAACTGGCCACTAACCTTGTTTCTGGCATTAAACAACTCTTGCAAAAAATTATTTGTGACCATGCAGACTCTTAAGAGATTCCAACTGTCGACATCATTAACTTGTAATGCAGAAGCTAAAGTCTGTTCTGATAATCTACATAAAATTGCTGCTGAACTTTTCTGGAAATGCTTAGTGATTGTGCAACTACCTCCATCCGATGTTACTGTTACAGCAATCAACAGAAGCAGGAGGATTTTCATCTTTGGATTCATGGACAACAACTTAAATGATGCCTTGTTAGAACATAATTGATTACAACACTGTTGTTAAAAACGGCTGTTGTTCAAACAGTCCTCCAAGCCAGGGTTGTTGCTAACACATCCGCCTTCCTCTATTTTCATCACTTCTTGCTCTTTATTACTTGTTAGGATTTGCCTCTAATTTTGACTAACATCAAAATTCAAAAGCAGAGGTGATGGCAAAGATATTGTAAATACAATCAAGTCACCATTTCGCTATGGTTTTCAACACTTTGTTTCCCAACCCCAAGTTCTTGAATAAGCACTTGCTTCAAAGCAGGACTTTGGAACTCAGTATAATATAAATACATGTCTTGGTTTAGAGGAATTGCCAAGGCATTTTGTGTTTCTGCACCAATATTGCTTCATTTTTATTTATACACATGCATATGTGTGTGTGTGAGAGAGTGAGAGAGAGAGAGAGAGAGAGGGAGAGAGGGAGAGAGAGAGAGAGAAAGAAGGTGGGAGAAGAAAGGGGTGAGAAGGGAAGAAAAGAGAAGAGAGGAGAAAAATGACATTCAGATACAGTGATAGTCTAACCAGACGTGTCCAAACACAATAGGGAAGAATATGGAGGACATTTACAAATTTAGGAGCAGCTAGACTATATTCCCAGGCTGTTCCCCACTATGTTAGTTTCCTGCAGTTACTGGAATGAATTATCACAAACTTTCTGGCTTAAAATAACAGAAACGTATTCTCTCACAGTTCTGGAGGCCAAGAGGTCAAAATCAGTTTCACTGGGTACAAATCAAGGTGTCAGCAAAGAGTCTTTTTTCCAAATAAGGGAACGGTCACAGGTTCCAGGGACAGGGACTTGAGTGTCTTGGAGGGCTGTCTCTCAGCCTTCCACACCCACTAACACACTGTGACAACCACTCCTCATCCACCGTTAACAGATGTTAAAACTTGTGAAACAAAGAGCTAGGTCAGTCTGGGGAGAAGGTGGCGCCTGAAATGATGGGAGAAGTCTTTATTAATTATTTGTGGTAAGTGAGCCCTACATGGAAATACAGGCTTTTCTGTTGACTCCAGTCTGAGAGCTCCTTCAAAGTGGAGTCTGACTTGCTATCTTCAGGTCCCCCATCATCAGTGAGGGGATCCCCCTACCAAGCAAGTAGTCTTCGTGGAATAAACAAACATGCAGGTTATTCCCATGAATCGTCTCATAGTACTTGGGCTTCTTTCTACATTGATGAAGTCAGTGATGGAGGTCACGGTTATAGTGAAGTTAACCGATGGGTTTTTTAGTCCTCGGGCTTTGCACTTCGCATCCTTAGGGCCCGTCTTGCTCCTTTTCCCTGTACGGTGTTATCTGGCCTTTTATTCATTCTGTTTCTTTCTCCTTCTCACATCCACAGCAGCCAATGGCTGGCTCTTTTTTCCCAGGGCTGTCGCCTCCCGTAATACAGCTCTTGAGCAGAGACCCAGCACGGGGCAGTCCTCCAAGGGTGGACCATGAAAGGATCCTGCCAGCCAAGACATACTATCAAAGCCCGTGACCTGCCTTTACCTGTGTCCCGGTTTCTTTCTGTTACATCCTTTTCTAAAACTAGGAGAAACTCTTCTTTTCTTCTATAGATCAGCAAGCCACACTGAGTAAATTTGGTCAAGGAAGTTTTTTTCTATTTCCTTTCCCCGCCAGAATGAAAGCTTCGATTCTGTTTTGAATGCTGTATTAAGAGAATCCCTCTGGCTTCTCTACCCCAGCCCCCATGCTCACCGCGGTCCCCACTCTGTCTCCCACGCTCAGCCACATCATTCTTGCTCAGAGCTTGGTCTTCATTCCTTTCCTCTAAGGCCTTCATCTTTTGACTTTTGATTCCCCACTTCTACCTACCAGCCAAAGGAAAAGAACGAGTTCATCTATGGGGCCTTGGGGAAAGACATAACCAAAGTGGAGTCATGTCACATTTGGGTCATGCATGTTTGCTCAAAGGGAGAGCTTCTCTCAGGCGTCCTTCCCAGAGCACTGTCGCACTCAAAGTGCTTGCAGATTTCCTGCAGGATTCAGGATGCCAGGTGAGCAGCTGCAATCTCCCTACTTAGATTCGGATTTCAACCAGTGAAACCATTCCAATGAGCTAACATGTTACCCTCTACAATGGCCAAGACAAGCATTTTCTGGTAAACATTGCCAGACAGACAAAACAGAAATCACCTACACTGTCTTAGAATTGACTTAGAATATACAGGGCATCTTGTAGGCAAGATGAGATCATCTCCCAAAGATGATCTGTTTCACTGACACAAAAGGGACACTAAGGTCAATATCATTAATGAAAAATATTTAGAACGATTTCATTGGGGAAAAAAATGGCAGAGGAAGAAACAAATGGAGAAAGGAAAGTGAGGCAAAAGGAAGCACCAAATAATGAGGGCAACTGACTTGACCAAGATCACAAGACTAGTCATGGTCAAGACAGGACTGGAAATCAGATGTCTAGACCCTTAGTTGAGGGTTATTTCCTCTACCCAGTTTCTCAATAACAGACACATGGAGCCTGGGACGAGAGGAATCCATGAGCCAGTTGCCACTGATTAAAAACAGACCCCCCTATTTACAATAGGATGCTGAGTAAATATCAATTTCTTTGGGATCCATGATATAAAAAAAGTCTGGGAGCACTGTGGAGGCTACAGCATGGTGAGACCCGGAGGGGAAGTAAGCTCCTCCCACAAAATGTCTTGCCTCGTGGTGCTTTGAGGACACGGGATCCGTGTCTGGAATCTTGACACCAAGGACCACCCAGGTTCTGTGGCAGGTACAAGAACAGGTAGCACTCCTGGAAGACAATATTAAACTGAGGTCTTTTTTAAGGAAGGAGATTCCTTGAAATTGTACTAAAAGTAGTGTTGAAAAATCTTTTCATACATCTATGTGTGAGTAATCTAACGCTCAGTACTTTAAGCAGGCTGACCTTGTGAAGCGGCCATTTTCTGCTCCTAGTGGGGAACAGCCCACTTCATGTGGCTGAGGTGAGGGCTCCTTATTGTCCCTGATCTAACGTCAGTGAGGAGGGCTTCCTGAAACAAGAAGTGAGACCCTCAGAGTGATCTTTAATGGGACGCTTGGTAGCCAGCAGCAGCCACAGCTTCATTAGTGCCGAACCTCCCACAGGCAGCCTGATCTGGGCAAAGAAGGCAGAGTTTGTCATCACCATTTTCCTTTTGTTGTCCTCTTTTTTGACTGTAGTGGCCTTCAACTCATATAGCCTCTGTCAGTTTTAAAACATGAATCCAACTTTTTTTTTTTTTTTTATTCTTGTCATCAAGAAGTGAGATCAGTGAGGTCTATGCCTCCTTCTCTGGAATCACAGTGGACTTAAAACTGTCTTGACCAAATGATTACAGGGTAAGTGACATCATGGAAAAAGCCCAACCACTCTAAGAGTGAGTTTATGTGCTAGGGTCAACTGGCCCCAGGTGAGATCCCAGCCACAGCTCACAACAATTGCCAGACCCGTGAGTGAAGACGATCCAGCTCCCAGGTGTTGAGTCACTCCCAGCTTCTGAGTTTTACCAGGTGCAAACCCCAGCACCATGGAGCAGAAACAAGCCACTCCTGCAACAGGGCCTCTGTAACCTCCAAAAAGCACATCATGTAAGCCATCATACATACTGCGCCACTGATTAAGGTCAGTACCGATTCCAACGCCCCACTGAGGCCAGCTCCAACTTACATGTCTCCTCACTTCCCCCCACGTCCAGTGCTTCTCTGCTGCACACGTTTTACCATTTTCAAATGGTCAAACATTAATACTGAAGCCTTGTAAATGACTGATTAGTAATAATTAATTAATATCTTCTCATACCGTATCTCTGGATTATTCAGCATTAAAATCTATTTCCAGATGGAGAAATGACATATGGCAAATAAACTGATACTGGTGGACTTAGCAGAATAGTAAGCATCTCATTTTTGATACTCAGCTCTGTGCTCCCTCCCCAGGGAATGCTTAGTGACTATAAATATAGGACAAAAAGGATAGTTACAATAAATGACCTCCATTTCTTGTCACTTGTTTTAATGCTTCCATGTTCAGTATTTTCCCCCAAGGAAACAATTCCTTTACTAAAAATATAACCCCTTCTCCACAAAAATCTATGTAGTTCTACAAAATATTTGACAACACTAAAAATGGTGTCTAGTCACAAGTCTGTTTATCTAGATTGTCAAGAAAAGATAAGACGAACTGGAATCTAATATATTCATTGAGCATTTCCTCTTTTTACTACCTATGGTTGAAAATAAACAACATATTGATCTTTTAATAGACAATATATCAATCTGGCTTGGCAAATGGAAATAGGTCAATAAGTAATTGACTTTATACTGCAAAAATTCCTAAGAGCTAATTATTACTTGAGTCTCAAGTTTGATGCTAACTGGAAAGTTCCCATAGGGAAGTAAAAGGTATCATTTCAGACTTACTCTGGGCTTCCTGGTATTAATACATCAGAATGTCTTGCACTACAGATGGAACTAGGAGTATGCCTTTCACTATAGAGAGAAGTAGATATAATAAAAGAAGTCTATAAAGTTATCTATCCTTATGAGACCAAAGTACAAGTCATGAGCTGTACACTAATGACCTATTCGTGGCAATTTAGGAAGAACACTGGACAGGACTCAGAACACTTGAATCCTAGCCCCAACTCTACACCAATACACACAGGAACTTGGGCAAATCTCTTGACCTTTCTGGCTTCTATTACAGGCATCCCTCATTTTATTGAATTTTAACTTTTTTTTCACTTTACAGTTTTTTGTTTTTTGGTTTTTTTTTTTTTACAAATTGAAGTTTTGTGGCAACCCTGTGTTGGTACAATTTTTCCAAAAGTATTTGCTCACTTCCTGTCTCTGTGTCACATTTTGGTAATTCTTACAATATTTCAAACTTTTTATTATTATTATATTTGTTATGGATATCTGTGATCAGTGATCTTTGATGTTACTATTGTAATTGTCTTGGGGTGTCACAAACCACACTCATGTAAGACAGTGGTTCTCTCTCCCTCTCCTCAGGACTCTATTCCCTGAGACACAACAATATTGAAATTAAGCCAATTAATAACCCTACAATGACCTGAAAGGAAAAGTCACACATCTCTTACTTTAAATCAAAAGCTAGAAATGATTAAACTTAGTGAGGAAGGCATGTTAAAGGCCAAGATAAGTCTTGCACAAAGCGGTTAGCCAAGTTGTAAATGCAAAGGAAAGTTTTTCAAGGAAATGAAAGTACTAACCAGTGAACACAAAAATTGTAAGAAAGCAAAATAGTCTTATTGCTGATATGGTGGAAGTTTTAGTGGTCTAGATAAAAGATCAAACAAGCACAACATTTCTTTAAGCCAAAATCTAATCCACAGACAGGCCCGAACTCTCCTGAATTCTATGAAGGCTGATAGAGGTGAGGAAGCTGCAGAAGAAAAGTTTGAAGCCGGCAGAGGTTGGTTCAGGAGGTTGAAGCAAAGAAGTCATCACTATAATATAAAAGTGCAAAGTGAAGCAGGAAGTGCTAATGTAGAAGCTGCAGCAAGTTATCTAGAAGATCTAGCTAAGATCATTCATGAAGGTGGCTACACTAGACAATAGATTTTCAGTGTAGACAAAACAGCCTTACATTGGAAGAAGATGCATCTAGGACTTTCATAGTCAGAGAAAAGTCAGTGCTCAACTTCAAAGTTTCAAAGAACTTGTTAGGGGCTGATGGGAGCTGGTGACTTTCAACTGAAGCCAGTGCTCATTTACCATTCCAAAATCCTAGGGTCCATAAGAGTTATGCTCCATCTATTCTGTGTTCTAGAAATAGAATAACAAATCCTGAAAGACCATGTTTACAATATAGTTTACTGGATATTTTAAGCCCATTGCTCAGAAAAAAAGATTCAAAATATTACTGCTCATTGATAATGTACCTAGTCACCCAAAAGCTCTGATGGACATGTACAGTGACGTTCACGTTGTTTTCATGCTGCTAACACAGCAACCATTCTGCAGCCCATGGATCAATGAGTAACTTTCAAGTCTTGTCACTTAAGAAACATTTCATAAAGCTAAAGCTGCCATAAATAGTGATTTCTCTGATCTGGGCAAAGTAAACTGAAAATCTTCTGGAAAGGACTCACCATTCTAGATGCATTAAGAACTTTCATGATTCATGGGAAAAGTTCAAAATACTAACATTAAAAGGAGTTTGGAAGACACTGAGTTCAACCCCCATGGAAGACTTTGAGGGGTTCAAGACTTCAGAGGAAGAAGTAACTGCAGATGTGATGGAAATAGCAAGAGAATTAGAAGTAGAGTCTGAAAATGTGACTGAATTGCTACAATCTCATTGTAAAATTTAACAGAAGTTGCTGCTTATGGATGAGAAAAGAAAGAAGTTTGTTGAAATGGAATCTACCCCTGGTGAAGATGCTGTGGAGACTGTTGAAATGACAAACAGGATTAAGAATACTGCATGAGCTTGGCTGATAAAGCAGGGTTTGAGAGGGCTGATTCCACTTTTGAAAGAAGTTCTGCTATTGGTAAAATGCTATCAAACAGCATCGCATGCTATCAACAAAACATTCGTGAAAGGAGGATTGGCAAACCCATGTGGCAAACTTCATCATCTTATTTTAAGAAATTGCCACAGCCATCCCAACCTTCAGCGACCACCACCCTGATCAGTTAGCAGCCGTCATCACTGAGGCAAGACCCTCCACCAGCACAAAGATTACAACTTGCTGAAGGCTGAGAAGATGGTTAGCACTTCTTAGCAAAAAAAAACTATTTTTAAACTAAGTATGTACACCATTTCTTAGACATAATGCTAGTATATAGACTACAGCATAGTGTAAATGTAACTTTTATATGCTCTGAGAAACCAAGACATTCATGTGACACGTTATTGCGAAAATCACTTTACTGCAGTGGTCAGGAAACGAACGTGCAGTATCTCCAAGGTACGCCTTATTTTAAAACCAGAAAATTGTATTAGATTATCATGTGGGAATGTGGATTCTCTAGTAAGTTAATGTGTTTAGGCCAATTTCTTATTCTGGGGATTCCCCATGCTGATGCTGCTCAAGTTTGTCCTGCCTTTCCTTTGCCTTTGTTTTACATACACACACACACAGCTTTTGCTGCATGCAACCTGCTGTATATCTATTTTTATTTTTAGTAATGTAGTGTGAGCCCTGACCATTTTTTTTCTTTTGTAATGCAAGTGCCTGTCCTAAGCTTTGATTGCTGTGGCATCTACTTCAAAGAAAGCTACCTGGAATAAACCTGTCACCAGCCAGAGGCCATCACTCACCCACCTCCCTGGTCTCGTGTTTTAAAGATCTTTGTTGGTGTCTGTAATTGGCCAGATGGGCTGCTTTTTTTCTCTTTCTGTGCCTAAAATTTCCACTTAAGTTTAAATTCACCAATAGAGTGAGCCCATGGAAACCTAGGCCCCCACCCTCGATCCCAATGAAAACAGAACCCCAGCCTGTGCTCTCTCTACCGGCAGCCTTGCTGTGTGGCCCCCAGTTTGCCATATAATGCCAAGGGCTTGTAAGTAATAAACCTTTTTTCCCCCAAGTTTGGTGACGGTTACTGCTGAGGGCATCTTGTGATTGTAACAAGAATGATAAGGGCTGGTCCAGCTGCAATACTGGCTATCAATAATGTACATACATTTACACAATTTTATAATATATGTATATTTCAAGCACTCAGAAAAATTCAGAAAATATTGACTGAAAACCAATATACCTATTATTCAATCTTAACAAATATTATGATTTTACCTTAATACTTATTCCCCATCCTCCTTTTCTAAAATAAGTAAAATGTTGCAAACATAACTAAAGTAACTGAAGGTAACCACAAAACAGAACCAACCACCCACTCCTGCCTCATCATCTAGATACTGTAATATCCGAAAGTGTGTACAGAGCTTCCAGTTCATTCTTTATATATTTTACCACACGCGTATACTATTACCAATGTAATATTCTCTGAAATTTTAACTTACATAGATGGAGTGATACTGACCAAATCTTTCCACAGCTTGCTTTTGTTCTGTTTGTTTTCCCAACTATGTTTTCCAGATTCATTCCTATTAATAAATTTATAAAGTTCTTTCAAACACGAGCATGTGCATATGAATATATTACAATGTATATATATTCCTTCGTTGATTGACACTCAGAGGTTTTCCATTTGCCCCTATTACAAACAGTGCAACAGGAATATCCTCTTACACACCTTCTTGTGCGCCTGAGCGAGAGTGCATTCAGGGTACTGATCTAGAAGTGCAACTGCTGTGTCTCAGGGCATGTTCATCGTCCACCATACAAAATACCGCAAAGCAGCATCCAAAGTGGTTCCGTCAATTTCAATGCCTGCCTGTAGTGTCAAGAGCTTTCATTTCCCCACAGCAAGGCGATACGTGCTATTTAGACTTTCTAATTTTTTCCCAACACAATGAAAGAGTATCTCATTATTTTCATTTGCATTCCCTACAGTGATACTGAGACAAAGGATTTTTATTCTTTCACTTGTAAGTCCTGGCCACATACTTCATTTTCTGCGGACTGTCTTTCTTCTAGTCCCTTTTATAAACAGGAGCCTCTTGGAAGACTTAGATTACAAAGCAGGGTTGGGGGCTGGGGCTGTGTTCCCGTCTCTGAGCTCAAGTCTTTGGCGATGTCCATGCCTCCTTTCCCCAAGGCAACATGAAGACGTTCAACAGCCCACATCCAGGTATGATATCGCCAGGCTGCGGGAGCACCGCTCAGAGCTCACTGTTTTGGCTTTGAATGTACTAATTTCTTCCACCCTCCCTCTCTTCCTTCCTTCCAGCCCAACCATACTTTTAACTTCTTTTGCAGTACATCTCTTCATAAAGAATCTATAATAGAGGGAGAAAGTAGTTGATGCCTTAGTTGACCATATTGCTTCAATAACTTAAAATAAGTAAAAACATTCACCATATTTTTTGAGAAATATTATTACTTTCTTTCTGTTGGTCATGTTGATGTGTTTACCAAGTATTTACCTAGCATTGTTTGAGATTTGACAGTTACTAACACAAAGAACTTTCCTCTTGGAAAACAAAAAATTAAACAGGGACAGTGACATTTCCTTTGCAGAGTTGGTTTGAAGATTAAATGCCATCACCGCATGTGATTAACTACTTGGCATCCAGTAGGTGCTCAGTGAATGCTAGTGCCCCTGCTCTTCTTTTTTCACAAGGTAGAGGAAATAATTAAGGGAACAGCTACACAAGGACCTAATTCTAATCCATAAAAAGGAAATAACTGCCATAGTAAAACTGACAAATTCCTTGGTAAAAAAAAAAAATAAACACATAATCTCAAGGTTGACTGGGAAGTTGGCCATGTTAGGAAAAGCTGAGCCCTATATTTTAGACTTTGAGAATTAGATTTCCAAAATTTCAGAGAAAATACTGGCATCGAACCCTCAATGGGAAAAAGTTAACTCAAGAATATGGCAAGATGATAAAAGAACATATTTGAACCTGATGAAAAGAAATGGAAAAGATATCCAAATAACCCTGAGAGACACAGCTAAGATAAATGGGAAGAAGCTACCAGAAAAGAGATTTCAACCCAAATCAACACGATCTAGTAATCAGTACAATACAAACTGGAGAAATGGAAGCCTTGGTAGGTAATAAATCACCAAGCTTCAGGCACAGACGGCTGTGGGTATTTGGTGTAGATGTTTTTAGAGGATATCTGAGCACTGAATAGTGAGTTGAACTTGATGACTATTAAATTTCCTTTTATTCTAAAAGTTTATGAGTCTATCCCTCAGGCGATATAGTGCTGTGGGGAAAAAAGTATGAAAGAAATATTCAAGTGAGGAAATTCAGTGAAAGGGCAAGCTAACCCCCACACAACTCTCTAGCTCTTAACAACATTACCATTTTGTCACTTGGAAACAGGAGGTTTAAAAAAGAAATTAAAAAAAAAAAGTTAATGGCAAATCACATCTGCTGTGACAGGCTTAGAAGGAATGATTCATCACACATTAGAGTTAGGAGGGATTCTGAAGATCCTGTCCAATCCCCTCAATTTATCAGACGAAGGAACTGAATTCAAGGAAACCTGACTGGTCTGAAGTCACTTACGTAGTTAATGAAGGAAGCAAGACTTCAATCTAGACTTTTAGATCCAACTGTCAAACTGATTTTGAAACTTGTTTACATTTTCAGGTAACATGAGAATTAGAATTTTTGTCATCATTCTTTTAGATTTACATTTAAAACTCTAGTTCTGAGGGTGGCAACAAATTATACTTTATCAGAGGATAATTGTATGGATATTTTTACTTCCCTTAGGGCTCTCCAAATACACAGATCCTTTATTTTTCCAACTATGAATCACATCTAGGTGGTGAGATACAGAAATCTTGCAAATATATTGAAAGTCGTGATTTAATCATCTGAGTGCTTGTGAACTATTCCTGCATTAAATATAATTACACCCACATCAGCTAATCTTAAATAATTACCATGCTTGAGTTTTTCATAATTGAAAAGATTGTGATTTTTTTCTCCTTGTAAATGAATGTGAACTTAACATTATGGAAATTTCATGTTTAAGTATTTCTCTCCTAGTGTATAATACTGTTACTATTCAATCACCTTTCAAAATACCCCCCAAATTATTTATAGAATATAGAAATATATGGTAATTTGATGATTATGAAACAAAAATATGAGAACTCTGATCTACAGTATGATCTCAAAAACATCAAGTAACAACAAAAATGCAGATATAAGGCGACAGACCAAAATGTTAACAGTATGAGATTATGTTTCCCACTTAAATGTTTTTCAAATTTCATACTTCACATTCAAATTACATACTTCACATTGACAACAAAAATAATCTTATATTCTACAGATTAAAATGAAACTAAAAAAAAAAAAATGAAAATCTGATTTTCTAAACTAATTCAAAAGCTTATTCACTTTCTACCTAAATGCATAAATTCATTAATACATAGGGTACAATTTGATATATACAAATAAATTCATAAACCTATTGGATGCTTCTACAGATGGCTGTTACAAGTAAATATTTATCTATATGTCCCTTGGGTAGTCCATGATAAGTATCTAAACAATATCATCCAGTTTCAAATGAATATGGATGCTGGAGGTGGACTGCTTTAATATTAAGGTAGTACCTGGCATTGAGAAATTTATTCACCATATGCCTTCCTTTTTCTTCCTAGCTTCCTATACATCTATTCAATTTATGAAGAAAATTTCTGGATTTTATTCAACATGAATCCAGCTTGAGATCATTTTCAAACTAATGTGTAACGGATACAAACATTAAATTTGTGAATTCTTATAAAGGAGAAATATTATGACTTACTTTATGGAGGCCTTTGCTTATCAAAGGTTACAGGTAACTTGGTTTTCCAAATTGCTGTTCCCTCTCTAATTCTGCCAGTTGAAATTGGTCTTTCAGACATAGTAATGGTTTACTCTAAAGAAATTCTGTCAACATTAAAGAGATTTTTCCATAATACCTAGACTGAACAAAGAAAGAACACCTATGAGATAAACTAAAACTAGTTAACCTGTAGTTGTGGTTTTTGGTTTTTTTCTTTTTGGACATTTCAACAATACATTTACTGAAATGTATGCTAATTTGAAATCTGTTTACAAATATCACCCTCCCATGAGGTAATGGCTAATTTAAAAATGAACACCTATTTAAGAAAACTGTACACATCTCAGAAATAAATATTATGTGCACACCTTGAAAATCCTGTGCAAAAAGAAAGTAAGCAACATAAAATACTACTATGTGCAACAGCTGTTAGTTTATAGACACATTTCCACTGATTATCCACTGGCATATTATTAATCAACACCAAAAAATCAACTCAGCCACAAAGTACATATAGCTCACTACAAAGAGTTCTATAGATGGGGTATCCACTGGTATCCACAGAGTAAGAACAAATGAGATTCCTAAATACCTAGTTTGATCCTTCATTTCCTTCCCTAGTAGCCTCCTTATTTCTAAGCTCCTATATTCAATTAATATATATCCTTATTTATCCTCTGTCCACAGTACTTCCATTGTTTCTGGACATGGGTAAATATCAACCCCTCTTCACTGGTGATGGCGGAGTAACAAAGTTTATGAAGACAACATTCACCCTAGATATTTTATTTGGACTTCCCATGTCAGTAATTCTCTTTTCAGTGGCGTTTATAGTCTTTTGGTGGGCAGACTCCAAGATGGCTCCCAGTGATTCATAACTCCTCTTATTCATGCCCTTGTGTAATCTCCTCTCTTTGGTTGTGGACTGGACAGTGACTTGGCTTCTGACCAAGTCTTGTTAGCAGACTCTCTCCATAGGCCCTCTCTGTTGTAAACTGCTCTAACGGAGAGGTCTGTTTGGCAAGGAACTGAGGGAGCCCCTACCTAATGGCCAGTAAGGAACTGAGGCCCTCAGTCCAACAACCTGCTAGCAACTACAGAATCTGAAGCAGACCTCTCCCTAGCTGAGGCTTCAGATGGCACCCTTCACCTGCCCAATACTTTGACTGCAGCCTTGTGAGAGTCTCTGAGGCAAAGGACCCACTCAAGCCATGGCTGAACTCCTGACCCACAGAAACTGTGAAGTAATAGATGTGTGGTTTTAAGAAGCTAAGCCTACAGTTATATGTTATGCATTATAGATAACTAACACGGTGCTTTGTGTTCTTAATTTTATTTACCATTTTGTTTTTCTAGCTCCTGAATATTTGGCTCTTTTGCAAATCTGCAATGACTTTTTTTTTAAGTTTCCAGTTCTATATTGAAATTTTCAACCTTTTAGTCCATCTCCTTGTACATATTAAACATTAATTTTAAAGTCCATTTTACAATCCAAATATGTAGGCCCCTTTGGGTCTGTTTCTATTGTATATTGTTTCTGCTGATTTTCATTCCTGCTCTCTCTCCTCTTGTGCCCAACTATTATATATGGATATACTGTATTTGAAAAAGTGTTTGTAGAAATAATTTGAGACCTAGGAAAATGTTCTTTCTCCAACCTTGCATCTTTCAGATACCCCAGGCATTAGAAATCTCAGATCATGTTCATCTACTTCCAAAACTTCATATTGTTCTAAACTATGTAGATGACTTGATTCTAAGCTATATTCTATGTGAATGGTTTACTTCTAGTTCACCCTTACACCCTCAGAAGTAGTCACTCAGGGTCTCAAAGCCAGGAATTCTACCAGTCTCAACCATGGAGGTCTTGTGCTGTAATTTCTGTCCTTCTAATCTCACAAGGCTGTTGAAATTCTACTCCTCCTCTCAGCTTCCTCATCTTGGTTAGCAAATCACCCCTCCAGAGCAAGAGCAGGCCTGATACTAGGGCTCACCTTCTAGATTTCCATTTTCTTCCAGATACCAGTCTGGCAATTATCTACTATCTTGTTATCTCTCCAATGCCTTCAGTGGGTATCTATTATATTCAGTCAGATGTCATAGCAGGAAGATTGAACCAAATAATCTAGTCCACCATTCTGGGAAGCAAAAGTCAAAGACTTCTTTTGTTTTTGTTTTTAATGGGTTACTTCACAGCTTTCTAGCCAATCTGTGTTTGACCACCATTTGGGCACCTTCTCCAGTCTGATACGGTCTCAACTCTGTAAGAGCATCCCTACCATCCTTCTACTACTAGGAAGGGTGGTACTGTAGACAACCCAGCATAGGCTATGAAGGGAAAGAAAATTCTCAGACCAGTGTCCAAATATTCTCTGGTTGCCAACTTCGGTTCTGTGAAAACGGACAAAATTTTTCCCAACATCATCATTAAGAAACTGTCAAAACAAAACAAATCAGGATTCACTTTGCCTTTCATTTAGCAGAAGTAGTAGGAAACAGAAGTTTTATCTATTTTTCCAGGTAACTTATATATCACCTTCTACCCGAAGACTAGATTTCACTTAATTATCCCAAATGAAACTGAATTCTCCATTTGAATTCAATTTATCATTATTACAATGTTTGTTGATAGAAAACTGAGATCTTTAAAGCTTAAAAAGTAATTATAAAGGTTGAGTTTTACCACCAATAATACAAGTTCTTAATAGCAACCTGGACCTCAGGGGTCATAAACTCAATGTATCAACGATAAAACATTTAACAGAAATTAGTGAGGCATGCCTAATGATGTTGGCCAAATAAAGAGAGGAGAAATAAGGAGCTGGAGCAGGTGGGACAGTGACAAACTGGAGAGAGTATGTCTCCTCTAAAGGAACCCAGAGTGGACAATCTCCAGCTCCTGTCCATACAACCTGGAGTTGCCAGATTTTACTATTTTTGAAAAGAACTTGAAACCTGAGTGTTTTATAACTCCCTTCCCTTTTAATGTTGATAATTAAAACAAAAAAAACCCCATACAGTGTGGTAAACATGAATGACATAAACAGAATTCAGCTGCTAAATTAAATTATCCCTGATGCCCATTCCAGCTTTAGATCCTGCCCACCTCCTTTATTAGCACTATTAATGGTTAAGAGAGAAAAGTTACTGAAAGGTTTTGGAAGATCCTAATAAAGTGCTTATAATGCAAGTATTGTTAGTTTGCAAATAAAAAGTCAAGTTTTACATGAACTGAAGATCCAAAGAAATACTTTCTAAGTAGCTAAACATCATGCAAGCTTTCATTTTCTTGAGATCAGGACAGTTTTTAGTAATTTAAACCTAAAATTAAAGTCATAAAAAATTACAAGTGGCTCATTTCTAAAACTATTTGGGTACATATTTCTCTATTACATTTCTCTACAACATGAATAAGGTGATAGGCACAGTAAAAATGAATATGATGATTCCCATTTTATATATATAATATATGTATCACATCTAAAGAAGACTAAAGTTATGAATATCTTTATATCAATACATAATTTTCATAAAAACATTCTGAGGATGTTTGAATTAAAATATGAAAGCATCAAGCTTATAATAATTTATATAATCATCTATTAAAAAATAAGATAGTTACTTTCTTCTGTCTTCAGTTTTCCTAAACTGGTTGATGTATGAGTTTTTGCTATATGTCACCAAGGTCAAACTTCATTTACTCTGTCCAAAAACTAAAAAGGTAAAAAAAATAAGTGTGATCCCATTTGCATTTATTAACTTAGACTTCCCAACAATTCAGTTCATTTCTAGAGAACACTACTTGTATTTTAAATCCAACGGCAGTTCCTTTACATAATTTTAAAAGCAAATCAGAATAACGAGGACCTACTGTATAGCACAGGCAACTATATTCAATTTCTTGTAATTACAAATAATGGAAAAGAATCTGAAAAAAAAAGTATGTATATATATATAACTGAATTGCTTTGCTGTACACCTGAAATTAGCACAATCAACTACACTTCAATTAAAAAAAATATTAAAAAAAAATCAAATTATCTTATAACCATAACTTCTTTTTAAGATACAAAAATCCCAAAACATATCCTACATATTAAACCTTAGACTTATGTCCCAACTATTATAAAAGTTTCAAAAGTCAAGTGTCAAATGTTACTTACAAAAATTTTGCAAATGGAAGGCAGAATTCTGTACGATGACAAAGGAAGAATACAAAACATAATCAAGACCTGAGACAGAATTCAGTATTTTTACATAGAGGGGAAAAAAAATGAAGAAATGTGACTGAGAAATGAAGAGTAATTTGTACTAAGGATGGCACACAGAACGTTATTTAAAGGAGGCTAATTATGAGAATACTCTCAAAGTCTTATAAGCGATCTCTAATGCGGAGTTAAGCTCATTTGGATAGTAACTAGGTTAAATTTTAGTCTGCAGTGCGCTTATTATACATAAAGACAGTGATCATGTCTGTACATTTGGAATATTATTACTTATAATTCTCTTTATGGTATCTCTTATTAGTCCTAAGTTTTAATTTTTTGTTGCTGTTTTTTTGTTACAAATTTGTTTTTAACCAAACTTTGGGATACTAAGAAGGCCTTTCATGAGAAATTCAACCTTGTCCAATCAAATATTGGCCAATGTCAATGTTGTACACCTGTGGGTTTTTTGATTTCTATTCTCAATATTCTCTGTAGCAATTTTTTTTCTCACTTATTTTTCTTCTTTTGAAACATTACTAATGTTACTTCCAAGGTCTAAGAACCTAAGTTGCATATAATTCATCAGTTATATAATTAATCATCTGTGAACCCTTATTAAAGTTACTTTAACTCCTCTATGCCAGTTTCCTATATCTGCAAAATACTTCATGTTTGAAGGGGTTTTGGAACTCTATACTGTTATTATAAAAAAACTAAAAGAAAATGAAAGAAAATAACAAAATATCTATGTATTCTCAAGTACCTGAATTACTGCCTTTACCTTACTTTCAAGTCCACATGAAACTGAGCAGGGTCCGCGGGGCCTTTCAGGGGACAGAACCCCTTACCATCTGCCTGATGTTTATAGAAAAGCTTTAGCCTCCAAGGTCTTCCTACAGTTCCAAATAGCAAATTTAACAAGAGAAATGAGAAAACAATAAAAACAGTCAAACAAGACAAAATAATAATAGTTCAGTCATAAACTAAGACAAGGACCTACAGTTCCTCCTGAAGGGTTATGGATAATATTCTGAGCCATACCCTTGAGTTGTTTTGCAGATACTAGAACACCCACCAGATAGAAAAAGTTAACCACATACTGACCACAAGCATGCAGACCCCAGAGCAGTTGGAACCAGAAGGTTGACGATGTTGACTCCCAAAACCCCACCCAGTTACCTCACCACCAATTAATTAGAAGAACGTCTACAAGCTTATCAGGCACTCGGCTTCTTTCCTTAACATAAAAGCTAGAATTCTACCCCAAATTAAAACAGTTCTTCAGGACATAAGTCCATCTTCTCGGTTAGCTGGCTTTCCCAATAGTCATTTTTCACTGCCCCAACACTTTGTCCCTCGACCTACTGGCCTGTTATGCAGTGAGTGACTGGTATGAGCTTGGACTTGGTTACACACAAACACAATTAATAACAGGTACTGAAGATTGCTCCATTAGTCTCATCAGTTAATCATATATAAATAAAATTATTTTTAATCAATATACTATACCTAAAATTAAATACTTCAATGATGTATTTTGAGCAGAACGAGAGGTCTAATCACAGGTTAACATAAAAAATGTCTCAAAATTAATGCATTTAATATTTGACAGAAGTCTCATTGTCAAAATTCCTTTTATTGTTTCTTCAGTGAAACTTAAGTAATCCCAAAGTCCTGAATCAAATGTTTTTTCTCAGTTTTCCAACAGCTGTGATTTGTCTTCTTTTGGTCTATTCAGTAGAAAGTGAACTATCTGAAGTAAAACATCATCATTAAACCCTTTCACATCATTATCTTCGACTGTTTCATAAAGAGGCTTACTTTGTGTCCCCCAACATATATTTTTACGAGGGTTATTTTGATCAGCTTGTGCAGTCAGTGCCAAAGTGTTTAACTGGTAGCAGAAAAAGGAGAAGTACTTTCCATCTGTGATCACACCCTGGGAGACAAAAGGTCGAGTAACATCTGCTTCGCTCCAGAATCCTGTAGAAGAAAGCTATGCTGAAACTTACATATTGAATATATTTGAACAAAACACACACATTAGAGGGTATCAAACACTTCCTATAACCCAGATATTTTACCTACCAAATTTCTAAAGATCTCAAAGTTTTCCCCATCTTCTCCATTCTAATCCTATGTTCTATTTCTGGATCAAGAATTCTTTCTTTCCTTCCAGTATCCCCAAACTCATGACACACCTTTTCAATAACTTTGGACTTCAACAGCTTTCAACCTTAATTTACTCCATCTAAGAGCAGAGGTTCTATCTACGCAGGTCTCTCCCACATCTGGTACTAAACACATTATTATTCACCAACCTCAAATATGTTCAAATTTTCCTTATACCAGCAGCATCTACTATCCAATAACCATTACAGCCATTTACTCCACCACATCTACTAAAAAAACTTTTCAGAAAAAAAAACTGACTTTCTAAGATCTTCAAACATACAGCTGGACAAATGGACAAATTCTGTATCTTAATTAATATTTCAAAATTGGTTTTACGAGCTGCTTTCATTTTGCCTAATATATTTTATGTCATCATAAGGTTCTAGGATATCTTAAAACCTTTGCTACTCAAGTTTTCTGGCTGCTTCTTGTTCCAGATGGACTGGCTTTAATATTTCTAAATCCAACTGCCAGGGCTAAGCAGTAATTTGTAAATTTCAGCACACATATTATATATCAGCTTTAATGGAGATAGCCAATAAATAAAATTGCTAAAATATAGAATCAATTATACTGTAAAAAGAAGTACTTTATCTTTTATGAATAAACAGTGCCATTCTAACATCTTTAGGGAAGTTTCCTCTTTTGCTGATTCTATCTACTCCTATTCCTATTTTCTCCATTTATTTCTATTATAGAAACATAAATCAACCATTGTGAGTATAAGGTTAAAACAATATATACAAAGGAAAACGGTAGCCTGGTAATAATTAAATGTGTAGTAAAATTCCTCCTGGTCGCTAATATAGGAGCAATCTAGTTATCTATTACTTCCAGTTTTGTAACAAAATCCAAATGCTTCACAATGAGGCTCTATAAGTCCTCTGTGACATGCCTCCAGCTTCCTCTGTCTCCTTCCCCATCCCTTCATTCTCCCCTTCCCTTTCTCATCAGTTTCATGTTGTTCAAGTCTATTCCTACCTCAGAGACTTGGCATTCCTTTTGCCTAGAAGTATCCTTTCCCCAGGTTCGTACATAAGCAGCTGCTCACCATCTGGGTCTCTGTTTCAATGTCATTTTTTTAGACCTCTCCCCTAAATTACTCTGTCTAAATAAATTCCACCCCAAGCCTCATTCAAACCTATACCCCACATATCATTATTCCCCTCATCTAGTGTATTTTCTCCAGAGTACTACCATCAGCTGAAAATATTCCGCGTTTATTACTGTTTACTTTCCTCACTATAATTTAAGCTCCAGGAGAGCAGGATCTGCCTGCCTCTCTCATTCAACACTGTATCTCCAAGGCCAACAGTGCCTGGTACATAAAAACTATAAACCATTAACTGAACAATCTCCTAATCCACATCTTGGATATGACCTTCAAAGAAACTATATATGATAACAGTGATTTAATGTAAAATTTAATCCACTAAAGCACTTCCTTTTCTAGTATCAGAAAGCCGCCATCATCTACAGAGTTGACTCAGTTGGTTATAGCTCTTGAAATGCTTAAGAACATTGTCCAAAAAAAGTACATTCACACAAAAGTGGCCAAAGTAAAAGATCAGAGTAACTACCCAAATGCCACTTGCCAACTACAAACGTAAAACATTTAATTATGGGTTTTAAAATAACTGTATTGTGTGCCCATGTAAAAGTCTTCAAAATGTTAAGATTCAGCCTTAACCCAAGAAAACAATTTGATCTATTAAAATTCTTAAAATGTCTTCCAAGAACAATGATGCCATAAAATTAGTTTTACCTTGATACATAGCTTGTGCTCCAGTCCAAGCAAAAAGACTTGCAATTGCATTAGCTCTAAAAACAACTTCTATCTGATCAGCACAGTTTTGTTTCAAAAGCCTTTCCCTTTTTAACTTGTCGGGTAGCAGATGAAACTGGGTGTGTCCGTAACAGTGTGGATCTGCTGTCTTTGAGCCTGATGAGCAATATAAAAACATTTCAGATGAAGTGCACACTTAGAACACCTGGAGCACATGTCCTCAGCATTTGCTTCAATGCCATCTTTCTCCTCTGCTCATGTGATCAGTATTCAAAATGTACAAATGGAAAAGTTGGTTTATTTATTTCATTGACTAAATCACATTAATGTTAAATTTCAAGCGAAAGTACAATCTGCTAGCTATTAAGCCCACAAAGATGCAGGATAAGTAAAAAGAATATACGTAAAATTTATTTAAAATATCCTATTACTTCAGTTTTCTCTAACCCCTTCATCATCATTAGGAACTCTTATTCTCCTGGTCATATTCACCAAAGGATATACATATTTCCTGACTTTAAAAACTTCCTTTATAATGCTGATATTCTTAACCTTAGTGGTAAAGTCTTTTCATCCAAAAATTGCCTACAATTCACTAAGATCACACTGACTAAGAAGGGACTATTAAGACAGTTCTGGAAGACTAGCATAAAGCTGCTTTCTTAAAAATCTTCCTCAAATCAGCTGGGAATTAATAAACAAAAAAATGTCAAAAGAATAAGCTGCAGATAGGCAGAGATTAGAAATCAGAGATCAGAAGATATACAAATAAAATTTTTGTATTCCTGACGGTTATCATAGCGTGTGGCACAAACGGGACGCTTTTGCTTAAAAAAAGCCAATCACTAACTCTAATCCAGTTTTCTACTTGTTTACTTTCAAAAAAAACACAAATTACTTTTTCTATATAATAATAAATCAACAAAGCCTAATAACTGTTTATTAAAGTTAAATACTGTTAATGCAATAGAAACAAGGAAAATTTTAAACAGTGAGCTGAAAGAATATTTTCTTTCCAATTTTCATGCATATTGCAACCTGAGATTATGAATTATATTGCACAAGGACTATCTGAACCTCTTGGTCATCAAGAATTAATTATGCAAATCTTACAGGACACTTCAAACACATTTACTGTACAATACCTCAAAAGAGAAACTTACCAATAAATATAGTATTTTCATATTGCCGTTTGAATAACGGAAGTTTGTCTGGCTTACAATTCATAACAGCGACTTCTATGGGTACAGAATAATCCAGAGGCACAAACTTAAAGAAAAAGTCATAAGTGAATTCACAGCAACACTAGTATGTATTTTACTTAAAATCTTAAGACATTTAAAAATCTTAAAAATAAGGTTTTTACAAAATGATTTGATGACATTAACATCATTATCATCTAATGATGGGTCAAATCCAGCCAGCCACCTGTTTTTCCAAATAAAGTTTTATTGGAACACAGGAGCATTTATTTACATATGGTACATGGCTGCCTTTACATGACAAAAACTGAGAATACAACACAGACTTATGGGCCCCAAAGCCTAAAATATTTACTATCTGGACCTTTGCAAAAGAAATGTGCCAACCTCTGGCATGGGCACACAGAGAACATTCAAAATATACTTGTTTTCTCCAAAAGAACTGTACACACATAAAATGACAGCTTATAGTTATAAAAATGCCCTGATTTACGATTAAGTAGGGTAGTCTGCTTTAAAATGCAATCACAAACTGTTATCAGTATTTTCATATTAAAAAAAGATTTATATGGTCCTGAAAACTGATGTCTTAAAGCCACTTAAAATGATTATTTGACCTTTGCAAAATATATATACTGTAGGAAGCTAAAAAACTGAAAAAGGATTTCAGATGAGATGTATCCCGAAGACACTCAAAAAGAGAGATCTGATCAAAACTTTTACCCTCTTAAGCCGATTACCAAGCCTACCTATAACACTTCCTCATCGACTGTCAACAGATACACATGCAAAAATCCTTACCTCAGGGAGCTGTTTGGACATTCGAATCTGATTGTGTGGTTTATCATTTATTTGGTATCGCAAAGCATCAACTCGACCTTTTCGATGACCACAAGGAATAATTTCTTCGCCACGCAACCAGTAAAAGTGAACTGGGCGTTTACAATCTATCAAAAGACATTAAAAATTTTCTTTTCTAATAATTTAGATAAATGTAGTTATTATTAAAACACTAAAATCAGCAATACAGAACTCAAGAATGGGTGTGCTAATTGAAAATATATCTAAAAGTACTCTTTGATGTAAGATAGAGTCTGAGTTATGTGATAATTTAACTTAAATGATCACGACTTAAATATAACAAACTTTTACTGTCTACTTGTGCCACACTACACTTAAGCACTGTAACCAAAGAAGTTTCTCAGTGAGAATAAAAAACCCACCAGCAATAATCATTCACCAGAAATAAAAAGTTTAACAGGAGTCAGAGCTCTCTCATGGATTACTAATTCAATTTTCACAATAACTTGTCAAGTATGTACAGTTGTTATTCTCTCCACTTTATAGAAGTGGAACGAGAGTCTTGACAAGGTTCAGTCAATTTTCCCAGGCCACTGATCATGAGCAGTCAGTCTGCGATGCTCTCCTCAAGACGACTTTCTTCCCAACAGAGAGAGAAGTACGCTACAAGACTTAGCTGAGCACACACCTACAGTCACAGTAGCATTAATTCAGTAAATATTTATTGAGATACTTACTGGGTGGTAAATATAAAATGAACACATCAGAAAATCGATTTTTAAAACTGTCTATCCATTAATTATTTTTCATGTCTGCTCTGAACAGTAAAATAGAAGTTGTTGATTGTTTACTGGGAACCCAGAATGGCTGGGTCTGAAGCCTGTTCTCCCAATCTACCAGCTACAGGTTCTTTGACTAGGTACGTTTTACAGTTCTGCGTTTCAGGTTGGTATGTTTTCTCATTTATACAAAAGTGCTACCTACTGTAAAGTTATTGTGAGGATTAAATTTCGCACATATGAAATTTAGAACAGGGCCAAGCACACAGAAAGTACTGATTTATACACTGATTTATACATACATTCGGTATTTCAATACCGCCTTCAATCTTAACAGTTTTATAACGAAGTAGTAGTACTATTATCGTATTCTCATCTTGAAAAAGAAGACCTAGGCCCAAAATGGTTAATAAACTGACATAAGGTCATGTGAGTTTTTGGTGGGAGAGCTAGAAGGCAACCCCAGGTCTGTCCCACTCTCTAGGTGCGCCTTCTCTTAACCAGCACGGCCCTCCGATTTGGCTGGACCTTCACAAAGTAGAGCAAAGGACTGAAGCAGCCCTGAAGACCTCAGGCTACTTAGCCTAGGGTTGTGCAGTTAGTAGGGGGTAGCACACGCACGAGAACCCAGTCTCCAGACGCTGGCCCCCAGCTAGGAGCGAAAGGACTGGGGTGGGTGGGGGACTGACAAAACAGACAGACAGAAATGAAGAGGGGACAAACTAGGACAGAGAGGTCGCCTACGACCCCCACCTCCCCCGCCCGGAGTGGCAGGTTGGAAGCTTACCGAGGGTAGCGGCAGCCAAGGCCGGGTTGTGCGCGCTGAGCAGGCCCATGAGGGAGGCTACCAGCTGGTCCAGGAAAGGCGAGGCGACGGCCTCACGGTCCCGGTAGAAAAGAGCGCGCTTCTTGCGCCGCAGGAAGAAGTGCTCCTGCAGAAGGCAGTCGCAGGCGGCGGCGCGCAGGGCCGCGAGGTCCAGGGAGGACGCGGAGTCGGGGTCGGGCTCCGGCTGGGCCTTGGTGAGCGGCGGCGGCAAGCCCGACAGAAACACGGTCTTGGTGAAGCTCTGGTACCAGCGGTCGGCATTCAGGGCGAAGGTCTGGGGGTAAACTACGTACTTCTTGAATTGCATCTTGGTGAGGATTCGCAGCTTCTGGTCCACGGACTCGGCCGCGTGCACCGTGGCCTGCCATCGCTCCACTCGCCGCTGCCGCGCCGCTTTGCTGTCGGCAGTCAGGGAGGCCAAGATTGGCGGGTAGCGCGCGAGGGGGGCCGCTGCGACATCTGAGCCGACCACTTCTGGGGCAGTGACGGCAGCTTTGGCCGCAGTGTGCAATGACAGCCCCGGACCGCGGAGCAAAAGCCTCCTACACCTGGCCGCCGCCATCTTTGCCGGGAGTTCCGGATCAGAGGTCAACTTCAGCAATTGTCCCGGCCCCCCTGTCGCAAGGACCAATCGAAAAGCGGAATCTCAGACGCCCTGGGAGAGGCCGATTCTCAGTAGGCTTGAGAAGCCGTGCGTCATCCATTTTTTAGCCAATCACATCGCGTCTGCAACTTAGCGTGACCCAAAGAGTTTGTAGTTGAAAGGAAGAACTAGTGCTGGAGTAAGTTTTCCGCGGATGTGGCCCGGAGAAGTGAAACTTTTAACTAGGTGATGCTGCCACCTAGGTTGCCCTTAGGACCAGAGCAACTTTTTTTGCCAGAAACCCTTTGGGAATATTCTGCGCCGAAACGTCTAGCCCTTGGCTAAATTTACAGGTTTCATTTATGGATGTCACATCGCTTTTTAATTTTAGTTCTTGGGGTTGAAACTTGTTATTGAAAATACTGTTCTAGCATTTTTTTTTTGTCACATGCTAATTTTTTTAATGATACAAGTATCACTCAGATGACTACTGCTAATCTTTGGGAAAATAATTTCTATGCTATGGTCATTAATATATTAATTAAATTTATTAAAATAATGCTATGGTCATTAATATATAATTTGTTTAATGACACAATTTACAAAGAGAAGTGTACTTTTACGTGAGTGTAACTGAAACAAGGGAAATAAAAAACGACTGAAGAATTGTTTATATTTTGTTTTTTTGTTAAAACCAATTATTATTTCAGCATGAGTTGATTCCTATTAATCATTGAGCTCCTTGAAGTAGGGACTATTTTATTTTTGATGCTTCAGTGATGATCGATCAACCTGTATATAGTGGGTACTTAAAAAATATCTGCTAAAAAAAATTAACCTAAATCACAAAAAATCTAAGCTCATTTCAGGTAATCTAATTGATTGACTCATTCTCCTATTGTAATTAGGAACTAGAATATTTATTTGAATTTATTGCAATAATTCTTGAAGGTATTGAAAACCATTTTGTTACCAAAAGGAAGTTATAAGTTATATATACCTTTAAGTTTTAACTGATGATACAATTTAGTTATAAAGTTGCAAGTGTATTTAACTGACATTTAGAAATAAGTACCTCAAGTTCACTGATTTTTTTCATTAATTTATTAATTTTTGAGCAAAGGCTCGAAGGAAGGAGTGAATTTTGACAAAACTGGGGAGAGAGAATTCTGGTGGAAGGAACAGCTACTCAGCAGAGGACCCTGAGGTGGGAATATGCCTGGTGGGCTCAAGAACAAAAGGAGGCCAGTGTGGCTGAAGGAAGCAATGGATGGGGAAAGTAGTAGGAAATGGGAAAGAAGCCAGAATTTATAGGTTCCTAGAGGCAAATTGCTAGGGTTGTTTGAAGACTCTACTAATTCTCAGAGGAGTGAGAAGCCTTTGGAGGGTTCTGCACAACAGAGGGATCTCGTGGTGTGACTTAGGTTTTTAAAAGAATTACTCTATGTATTAGGCAGTTTAGACTTAAACAGAAATGTATTTTCTTATAGTTCTAAATGCCAGAAGTCCAAGGTGAGGGTGCCAGCATGGTTGGGTTCTGGTGAGAGCTCTCTTCCTGGCTTGAAGACGGGCTGCATACTTGCTGTGTCTTCACATGGTGAAGACTGAGCTCTCTGGTGTCTCTCTTATAAAGAGAGTCCTATCAGATTAGTGCCCTACCCTAATGACCATCTTTAACGTTAATTACTTCTGTAAAAACTTTATCTCCAAGTAGAGTCACATTGGAGGTCAGAACTTAAACCTATGAATCTTAGACACAATTCAGTCCATAGCACTTTTGCTGATTTGGAAATATATTGTGGAGGGTCAAATTTGGAAGCAGAGAAACCAATTAGAAGACAATTTGCCTTATTTCAGGCAAGTGCTCATTGTGGCCTGAAGAGACAATAGCAGTGAAGGTAGTGGAAGTGATCATAGATTCTGAATTGAATGTAGGTATGAGAAAATATCCAAAATTTTGAGCCTGAGCAGTGGAATGAGAGAAGCCGGAAGACAAGAGATGCATTTTTTCTTTAATCTCTCATCTTGTTTTTGGAAGGGGAGGTGGCAGCAAGGGAGTGGGCCAAGATTTGGGAAAGGAAATAGGAGAATTTGTGAAACATGTATTTATCTCTTTTTATGTGTTTATTTAGTTGACATTCTTTTAAAAGAAAATGAATATTAAGATTTCCCCTATTAAGCTTGCCTCTAGTGTTAGATTTAAAGTGTTACCGTCAAAAGCCATGACATTCTCCAGTGGCTTTCTGAAACCTCTCTACTTCATTCATTCAACAAATATTCATCAAGTAACTACTATATACCAGCACTATTCTGGACACATAGGAATCAGCAGTGAAATAAAGGCCTTTGTAGCACTTACATGCTACAGGTGAACGCTAACCAGATTTGTCAAGTAGACACGTTCTATGCTGACAGAGATAAACGCCAAGAAGAAAAATAAATCAGGCAAGAAGATTATTGGGTTGAGGGGTTGAGTAGAGTGATTTCAATAGACTGATCAGGGAAGGCCACCATGAGAAAGTGGCACTTACATAACATCTGAAGGACATGACAGAAGAGCCATGTGGATCTCTGGGGAAAAGCACTCAAAGCACTGCAAAGGTCACAGTGTATCTGGATAGTGGGAAGAACAGCAAGGAGGCCAGCGGGCTAAAGTGGAATGATACATTGCAGTTTTGCCAGGGAGCACCAATGTCTGATCTGGAAAATGGTTCTGATGAGCTGGGCAATATTTATATTCATGATTTTTTTTCCTGTTGGAGACCGATCTCACTCTCTCCTGGTTGGCCATGAGTTCTGCTGATGTTTGGAAGAGACAAAAACTGCCCAGTTGATTGTAACCTTACCAGAGCTTCTTGTATCTTAAATTGAGGATGTGAGAAGGAAATGGTGACAGGCTATTTCCTAACCTCAGATGTGGATGAGAGTGACAGCTCGTCCTTTTGATTTGTTTCCTTCACATATCTTTCTTTTTAAAAAACTTTATTTATTTATTTATTTATTTTTGTGGGGGAGGTAATTAGTTTTGTTCATTTATTTATTTATTTAATGGAGGTACTGGGGGTTGAACCCAGGACCTCGTGCATACTAAGCATGTGCTCTACCACTGAGCTATACCTCCCCCTACAAATATTTCTTATTGAAGGCGTATTTCTTACCTAGTTGCATATATAACACATTTACATGAAACTGAGAACATAACATACAGTATTACTGGGGGAGAGAGTTTGTGTGTGTGTGTGTGTGTGTGTGTGTGTAGGATTTTTGATGGTTGGTTTAGAATCAGCGGGAAGAAAGCTAAGTGTCTACATCATATGCCAGGTCCTATATTGAGTACTATATGTGTGTCAGCTCCCATAATCTCACAGTTACCCTACAAAGGGAATATTATCCCGCCTCTGATTTTTTTTTTGCAACGTCACAGAGGTGTTGCTCACCACCAGATGAAGAACAATTAAAACAATTTTGAAAAAAGAATAAAGTGGGAGGATCAGTCAGTCTACTTGATTTCAGGACTTAATATTCAGCTTTAATTACCAGTGGAGGAAAGACAGCCTTTTCAACAAATGGTGCTAGAGCAATTGGACATCCACAGGCCAAAAATAAACAAAACAAGAAAAAAAACTTCAACCTATCTCTTACATCTTTTGGAAAAATTGACTTTTAAGTGGATCACAGGCTTAAATGTAAACATAAAATTATTAGGAAAAAAAAAGAGCAAAAAATCTCCAGGTTCTAGGGCTAGGCAAAGAGTTTTTAGTGTTGACACCAAAAGCATGATTTGTAAAAGAAAAAAATGATAAATTGGGCATGATTGAAATAAAACTTTTGCTCTGCAAAACATCCTGTTAAAAGGGTGAAAAGATAAGCTACAGAGTGAGATAAAATAATTGCAAACCTTGTATCAGACAAACAACCAGTATCTAGAACATACAAAACAATTCTCAAACCTCAATAGTAAATGAAAACAATCCCATTAAAAAATAGATAAAAGACATGACTATCAAAGAGAACATATGATGGCAAACAAGCACATGAAAAGATGTTCAAGATCATTAGCCATGAGGGAAATGCAAATTAAAATCAAAATGAGGTTTTATTACACTCATCAGAATGGCTAAAATAAAATAATAATACTGATGAGGGTTGGGAGAAAATGTATCACTGGGTACTTTGCTGGTGGGTGGGCTTCCTCTGTTTCCCTACCTCAGCTTCTCCCCGACTCACTGGGCTGCCCCTGGCAACTCTATGTTTCAATTTATGAATCAGACACCACTGTGTACCCCAAACTCCAGGAGACCAGTATTAAGCTCCTCTGGGGCAGGGTGGGTGTGATCCCATTAGAAGGTCAGTTTCTAAGGCTTCAGATAAGGGAAAATCTCTCCTCCTGCCCTCTCAACCATGAGGCTGGGGCGGGAGGGACTCTCAGTGTGTTCTCAGTCTCTCTTGTCTTCTGGGTTGGAGGGAGGGTCAAGAAGTACAAAACCACGTTTTATAAATGCCTGTGTAATTGCTGCATAATTAGCCTGACACTTACTAGGAAATACGGAACTAGTTGGCACCTAGTATTTTGGGGCTTCAGCTGAAAACAAGACAGAAATTTTGTGTGTGTGTGTGTATGTGTGTGTGCGTGTGTGTGGAGAGAGAGAGCAGTCTACCTTCTTTTTTGAAATCGTTTTAGATGTATCATCAAGGAATCAAATATTCTCATAATTTATAATTATTTTTTTACATTCTAATACGAGTATGAGTCACCACTGGCACATATGGTCATTTTATAAGGATAAAAACATTTGATTAATTAAATCACCCATTTTTGCTGAAGAAAGTCCCTGGAGAGGGCAGTCTTTCCCAAATAAAAGGCCAGCCTCCCAAGGAGAGGCTGTATGCACCCCCACACCACATTTTTTCTTTTTTTTTTTTTTTGCCCTTCCTAGAATGAAGATGGAAGAAACCATAAACCAGGGGGACAAAAGGCCATTCGGAAGAGTGGGAAAACAGGTGTGTCTGGGACATTCTTATCGTTAAACCATAAACTCTCCCAGATGCTTGCCTCCAGACTTTTTATTATATAAGGAAAAGATACAGGTTCATTGTTTCAACATTGTATTCAGCAACACAGGTTCATTGCTATGCTGTAGACATGTTGATCTGCAATCTGTTTCTCCCACTTTCGGCTTCAGAGCCTCAGACCTGATCATTGCCTCCCATAAAGCTCATAAAGCTATAAATATGTTAATAGATGTTTGTATAGAGAGACAAACACTTATAAGATATTTTTATTTTTTCTCTTTGGGTATGGTACATTTTAAATAAAAACAGAATTAATCTCATACATAGGAAGAGTCCTCTAGGTCAGTACATAAAAATTTAACACTTTTTTGATAGCTGTATTCTTTAGTGTCACATTTACCATAATTGATTTAGACCATCTCCTAGATGGACATCCAGGTTAATTCAGTTTTTTTTTAAATTTCTTTTCATCATCTTGCTACTCTCCTCTGATATTATAGACTTGCAGTAGCTCTCCTAAAATATGATGTCCAGAACTGAAACTTAATACATCAGATATAACTGGAGGGGCCAAGAGTACATCGGGACCATTGGTTTCCAAAATTATTTTGGTAGCTTAATGACATTATGCACTTTATTAATCAGCATTTTTGTTATCATTCCTTCCTCACTATTTGCTAAGGTGTATGAGATGTCACCATTCCTGATCATATCTTTATATAGCTCCCATAATGTAAATTCCATGGGCAGGAGTCTTGTCTGTCTTGCTGACAGCTATCTTCCTAGCACAGAAGAATATGTATTTCTGTAGTAAATAAATGAGAAGAGATCTTATCTCTAGGTGGATTCTTTTAAGCATGTACATATACTCTAAGAATAATAATATAATGACCCTTCTACATTTATGTGCCATATAGATTATCTATTCTCTCATCTACAACCAGCTAGAAGAACATTAAGGAATAGGATGTATTTAAGATTTATTTTGAGGATGATGAGGTAAGAAAGATGAAAGCCTTTGGAAACATGAAAATCAGCCCATGGAGGAAAGGTCTGGCCAAAGAATATAGCAGAAACTTCTGATTTTTTTTTTTTTGTCAGCCACATGATATGCTGCACTTCTGAGCAGAGAAGGGGAGAAAAGAGTAGTTGGGGCAGGCACATGGAGCCAGGAGTAAGGCGAGTGTCTCACTCACCTCCAGTGCAGACTTTGAGGGATGCAAAAAAACTCAGTAATCAACATAAATAATATTTTAATAAAACATTTTTAAAAATCAAAATTTATACCAAAAAGTTCTTGGTGGACAAAATAACCAGAATTTTAAGTGTAGTGTCAGCAGAATGACTGATTTACTCACAATCTACTTACAGTCCAAAAGCGATCCCCTAAGGGGCCATGCAGGTGATGTCTCCTTAAATATTAGACTGGTGAGTTTCCCCTCTTCCTAGTCTCTGTCTGCACATAGGCTCTGGTCCTTCCTTCCCAACAAGGGACTTCTTAAGGGGATACTAATGAAATTGTATACACTTTTTAATATATAAGATTCAGTTTTAATATGGCTTAGTGTCTTAACAAACTGATTATACCCCAAATTTTCTCTCATTGAAATGCGAATGTCTGCAATATGAATTATCTGAAATTCAAACATATATTTCAAATGTTCTTTCAACTTACACCACACAGTGTTCCTTAACTCAGGCACATGGCAGTAATCTGTTTTATTTAGAACATATGGCTACATTTGATATATCAAATGTCTTTTCCAAGTGAAGTCATCATTTCAGTTTTATAGAAACTTGTCTGCAATATGACATAGGGGAAAAACAATGATTTTCCTCTCATTATTCATTAGATTTCCTTCAAATTCACATAGATATAAGTTGGCCTAAAAATTAAATTTTCCTAGAATAGCTCAAGTAGTTAAAAGAGTCTCAAATAACTTCTAAATAGCCATCAAAGTACAGTATTCACTATGGGAAAGTAAATTGTTCCCACCTTTCTGGAGAGTCCTTTGGTGATACAGTTCAGGTTTCTAAAATGCTCATTACTTCTGACCCTGAGGAAATAACTCATAATTTGAAGGGAGTGATCCAAAAAATGTTACAAATTTAAAAAAACACATATATAAAGAGAACTGAAATGATAACAATGGGTCAACTGCTGCCTCACTCCCAGGAAAATGTTCAGTGTTGCCCAGATCGAGGGGAGAGGCTCATCTTTCGGGCCACCATCAGCCCCAATCCCCCCAACTCCCCGGGGAAGATCTAAGTCCCTATTGTCTAATCAGGAAAGATTAACGATCCCAGGACTGTTGAAATGCATGTGGGGGCAGTCTTCCTCCTATGACTGCTGGTCTGTGAATCCTTCCACCCAGCTTCCTGGTTCCCCATCGAGAACACTTTTCCCTTTCTCTTCCCCATCAGTGTACCCACTGTCCCTTTAGCCTGTCCCTGTCCTCGCTTGCATTTGAGTCGCAACTCTACCTCTTTTTCCCCTTCCTCTAGGTTCTATTTTATATAGTCATTGTGTAGAAGGGGAAATAGCTCTTAAAACATGTCCCTTAGTTCAGAGTTGTATGACTTGAGGGTCTGAGGTAGAGAAAATAGCCTGAGAGTAAAAGTGACAGAAGGAAACAAGGAAAGACACCCAGAATAACTTGCTTGACACTTGGCGATAAAATCCTGCCCCACTTGTAATAGAAAGCTTGTAATAGTAAATAGTAAGCATTTGTAATAGCAAAGAGCACACACATACATGCGATATCTAATAGGGGACTGTTTAGATCAATTGTAGTACGTTTAAATTAAAAATATAATGAAATCATTAAGACAAAATGTATAAAATGTAAAATGCTTTTGAAATAAACACAAATTAAAAAACCAAGACTAAGAAAAATCTACATAAACTTCACGATCCATTAAGAAATAGACGCACATAACGACACATAGAAAAACCCAAGAAAGAAGTGCAGCAAAATGTTAACAAAAGCTGAAAGCTGGTGGTGGGAATTGTTGGCATTTTTCCTTCCTATAATTTCTAATTCATCTTTACTGGATGCAGATTGTTTCTTTTTTTTACAAATCAGAGCAAAACTTAGAAATAAAAAGCTAGAAAGAGAAGTAATACATAAGCAGAATCTGAATAGTTGCACCATTTATTATTCTTCCAGATGGCCAATTACTTGCTGAATAAATTTGATCCTATAGTAAAATTCTAACCCCAAATAGAATTCTGAGTTAGACTACATTGATCTTCCATGCCAAAATCTACTAGTCTGCTCACCCAAGTTCAGATCTGGAGAGGGTAAACTAGCAAATTCAGTGCTAGGAACTGAAAGAAGCAATCAGACACCTGAAGAAATGCAAGGTGTCAACAGAGAATAAACTGAAAGAAGCCAGTGTGGAAGCAGAACAGATATCAGCGAACTTGAAAGAAGCTCACCTCCTGTTCAACTGCAGGCTCGATGATCTCCAACTTGAGCTCACTAGAAACCAGCTGCAGAGCTCCCCAGGAAGACAGGTGGCAGATGGAGGACCAAGATAAAAGGCAGGACATCGTGTCCCACTAGTCTGCTCTACATGGCTGGAAGAGTAAACCGAATCCTAGACTTGTGCCTAAGAAGTGTCAGTCTGAACAAGAGAGGAAGTGGTGTCCTTGATGAAGGAGTCTCTTCATTTATAGCTACCATGATTCCCTGAGCCCAGCAAACTAGTGCTGGCCCATTCCCACAGTAATCAGAACATGATGTCTTGATGTAGGATGAAGATTTTGAACCTGACCTGATCCTTTATGTTGTAATAACTGTACCTTTGTCTAGAGCCTTGTATGCCATGGTAATTTTGCAGGTGATCCTTTAGGGGATGGGCAATTATGGCAGAACTATGAGCAGAAAAATTATTGCATATAGGAAAGATAACTCTGAAGGCAGTAAAGAATCAATGTGAGGGACCAGAATGGAGGTACACAAAGCATCAATAAAACTACTGCAGTTGTCAAGAGAAAAATGATGAGAGTCTGAACTGAGGTGGTGATGGAGAGGGTGATATAGAGGAGAGAAATTTTGGATATACAATCAACTGAACTTAATTGGGAAATAAAGGAAAGTGGAAAATCTCCTAGAATAAATCTAAAGGAAATGATACTGATGTTGGCATCATTATCCAAATGTGGAAGGGAGTATGTTTTAATGGGGGGAGATGATGAGTCCATTTTTGGATATAATTTTACCATTAATTAGATATATGACAATGGAGCTCAGGACCATGGTGTAGCTCAAAATACAGACGTGGGAGTCAATAAATGTGTAGTAGGTTGAAACTATGAGCATAAGTGAGATTGCCTTTTGACATTATTGAGAAGAGAAGAGAGTGTTTTGGACCTTGGTGGACACCAATATTTTAGAGGTTGGCAGGTTAGAGGAACTTTGCCAAGGTAAAGGAGAATTATCCTCAGAGAGAGGAAGGAGGCTAAGAAAGAGTGATTTTGTAGAAATCATGATTAGAGAATCCCAGATAGTGCTGGATCTTAAAGAGAACTTAATTAAGAAACAGATAATTCCTATTGATTTGAGAACAAAGAAACTACTAATGACATGATCAAGAACATAATTGCAGGGTGAGCTGAAAACTAGTTTGTTGTGGGTTATGCCTGCAGGGAAGTGGAGTCAGTGAATTCTTTTTTTTTTTAATTTAATATTGAATACAAGTAAGATAATATTGATAATATTTTTCTAAAGTTTAAAGTACAAAACAAAATAAACAGCCACGTACTCACTGGCCAGCTCAGAATACAGAACATCACAGTAACTTTGAAGCACTCCCCCTTCACTGTGACCCCAGTCTCATACCTCCTTCTCCCTACCCAGAGGTGTTGACTATCCTGAACTTCATGTTGATAATTCCTTTATTTGTCTGGGTAGTTTTACCAGGAGTGGATATTCTTAAATATTTACTCTTTGAGTGGCAGCCCTGGACTTGGGCAGTGAACAACCTGTGTGATCATTCAAGGCTGTCCTGACTACATACTTTTAAATTTTTCATGTTTTTTAACTTTTTATAAAAGAAGTCATGCTATGTATTTTCCTCTGTGATGAGCTTAATTACTCAATGTTAAGATTCTGAGATTTCTCCACTTTGAATTTTATAGTTGTGGGTTGCTTATTTTTATGTTGCATAGTATTACGTTTTATGGCTAGACTTCAATAGGGTAATCCTCCTGTTGTTCAAGCATTTGCATTGTTTCTCATTTTAAGCTATTTCAGCTGAAATTGGGCGCATTCAGCATGGTATGGCCATAGACTCATTTTTAACTATTTCAAATAATCCTCCTCGAACATACCTTGTCTATGGTATTTGCTAGAAGAGGAATGGCGGAGTCATCTTCAACTTTATGAGGGTGTTAAATATTTTTCTAAGGAAATTGTTTCTACGTACTAGGAATTTATCATCAGCAACACTTGATATAGTCAGACTTAAAGTTTTGCTCATTTGGTGTGTGTAAAATAATATTTTTTTTGTGGTTCTAATTTGTGTTTCCCTGACTATTAATGAATTGGAGCATGTTTTAATGTTTACTGGTCACTTGTATTTCCTCTGCTATGAAATTCCTCTCCAGGAGTTGTTTCATCTTTTTTTTTTTTTAATGACCTGCAATGAGCAGTTTTTAGCTTGACTTTTCACTTTCTTTACGATATCATTTGATAAACATAATTTCTTGACTTCAATGTGGTCATATTTATGTTTTGCTCATTTAAAATCTGGTTTAAGAGACATTTCTCAACCCTGATGTTACAGATACATTATTATATTATCTTCCAAATATGTTATTATTTGTTTGTTCACATTTTAGTCTTTAATTCATCTGGAACTGATTTTTGTGTATGGTGTGAGATAAGGGTTCATGTTCATGTTTTTCCTTGTGACTAATAAATCACTTCTTTCTGTACAACAGCAGCTGACACCAATGATGGGGCATGCCTGTAATAACGGCAGTTCTGATTCCCTGAAAATAACCTTTCTGCCTCTAATTTCCTGCATACAAACTCTTTCTGCTCTAAATATCTAGGCTGAACTCTGACTGTTACAATATTGCTAAGGGAACAGCTAAGTGTAGAAACTTGCTTATGCTGGCAGCAATCTAGATGATTCTAATTTTTTTTCCAGCAGTAAAGTAGAAAAGACAGCTGGGGGTTGCACAGAAGGGTATGCAAAAAGTCAAGAGGAGAGGGGACATTAAGGTTTATAGATTGAGTGATTAGAATAGTGCACCATGGGGTTCAGGTTGGAGAGGAGGAAGGTCAATGTTTACCTGTGCACACACATGTATGTACACACAGAGACAACCTGCAAATTCTCATGTTTGATTTTTGTACAATATTTGGCAAATATTAATATCCCCCAAATTGCCTCTTGCACAAAGACTTTGAACTTTAATGCATCACAAAAGAGAAGAGACTTCAAATCTCTAGTTCAAATGACGGGTGACAAAGATATTTAGAATTCATAGCACTTAGAGATCTACAAGGATCAGTATATTTTGTTCAAAGATTTAAATTACTTGGGAAATCTTTCTTTTTGGTTTGCTTTTTTATTATCTTTGGAAAGCCCTACCCAATAAATCCAATAATTTTTCACAACTTCAGAGTATTTTTAAGTTAAATAAACTTTGAAAAATTTTAGAATAGTTTTAGATTTAAAGAAGAACAGTTGCAAAGATATAGTAGAATTCAGCTTCTATATCATCCTCAACCAGTTTCTCCTATTTTTAACACTTTACATTACCATAGGGGATATATCACAATTAAGAAACCAACACTGGTGCATTTCTATCAACTAAAGTCTGCTCTTTATTTGGATTTCTCTAGTTTTTCCATAATGCCCTCTTTCTGTTCCAAGATCCCATCCAAGATATCACATTACATTTAATTGTCACGTCTCCTTAGCCTCCCCTGGTCTGCAATAGCTTCCCAGATCTTCCTTGGTTTCTGATGACTCAAACAGTTTTGAGGTGTAGTGGTCAGTTTTTAGAAACTGTGTCTCAAGTTGGGTTCGTTTGATATTTTCCTCATGGTTAGATTTGGGTTTTGGGTTATGGGGAATAACACCACAGACTTAAAATACTATTCTCATCAAATCATATCAAGAATGCATGCTATCAATGTGACATGCTTTTGTGATTTTTAAACAACTAATTTAACATTTAAAGATTTGCATAGGGCATAAGAACCGCAGAAATATTTGGAAGTGGAAGGAGAAATTGGATATTTTTGCAGTAAAACAAAGGGTCATATTTCTGTATTTTGCATGCATATATACACTATACACAAAAGGATATATTTCTGTACTTTGCATTCACTTACACATGCTTTTTTCAGAGTAAAAACTGACCACAAGATGTCACTGTTAACTTATGTATGGGCAGGAAGGTTGCCTTGAAGAACAGATTTTGCTGAGCACATGTGGTTAGTATTCATTATTTTAAAAACTTTGACAATAATAAACTCCCCAAAATGTTTCAGTTTTATAAAACCACTAGAATGTTTTGAGTTTGGATGTTAATTTTTTTTCTTTGAGTTTTGCAAAATATTTTCCCTTGAATTCACACCCAAGTACATTTATTTGGATATCTAATTTAAAACAATATGGTTTGCTGATGAAGTTGCGTACTCTATTCTTAAATAGGAAACAAACCCACAAAAATCGCTCTGGCTTTATATTATTCTTTTAGCCAGTAAGAACAGCTTTACTGAACTAATGAACATTTCCTCCAGAAAAGATTTAATAGGAGATGAATAAAGAGCATCATGCAAGATGCTTTATATGAGTAGAATTGGTTTTATCCTCAAACAATAGCTTAGAAATGGAAGTATTAAATTTGTATCTCTTACTTTTTTTACTGCATAATTTAAAACATTACTCTGCAGGTAAAGTAGAAACAAAATCTTATTTTTAATCCACTACTTTCCAGCATATTGGTATCTAAACCTTTCTGGATATAGCAGTTTTGATTTCCAAAGCAGACCCCATAACTCTGAATTTGTCATGGTTTTGCTGTTTTACTGCTTTCTCTAATGTCCCTTTCTTTTTCCTCGTTTTCCTTCTGCTTCTGACAGTACCTTTCATTTTTCCCCCCATTCTTTGTGAATTTATGGCAGCCTCTCCCACTGTTGTACAGTAATAATAACTAGAAATTTCTTCCTAGTTGAACCAGGTATCGACTTCTCTGCAGCTTTTACCCATTGGTCCTAGTTCTGTCCTTGGAAACCACACCAGGTTAAGCTTTTTTCCTGCTCTTACAAAACAGTCTGTCAGAGACTTTGTGAGTATTGTCATTCAACTCCCCAAGCTTCAATTCCCCTAAGCTCATGTAGACTTTGTGACCTTTTTAATATTAGTACTACTTTTAGATACTCATCATCTTGCTACTCTCCTCTGATACCATAGACTTGCAGTAGCCCTCCTAAAATGTGATGCCCAGAACTGAAATTTGATACATCAGACATAACTGGAGGGGCCAAGAATATATCGGGACCACTGGTTTCCAAAATTATTTTGGTAGCTTAATGACATTACTCACTTCATTAATCAACTCGTGGTAAACCCTCTACTAATGAAATCTTGCCGCCTAGGTTCCTACTTGTCTGGTGAGTGAGTTGTGTGTGTGTGTCTCCCATTTACCTCTCCAGTCTTATCCAGAACCATAACCCTTCCAATATCTAGGCTACAGCTGATTAAGCAGAAAAAGGAGTCTGCCCTTTCTACTTCATGTCTTCTTTTAATAACACAGGCCAAGATGTGTATGTTTGAGATATATATATATATATCTATTTATATATATATATTTTATATATAAATATATAAAATAAATATATAAAAATGTATCCAGTAAGTTCTTATTCATGTGGAGTCTGTTCATATGATTATCAATAGCACAGAAAAATGGAAAGTCATATTTGCCAGAATGGGTTTCTTGTAATAATACAGCCAAGGTAGGCCAGCTACACTGGATTTGAAATCACAAATGTTTGAATTATCATCTAGATTTAAAATCTATAAACTAAATTAACCTATGGTTTCACAAATGCTTTTGAACTGTATCACCTAGTCTTGAATGGATATTTAGAAACAGAAAACAACGGAATAGCCATATAATGAAGTGGCTTAGAATGTAATAATAAGAAACAGATGGACTGATTTCAAATCTGTGTCTCCCACTTACTAGCTATGATCCTCTGGGCATCTCACATATTTGGTTTAATATCTACTCCCATTGTTAGTGTAAGGGTTAATTGAGACGAGGTATACAGGCTCTTAGCATAGCACCTGGTCCGTAGGTCACGCGCAGTAAAATACAGCTATTATGATTAATAGCAAACAGTTCTCAAATTAGTGTGTACTTTCTGTGTACATAGAATTGACAGATATTTAAAGAAACATGTTGATGGATTTACAGTGATACAAGAATACCTGGCCTCTTCTGTGATCCACAGTCAGTGCTGTCTGAAAAAGCTGTCAAGAATTAGAGAATTGGCTTCAAGTGATGGAACAGAACTATCCCACACAGAATTAATTGCTAACAGAAGCTTGATCAGCAAGCTAACAAGTTGATCTTCCTCCTCCTGTCTTTAGCATGCCTGTGATAATGTTCAGCTCTGGCTTGGTTGACCAGAAAACTAGTCTGCATAGGCTTTAGAGGGAGACAGTAGTTAAATCACCTTTGTTTCTCTCCTCACTACCTTTTGAAACTAAATTCTGGGTTTTCTTCTTAACTTGGGGGATCTCCAAAAACTGACACTTGCTGGAAGAAAATACAGACCTCCATATAATATACCACACTTTATTCCCTCAGTATTTTAGAAATAGTTATGTTGAAATCAGGGTCTCTGCATTTGTTCCTTTAAGTGAGGACAGTTTGAGGGACTTCAAAAGGCTTTCATCATGACCTCACTTCCATCCCCTGGGTGCATTTAAGTAACCAGTTCGGCAAGAAGTCAGATGACACGTTTCTCAATACTGTGTTATAAACTAAAGATTTTCTGACTTTTCTCCCATGTCCAATATCCACAGTTATCATTCTTTCCACAAAAGTCATCATCTGGACTCAGGTCAGAATATTTTGCCCCAACACAATTTGGCTATGGCACAATGATGATTTTCTCTTCATTGATAATTTAATGACTTGTTCCTTCGGATCTCTATCAAAATGATGATACTAAAATTATGTCATCATTGCTACATAGACGTACTATTATGAATTATATGTATTTCAAGTTATCAGGAAAGCAGATTGAGCCATATTCACTCACAAGCTCTACAACACTACCAACCTTAAATTAAGCAACTTCAGAAAATTTATGGATTCTTTCAGCAGCTTACTAAATAAGCTCTATATTTACAAGTATATTGTCAGATTGCTCATTCAGATATTCAGACTAGTGTCCTTCTTTAGAGATCTACAAGATCTACATAGTTTTCTCTGCTTCTTTTGATCTTACTTTTTAAAAAATTAAGAACTTTGTTTCATTGTATATAAAGCCAGAACTTTTTTTGTATAGCTAATTTGCACCTCAAAAATATGTTCTAATTTAGGGAATCTCAAACCTGGATTCATAATCCCATTCTCTGGTCTGTGAGAACAGTTTTTCCCTTTGAATTTTTCCCTTTAGTGATGTGTGCATTAGCTTGTGAAATAATACTTAGAGTGCATTTATAAGAAATAAGAACCATTTTATTAAGTTATCTGTAATTTAATTTCAATGATATTGATTTTATCTGAAGGACACATTACTCTTAATTTTTCTGATTCATAAGACAACACAAATTACTGTAAACCCCTGCTCGCTGGCCTCTTTCCTCAGGGGATAGTTAAGGTCAACGATGATGCATGTTCCAGGACATTGTCAGGAAGGGGAGTAAAAGGTCCTCGAAAACTGTCCCCTTCACTTGTCTTTCCATATCTTGAAGATGTGGGGGGAGCTCTCAGCTAGTGCAACTGCTGGCTCTGACTCCAGATATCTTCTCCCAGGAGCTCAGCAAAATCTGGGCACCGGGACAGGATCTCTGTGGGGGTTGGTGGAAGTTCACCACCCAACAATGTACTCATGGATCATAAATGTTCCAGGAAAATATCACAGAGCACCCAGCCATCGACTAAATGGCCCCAGACTCTCAGTCAGTCCTCGCTGACATAAATGAGATAATATGGGTTCTAAAACAAGATGCTTCTGCAATGCAGTGAATAACTAAACAATTTATAGTATGATGTTAACTTAGTTCCTAAACTTGGTCAACAAATACCAGGAGTGACGTGCTGACTTAGAACTGAGAGACAGATCCAGTTTTACTTCATGTTTATTCTATAGAAGATGGCTAAACAAAAGAACCACACACTTAGACATAAGGATATGAAATGGGTATTTATATCACAATTTAATTATAAATGAGATTAACTTCCTCATGGGCAAATGCTTCTATGTTACAAAAATGACACGATTTTCTAAAGAAAAGCATATTTTACCTCCCACTGAGCAGATTCCCTCAGACTTTGCTTATTCACGCGCCATGGACGTCAGTGGAGGAATCTGGCAGAGGGACTCTATTCATGATTTTGGATTAGGAAATTTCCTTGAAATTGCTATTGGAGCTGGGAATGTAATTTTCAGCTAACTTCTTGAGTGTAGATGACCCCCTGGATTTGTCACGCCTAATAGTTTTATTTGGCAGTTCTAGATAATTTCCACAGATTATCATCAGTAACTGTGGATGAAAACTCTGTTACCTAAAGCCATGTATTACTGACACTGACTTTGGCGAGGTAGAATGGACTGGCCAAAAATCTGTTATTTCTTCGTCAAAACTTAAGCAGTGAACTGTGACAATGCCAGCAGCTGCCCACTGACCTTGTCTTTGTTAACGGCCCTCAGTGATCATGTAGACAAATGGAGTTTCAGTCCCTTCCCCATCCCAGTCCCTCTGCCACATACTCACCTTTCACCAGCACTTAATTCTCTATCAAAATATTTTTCCAGGATGCGAAAAGAACCAACTTCCAGGCAAGAGAGAAAAAGAGAATGAGTGATTCTAGTTAATGACTTCCAGATAAGAATTTGCTTATTTTCCTAATGGCCTACTGAGTCTCACTAAGCTATCACGTCTCAGACAGAATAGATAACTTTAATGGGACAGCTGTCTAAGGATCTCAGGACATAGCCACAGCACCTTCATCTACATAAAATATTTTTTAAAATAAATAAACAGATGGGAGCTGCAAACAAGTTGGAATCTAAGAATAACATAACTAAGTCTTTAGGGAAAATATTTTCACAACATGTGAAATCAATAAAAATAAAACCTGTAAAGACTAAATGAGAACTGGTTTTTTTTTTTTTTTTTTGGTCTACCATGAGAAAAAAATGTTCTGTACTTAAGAGATAGTGTGGAGAAAGAGGTGAATGTAATGAAAACGTATTTTTCACTCTATAATAGATGATTGAGAATTCCAGTCTAGGGTTGCTTCATTCAGACTTCCCTCTGCTGTTTTTCTGCCATAATTATCTGAGATACATCTCCCAGAATAGCCACTAATCTGAAACCCCTGCTAAACAAAATGTAAACGCTAAAAAAAAAACTAGTAATGATGGTCTTCAGTTCACTACAGAGTTCTGACCACATCAAACATAAATGAGTAGGTGGTTTCCCGAATACTGTCAAATAACAGAAAACAGTCTGTTGCTGAAAATAACATAGAGTGGTGGAAAAAGAGATCCCCAAACTATTTCATCCTCATAACAATAAATGAAATAAAGTAAAATATTAATTAAAAATATAGTAGCAAGCAGAGCTATCATCTAAGGCAAACATTTCAGTATGTTTTATTATAATTAACAGTTGTAAAGAGGAAAAAGCAAAAAATTGGGAGGAATTGTGGTTAGCACTTTCAGAACTACTCTAGCATAGAGGGTATCTTTCCTGCCTCCAGGAAAACATTTACTTTTTGCTCTGTTTTTATCAATCTAGCAATGATACCCAGGGAGAAAAAAAAAAGTCTTACATTAAAGAGATGTTTGGTTTAGTGTTTATAATGTGGTTTTGTTGTTTACAAATAAAAAAAGTAAAGTAAAAAGTATTATTATAGCATTTGTGGCATTTAAACCTATAATTAAGGTGACCGAATATTTTCCATAACCTCTCTTATATTCAGTCCTTTACAAATTTTTTGCAAGTTCATAATTTGAAGCTAAAACTTTCCATGTTCTATGTATCAGTAAATATGTATTGCCTGGAATCACTTAAAAATTATTCAAACAAGTTTGAATATTGGTAATTTGTCTTTTCTTGGATAATTTGAAAGTCAATGATGTTTCTACATAAAGCAAAAGGAATGCTATATTACATTTTGGATTAGACCTTAAAATCAAATGTAGCATGCAGGGAATCAAAGGGAGCTTATATAAAGTTGGAAAGTAATAGTTTAATTATAATAATGACATTGATAGATTAAAACCAGGATCTAAACATTTCTGTTGCAAATTTTACTTTGGAAATGCATTTTTGATACTTGGACAACTGCCTCTTTTCTCATTTGTTACCTAACCAACTGGTTGTTTGAATGCTGTACAGAAAGCTTGGAATATAATACTTAATTTTATATTTTGAAAAAGACTATTTCTGCAAGCAGTGTAGATTCCAAAGTTTTCCATTATATTATACATTTTTCATTATTTAAGAGAAATAAAAACTATGTAGACTTTTGAGATGAATTACAATCTCGTAAGTATATGTTGTAACAAAAATTCAATCATAGAGTGTAGTATTTTAATTTTTGCTCTTCAACTCTTAGCCAATGAATAGTATGAGACAAGGGATACAGGATGAGAGTGCTGAGGAGGAAGATGAAATCTCAATAATCTTTTCAGTTTTACACATTATGTATACATTTCTTTTATATTTGTTTAAAATCCAGTAACCAGAAAGTGCAATTGGCAAGGCTGTTCCTCTACATTATAAATGGAAGATAACAAGCTAATGTAGATTTTTTTTTTTTTTTTTTTTACCTATAACACTCAGAGGTTTGGTAAAGATACTGACATATTTTGCACACTTAAAGTGAAGGCACAGGTCATTCATCCTACATTTTTTGAGAATATTCTGTATCCTACTGGATCAGGCAAAAGTGATGCCAAAAGAATGAGGCACAAATAGAAGTTGTCTCAAGGAACTGAGGAGAACAGAAAGTAATTTTAATACATGGTGATGAAGGTTACCTTGATTGTAAATTTTCAGGGTTTTGGAATTGTTGGGGAAGAAATTATAACACTCTAACAGTAGGCAAGGCCAGTTTAGAGGATGGTAAGCTATCTCAAGCTTTTTCATCTACATTAACTCTTCTGCCTTTCAGCCAGTCTCCAAATGCTCTGGAATTCAATGAGATCTCATTTCTCACAGTGGGGATCATGGACTGGCAACATCGGCATTAACCTTGAAGCTTATTCCTATGCAGAATTTGGGGGCTCCAATCCAGACCTACTAAATAAGAATGTGCATTTTTAAGAGATTGCTAGGTAACTTACATGCATATTAAAATTTGAGAAGCATTATCCTAGATTCTGTCTTCTTAATAATTTTCAAACCCAGCTGAAAGCAGAAGTTTGTATTTCTCTTTATGTTTGAACATTGGGAAGACACCATCTCAAAGAGCACCTCCAGCATGCAAGGTATTTAATCAGCGAGAATGGGCCCAAGATAACCCTTGACTCTGGTTCCTCAGGGTGTGCATGTAAATGGAATTGGTCCACAAGCTCCTGTTTGCCATTGTAAAGTGTTAATAAGAGGCCTGTAGATCTGAAGACACATGTAACTGGGTCTGGAAAAGTATTTAGTCTCCTTTTGACCGGGGACTGTGGCATGACTATGAGCCATAGCAACTGATGCTATGGACAGAGGGGAGTAGGTATATCAACAGGGGAGACCAGAAAGAATGGAGAGAACAGCTCATGAAACAGAGACCCCTCGTATTCCACTCTTACAAGTTTTTTTTTAATGTTCAGGTGTCCACCAAATACAGGTGAAAACGAAGGGTGATGTGGGAATAGGAGAAATAGTGTAGATGGAGAGCCTTAGATTTGCCCAGCTAACCTGAGAGACTAGTTCTAAACTGTAAGAAACTGAATTGCTTTGCAGGACTTAGTTTGTAAGGTTTTTTTCTCCTCTATTAGCAAATCTGGGGCTTAAAGCAAAATTAATTATTTTATGGAAAATAAAATTGCACTTCAATAGATCTGATCGATAATATTAAACATTTAAACCACAATATAAACATGAGATATATTTGCTTAGAATCCTTTAGTAGCTTCTTATGGCCACTAAATTATAAATTGGCGCATACCATTTTATATGGCTTTTACCTCCTCTCCAGCATCATTTCCTAAAATCAGCAATGGAGACTGAAAAAAAAAAGTTAAAGAAATACAGGAAAATTTCTGTGCAAGGTCTAAACCAGTGGATCTGCATTGGTGTGTGCGTGTGTGTGTCTGTGTCTGTCTGTCTGACTGTGAAATATATATGATGTTATTCATTTATGAGTTAATTCTGACCAAAATAATATTGCATTAAAAACCATCCCCAAACTGTATGGGAGTGAAAATAGAAGGCTCAGTGTACACTTTACATCAGAATCATGCCACAATTTGTTAAAAATTCAAATTATTGAAACAAAATTGGCTTGAAAGATTGAATCATTTATTCCACTATCTGCACATTGGTGGAAGGTTGTCTGAGCTGGGCTTGTTTGAATGGTTCTACTGGTCAGAACTGGACTCACTCATGCTTCTGAAGCCAGCTAGGTTCAGCTCGGGGTGGTTCTGCCCCACATGTTTGACAGCCTCTTCATGGGACCAGCAGGCTGAGTGTGTCCTCACTGTGCTGGCCCAAGTTCTAAAGCAAAGGGGCAATTATGCTACAGATTTATGGACTTCTCTTTATGTCATATTTGCTAATACCCCACTGACCAAAGATAGTCACATAGAAAAACCCCAAGTCAAGGGGTGAGGACCACTCCACCAACTATAGGAAAGCAGTGAAAGTTACATGCCAAAGAGTATGGATTTATAATTTAATTATTGTGGATGAAGTAAAGAATGGAAAAGTAATCCATTCCACTATAAATCTCCTTTTAAAAATAGCTGACACCCCGCCATAAAGAAGGTCTTGCAGTTAGTAACAATTAGAGGTGCCACATCTGGCCCAGTGGTGGTGAACTTCTCCACAATATGACTCCATAATCAAGTCCTTTTTAGATTTTCTATCTTTTAGAACAACTTATTTACAATAGCAGAACTGATTGCCAAATTATGTTTTATAATTTACACTCTCACAAATTTGATTGTATCCCTTTCACGTTCTATAGAGAGTCAACCAACTACAACTCCCAGGCCAAATCTGGCCAGCCATCTGATTTTGTAAATAAGTTTTATTGGAACACAGCCACTCTCATTTGCTCACTTATTGTCTATGGCTGTTTTCATGCTATAATAGCAGAGTTGAGTAGTTGTGACAGAGATCACATTGCTTGCTGAAATATTTACTGAAAAGATGAAAATATTTATTATCTCACCCTTTACAGAAACCTAAACATCCTGCTTATCATATTTAAGGCACATGCACCAATGAATTCCTCTTAGATGTCACCAAAAATCTATCTGTCTTCAAAAAGAAGAAAGTGTTAATAACTAACTGAACCAGGATCTGAATGCACATCTGGCTGACCCTAAACAATGCCCTTGCCAGTATTTTACACTGTTTCCACAGTATTTGCACTGTTTTGAAGAGTGCTGCATATTCTGATAAGGGAGAGAAAATTGGTAGACCAGTGTCTCAGAATCACGTGAAAAACTTGTTAAACATCCAAACTATTGAAACAAAATCTCTATGCTTAGGGCATGGAAATCTGAATTTTAACAAATGTCATAGGTGATCCTTTTTCACACTAAGAACAAAGAACAAAGGTGTTAGTGAGGGAAGCACTTGTGATTGACGTTGATTTTGAGTTGATGGATTTGAGGAGAGGTGAAAAGCTTGGTGTCACTATGGTCTTCAAGGAGCCAGGGTGAAATGGGTCTGGGAAGAAGACTGGGCAACCTCACACCTGACCCAGTTCTTTGCAGTCCTTCAAGGGTGCAGGAGAGGATAACAAGCGTTCCTGATGCTACATGTAAAGGAGCGTGAGGGTTAGCAGGGGCCATGAGCTCCACTGCTGCTCAAGAGGTTGTAGAGGCCAAGTGAATAATGTCCATACTAGACAAATACTGGTGATTTTGTATCTTTGACTTGTCAAAGGGAGTCAGGGCTATCCTTTGAAGAAAAAAACGGAGTCTGGGGGCAAGGTGTGGAAAATATGCCCATGTATCTATCTTCAAACATCACATCAATAGAAAATACCAGGAAAGAAGAGAATAATCAACACCAGAGTGAAGCCAGAGGCATCTCTCCCGCACTGATACCTAGGTCCCCTATTCCTTCACCTGCCCCCCCAACCTAAAATGGGGAGTAAGTACACAGAAAAGAAGGAAGATGAGTTTTCTTTAAGCCAGAACCTGTCACCTTACTCCAAGAGTGGAGGAGGCAAGATTTAACCTGTGGTGCAACAGGGAAGGAGAAAAATCCTTGAACTGAGTTGACATTAAATGTTTCAATGAAAAGGAATATATCCAGTACTGAAACAAACAAACATAAATCTCTGCTAATAACTGGAAATAATTTCTGAGAGACAATTCCCCATGGGCCTCTTGTGTTTCTTTACTTCTTGTAAGCAGGGGCACTAACAAACTGCCTTTGTTCTGAACTATCTTTTCAAGGACAACTGTATAATGAATAGCCTTGGAAGACAGATAGAGTGTCTTCTTCTGAGCAAAAGGCCATTACAATATAATTAATGTCTCTCTCCAGAGCACCAGCAAGCAGGTTTACTGCCCATGATAAAAGATTTGGGTTCCATTAGCTTGGAGTTCTTTTCTTGTAACACAATCTGCTGTATGTGTGGGTGTAAATGACTCTCTGTCAACTTGTGAGAATCAAGCTGTGTGCAACTAGCACAAAAATGGAAACCCTCTGGCCACTACTATTGTTGAGAGTAATAACCTACCTTTTAGCTGTAATCCAGGAGTCTTCTGCCTTCTACCAGCATCAATGAAACTGTGGCAGGCTAATTTGCCTCCTATTTTTCACAGTCTTGATAAGGAATATGTAAGAATGTATATCAGGGAATGTGGAGAAAAGGACACCTTTATGCACTGGTGACAGAAATGTAAATTGGTGCAGACCTCATGGAAAATGGTATAGATATTCCTCAAAAAATTTTAAAAAGAAATATTATTATATACAACTATTATATATGATCCAGCAATTCTACTTCTGGGTATTTATTTGAAGGAAACAAAAATATGAACTCAAAAAAAAAAAAAACACACACAAAAAAACACATGCACCCTCTTGCTCACTGTAGCACTATTCACAATAGCCAAGACAGGAAAACAACTAAGTTCCATTAACAAATGAAAGGATAAAGAAGATGTGGCATATATACACAATGCAGTATTATTCAGTCATAAAAAAACAAGGAAATCCTGCTGTTTGTGACAACACGGATGGACCTTGAGGGCATTATGCTAAGTGAAATAAGTTAGGCAGAGAACTACAAATACCATATGATCTCACTTATATGTGAAATTTAAAACAAACCAAGAAACAAGCAAAAAAATGAACTCATAGATACAGAGAACAGATTTGTGATTGCCAGAGGCAGGAGTGAGGGCTGGGGGCAATGGGTAAAGGTGATCAAAGTAACTTCCAGTTACAAAATAAGTAAGTCCTGGGGGTGTCATGTACAGTATGGTGACTACAGTGAGTGATACTGTATTGTATATTTAAAACTTGCTAAAAGGGTAAATCTTTTTTGGGGGGTGGAGTGGGGTGGGGGAGGGAAATAGGTTTATTTATTTATTATAGCAGAGGTACTGGGGATTGAACCCCAAACCTCATGCACGTTAAGCACGCACTCTACTACTGAGCTATACCCTCCCCACTAAGAGAGTAAATCTTAAAAATTCTCGTTACAAGAGAAAAAATTGTAACTATGTGTGGTGATGGTTGTTAACAAGACTTACTGTGGTGATCATTTCACAATATATACAAATATCAAATCATGTACGCCTGAAATTAATATAAACATATAAGTCAATTTTATTTCAATTAAAAAGAGGTAATAGTCTATCACAGTTCACCCCCTGGTTCCCAGTGATTTTCATGTTTCTCACTTGTAGAATATACCTCCTTCCCCCTCCTGTAATACTTCTAGAGCCTCATCCTTTTATGGCATTATGTTCAGGCTTGAAGGACAGACTCTCATCACTGGAATCAGGTTCAAGTAATGGATGAGAAGTTTTGGATGCAGCTCTCCCCTGATGAAGACCTGTGAACTAAAGTCATCCATCTCCCATATTGTATGCTGAGGGTGAGATAGGAGCATACAGTGGTGAGACAGGGACAGATGAACCCCAGTAGGATATCTTAATCAAAAATGAGAATGAGGTGATGAGAGGCACATAGTAGTCACTGATCCATAACAATTCTGAAACCCAGCCCTTTTCACTGTTCTAGGAAAAAAGGAAGTGTGTTCCTTAGGACTCAGATCTACTCTCTGGGAGTGCTTTTTTTTGTTTGTTTGTTTTTTTGCAGCTATGTGTTACACCTTCTGGGTTATTGGCTCTGTCTCCTGAGATAGCCTTCATTTTCCCTAAGAATGTTAGGGCCAGTGTTAGCATATGAATAGTTTTCTCAGTCAATATTTCTAACCTATAGAAGGTAGAGACCTCAGAGTTTTGGGGCTTTTTTGTTTTTGTTTTATTTCTTTGTTTTTTGCTTTGAATGTCTCTTTCAGTCCAAGCTGACATAATTCCTTTAATAGCTTAGTGGATTTCCAGATATCAAATTATAATCCAGTCCATTAGACAAAAGCCACGCTAATAAATCTCTTAGAAACAAGACCCTGCCTAACGTGAGTGCTGTAGAATGATTTCCTTAAGTCTTAAGAGCCTTTTGGTCTAGCAAAAAGTACAAGAGGCATACCCTTAAGATTCTTATAAGTCTTTTGTATAACTGAGAAGTCTATGAAGGACCATCTTAAATATTTCTCAAGCTTCAACAAGGGATCTGATGGCTGTACCATTGACTTCATTATTACCCTGAAAGCTGTGTTTTGCTGTCAGCTCTCTGTACTTGATATTTGCACCGAGGCCTTTCCTAACTTTGAAACCTTTTGCCAACCGGAAATCCTTGGAATGAAAAACATTTTTATTTTCCAACCCAGTAAGTCCTGAAGTGTCAATAATTCCTATAAATCCTGCTCAGAAGGTTGAACATGACCTTCCTTAGGACTCCTCTATTTTGAAATACTTTATTAAAGACAGCTTTAAAAATACAGATAATACTTTCAACAATCTGCCTGAAAACCACATTATCTAGATCACAGACTTATTAGGCACATTTGACATCTTCTAATTTACAGCTAGTGACAGTCTCACCAATGGTTCCACCGTTCTACAACACAGACGCCCTCCAGCTTGCAACAAGGGCTTTTCTCCCTGCACTTCGAGCCCCACCAACAGTATCCTTGCTGACCAGCTCCAAAGCCACCGTCCATGTTTTAGGTTATTCTTATAGCAGTATCCAACTTTTTAGATACTAAGTTCTATTTTCTGTTTCTATTCCTGTATAAAAAGCAGCCCCCAAACTCAAAATCCTTAACTTAATTCCATCTGCCAAACATCCTTTTCCATATAAGGTAACATTCGCAGGTTCTGGGCCATAGGGTTTGGATATCCTGGGGGACGATTAGGTCATCTTACCACACAGATACTAAATTATACATCCTATACCAAAAGTATACCTACTATACTAAATTATCATTTTTTTCTCTTTCTCCTGCTTGATTTAAGGAGATTGTTGAGTTTTGAAAAGTTTAAGGGATGGTGGCAGAGACAGAAAGCAGAAATAAACTGCAGATACTAATGGCTTGTGTCTTCTCAAAATCTATGCCTTACGTGAGTTTAAAGCATATAAAAGAAGCTCTGCGGATTAAGGCAATGCGTTCTGGAGAAATAGATGGATGAGGGTGTCCACAGAGAATGGGAAATCTTCCCTCAAGAATAGAGACCCCCTGAGCTCATGGAGAAGGAGAGAGTCCTCTGTTTTCTGGCCTCCCCAGGGGAGATGCAAAGTCCCAGATGTTAATGGAAAATGGCAGCATTGACAAGTCAGAAAACACCCCCTCTCTCAAGCCTGGCATAGAACCAACAGACCTAAGGTGGCTCCACACACAAGGGAAGAGGTGACTGAACAGTAATGTCAGTGACTCTCTCCTCGAGGCCTTGGCTCTGGAAAAGAACTTGCTGAGGTGGGGGGACACCCAAGAATGATGACAATTGAATTTTTTACCAAGGAGGTAGAAAATGGAGTCTTAGAGTCAGAAATTAAGTCATAGAAAATTTTAAAATAAATGAAAATATGTATTGCATGTCTGAGGACTAAAGTTTATTTCTGCTTCCTCTTCTTTCTTTTTCTCTTGTGTGTATGTGTGTGTTTATGTGGTAATTTTTTACATTGTTTCAACAATATACCAAATTACCATTACTTTCAAGCTATATATAAAAACATGGACTATAATTTTGGTGTATAAACTTTTCTTGGAATAAGAGTATAAACATACCCTTAGAAAAACATTTATTACCCACTTACTGAGTATTTTACTCTTTAATAATCATGTCAATTAAGTTATTTTTGTTTTCATTCTTATAAATAGTGATGTGCTTACTGAATCTCAGAAACAAATATAAACACTTCCTCACTAGGCTTTAAGTATCTTAATTCTGTAATTTTCTGTTAATGATATCCATCACACTACCACATTGACTTTTTCCAAGTAGTTACTCGGGAAAATACGTGTATCTATATGTTGTTATTTTGACTTACTGCTTATTAAGACTTACGATCTCTATACAATTGCTTTTTCTTCTGAGACTAACTGAATTATGAAAAAAATAGATATCAAATTGACTTCAAGAGGGATAGCCAAGAGTCCTTTCCAGTGGGAATAATAATTTCAGTTTTCAGACAATTTCTGCATAAATTGCTCCATTTGATTTTGACGAGAACATTAGATAGCATGGCAGGCATTTCTGTGTACATTTCACTAAATTATTTCTTTCAGAAACTCATGTGGGCTATTGTGGAAACTAGAACCACACAAGAGAAGGATCTAACACATCTAATTATTCGATAAATGGGAGCCATCATTGCTCTTACTTTGTGCCTGTGAGAAGGAAGAGTCAAAGTGATCATGCTCGCCCCAGGTCTTCTGACTCAGAGTCCAAAATTTCACCCTTGGGCCTCACAGAGATTCTCAGTTAATTTCCCCCTTCAAAGAATGGGGATTGATTTAACAACAGAAAAACAACAGGAATAATCCCACAGATTATATTCCACCTGCAGGACCTCAGGCTTTTAGGCTCAACAGTTACTTCTGTACAAAAAGGCTCTGCCAAGTCCCTGATCCTCCCAACCTCCCACACTCCCAGTGTTTATCTTTGGAGGAGAAGAAAGGAATCCCTCAGAAAAGGTCTTAGTCCTTTTCTCTCAAAGGTGGGGAAAAACACCTTTTGAAATGACTCCCGCTGTCAAAGTTCAGGCCTTGATTTGTGAAGCCTGGTCTTGCAAAAGTACTAAATCAAAGTAAAATGGATTTACATTTGTAAACTTTGTTTCCACTTAATGGGATTAGAAAGACCACTCACATTAAACAAACAAAAACATCAGTTCAGCAGCAAGACAGAACAGTAAATTAACTGCACACAAGCTCGAAAACTCGGTGTGAACTTAGGCCTAGAAATTTTATTTTAAGATAATTTGAAGAATCAAGAAACTTCCAGAGCCTATTTATATGTTTTCACATCTACCCTTCTCCTGAACCACGTACGGAAAGAAAGCCACAAAGAGAATGATATACAACGTGCAATGAAGTTGGTTGGAGGGCAGTTAAAAGACAGGTCTTCTAAACCTAAACTTCTCCAGATGTGAAGATTTAAAGTGTGAGGATTTAAACGCAGACGTAGGCAGCAACACGGCCGTTGAAAATCTTCTCAATATGCAGTGGAGAAATACACAACATTTCTCAGAATATACAGCAGTAGAAAGTTTTCTTATTTAAAAAGAAAATCATCTGAAGGATTCCCAAATAAATTAGCTTTGAATATTTCAAGCAATAGCAGAACCTGATAATAATTATTTTTAATGACCCATTGTCAGCTCACACGTCTAACAAATTTTGCAATCTTTTAATTAAATCTGTTTACATTTTTCATCTGTCCCAAAAGAGGACTCAGTACTGTCTTCACTTTCTGGCCTAGGTTGACCCACTGACATCAGATTTCTCCATGTGGAAATCAACCAATGGATACAAAATAAAAACTGTAAAGGGTAAGATCAATTGGTTTTGTCTCTGTGGCTTTGCCTATATAACATCTCAACTAAATTTGTAAATTCAAGCAATAGCCTAATTTGAAATGAGAGAGAAAAAGATCATCCCAGGGCTAGAGCAGTCTTACGGCAGGTTGGGGGTCAGGGTAGAGCTGATAAAAACCGGAAAAGAGACTGGTATATGGCTCCAGAGGCTCATCCAAAAAAATCCAACTAAAATAGAACAAGTCTGGCAGATGCTGTAGGGCAAGGCCAGCAAGGAGCCTGGGAAACGGAACTTGAGCACCAAGGCCAGGTAAATGGCCAGGAGAGGCTTGCGGGGCCCAAATCAATAGACCTGAGCAACAGTAAATACCTGTGCATAACGTTTGGACGAGCTTGGGGGTGGGAAACGTGAGCTGATGGAGAGCAAAGTCTCTCTGACCCTCGCAAGAGCTTTTTTCAAGTAGTGGCTATGAAATATTAAGAGGAATTTTAGGTGTGTCTGGTGTTTCAGCAAACATATTAAAGCATATTCCTCCAGATGTGTACTGTCATGTGTATAAATCACCAAAATTAATCCTTAATTCACCGCGGCTGCTGTTAATAAGCCCAGTTTTGAAATTCCTATGTTAAAATTGCTTTCACAACCCACTTGAAAACCACACAGTGAGATCAATGATATTATTCATGGAGAAGGCAGGCAGACCTTCTCCGTCTGCTTCTGCTTCCAAAATCTCACGCAGACATTCACCGTTATTTCAAGTAGAGGTGAAAAGAATGAATTAGGTATTATCTGTTGTGGCAATCAGACTTTTTAAAATAAAAATGTGAAACCGCTGCCTCATTTATATTCTCCGATCACCATCAGTAGACTAATGAGAGTGGTGCAGGGTTCCAGGCATGGAATATTTATTTCATCCTTCAGTGTTAGGGTGTTAGAAAGTTGCAGTAGTTACCAAAGTTTATACAGGACTGTGCCTCACTGATGTGATGTGAGTCACCCCAGTGAATGCTCTGTAGAAAAAAATATACCTTTTTTCCTTTTGGATGTCTCAGATTCTATTGATGGGATTGCCACTGACCCTCGAGACAAAGCAAACTGACAGAATCCTTTCCCAGGACTCCAAACAGAAAGCAGGGGATGCACATAATTCTTAGCCCGATATCTGTTGGCTAAGTGCCAGTGAAGTGTTGCTGATCTGAGATAGGACCTCCTGGACCTCAGCGCTGAATTCTACAGTGCTCTGAATAAATGATGCTTTTAAAACTTACACTATTCTGAGTTCTTTCTCACTCGTATCTTTCCACGTGACATTCTGCTTATAAAGATTAAACCTTCAAGGATATTGTACAACCTCATGAGACAACCTTACCCCAGCACACATACAGTCACACACATTCCTGTCTAATTGTTTTCTTTCCATTTTTTATAGTCTCGAAATAGACGTACAAAGAGAGATGGTCATGGTCATTGGGTTGTGGGGAGGGAAGAGGAATCTCAAAATGTGGTTTCCATATAATAGATAGTTCTCTAATTTCCAAATTGATGAAGAGTGATTTCTGAAGCAGGAAAAATAGCAAAGAGGGAACATTTTAACCTACTTTTGATTGGGCAAGTAAGGTTGGAATACCTATTACAATTTTCAGTGCAACCCTCTCAGCTCTGTAGTTTAGGAACATTCCTTACAGATACTGGTAATGGGTTTATTGTCAGTTCTGCTTTATAGTGTTCTGACTTTCGGGTTTTTCCTCTGCTTTCATGGATATTTTTGGGCAGAGCTGAGACCAGCTGGATTATGGGCTGCAAACAATATGCCATTTCACACTAGAAACCTCTTTTCTCTCTGGGTCTGCTTGCAATTACTCCCATCTTCTGATTTCCTGAAATTTTGGCACCTCAGTTCAATTTCTACATCTGCTGCTTACCCGTTTGGTTTAGTGAACATTTCTTTCCAAAATTCTTGGACTTCGGTTCTGCACACACCTCTGGGATCTGTTCATTCCTCTTGTTTTGGTGAAACCTATTCCCATTTCTCAGTCTGATACATTTCCAGCTTTTGTACTGACACACTCACTAAATGTACTTGCCCCAGAATTACACAGAGAAGTAATGATTATTTTGTAATACCACAGTCCATGTACAATCCTTTTTTTTTTAAAATATTCTCTTTCTTTTTTTTTTTGTTAGCATGCCTTCTTATTTTTAAATTTTATTTTATTTTTTTTTTGGTGGTGGTGGGGTAATTAGGTTTATTAATTAGGTTTATTATTTATTTATTTTTAGAGGAGGTACTGGGGGTTGAACCCAGGACCTTGTGCATGCTAAGCACATGCTGTACCACTTGAGCTATACCTCCCCCTTGTACAATCCTTGAATCAGGTGAGTCTGACTATCTGGAGTATGAGTATTATGTTATTATCAAGTATTTATTGATGTTTTATTAATAAGTATTATCAAGTATTTATTAATGCATAGTCTACAGTCTTTTGCCATTAAAGACAATTTTCCCATGGTGTACCCTAAATAGGTCATATGTTTATATAGATTAGAGTCTTACTGAAGTCTGGATTGCCAGAGGGTATGTTGTGTTGAGAAAACAAATACAAAGTTATACATGAGATAGTTACACAAAGAGCTGAAGTGAGACTATGAAGTGCAAAGTAACCAACAATTACTGGGTTCAGGTGTGGAACTCTAAAGCTTACTGCATCATTGTAAATTTAAGCCAAAGAAACTAAACTGATTCAGGGGATGAATATCTCTCTAGTCATGCTGAATTGTATTAATTCTCAGCTTTCTAAATCTTTTTGGAGTCAGAGATGGAAAGAAATAAAAGTTTTGATATGCCTGGTATCCTGGCCAAAGCAGTGAAACAGTTTACAAGTAAGCGATGGTTAATGATGGGAAATGACTTTGCAATGGGTCTTAAAATATACCAGTTAAATGTTATTCCAAAATGCAACTATCTCACTATGAAAATAAAGCATAGTAAACTAGCTGCTATTGTTGGAAGCTAAAAGAATAGCAGAAATGATTTGGAGAACTAAGAGAATTCTTCAGAAAGCCACCAAAAATCAGATCAGCTCCATGAACAATGATGTCACTGTCTTTGAGATGAATATTCCAGTAATATGTTCTCTGTTTATGTCTTAACTCTTTAAACTTTGATTGTTATATAGTTAAAACATCTGCAATATTTATATGTTTCTATGGAACAGTATAAATTCCTTTATTCATCTGATTTTAAAACCTCTTTTGGATTAAAAAAAAAGCATGAAATAAATAGCATGTTTTTGAGTTGTCATTTAATTTGTTCTTTAGATACGTATCATTTTTTTCCCTTTGTGAAGGGATTTGACACTTTTATTTCTTTTTTCTTTAAATGTCTCCTTCATGTTCTTTGAAATATGAGGTCAGCATACTTTAAAAGATGACGCCTTGGAATCTAAAGTCCTAAACTGACATGACCTAGTTTTCCTTTTTATTTCCAGATACTTGATTTTTAAAATAAGATAAATACATACTAGGGATGTAATGGACAGCACGATGACTATGCTTAATAATGCTGTGTGGCCTATTAACATAATAAATAAATGGTGAAATATTTCTATTGCTTTCTCTAAATCTATTGAAGGAATATTACTTTCTTTTGACCTATTAAAAATAATGAATAACATTACAAATTACCTGATATTGAATCATCCTTTAATTTCTCAGATATCCTTACTTTAAAAAAAATTAGCGATTATTACTTATATTATCCATACTCCCTACTTATAGTTATTTTTCAGAAGTTTTATTATAAAGGTATTTACACTTCCTTAATTTCTTTAGTGCTTGCTTCTAATTCATTAGTTATGATGTCTTCTGGAAAAGTTACTCAGTCTGAAATTCTATCCCACTAATTCATTGTTAGTTAGGCTACTCATCCTCTCTAACGAGCTCTTTAAATAATTTTATTTTTCATTCTCAGTATTTCTACTTAGATATACTTTATATAACTGTTTGCTCCTAGTTTGTGCTATCAGTATTTTATCTCTATGGAAATTTATATTTACTTTAGTTTCTTGATTTATTTTTCCTCAAATAATCTTCATTCTATTACAGCAATTACAGCAATCATCAGGCTTCCTTGTCCTCACCATGGTTCCCGCGGGGGTTGCTGCTCTGGTTAAGTTGTGATTCTCTGTGTTGACCGGTCTGCCTCTGCAACATGGGGCACCATGGCTTACCTTGTCACCCCACTTCTCTTACAGGTCTAAGTAGGTTGTTGATTTTCCAGTTTGTTTAGCTTTTTACTTGTCATTAGAACAGAGTGGCAGTTTCTAAGCTTTTTACATGCAGTATGGGAAACCCCTCGCTCACAGTTTTTTAAACAATTTTATTTAAACTCGCTAAGTGCATCTTTGAAATTATTGTCCTTTTCGCCACTAGTTCCACTTTGTGAGTCACTGTGTACTTATTCCTAATGCACGTAATCTTCACATGATCTAAGCTGTTTAAGGTGCAGCACAGTTTTAACTCACAGCTGACAGTTCACAGGAATTTCCTCACACACTTAAATTTCATTTGCATAAGACAGTTTTTCTCATTCATTCCAATTTGTTCCATAATGAATTTGCATGATCTCTAAACTGTGACCACTATATTTTTATTCCAAATAATTTTTAAGATCCATATGTCTCATAAAATCCCAAACTTATCACTGTAAAATCACTTACTCAAGGATAATCACTAAATCCGCATTCAATTTCCTTACTATCTTCTTTAACCAGTTCTGTCAGGTAAACTTTATTGTAATTATTCAAAACTAGCATTGAGGGCTGTCATATAAGGCTAGTATGTTTTCCTCAAAAGAGACCATTGCCTTTCAAAACATACTGAGAGCATGATACATTATCTGAGAGGCTTTGTAAGAAGTCCGATATAGAAGGATTCACTAATGAGGGAAAACCTCATGAAACAACAACAACAAAATCACACTTGCTTTATATGCGGGCGTTTACGTCTTTACTGTTCAAATTTACTCCTCATAATTCTGAAATGATTTAGGCATATATGTTATAACTTCTCTCATTAGTGCTGCTTCTGTATGTCTCACAGGTAAGTTTTATTTTCAGTTCTTTAATTCAGTGATTACTCATACATGTTTCATTTTCTAATATTTCACCTTTTAGTGGTGATTTCTTATCCTTAGAATTATGTAACTGTTTTGTGCTCCCCAGAATGAACCAAGCAAACAAAAAGGACTGGCAAACCCTTACCCTTCTAGCAGCTATGTGGAAGAATTTTCCATCCTCCAAGTTCTCCCTGCATGCCAATTGCATTTCACTCCCAACTGCCGGGGCTGGCAGTCCAGGCCAGTGACATGGTGACCCTCCAGTTCGAATAGGAGGGGCATAAGCAAACAATGCCACCAAGGAGTCCAGGGTAGCCCCTTTGCAAAGGAATCAACAGGATTCTGCCACTTGAAGTATTCCAATGCAATTTTTGCCCAGTTTCTGAGAAAAGAGTCTTCTCTGATGAGAGCATCTTGGCTTTTGCCTGATACCAAAGAGAATAAAGTCCTGTGGCTGCTCTCTTTCTCATGGATCTCAAAAGAATCCCAGCCATGGATATGACCTCTAGGTGAGGGCAGCGTGCCTCTCAGCATATATAACTTCCCAGGGAAAGAAGGAAGGACTATGGCACCTAGGAGTGTGGCCAAGATGCCAGCCCCCTGGAATTTCTCCAGTTGGCGGCCGAGCGAGTCTGAATTAAGTGTTTCAGTACCAACCAGTCTCATGCAGCTGAAATGATCACATTGCCCCTGGTACAGTTCTAAACAAATGTTACAAGTATGTTTTGTGAGGTATTAATATGCGATGTTGAACACAGAAACATTATCTGATTAAATGTGTTCGTAAAATGCTTGGTTAAACAAATAAAATTCCTTGTTTGCAAGATTTTTAGGAGGCTTGCATATGTGAATACTCATTATTGCTGTCTGAGGTAGAGTTCAAGGTGTTTCCAATCATTCTGGCCAAAGAACACTTTTCTGTTATGGTTGTTGTTATGGCCGTTTTGTCATTGTTTTAACAGCATTTCCAAGACTTTCTATAAAATATACTTTGAAAAAAGTTTCCTTTAGTTTTGTTCCCCAAATTACTGAATATATCATTATTTTCTTAATTTCTAAGATAATTATTATACAATGTTAATTGTAATACAATTATTGAATTTTAAGAATTAGAAAATAATTTATGTATTTGATCAATGTAATCAAGGCATCAAAAATTGTTTTACAATTTTAATAGTCAAACTATAAAATATGGGGTGGAATATAAAGTTATGCTCCCTCCCACCCTGATATCCATCATACATCTCAGAAGTTCACACACAAACATACACACACACACACACACACACACAAAATCAGATCTTCTATATAAATCACTAAAAAAATATAATTAGGCACATATTCTAATCAATGTTTTGGTCCCTTGAAAAATAATTTGGCCCACCAGCTCATCCAGCCGCTGGTGATTTCTGCCCCAGGAGGGGGATGTTCTTTCCCTCCTGAGAGGACCTCATGGGGTACATGCTCCTGATGCCAGCAGTTTCTGTTGGAAATGTTGGCCAACTTCAATAGAGCTAATTATTTCCACACTGAATATGTGTAAGATTGGTTACTTCTACACTGATTGTCTTGTGCCGATGGCTAGAAACCCACATGCAACTACGGAAGAAAATTCAGTGGCACTCAGTACAAATGCTGAAGTGTATGCATTGCCTTCAAGGAAACTACTGGCTCTTCAGTTAAGATCCATTTTTATTAAGTATAAATCAAAGCCATTCTGTGAATTCCTGGGTGAAAAGCAGTGACTGTGCCAAGGTGGTGGTCCTTTCAAGCAGTAACTCATATCACCATGGTGACATTAGCTCTGCAGTACTCCCTTCAGGTGCCTATTTACATCCTGTATGCAAAAAAGTGTTCAAAATAAAATACAGAGCCTTACCTGGGAAGAAATGGAGGGGGAAAAAAGCCATATGTTCCTGAAATAGATGATTCTGAATTTTGTGTCCATATTCCTGGAGGAGGTGTCACAGAAATGCTCTATGATGAAGGCTGTTCTGAAGAAATTCCAATGGCAGTTCTGCTGAAATTTGTTTCAGAAGGAGACAACGTCCCAGATGCATTAGATCTTGTTGAGTATCAGTGAATGCCTTCAGATAATCAAGCCACGTGTACAGTGAGATGACCCCACAGCGTTATGCAGCAATACATAATATAGCCTCTCTGCTGATACAGTGGGCATCTTTACTTTGTTCTGAACTTCATGCAAATGTTTCTAGTGTTTAGCACTGATCACTTATTCACTTAATCAAATTTTAAGTTGTTTTTAAAATCAGGAATGGTGAATTTTACCAAATGGTTTTTTTCTTTGGTCATTGAACTTAATTAATATGGTGAATTATAGTAATAGATTTTTCAACTATCAAATCATCCTTATATTCTTAAAATAAACTCCATTTACTTTCTTTATATTAATATTTAAATACACCACAGGATTATATTTATGGATTTATTTAGGATTTTACATTAACATTTGTAAGTGATACATCTATATATGTTTTCACTGTGAAAAATTTTGGCAGTTTATGCTCAGAAAATTTTTAAAGTATTGGAATTTTCTATCCTTTAAAGCTTTAATTGACTTCTCCTGTGTTTAATTGACTTCTCCATCCAGGGATGCTGTGTTTTTAGAATTAAATATTTGGAAACCCCAGCTTCTTCCTCATGCGGGTGGGAGAACTCTGAGGCATGTTCTGTAGTTTCCTGTAATCCCTAACTGCACAGGGCCCAGTTACTCACAGCAGGAGCCTACTCCACAGCGCACATTTACCGACCTCCTCCCCTCCCTCCCTCTTCTCTACATCTGACCTGGAGCTTTCTTGGATCATCTTCTAAGTCAAACTGTTCACACTGAAATCTTTGTCTCGGCATCTAAGCCTGGGGGAAAACAACCTAGATGCCCAGCCAGAGGGAAGGACTCTTCCCCAGCGGCACCATAACAAAATTCATTAAGCTTATTACATTAATACTGAGTCTTACTCCTTTCTCCCAGAGTCAGAATAGCAAGAAATCAGGCATTGTGAGATGACAGCCAATGATGAAAAAGAAATTCTTTGTAGGAATACTATTTTCAAATTCAGCGACCTGGATAACTAGCTCACAATTTGTTTCATTCATCATTTCATGATTCATTGTAATTGTTGAATAACACAGATTTCCAATATTGGCATAAAGTATTATATTATATCATATATTATATTACATTATATTATATTATAAAAAAGAACAATTGATGAACACTATGGCTGTTTTAATTTGCTGTTCTTAATTAACTTACAGCAAATCTGCATTTGCCTACATTTGATCTTCAGAATCTAATGTAATGTTCTAAAGTTTGAAGGGCTTTATGGTTTACAACTTGGGATTTACAACTCTCTGTACAAGGCGGGCTTGTTCCAAACAATGAAATTAGATTCCAAAGAAAATCTAATATAACATTAGTATTTAAAAAGTACTCATATATCTAAAAAAAAAAAAGACACACTGAAGAGATATATTATTTAATAATCTGTTATTAATATAATGGAACTAATCTGCTCTTAGAAGACGAGTTTCTCTTGTGACTTACCATAACGTTAGTTATACTGGAGGACTGCTATTTTGCAGTACTGACTATGAGACATGAAGGCATTTACAACATAGCCTGTCTCTCTCAGTTACGGTTGGTTAAAGAGGACTCAGAGCAGTACTTGAGTTTTGGGACAACCTCATTCTTCCTGATCATGACAAGCTCCCTGCTACTAACATTTGGACGTCAAGTACATTGCTATTATCTAACAGGGATGATTGTCTAGGAAGGCTGTACAATCCTACTCAAATGGATGTTTGTTTTTACCAATCTTTTTGGTGCATTTTCTATGTGAAGTAATTTACTTTTTTCATGATCACTTAACACTTTTTGATGTCACATTATTGGTTACATCTCCTCCACTCTGTTTCGCACCTCTTAAGGCTGCCCGTGGATTTTGAAGATTGACTTAACCTGAAAACTCATATAAAGAATGCCCCTGTGAGCATATGTTTTTATTTATCTGGACTCAATTAATGTCTGTTCTCTTCAAATTTATAATTTCACTCTCATAAGATAACCAGAGACAATTTTACAGGAAAAATAGTTTAATTCATTTTACTCATGTTCTTTACAAAGAAAAACTACATCTATAAGAGGAAACATATTTTGGATGGGTCCTTGAAAACTGCTATTTTTATTTACAGATTTTTCCTTTTGAAATTTGACTCATTATTTGCAAAGTACAATTCTGTACAAAAAACACTTTTAGCAAAGTATTGATATAATCTATTGCTGATAGGCTTATTTTTCTTCCTTTGGCCTTTAAAAAGATCACCTAACTATGATAAAAAAAGAGCACAAATAACAAATGTTGGTGAGGGCGTGAAGAAAAGGAAACCCTCCTACACTATTGGTGGGGATGAAAATTGGTACAACTACTGTAGAAAACAGTATGGAGGTTTCTCTAAAAACTAAAAATAGAACTACCTGTGAACCAGCAATTCCACTCCTGGGTATATATCTTAAAAAACCCACAAACAATCATTCAAAAAGATACATGCACCCCAATGTTCATAGCAGCATTATTTACAATTGCCAAGATATGGAAGCAAAATAAGTGTCCATCAACAGATGAATGAATAAAGAAGAGGTGGTATATATATACAATAGAATACCACTCAGTCATAAAAATGAATGAAATTTTGCCATCTGCAGCAACATGGATAGACTTGGACAATATTATGCTGAGTGAAATAAGTCAGAAAGAGAGACAAATACTGTATGTTATCACTTACTGTGGGATCTAAAAAATACAACAAACTAATGAATATAACAAAAAAGAAATAGGCTCACAGATATAGAGAACAAACTAGTGGTTACCAGTGGGGAGAGGGAAGTGGGGAGGGGGAGTATAGGGGTAGGGGATTAAGAGGTACAAATTATTATTTATAAAATAAGCTATAAGGGTATACTGTACAACACAGGGAATACAGCCAATATTTTATAATAAGTATAAGTGGAATATAACTTTTAAAAATTGTGACTCACTATATTGTATACCTGTAACTTACATAACCTTGTACGTCAATAATTATACTTCAGTAAAACTGTACTTCAATAAAAATGACAAAATATTGCCTAAATTAATGAAAGCCTGCTGAAAAAAAATTTAAAGCTTGGTAACTACATTCTCTACTTTATGATTTTTAAATAAATTGTGTTCTATTATAAAAACCCACTGTAGCATTTAATGTATTTTTTTTCCTTTAGATAATGTTCTAAGAAAAGTAAGTTTCTAGAGAAAAGTTTTAAATGTGGTGGTAAATATAAAGCACTATTTTCTGAGTTCAGAGATTTGGTTGTTACTACACAAAATGGTGACATAAGTACAATTTTTCAGGAATACTTACATACCATTTACTTATTCTTTTGAAGGTGGGAGGGTGGGGACCCTGTCTGCTGTCTCAGAGCCTTGGATATAGTACCAACCCCAGCCTCAACCTGGACTAGGAAGCTGCCCTAACCAAAATAGGATGGGGATGCCAATGGTACATTGCACAAATGAGGCAACTCAGACACAAAAAGGACAAGGTACTTGCTCAGTTTCCAGAGGGACCAAGTTAGAAAATGGTACATCTCTGCTATGAACATTCAATCCATGGGTCAGGTTGCAATTCTAATAATAAACCTACTGTTATCTCCAGGAAGTCACAAAAGTTATTCTTGACCTACTATGAGTCAAGAAGTTAATTGTTGTATTTTTTCATTAATTATAACATGCAAACACATTTAACTTTGTAAGGCCCTATTGAAAAATGACTCCTTTAAAATTTAGCTTATAAACATTTTCCTCAAGCAAGCTTCCACACTGTCTCCTCTCAACCCAGTCCAGTGTAAGTGCCCTTCCCAAGGCTTCCACAGTTCCCTTTTTCCATCATGGTACTTTTTCTACTTTGATTGCCCTATGTCTTGCCTGTCTCCTCCAGTGAACACTAAGCTCTTTGAATACAGATCTCATGTGCATGCATCTCTATGCCCTGAAATCATATTATTGCCTAGAAAAAAACAGGTGCCCAGTCAGTGCTTATTCTCTAACTGAATGAGTGAGTGGCCATTCATGGTTCCAAGACCCTATTACTATTGTCTGCCTAGAAGACCTGCTCACAGCTTTCTCTAAAGGTAATCAAGATTTTAGCTGATATATGTTGCTATACTTTTCCTGTTAATGATATTTGCATTTTCTTTGGGGACACATCAGAGTCCATAAAAAAATTCTGGTAATGAACTTTCCAGCAATTGTAACAGACAATCAGGGATGTATTATTTTTCTTATACAGAGAGACTCTCTATAACATCACACAGGCAACCCACATCACCACTTCATAAAGCTAGCCCCACCCTGATGTTGCATAGAGATGTACAGATATGTATGTTTACAGGGAGATCCAATGGGTCTGATGAATGCTAAGATACATGAAACCATACTGCTGTAATTGAACCTGGCTAGATTAAACTTCCTTTTGGCTTGCTTTGCAATGCCTCTGGTATGAAATGAAGTGAAAGAGAGAAGTAGTACAGTGGTTAGTTGCAACCTTAGTAAGCACGTGTCTAAGGGTTGCTGAGCCACCCAGTTTTGCTATTTCAGTTCTCACCTGGTAATGATTCCAAATGTATGACAGTTGAAAAAGACATAAATCATTAGTTCCCAGTTAGAACAGCAGTTTTAAACCAAGCAATGTGTTTGGCATTTTCAGAAAGTCTTTATTGGAATGATCAAGGGGTTGAAAGGCTAGAGTTAGGTATAATGATCATTTTCTTTAAATGGGAGAAGGTCATGATGAAAGTTGCTTTTTATCAGTAATTAGAGTTCTATAGCAGCAACATGTCCTAATTATGATATTTAGACCATTAGCAAATGAACAATGTTATTTAGATTCTGCTACGGAAAATTACCCCAGGCCATGTGGCATCTTATGAAGTGATTGAGTATAAAGCTATTTGTGGTCTACATCACATGCACTTACCCAACCCGTCCTATATACACACTCCATCTGGACTCACTTATTAAGGGCACTTTAGTGTTCAACACAGAACTTGAAAAGTGGCACCTCAATGGGCTTGGAGATGAAAATGAACATCTCTGTATCTTATTAAATTTTGAAGAGCATGGAAAACATCATGAATGGTGAGGTACAGTGAAACTCTGATATTTGATGAGCAATAAACATTTATGAATGACCTCAATCCCCTTTGAATTATTCTTTCAGAAACGTGGGCAATGAAATCAGAAGGATCCAGAATCAAAAATGAGAAAACATCTAGTGGTTACTTCAAACTTATTTGACCTAGCATACATTTTAGGCTAACGTATCAGACATATTCACTCATCATTCACTTTCACAGTATTAGGAACTATATACCAGCCACTTAGGATAGGAAGAATTCTGCCCTATAGATGCTTTGGCTTAGATGAGTTTGAAATGTAAAACAAAAATTTCTACCCAGCAGACCATGATGACTGATTGTTGATACAGTTACCTGGACTATTTTGCATTTTATGAGAGTGAGAAAGAGTAACATTGATTTGATGTTCCCACAAACACAGCTGGCTGTTAATCATGAAGGGAATTTCCCTGGTCTGACTTGGATTGTTAGCCCAACAAGGCTTGCCAAGGGCCGCCAACCTCTTGTTAACCCTCCCAAGGGCAGCTCAATCACTTTGGTCATAGGACAATAGTACTTCAGAGTTTAAGAGCTCTTTTGTTTCACAAAATGTTGCCAATTATTCAATCTAAGGTTTCATTTGCTTAATGACTTCCTCATTTTACCATCTAATGAATTTCCTCATTCCTTATTCTTTTTGTTTTTATTTCTTTTAGTTATTCTTTGGTCTAGCTATGGTTAATTTAATCTTTCTTCCTGAATCAATGCCTTTAACCCTTGAAGGCACAAGGCCAAAGGCCAAATGACTTTAACTGCCAATGTATGAAAAGTCTCAAAGCTTCGTGAGGTGGGTGTCATTACTGGGGGCACATAAATGGTGGGGGGATGTCTATACTGTCAGTCATGGTAAGTATCAACTCTGAGCTGCAATCATTCAAAATGAAGCCCTTTTATTGCGGGTAGTAGAACTTTAAGGTCTTCCTTTTCTTGTTTATTTAGGCATTTTGTCCCATTAATTGGGTAGGGATGAACATTGTTTATGGGAACAAGTGCAATAAGCACAAAGGGGAATTAACCAACCCTGGGTGACGTGTGGCCGTTTGGAGCTGCCAGAGGGAATGTATTTTGTGGAAAATACTCAAACACATTTCTGTACAATGTTTAAGAAAATTTGTGCATCATTTAATAGAAATTTAAAAATTGTACTAAGCCGATTACTTCCTAATTTGCAGTATGACAAATGTGTACAGCAATGGAAGAAATCTTAAGAGACTTTAAACATACCACTATGTCTCCATTGCTCCTTTGTCAAATCTGTGAATTTCTTTTGGTCAAAATCAACACTAGATGCATAAACATAATAAATACTAATTAAATACAACAATTTTTATTTATACTCACCATAATTTTCTTATTTTAATTATTTGTGGGTTTTGTGTTCCATGAATTCTAATCTTACTTTATCAGCCTTCTTTCCTTTAAGTTTTAATTTTAAGCTTCCTTCTCATTTCTTTCCAATGTCTTCAGGTTTTGCTGTTGAAATTTAGACTTTAAATTCTTTTTGTCACTCATTCAATTTTGTCTTTGCTCTGTTTTGGACTTTTTTTTTTTTTTTTTTTTTACTACTTTTTGCCAGTGTTTACTGCCTTTGCAAGTAAGCTTACAGCAATTTTCATTTTAAACAGCTTAAATTTTTCTACAAAATTATTTGAGTTCTGTTTTAAAATTTTTGCCTCATAAAATGATTTTTACAGAATTTAAAGATTGAAAATGTGTGGTATTAGGATATTGTATTATTTTCCACACAATGAACACACAATAATTTTGAAAATCCTAGTTCTTATATTTAAGACAATTTTTAAAGTCAATGTTTCATTAGTTGGGAAGTAATTTTCATTACTTTATGCCAGTGATTCTCATATTTTATATTGTATCTGGCATACAGCCCATTTAATAAATAAGTTACTTTCTGTTATCTGATATGCTTTGGGTTCTAGGAAATCCTTTTGCATAACAAAAGAGAACATTACATTTGGATAAAATTATCAGGGAACTAAAGTGGATCTTCTCCCCACTCTTGAGGGTCAGTTATCTATCTTTTAGGTTAATAATCAGTTTCCGAGTATTCAAAGGCATTTGTTGGTCCCTTTAATATAGCCAAATAAACATCTACCAGCAAGTGCAAGAAAAACCTTTCAGTCATTCTATTCATTTAAATCACTTTAGATATTTAGGATTAGTATTCATGGAAAATACCAGGTATAATGTTTCTAAATATAGACTCAGGCAAATTGTTATTAATGAATATTTCTAAGCATTGTAGGTTGGACAGAGCTATCACTCATCTGATGCTTTCAGATGTCTTAACAATTGATCTGAAACATCACATATTCCATTTGGTGGTAGCAGCCGTCAAAATAGCCAAAATTACTACACAGGCATGCCAGGTCCAGTCTGGGGGTACCATATAAACATGATCATCATTAGCAAATATGGGCCAGATGTTCATCCCCTAAGAATCTATGGAAATAATTACTTATGTTATGGTTTATAGTCAGTCTTGACATGAAAAAAACAAACTTAATTTAGCATAGAAGAAAGTACAAAATTTCAAATGATCCTACTGTACCTTTGGAAAAAAGAAACTGTGTGAGATTTTCTTAAGTAGAGTTGATATTTTTGGATATTGATGCCTATTAAGTTGCTTAACAAGTATAATCTTTTCATCTGTTCCTAACTCTGATTCCCTTACTGTGCTGTCTGATCTACTTTATTAGAGTCAGAATTAATTTAAAAGTGAGAACTCTTTTTTAATTCTGATATACCTCTCTTCTTTCTGTTACTTTAATTTCATCTAACTTTTCAAAGGAAGACAAGCTAATATTTATTTCTTAACCAGTCTCCGTTGTTTAAAAAAGTTACTATTTTTTGCCTACATAACTATATTCTATTACATCAATTGGCTTCCAGACAGAACTTCATTAATAGCCCTGTAGGACATGTTATTTGTCATATTTTGGGCTATTTTGTTTTCTTCTCCTTGAGATGAAGGCCAGAGAAAGTAGTCACTTTTAAAAATCTTATTTCTGGACACAGCTGACTCTTTATCTTACATTGAAGTAGAAATAAAAATTCAGTACTATAGGTTAGAATATGGATGCAAAAGTAAAAGAATACAGAAACTTCTACAGAGAGAGAGAGTTTTTAAACATGGTGCTTGAGTATCAGACTATAGTGAAATAATATGTGTTACAGTGAGGCATTTCATTGAGTCATGACTGTATCACCATAGACTATTACTCTGGGGAATTATATTAGTTAAAAATTTACTGGAAGGGCATTCACTAGGTAGTTTTTCAGACCTCCCAATTCCATGTGTTAACCTTTCATTAGCATATTTGAAGCAAAGGTTTTCAATGACGTGGATGTGGATTGTTTATGCAACTGCAATGAAAAGAATTATGAGACTCATTTTGAGAGTTTACACTTTCAGAGTCATGTCATGACGTGTTCATCATAACTGATCCAGTAGTGCTGTCTCTCACAGTCTTAAAATGTATTCCTCTTTTAGAGTCCATGTATGTAAAGGCGTATCTGAAGACTGCTAAGCAGGCAGGATTGGCTAGGCATTGGAATTCCATCTCTTCATTTGAAGGCATTTTGAAATGAGCTAAATATTATCTATGAAGTGTGCAGGTTCTGATAAGGGTGGTTGTCAAAACTGGTATGAACGCACCCCTCATATAATGTCAAACTTTAGATCTGGTAGCTAATGAATCAAAATGTTTTAGTTTTCTTAAGCATTTTTAGTCTAAAATTAAATAAAAAGTTCTCCAGTGACAATATAGTAATTGCCTTTCCCATTCTAATAATACAATGTTTAAATGCATTTTAAACTAAGCATTTTCTATTTAAAATATTATTAAAATATTTCTATTAAAATATTTAAAATATGCTTTGTCATTTTTAGCCTAATCAATTAACTATTTACTAATGTATACTATGCAAAGAGCATGTTACCAAATTATCCCTGGGCTTGTTCTATTTAGGTATATCAGAGACAAAATTTCTATTCAGTTGTAGCTAAAAATTAGCTAGAAGTCTTAGGACCACTGAAACTAGTCATAACTGGGTATTTTGGAGAAGGTTAATTGACAGACTAAACATTAACATGGCCACAAACTCGAATTTTTTCTTTAACCCTTATTAGGATAATGGTATCAGATATACTTGGATTTCTCCTATGAATTTCTTTTGTGAATTTAAAATTCTTAATAAACAAAGTACCAACACTCTTTACTTTGCATCTCTTCTCAACTCCTGATGTCCCAAAGAAGTGCCATTTAGTTTTTTGAGCTTACATTTATTTCTGTCTGAATTACACTTTTTGATACTTAGTCACTTACTACGTTTTAATATGATTCTCAGCTAACTTCATGTACATAACTCCTACTAATGTCCTCTCATACGCTACTCGGAGTACCCTTTATTGGGTATTTCTTTTACATCTTCCTTGCTTTCTTTTTGTAGCATCTAGTAAACTAGAGGGCATGTAATATTATACAAAACTACTGTTTAAATTGAGATAAAATTTTCATTAACATGTTAATGGATTCTTATAAACCAGTGACTTTACATATATACATATATATGTATACGTACACACATATATATAAGATTTTCTGAGTGAAATAATTAACTGATCATAAAAGAATGTGAAAAAGCATATAAATCCAGGACACTGGCAACAACACCAAACGCTGGTAAACGTGTGGAGCAACAGGAACTCTCACCCATTGCCCGTAGGAATGCAAAATGGTAAACCCACTTTGGAAGACAATTTGGCGGTTTCTTATGAAACTAAACCTACTCTTACCATATGATCCAACAATGCTCCTTGGTATTTACCCAAAGGAACTGAAAACATGCCCACACAAAAACCAGCACACAGATATTTACAGCAGATTTACTCAGAAGTGCCCAAACTTGGAAGCAACCAAGATATCCTTCAGCAGGTGGTACATCCAGACAATGGAATGCTATTTAGCACTAAAAAGAAATGAGCTATCAAACCATGAAAACACATGGAGGAAACTTAGATGCATATTACTAAGTAAAAGTAATATGTAAAAGATGCTGATCTGAAAAGGCTATATACTGTATGATTTTGACTATTACACTCTGGAAATGGCAAAACTATGAAGACATAAAAAAAAGTCAGCGGTTGGCAGGCGTGAGAAAGAGAGAGATGGAAGAGGTAGAGCACAGAGGATTTTTAGGGCAGTGAAAATACTCTGTATGATGGGTATAAAATAATGGGTATATGTCTTTATACATTTGCTAAAAATCCATGGACTGTATACAAAGAATGAACCTTAAGGTAAACTATGAACTTTGGATGATTATCATGTGTCAATGTAGGTTCATCGTTGGTAAAAAATGATGTTTTAAACTCTGTTTTTGGCTGCTTGGAATAAAAGTCTGACTCTTCCGCCCTGCTGTAAATGGTCTGAGCTCTGCAACAAACAGTAGAGATGCTCACAAACATTTTCACTCTTTCCTTTTGAGCACACAGTAGGATTGCTCTGTCTCATTTGCTCTGAATATGTGTTTTGGCCAAAATAATTTGACCAGAAGTGATGTGGCAGGAGTTTTAAAGCCAATGTGCAGTTTGGCATATTTCCTTCCCACTGTTGCAGTGATTTTGAAAGCATATGTCAAAATAATGACTCCATTAGTCCAATTCTTTGAGTAGGTGTGATGAATGAAGCCAGTATTAGATATGCAACATGAGCAAGTAGTAAGTCTTTTTCTCTATAGAAGCAATGAAGCTTCTGGAGGTTATATATTTTTTCACAACAATATAACCTGCCATGACACATTGTCATACAGTTATTGAATATCTTTTTATCAACTTGTGTCCTGTTTAATTATTTAGTGTTTGTTTAATTACTAAGTGTTTCTTACAACCTGACTTCTAATGAGTGACTTCAGACTAGGTGAAGCTTTGGAGGGGCAAAGTGGATGCAGTCATAGGAGGGTATGAAGGCGCTGGAGAGTGCAGGGTTTCTAGGGTGTGGGAGGGGGATACTTGCTTCTAATTGCATGCATGGCTTAAAGGAAAAAAAAGATTGACAAAAGTCTCAAAATCTTGATTTCACTCCGAATACCAGGATTTTTATACAAGCATACTAAAAGTTTATCTTTTGTTTGGAGTCCTCAGGCTGCAACTGCCAAACCCAAACTTAAAATTGGATTACACAGGTTGACAGATTACCATGCTAATTGAATTCACCGGAACTTTGACTGGGAGAGAACTGGGGTTCTGAAGACTGGAATGGGCATCTCCAGGAGGAAAACATGGAACTGGTCCCTGTTCTCGGTAGATAGGGCTTACTGGAGAGCACCGACTTCCCTGATGGAAGGACCGTGGTGGGTTCTCACATCCCTCAACCTTGTCCCCAGACCTATAACCAGAACCAGAGTCAAGAATATTTGGACAGGGAAACCATAAAAAAAGTTTTGGGCAGGGAAACTTTACAAGATTTTGATAATTTATATGGATATAAATGTGGAGAAAATGTGTGAGAATGGAAAATTCTAGAACTAAGAGGGAGAGGAATAATTTTACAATGGGCTAAATCAATCAATATACATTCAATTACCAGGCTGGTCTTTGGTTCACTGTTTAGTTTGAACAGTTGGTTGTGATTCTCTTTTTTTCTTCCTCGGTTTGGTTAACATTACACTGAACTCAAACTCTTCGGGATAACGTAGAGGAAAGTATGTAAAGGCTCACAGATCAACTAATGCTAAAGAGGATGGAACACATTGAACTGCTCAACTCTTCCCTAACTATGTTTACTACTCCAAGGCTTTGAGAAACATTCCAGGCAGTGGAGTTCCTAAAAGGTACTGCAGGGGGCTGCACTCTGGGAGGAAAGTAATGATTGTGCAAGATACTGTAGTCAGAAGGGCTCCCTGACTTCCACGTGATACTGGATCCCAGGATGTCAGAAGGTATGAAATGGTACACAATTTGATTAATCAGGTCCTACTGACTATACAAAGAAGCAATATAAACAAAGGGATCCGAATACTGTGATCCATAAGGCATTTTTGGTAGCATATTGATTGTAGGGTCCCCAGTATGAACACAGAACTTCATAAACTCTTGACCTTGTGAGTGGAGGACTTACTTAAGCCACCACAATTTTTAATATGTCCTCACCCAGTTTTAGAGCTGGGTCAATTCAACTACCTCGTGGTCCTTCAACCAAGAGAGGAATAGATAATTTTGCTTGGAATTTGTTATAAGTATATATTTCAATTCTTCCTCTTAATGTTTTCCCAAAGGGATTTGTGTCTATTTATCAGAATAACTGCATCTTTGTGAAAGACAAGGATCCACAAATTACAGGAGTTTTTTGAACACTTGGCTCAAGGTAGATCATGGAAAGCCAGAACATCACTGTACCTGCTTTAAAGGGGCTTATGGGAGTCAGGACCCACGTCCATCTTATGTTAGGCTCAATGAAGCCCAAAGCTGAACTTACGTTCTATTCCCTAGCTTCCAAATGGAATTAATATTCTAAGCAAATGACAGACAGAATTCCCACCTTTACGCACAGAATAAGGATTATCATGATAGAAAATTCTAAAGGGAAACTCCAGAATCTCCCCACCCCATATCAAGAGTAAAATAAAACCAATACTGAAGCTCAGAGAGAATAGTAGAGATTGATTCTGGTCTCAAAGACTTGAAAGATTAAGAGGTGGTGATTTTTGTTATGGCCACATTGACCTTCCCTGTTTGACTGGTACCAAAACTAGCAGCTGGATTATCTTTAGTTTAAGCAGTGATCTGATTGCAGCTGCTGTTCCAGATGTAGTTTCCTTCTTGGGTGCCACCAATACAAACCTAGCAACTAGTGTAATCGGGAAGCTTTATATGTATATATAATTTTTACTTGTCATGGACAGAATTACATCTTAAATGCCTTGCCAAAGACACACGCGATCCCCAATTATAGACCACAATTTAATGTGCATGGAATTTAATCTTCTGATTACCCCTTGGAATATCATGTTGGCCTTCTGCCTTCATGAGCTCACACTGAATAGTAACAGGGAAGTAGAAGCTTGCTGGTGTTTTACTAGAAGATGGTAGTTAAATGCAGGAAAATACACAGTCCTGCCACCTTGGTGAAGTTACTAGGGACCCATGGATCTGTAACACATGTGGAGATACGTGCTTCCTACAAAACGGCAGAACGATAGCTGAACTTTTGAATTCCCTCCCACTAAGTAGGGATACAGTATTTGGTGAGCCTTTCTGGATTTAGAGGCAACAAACAAATCTGTTTACTGTAATATCCAAAAGGCTAGCAGCTTTGAGTGGGGGGCCAAAGTAAAGAACCCCTGCCGTGTGGCCCCAGTGGATCCAGTGACTTATGAAATTTTTGTGGGATGCTTTCTGGAGCCAGCAGCAAGCCCTGATAAGGGAACTGCAGTGGAGAACCCCTAACGGATATATGCTCTACCGTCTGCCAAAGATGCCACCAAGATGAATCTGAAGTTAATGACACTCTAAAACAGGAATAGAACAGAATTCTTTCTGAAGATGAGGGTAGATATGATGGTGAGATTTCTACCGTGTCTCCATAGACAAAGTAATCAAGCATCGTTATTCAGGGCCAAGTATGTGATGTCACCATTTTGGGTGGGGCTGACCCCTATCCATGCTGGCAGCAACAGCAGAGGAAATTCTCACCCAAATATGTTATCTTGGAGTTTTTTCTGGCTGAGTGGCCTCTCTTTGGTCATCCTGGAGAGTCTGTGAACTATCCAGTGTTTTTATCATAAATCATTTTCTGCTTAATTTGTCCAGAGTTGTTTCCTTTTGCTTCTAACTTAGAATACTGATGGATCAGTTAATATTGTTATTAAAAAACTTATTACTGAGAATATGCTGGAAGAAAAAGTTGGCTTATAATACCTTTTATTATGTACATTAGGTGGAAGAAGAACCCTGGAAAAACTGTTGAAAAGATTGATAGGCTGATAGATTTCAAACTATAGAGTTCAATCTCTCAACTAAAGATTTCTCATAAAATTATGAACAATTAGTCTAAGGTGAAATCAACAATGATAAATTGCTAATCCTCCTGAATAAAATCTGAGCCCTTCTCTAGACATGTAAAGCAGAGATTTGGCTTCTCCTTCTTATGTTTTTAAGTCATGTATCTTTCCTGGTTAGAAATGTACAATGACTCCCTAATAAAAGTTTTGCAATTTATTATAACCTTTAACACCTCATTGTTTTTTATTCGGTCTCATAACATTTTCTGCACACAATTTCTAGTAGTACTCAATAAAAAATAACATTGTTTTCAAGAGTTCCCAACACGTTTTAAAATTTAAAAACAGAACTAGAAAAAAAGCTGGGCTGCTGTCAACTGTTCCTTCATCACTTAAACACTTAATTCTTTGTAAATCAACTCAGATTAGACTTCAGCCAATCAAACATGTTTAGCATCCCTTACTTGCAGATACACATTTTTCTTTGCCACATCACGTGCACTCACATCCATATACAATTCCGTTCTTTTCCACTGTTTAAAATATGATTTTTGATTTTAAAACATTAATCAAGAAAGTGAAAGATAAATCGCACTTTACCAGGGACACTTCTGTCTTTCAGGATTATGTCATCATGGGATTATCTGTGGTATATACATATAAAAAAACACTGAATTAATAATCAGGTATTCCTGATTTTATTCATTACTCATTCATTCATTCATTCACTCATCCAACCAACATTTGTTGAGGGCGTTCTGAATACTAGGCACTTCCCCAGGTGCTAGAGGTGTATAGGTGAGTATCAAACTTCAAGGTGCTGATCCAATAGAATTACGAGCCCTCTCTTACCAGGTATTGTGAAATCTTAGAAAAAGTCACTTTGTTTTTCTGAATCTTACTTTATCTTTCTGTTTAAAAAGGGGACTGGGGTATAAGGGGTTATCACTGCTCAGAGCTGTAAGTCTAACTGGACATAGTAACAGATTGAAGTGGAATTCAGAGTTGACCACATCTCCTCTATTTGTATTTATTAACTTACATCAGAAATTAATACAGCATGTCAGTTAAAAAATAAAGGTTGTGGAGTTTGACTACCTAGGCTTGAGTTGTAGTTTCTCCACTTGAATAAACTCCAGTTGAATAGACATGGATGGGTTTCTTAATCTCCTTGTGCATTCATCATCCCCTAAAGATAATGAAGATAGTAACATTTGCATGAGTTTAGTGAAACAGTCCCTGTAAGTCACTTCACTCCGTGCCTAGCACTTTCTGTACACTCAATAGTAAAGATGTTGATGATACTAGATTTTCTTTAGAGAACGAAGAATGCATATTTTTGTTGGGACATCAGTTTAGGGAAAGATTGAGGCAAGGGTGTAAGGATGGAGGACTATATCCTCCTATGTGGCCCTATCAAAAGGAGCAGCAGGTGCTGAGAAATAGGAGCCAGATCAGAGTGGAAGGACATAAAGACACATGTCACCCAGTGACCCTGACTGACAGGATTGAGGGTGAGGCATCTTTTGAAGAACTACTCAAAATAGTCGGAGTACATATTTTCAGCGCAATTAAGGCATCTGCCCATGAGCAGATGGGTACAAGATGAGACACTTTTGATTTGAGGAATTAATATGATTTAATATTAATATGACTTAATTTGTACTACAGGTAGGGCCAGATGTTATTTGGTTTATACAAAAGAAGGAGCATTTATGCTATAAAGTGTTCAGCTGTTTTATGTTATATAGTTATTATATATGCTTATTCCTATATTGACGTTGACACATTTTAATCCTTTCTTAATGTGCATCATTAACTATTTTGTAAGCCCATTAGCTAGTCTCCTTTCTGAGAAGGAAAAATAAGAGTGTGTTTTATGTTCCTGCTAAAGTACTTAAAACTGCTCCCTTGACAGTGCTTAATACATACGAACTGATTTATTTCAGAAAAGATTTAAGGCAATTTATAAAGGTACCTGTAGAACTAGAAGATTAAAAAAAAATAAGTGAAGGAGTTCAAGGGGAAAAATAAAACGTAAGCAAGGAGATTAAATTAAAATTAGGATAAAGATGGTACCCAAAATGTCTTCTGTAACTCCCAGGGGTATGTTATATATTTGATTATTTGTTTTATAGTAGCTTAGATAAAACTGGAATCTTGATCAGTTATATGCATCAACATCCATAAAATAAAAACTGATTTTCCTTAAGATATATAGTTAGTCCTTCTACTGAAACCTGAGGGAAATTTCTTCCATAAAAATGAGGCCATGCTACAGAATGAGCAACAACCATACTGTAAATATAATGATGAGATTCTTAGAGATGTTTATTCTAAGTTTAAATGTAGTTTAAGAGGTAATAGGAGAGCCTAGATTAGTAAATTCTTGTCTTTGAAGGACCAAACAATGTGTTGCATGTGTCTCAACTCCCTGCAGATCTGGCTTCATCCCAGGATAACATTTAGAATGTCTTGAGGAATCAGACAATCTTCAGGAATATCTTAGTTTACAATCATGACTATTAAATGTCAGAAAATGTTTCGGGTTATATTCTCCTACAACGCCCTGAAGAGTTGAGTCAATTGTCAATAGACTCCAGTAAAAGAATAGCAACAACAACAACAATGGTCAGGGTTGTCTTAATTATTGGAATCTTCTTGATTAGGGTTGTATCAGGCAGAAATCTACAAAGGCCCTAAGATTACTGCCTACAGTGACTTTCAGTTAATCTCTCCCACTTAAATACGAGCAGGGCATATGAGTATCTCGGATACCATTCCAATGATTAGGTTATGTAACTTGGCAGGCAAAGATGAAAAGCTCTGCAGATCAGTTAAGTCTGTAAACAGGTGATATTAATACAATCAAAAGGTGGGTGGGCCTCACTTAATCATGAAAGCTCTTTTTAAAAGATTAAAAGTAGCAGCTGCAGACCAAGGAACTGCCTCCCTTGGACACAAAGAAGCAATTTTCCATGTTGTGGAGAGGGTTGTGCCTCTTTTCCATGAAAGTGGCCTGTAGGAGATGAGAGCAATCCCTGGCTAACAGCCAGAAAGTAAATAGGAACTTCAGTCCTACAACCACAAGAAGCTGAATTCTGTCAACAACTTGAATGAGCTTCGAAAGAAGTTTCTCCCTAGTCAAGGCTCCAAGTGAGAACACAGCCCATACATTGATTTCAGCTCTTTAAGACCTCTCAAGCAGAAAATCCAGTTGAACTACAGTCATATTTTTACCTTATAGATTTCTGAGATGATAAATGGGTACTGTTTTGTGGTAATTTGTTCCACAATAATAAAACACAAAAGTAAGCATATTTAAACCAAAATTATAACTAAACCATGACTCTGCACTGTCATATATAAGAGAAAAGAAAAGCTTGTCTCCAAATTTATTTAGATACATTTCTAATCAAAATCTGATACTGATTATAAACAATAGGCTAATAGAAAATTCCATGATTATTAAGCAGTTATGTTTTAAGAATTTTAAATAACATTTCCTTGAAACAAATTGATAATAAGATTCAGAGATGTGGCAATGATAAAATACTTTAGATGCTTCCAGGCTTTGATAATTAAAACAGCATAGCAGAGGGTCCTTCTCAGGTGCCTGTTTAGATACTATAGATTTCAGCAATTGCTATCTCCAATAATTGCTTGGAAAGAGTGAAACATAGATGAAAAAAAGAATGAGGAGTTATCAGAGGTCAACTAAACATTTTAAGAAATCTGTTGACCTGATTTAGGGTGTAAATAAAGCATAATAGGATGTATAAAAGTACATTTAAATGCATGCAATGAGCATATATAGTGATAATGGTATGAGGATTTTGAAGGACTCCTATGGGGAGAATAGCAGTAGTTCTCTGAAATATCCCCAGGTTATTTTTTAAAAGATTGGATTTGGGAGTGGGGGTAGGGGGAGGTGGAATAATCTAGTGTCAGTGAAAATGGTAGTAATTGCTTAATGCAAAAGCCAGGTTGACTCAGCTAAATTGTTGAGTAAATGTTGATCAGAATGAGAGTTTTATTCATACTGGTTATTAAGTACCTAACTGAGTCAGTTACAAAGATCTATTGACCCTAGAACTCCCTACAGCTTTGCATAATGCTCTTGTCTGTTCCTTGGGAATATGCAGCTTTGACCTATGGACAGTGGTCAAATATTAATGGGCCCTATGCATCGATGAGTAATGCTTCCCATTATAAGGAGGATACCTGGAGTACATACAAACACAAAATAAACATTTTGGTTGCAGGGAGTCTTAAAGTATGCTTGTGAGCAGTTGCTCCTGCCAACAATAAAAATCCTCTAATGGGACCCTGCCACCGCCCTCTTGAGCTGGCTGGGCTGCTTGTGGCTTGGGGCTTACTCTACTCTGACAGCTAATGTAAACATGCTAATGCAGTTATGGAAAGAAAGAGAATTCAGAGGAGAGGCATGCTACAGAGGTGACCAAGCCCCAAAGAAGGGAAAAAGGACGCAAAGACAGGGGGGTAAGGCGCATCTTCTTTCAGTCTTCTAGATGAAATGGTTTTTTTGACAAGTAGGAATTAGAATGTTATGACCATGTATTTTCTGCTAAAAAAAAAAAAAAAGTCAAACCTATGTTATATTTTTAATAGTTAATTGACCTAAGGGTTCAGTTGTGTGAAAATTGGCAGCAGAACAGTTTTCACAAAGTTACATATGAATCACATGTTAATATTTTTTAAGCAATAATTATATTTAACGTCGAAAGGCTTGACTGAATCTCTAAGGGCTATCTTTTGATGTGTTAAAGATGTGTACATCAATTTCTCATTTTTCTCATAAAAACCTTATGTGATAAATAGGACTGGAATCTTTATTTTTATTTGAAAGACAGGAAAATTAGATTGAAGTGGTTAAGAAACTCAGCTGAGATGGTATGAAGAAGCTGGTGAGAGACGCTAGGTTTGCTTCCAAGACAATATTTTTTTTTTGTCACAGGACTACATTTTCTTCCTTTAAAAAAACCCAAAACTATTATTATGGTCAAAAGAAAGCCATTTCTCAGGAATATTATTAATTTCATCTCTAATTATTCTGATGTTGTGGTGCTGGAGATGAAGCAATTGAGCTTTGTCAGAAAAAGTAGAAAAAAAATTACAGGCCAGGGAAAGTCATTCTATAATTCAGTTAACAGATTTGTGACTTACTCTCTGCCTCTTTCCAAGCACAGTTCTCTTCAGGGCACTATGTTTTGGTGAAACAAATATCCCCTTTAACGTAGAGTGCTTATTTGACAAAATGAATAACAGCACAGTGAAATACTGAAACTAAAACAGTATAGATGATCTTGAAGTTTGCAGATTTTTGACTGTGAGTGAACTTGAAGATATATGGTGTGGAATTTCTGATTTCCTAAGGCACCCGTTTTGTCTATCTGTATGGATAACTTGGTAAAGAGGTAATTGTGTATAGTGCTAAATTCCATTGACCTTTTTCCATGATAAATAATCACCTTTAAGTATCTTAGGACTATTAATAGAAATGCAGTTTTACAGCAGTGCAGATGTGTCAAAGCACTGAAAGTAATACAAGTGTCAGATAAACAAGCCTTTTCTGTATCAGGGAGAAATAGAAACAGAATTTTAAATGTTAGTATAAATTAAGTTTTGGGTTCTCTTAGTATGTAGTTTAAAAAACTTCACCATGCATATTCTTTCTAAGTCATCAATGATGTGTGTGTGTGTGTGTGTGTGTGTGTGTGTGTGTGTGTGTGTGTGTGTAATTGCAAGTCCCAGGGGCCTTTTCTTTGTTCTCAATCTCTTTGATGTTTCTGTATCCTTTGAAATCGGTGACTCCACCCTTCTTGAATCGCCTCACTCCATTGGCTTCTGTGAAATAATATCCTACTTTGCTTCTTGCTTCCGTGATTAATCCTTCTTGTTTCTTTCCGACTCCTCCTTAACCACTGAGACGTCCAAGTTTCAGTTTGGAGAACTTGATCCTCTTATATGTATTTGGTTTTCAACGATGTTGATGACTTTCAAATCTCCATTTCCAGAACGTTCTCATCTAATCTCTGGCTCTCTCTCTGTACCTCCTGAACTTTTAAATGAGTTCTCTGCTGTAGCTGCAAACTCAACATGCTCAGAGGTGAACCCATGGTCTCTTCACCTCATGTCTCTCTGTTGGTCCTTACCTGGGACTGAAGAAGTTATCTAATTCATATCTTTCTTTGACGTATCAAGGTGAATCCACATTTTATTGGAATGTTTAATGTTTTACTTCCATTTAGATACTCACATTTCTACAATTTTTAGAGGAATTCCCTCTTGCAGAATCAGTGCCAGCCTGATCTTGACTCACTGCTTTGGTAAGGTTTCTCTTCTACTTAGAACCCTATTTCTTATCAATAGCTCTCTATTTCTTATCAAAGTACCAGGTACTTTGGGTTTAAGGCTTCCTTAACTGATGCTACCCCACCTGTCCTACCTACTTTTCTTTATTCTCTTATATATACCTTTGTCGTCTATCAGGAAAAGACTCATTTTTTTTCTTCTCTCCAGTGTGCAGACTACTCCCATTCTTAACTCTGTGTCATTGCTTTGATGGTTGACTTGCCTGGCATCCTTCTTTACCCTTTTCATCTCTGCATCTGTCATCTACCTTCCAAGTTCCAGCTCAAATCCAACTTCCTAATGACAGTAGTCTTCCGTAAATATGATCTTCTCTGAAGTTGTTCAAAATTTAACGTGAGGTAGAGGGTATGTCTTACAAGATACCAGTGAATCATGTTGTTTCATATAGTTTAGTTTACTTTGGGAGTCTCTGGAGGCAGCAGACATGGTCAATAACCAGTGTGTCAGACTCTGGCTCCTAGATTAATGTATACAAAATAGGCAGACAATCATTGATTGTTGATTGAAAACTGGTTTCTCAGATTTCCCAGCCATTCATATTATTTCAATATCACACCTGGTCATTTGGAAAAATAAAGTAGTGCCTCAAAGCTTTAAGTATTAATGCAACTATGTTCTTTTGTTTAGCTAAGAACATAGCTTTCCAGTTCACCTTTGGGGAAAGAGAATAAACATTAAACACTTGATTTTTTTTAATTAATGGAAATCATTTCACAAGTCTGGCCCTAAGTTTATTCTAATTTATTAACAGGAAACACCTGAGACTAATTGCTTTCTGGCCTACAGAATCCTGCTTTATTACTTTTTTAGACTTTTCCATTTAAATATACATCTAGCTTTGATAAATATCGTAATCACTTATGTTTAGAAAATATAGTGCTCTTTTTTTCTATGGCTGGCTGAACTTCTTTGATTAAAGGTGATTTAATTTGGAAATTCAAGATGTTATGAATTAAATTGTACTGTACTTAGAGGAGAAGGAAAATATTTGAAGTACTGCTCTGGGTGTTCTACAAGCTATGGAAAAAATGCTCAGTATAATCTTAATTTATTCATTAAACTGAAACTTCTTTTGCGGCTTTGCAGAAGGAAATGTCTACTTTGTAGCTGTAGCTGAGTAGTTCATGTTCTTCCAGATTTCTTCCAAAGTTCTTTTGTTTAATGTTTCAGGTTAGTTATATCTCACATTAAGTAGCATATCTTTTGTATACCAAAATGAGTTCAAGTAGATATTTTTGTTTAATTCTTACAAATTCAACACAGGCACAGAGATTCCTTCGGCCAAATGTTACAGGGTTTTGGGTGGGGACGGTGAGCCAGGTACTGTGGAAACAACTCTTCGCTCTCCCATGAAGGAGAAGAGCATTCCTAACAGAATCCACGCCGCATCAGCGTGGGCGTGACACGTGGTCTGTGGGCTGCGCCTCTCATACCTTACATTATTGGGAGATCAAGTTACTGCTCCATGGAAGGGTGACATTTTTGGCAGCATTTTAGTGCACTTCTCAGGATTTCCACTTTCCACTTGGCAAGAATACACTTTAGACATAATCACCGAGTTTTTTTGCAAGATTTGGTGGTGAGACATTGGGTGAGAAGAGGGACGGAGAAATCTGAACCTCCCTGTATAGAAGTCGTTTGCTAAGTCTGACGCAGAGGAACCCTCCATTAGGGAAATAGGTTTTAAGAATTAATTACCGATTACACTAATAGTACACAAATACATGCTACCTGAAAAATACTGAAAACATTAAAGATAAAGCTAAAATCTATTTCAAAAGCATGATTTTTCAAGTGTAGTCCCCTGTCTTCTTATTCAGAAATTTAGTTAACAACTTGTTATGGGAAATTTTTCCGTTAACTTACATGCATACATATGCCCCTACAGAAAATATGTAACTTTGTTTTATTATTATATTTCTAAAAACATTATTGAAGTATGATTCACATATCATATAATTCACTCACTTAAAGTGCACAATCCAATGGCTTTTAGTATAGTCACAGAGTTGTGTGTAAATCACCACAACCAATATTAGAACATTACTCCAAAAAAACACCCTGCTCTCATTAGCTGTTACTTTCCAAATCCACACCGCACAAACATCCCCCTTAGCATTGGGCATCCACTAATCTACTTTCTGTCTTTGTAGATTTGCCTATTCTGAGTAACTCATATGAATAAAATCATATACTATGAGATCCTTTGCAATTGGCCTCTTTCATTTAGCATAATTTTCAAGGTTCATCCATGTTGTAGCAAGCATCAGTGCTTTATTTCATTTTATAGCCAAATACTACTCCATTGCACGAATATATATTTTATTCATGCATTAATTAATGGGTGGACATTTAATTGTTTCTACTTTTTGGTTATTATGAATAACTCTGTTATGAACATTTGTGTACAAGTGTTTGTGTGGACATGTTTCCTTTTCACTTATCTAGATACCTAGGGGTAGAGTTGCTGGGGCATAATAGTAACTATATTTAATCTTTTGACAGAATGCCAGACTGTTTTTCAAAGTAGATGCTCCATTTTACATGCCCACCAGCAGTGAATGAGGGTTCCAATGTCTCTGCCTCCTCACCATCACTTGTTACCAACATAATTGCATTTTTAAAACAAAAATATTACATTTTTGGTTGTTTTACAAATTTCCTTATTTATCACATTTTTAAGGCACATCGCTAATACTATCCTAATACATCGTGAGGGAGTACAGTTATGGCATATCCTCTCCTTGTCTTTTCCATGTCCTGCACCCTCTTCAACTACATCTTCTATCTTTGAAAAAGTCATTTTGATTGTTAGTATCATTCCGTGACCTGAAACAGGGATCCATGCTTTGGTAACTTTTTTCACTGGTTAAATTTTTTCCCTTTACAAGCCATTCCTGTCTGGATGACTCCTTCCAAAAAGCTCTAAAACCAAGGAATTCTGTGGGTAATCTTATGCTCCCTCCTCTCCACTTCTTCTTCAAGCCTTCAATTACTTAGTGTTTTGAGAGTTCATTCTCTCAATTAATTTGTGAACAACTATTCCAGTGACTGGGTATGCTGCCCCAGACACACTTTCCTGCTCACCAAGTGTATCTTTCATATCCAGTCCTTTGAGTCTCTTCCATACTGGCAAATTATATTGACCTTTTCATATGCTATTTGTTAGATCCAATTTTAATATTTTGCTGAAGATTTCTGCAATATGTTTTTTTCCAGTTTTTGTATTAGGGTAATGCTTCTTTTACATTTGGTAGTATGTAGTATAGCTCAGAATTTGATATATAATGACATGTATCCAACATTATATTATTATACAAAGTAGACTTCATGTTGTCCTAAGTTTCCCCCAAACCAAAAACTCAGCTTTAACTAGGTGGTTTTCAGGGGCTAGCTGGTTATTGCCAAAATTTTATTCCAAATTTCTCTCTTAGGGCCAAACGTAATGTGGCTTTTTTTCTACCTGTTGCACTTGTTCTTTGTTTCTCTATTTTATCTTGTTGAATTTGTTAAATATTCCAATAAAATTTTAAACAGAAGCAATCATTGGATACTTATATCATGAAAGTGTACAGAATTTCTGCGTTTATCACAGTTGTGGGTAAAAAAGATACACATGTTAAGTTTCATCTTTTAAGTTTACAAAGGTACAAATATAACCAATTGAAGAACCAAAATTAGTTATGTAGCTTTATTGGGAAGAAAAAGGAAAAAGAGGTATTTTAGTTGAATTAAGCCAAATCTTAATCATTCATAGCAAAAAATAAATTGATAATATCCAAAGTTATAAATAGTGATAGAAGCAATTTATTTAGTGGAAGAAAGATAACTATTGAAACAAAAAACACCAATGGTCCTTAGGAGAAGTATGGGCAAAGACTTTTTTTTTTACTAGTCTAAGAGCCATTTAGTATTTTTTATTTAAAAAATCATACGCAATCAAAAGTTTTAAAAATTAAGCTTTCCTACAGTAAATTCATTGTAGCTAAATCTGCATATTATATTATTATTATTTTCCCTTATTTTCATACTGTTTTCAAAGTGTCCTCAAGGAGTTTAAACATTTTTTCCCATGATTTTTCTTTATATCTTCTCCTTCAATAATTGTTCATAAGAAGTCTTTGTAGTGGTAAGCAAATGACTAGAATAAACTAGAAATAAATATGTTTATAGTATATGTCAAAAATCTGATACATATAAAGAACTACATCACAGAGAAATAATCACTAAATATGTAAAATTAGTTCACAAAAGAAAGATGTTTCTGACAATTATACAAATATAGCTTATTTTTTTGTTCTGATACCTTTAATGATTTCTCCTTTATTTCTTTCATTTGCTTCCTTTGTTGTCTACTCAAGTTGTGGAATTTGCATTTATTTTGATCTTGACCCTACCTCAATATCTTATTTTTTATTCTCTGAAAAGTTAAGAATAATCCAATAGCAACTCTAGATAACCAAAAAAGCTGCAGGAACCTATTTTCTGATGAACAGAGATGTAGAGGTATAACAGTTTCAGCACAGCATCTTTGAGCAACCGTCAGTGCACTGGGGTGACCCTTCAGGGTAGAACCATTTGCCTTTCCTAGGCTATGTTATGTCTGTAGACAATTAAAAAAAAAAAAAAAAGACCTGTACCTCCTACTGGAATTTTGATGTCAACATGTTCAAAATAATTCAATTCTCCTAATGGAACTAATTTTTGCCCAATTTTTCAAATTATAATCTAAGTCAGTTCTATCACTTCTCTCAACCTATTTGTTCACAAATTCCTTATAATACCACCTCTTGAATATTTCTTGAGTTGGTCCCTCTATGGGACCCACCTTAAAACTAAGCCTTCTCTCTTGCCTGGACTAGGAAAATAGTCCCAAACTGCTATATTTGCCTAGTGTCTATTCCCCTTTCAACCTTTCCATGTCTTTTTCAAGAGACTCCTCTTTTTTAAGACAACAAATCTGCGTTTGTTTTCTCCTTCAGTGGCATTCTACCTGGCTCGTAAAGCCCAAACTCCACTGAGCGATCATTCATGATCTAGCCCGTGTCCTGCTCTCCAGCCTCTTTTCAGATGCTGTCTTAGACCAAATGTTCTAGCATGCCAAACTATTTATATTTTCCCCACCAAAACACACTGTTTCAGTCCCACTGCTTTGCACATGAAATCATCTTTACCTGAAATACTATCTCCTTATGCCATTTGTAAATGTGCAGCAATGATATAATGTTTAAAACAGATATATGCATTATACTAAGTCAAGAAGGAAGGAACAATGATTAGGACAACTAGACCCTATAAAATGGTGGTTGCAACTCTAATGAACTCTGAGAATTACTTGACTTTCTTGCATTTAGATGACAAAAATTACACCAGTATAAATTCTAAGTATATTCCCACTCTGTCTTGTCCATTACATCTCTAGGTTTCCATGTGAACTAATACCATGAAATAAGTATATAAGCATGGCTTAGAAGTGGAAGAACCTGTGTCTGAGTGCCAGCTTTTATACTGACTAGTAGTCCAGGTCTAAAGCTCAGTTTTCTAATAAACACAATGAAGTTAATATTAGCACCTCATCCATAAGGCGTGGGAATGTTAAATGAGATAAGGCATATCTCATGTACATCAAGTAGGGACCCTATAATGTTACTCATAACAAGATATGCCAATTTAAAGGCTTATCATTTTCATTTTATTTTACCCCCAGTCATCAAATATGTGAATTTTGTGCTGCATCAGCCACCCTAAATGTCAACTCTTACTTTTCATCAAGCATCTGCTGGAAGTTTGTGGAGATGCAGATTCTTAGGTACCACCAGTATTCCTGAATCAAAGTTTAAATTTTAATAATTTAATTTTAATTTGTTTACAAATTAAATAATTTGTATGCACGTTAAAATTTGAGAAACACTAAATTTTGGAGCATGTTTCTTATAAACCTCCTAATTTGTTTGTATGTGTTGCACCTGGTAATATTTACTCCATCGAACTGTTGACCATAGGCTTTCCTAACAAGCACTATAGTACAGTTGCAGTAACACGTTTAAATATAACAAAATGTTATCAGCATATATATCAAACATTGTAGTAGACTGCAGAAATTCTGCAAATATCAGTGGTTAACTGTCCATTTGCCACATTCATCATCATGTAGGATATTAGGATGATTCTGGTTGCACATCCTTCATTCCGGTTTCAGAATATCCCAGGTTTCTGAGATACTTATTAATTTCACCCATTTCAGATTTTGCCTAAATCAATATTGTATATGTATTTTTAACACATGCTATTTTCACACATTTTTAGGACTTGTTCTTAGAAATCATGCCCTGAGTTACTTTGAGACAAAATTTTCATTCAGGCAAATGCCTCTTAGAAGTAAAATTCAATGATAAGTGAACAAAACTTAAATACCCTTAAGAAGACATTATTCTCATGTATTTTCAAAATATATGTAAACATAACAAAGTCATTAAATGTTGCAATAATGTTGGTACAAATCACTACATATAAATCAATTTATAATGATAAATTGTAAATTTTAATTATAAATTTAAAGACATTTATCCACTTTAAGAATGCATTTATCTGTCATGCTTTGAATAATTGCTCACCCAATCAAGAAACTTAAAGATCTTTATTATATAATAAAATTTATTTTAAATAGTTTCATGCTTGAAACTATTATGGCAATATAGCTTTTGCTAAATATTCTACCATAATTTAAATTCTAATCATTTAGATTAGTTTTCTTCAAATTATGATGACTCATTAAGGTTTTCATACACATGGATTTTAATATTCCAGTCATATGTTAGCATTTATAAAATATATTTTTCTTGTTCTTAATCTTTTTCAATACAGACTTTTACAAAGAGGAAGAAAATGTGTTAGGAATTAAGTTGTGCTTGTATATGGTATTTCCTCTGACTTTTGTGATTAAAATTGTGTTTTGATGGGATTGTATGGGATGAGAGACTGGGGAAAGAGCCTTGAAGGTGGTCCATAGCACCTTTTTAAAATTATTTCAGATAACAAAAAGGCACCTTCCAATGGAGCCGTGGTTTTCTGCGGCACCTGCAGCCTGGGGACAAACTGTTCTGGATCAGCCATTTGGGGTGACCATTCTTTGAAAGACTCAGAGAGGATGTGCCCAAGGCTGTCACTGAACATTCCACCAGCTTGGCTCTCCATCTGTGTTATTTTGGTTTCGGGTGAAGTAGTTCTCAGTAATAAGGTAATGTCTTCTGACTTCTTTGTAACTTGCTGCCCTCTATGTTTCTGAAACTGAAGCATGGAAAAGTGTCTTTGCTCAGTGAGAGGCCTGTTTGTGCTGGGGAGGAGCAGGAGAGGCGGGGGGCAAGCTGCAGTGACCCAACGCACTCAAAACAAGGCCAAATGACACTGAGTCCTGAGAACTCAGGGTGAAGCCGGGAGATAATTCAGACCTGATCTTGGTCTAACATCCTAAGAATGAGAAGAAAGAGTTTGTTCTAAACAATAAGCTTTGCCTTTCAGAAATTCCTCTTTAGGAACTCTTTCATAAACCAGTGGGATCCACTTTCCACTTGCAAGCACCTCTCTGTGATCACCTGGAAATAGGCGAGCAAACATTTTTAAAAAGAAAATACGAATATGTTTTCAAAGAAAGCAATGAATATGAATAGAAAGTAAAGGATAAAAATAATTTTTTAAGTTATATAAGACATTTTGAAAAGAGTGCTTAATTTCCTAAAAACTGATGTTCTGAAATTGGTGGAAAGTTTTTTATCCTCAAATTTAAATGGTATATTTTTCTTTTTTCTCTATTATTATACTTCCAAGGATAGACATTTTCTTTTAATTGAAGTATAACTGATTCACAGTATTTCATTAATTTCAGGTATACAGCAGCATGTGTCAGTTATATATATTTTTTATTTTTTATTCTTTTCCATTATAAGTTATTACAAAATATTGAGTATGGTTTCCTGAGTTACACAGTAAATTCTTGTTGTTTATTTTATATATGGTAGTGTATATCTGTTAATCCCATATTCCTAATTTATCCCTCCTCACCCTTCCCCTTTGGTAACCACAAGTTTGTTTTCTGTGTCTGTGAGTCTGTTTATGTTTTGTTAAGTTCATTGGTACTATTTTTTAGAGTCTACATTTAAGTGATATCATATAATATTTGTCTTTCTCTAAGGACAGACATATTTTTAAGTAACACATAACAGTTGAGACATTTAACCTTAAATATGTGAATGCTTCTTTGATGATCAGAGTCTGGATTCTGATTTTAAAGACAGAAAAAGCATACATAAGAAAAAGAAGAAAAAAAATTATTTAGAGAAAAGATTTATGTCCCCCTCCAAGGGTTAAGTATTCACTATATGAAAATGTTCAGGATTTCCCCCAAGGACATAAGTCTACTGATTGCCACTATCACAATGTGCAGAACTACGTTGGATTTTAGAAACTGTAATCCCAAATGTTCTGCACCTGAGATGTGAAGCAATGACATGAAGTATGGTTAACATATGTCCCATATTAGTTTCTTATTCCTAGTCAAATGAAATCATCCCCTCTAAACCCAAAACCTGTTCATGAGAGGATAGTTTTTGCCAATCTCAGGAGCCTTAGGGCCTACATTTATCCAGATGTTTTGATTTTTCCAACAGATGGCTCTCAAAATTTTATTCCTATTTCAGTCACTGCTGCCACTTTAAGTGTTTCCTGAAGATCTCTGGCAATTCCTTCCAAGAGCTTCATGGCACCAACAGTCAGGCATTCAGGCCTTTTCAGTTGTGCTAGTCACATCCTTGCACAAAATGTAATGAAATACAGACTGATATAAAGCACTAGAGATGTGAGCTATACTATTGTAAAAATGTGCTGGTATTTGTGAAAGGTTTATGTGCTTATGTTAGATTGCATCTACAATGAAGAATTAAAATAAATGCACATTGCAGAAGTGTCAATTATACATTTAGGAACCTTCAGCATTCCAAAAAAAGTAACTTTATTAGTGATTTCACTGTCTATCCCACTGGACTTTTTAATCATTTTCAGCCAGTTTATACTATCTATTTTTGGTGAAAGTCCCTCAATATAATGTTCAATTTAGATTTATTTGATGAAGAGAGGTTACCAGTAGTTCACTTTAAAGTGTCATGTTAGCACTTTCAGCATTTCCCCCAGATGATAGCTCAGGCCTATTAAAGACCAAGAGAAATCAAACAATCTCTTTTTCTTAGATTAGTTTCAAGTTTGTTAAGGTTTTGCTAATCTAGGGTATATGTAGTTATGCACAGGTTTCTACTTTCCTGAATTGCTCATGTTTATAATGAGAATTCCTAACATAATATAACTTTTTCCCTTTCCTAACTGTAGATGTTTTATACTTTTTTCCATTATTTGCAGAAATTTCAGTATTGATTGAGAACTAAATACATATAAATGTTTTCAAGGATATCACAAAAATTACTTGGAAGAATCTTAACTTTTTAAAATTTCTAGCAAATATCAAATCATTTGAGATTTTTCTTACTTTCATCAGTCTTTTCAGAAGTTAAGGGCCAGATTTGTTAATTAATACTATAAGCATATGGGAGGAAAAAGAGTCCAAGACATATGTAAGATATGCCATTAAGTGTAAGGCTTAAATGATTGAAAGTCTAGTCACATATAGAATGGATCAATGCAGAATGCAGACAAGAAATGAGGAAAATTAAGGACACTGAAAGAAATATTACAGAACCAAATATTAATTTTTTAAAAAACTGAACAGTATTGTTTGGCACCAGAAGCAAACAAATAACTAAAACAAAATAAAACAATTAAGCCACAAATCTAACTGCCTTATAACTGAAAAGTTTCATATTTTTATTAGTTCCTCACTAGTTCTCCACTTCTACAATTTGCTCATAATTACAATCACAGTGCAGGTACATTTTCACTCTGCCTTTTCTCACTTATCCTTTAGCACAAGATACTCTCCGGGCTCCTGCCATTATGTTTACATGCACTATGATGGTTCTATAACAGAAATTAACCTGTAGCCATTTTTGTAAATAAAGTTTTATTGGAACACAGCCATACCTGTTTGTTTCTGTATTGTCTAGAGCTGCTTTTGTGATTCATCAGAACAGTTAAATATTTGCTACATAGATTATAGGGCCTGCAACCCAATTGATTTAGTAACTTGTTCTTTAAGAAAAAGTCTGCTGATGTGTCATATTTTTTTTTCCTGCTATTGGACATTAAATTTCTTTCCAAGTCTCTTCCATACTATGATAAAATCCTCGTGAACACTTATGTGCAAATCAATTTACCTTTTTTAAAAATGTTATTCCTAAAGAAATATACTGAGAGTTGCTAAATCAAAACAAATATATGTAATTTTTCTTATTATAAAATTAATTTTTAAAAGTTTTGTACACGTGGCCATAAGTACAAATCGCCACAAGTAATGTCACAGAGTATGGGATTTGATAGAATTTTGCCAGTATTAAATATTATTATACATTTTAATTTTTAACAGTTTTGTCGTCATTTATAAGAAAATTGTATTTTGATTATAAAATAAGTACAATGCTGACAAAATTTTAAAAATAAAACTTGATAAACTGATTCTAAAATTCATCTAAAATAGAAAAAATACAAGATCAGTTAACTGAAAAATATAATTGGGGCATGGATGGGAGGAAAATTTTACCAAATGTGAAAACCTGCTGTAAAACTACGTTAACAAAATGGTGTGGCATTGGCACAACAGAATTAAAAAGTTCGATTAAGCACAAGACTTCTAAAAGATATAGACATACCTAATTTATACGTATTAAATGTGTGATTTAGTATCATCCTATGAATGGTATTTAAATAACTGGCTATCATTTGGAAAAAAAGTTAAATGCTTACTTCACACTACAGACAAGAAACAAATTCCAGACAATTAACTAGTTATACATTATATGTATGATCATATATAACTGAAAAATTGTGCTCTACACTGGAAATTGACACATTGTAAACTGACTATAACTCAACTTAAAAAAAACTAGTTATACATTAAAAAGAACTATAGAAAAATTTTAAAACAATTATAAGGAGAAATTAACTTAGATTAGTGAAGGCCCACTTAATTAGCAAAACAGGAAACAAATATTTGAAGAAAAAGACTAACATATTTGTCTACATTTGAAAAGAAAAGAAAACTTCTATATGGGAAAAGAATCATACTCAGAGTTTGAAAAAATAACAGGGAGAATTTATTTGAAGCCTATTTATAACATATACAGATTAATAGGTAATATATTAATATACAAATGCATCTATTAAATCAGTACAGATATAAATTCATCATTTAGAAGATTGTTTGGAGTTGCATTAAAATGTAAGTGTCTACCTTTCAATTTAGTAATTCTACCTCCAGGTATACATTATGCAGAAATACTTACACATGAAATGTTATAGACCTGTCATAATGAAAATTGTAGTAAACTAAATCAATATGCAACAATTACACATAGTTAACATATCCATAATATCAAATTCTATTAAATAAAGGAGCAATGTAGATTCATATAAACTAATATGGAGAGAAACTTTCCAACATGTATTGTGATTCTACAAAAGCAAATTATAGACAGTGTTTAGAATAAGATCCTACTCATCTAAAGTATATACATAAGAAAATTACATGTTTATATTATGTAGATATGTTTCAAGACTTATTCCAATCATTTACATTTTTGGATGCACATATGTATATACATATATACGTACAAGTAAAGATAAAGCTATTCTAAATGAAGTAGAAAAGGCAAATCTAATTCTTCCTTTGGATTAATTATGCAAAGTGCTGAGAAAAAAACTGAGTCTTGGAAGACTAGGACTCAGAAGAAATACACAATTAAGGACTAAGGAGAGAATGTCCATTCCTCCCACATTTTATATGCAACAAATCTAATTTACCAAAAATATTCTTTGTATTCCTCCACTCTGTAACCTTAAAATACCTGCTAAATGACTTTAGGATTAATGTAAGTCTCTTCTGCCCTGTTGACCACTGCATTGCCAAGCAACTAGGATAATGTCTGTTGCCTAGGAAGTACTCAATTAATAGTTGTTAAATAAGTGTAATATAAAATTTAATCTTTAAATTACTAACATAAAATCATGTTTAGAGGTAGGGTCTATTTTTTTTTTAATTTTTATTTTTTAAGTGACATATAGTCAGTTGTAATGTGTCAATTTTTGGTATACAGCACAATGTCCCAGTCATGCATATACATACAAATTTTCATTTTCATATTCTTTTTCATTAAAGGTTATTACAAGATATTGAATATAGTTCCCTATGCTAAACAGAATAAATGTGTTTTTTTAATCTATTTTTATACATAGTGGCTAACATTTGAAAATCTCAAACTCCCAAATTTATCCCTTCCCACCTCCTTTCCCCCAATAACTGTAAGATTGTTTACTATGACTGCGAGTCTCTTTCTGTTTCGTAGATGAGTTCATTAGTGTCCTCTTTTTTTTTTTTTTTAGGTTCCATATATGAATGACATCATATGGTATTTTTCTTTCTCTTTCTGGTTTACTTCACTTAGAATGATGATCTCTAGATCCATCAATGTTATTGCAAATGGCATTATTTTATTATTTTTTATGGCTGAGTAGGATTCCATTGTGTAAATATACCACAAGTTCTTTATCCAGTCATCTATCGATAGACATTTAGGTTGTTTCCATGTCTTGGCTATTGTAAATAACACTGCTATTTAATTGGAGTGCATGTATCTTTTTGAATTATAGTTCCCTCTGGGTATATGCCCAGGAGTGGGATTGCCAGATCATATGGTAAGTCTCTTTTCAGTTTTTTGAGGAATCTCCATACTGTTTTCCATAACGGCTGCACCAAACTACATTCCCACCAACAGTGTAGGAGGGTTCCCTTTTCTCCACACCCTCTCCAGCATTAATCATTTGTGGACTTTTGAATGATGGCCGTTCTGACTGGTGTGAGGTGATACTTCATTGTAGTTTGATTTGCATTTCTCTGATAGTGATATTGAGCATTTTTTCATGTGCCTGTTGGCCATTTGTATGTCTTCATTGAAGAATTGCTTGTTTAGGTCTTCTGCCCTTTTTTGGATTGGGTTGTTTGTTTTTTTATTATTAAGTTGTATGAGCTGTTTATATATTCTGGAAATTAAACCTTTGTCAGTTGTATCATTTGCAAATATTTTCTTCCATTCTGTAGGTTGTCATTTTGTTTTGCTTATGGTTTCCTTTGTTGTGAAAAAGCTTGTAAGTTTAATTAGGTTCCATTTGTTAATTTTTGCTTTTATTTCTATTGCCCAGGTAGACTGTCTTAGGAGAACATTGCTAACATTTACATCAGAGAATGTTTTGTAGAGGCACGGTTTATAAAGTAAACTGCAGTTTGGACACTGCACACCTTTCTTTATTAATCCATTTGTTCAACTAACATGCATATAGTTAAGTATGTTTGTACTTATCACATCCTTATTACAGATAAGCCAATCATGGGCTTCTGTTCTCAAGGCACTTATACTGTGCTGGGGAGGATAGGCAATAGTCAAATAAATCATTTAGCAAGAAAAGATGAGTGATTAAAGAGCTTTGTGGTAGGTAACAGGGGATAGACAGTGATTCAGGGGCTGCTTTGGTTGAGGAATGAGGAAAGGCCTCTGTGAGAAAGTGACATGAAACCAGTGATTCCCAGTGACGTGTACAGGGGTGGGGAGTGTTGCTTTTACCCTCTCGGGGATATCTGGCTGTGTCTGGAAACACTTTCTTTCATTACAACTTGTAGGGGTGGTGTGGAGAGATGTTCTATCAACATCTAATAGAGTCCAGGGATATCCCTGAATATACTGCAAAGCACAGGACCTCCTTTCCCACAACAAAAAATTTACCCAGACCAAAATGTTAACAGTGTGGAGTCTGAGAAATCTTGTACTAAGCTAAAATGAATATAGCAAAATTAAATCTACCTTAAATTGTTTGCTGGAAGAGCACTCCAGGCAGAGGAAATGGCTAAGACAAATATAAAATAAGAACATTCTTAATGTGCTTGAAAAATGGGAAGAGATCTTCTTGAGAAAGTAGAAGTAGAGAGGAAGAAGGCAGACATGGTTTATGGTAAGGGGTTTGGATATATTATGAGTGCAATGGGAAGATGAGGGAGAGACATTCTGGAGAATAGCATGATGTGTTTTGCATTTTTATAGGATTGCTTTGGATGTTTCTTGGAAGAAAGAAAACAAGAAGAGAGCCACAGCATTAAGTAAGTCAAGAGAAGAAACCACTTCAAGGGGAACAGAACACATTGGTCACTTATGTGTTCAGTCATCTGGTGACATTAACGCTTTTGCTTTTTCATTTGCATTATATGGTTCTGTCATCACTGAGTTCAGTCTAGCCTGAACACTGTGCTAATAGTTAACCTACATCATGTAATAGAACCTTTGCAACAACCGTGTGAGGAACATACATATTACTATCTCAATTAACAAACGAGAAGACTGAGGTCAAAAGTATTTAAATAATTTACCAATTATCACTCAAATAATACATGGTAGAGTTCAGCTCCAAACTCATATCTACATTTCGTCATTCCATGGTCTTACACACTCTACTCTGTATGAACTTCTAAGTGAGTTAAGCCTGGATAAGAGTCACATATTGCTCTAGCAAGGAATCCTAGATTTTTTAAATGACATTTTGTTCTCAACCAAATGGTACATAACAATAATTTTTACATTTATTTCTTCAATCAATAATACAGACACTGGGCAAACTTATATTTTATCATAATCATGGGGTTTTCAATCTTCCCAGAAGTTTCCTATTTTTTTTTCGGTGTCTCGAGTAGTACAGGTATTGCTTTCAAGTAGCTGCTACTGTTAATAACAAATCTTTGATCACTTTTTGTCCTCCAGTGCCTCACTTTACTCCTTCTATTGCTGTCCTCTGAGTTCTCCTGCTACCCGTGGTATAATCCTTATCCTTTTCCTCACCACCCTCCACTCCACAATGTTACCTCTTGGTTGGCTTGCATTTAAGTAGCTACAGCTTGTTGGAACGGTCTGCCATTTGTGAGCACAAAATAGAGGTGGGTCCTGACAATGCTTCATTCCCAGTTTTGAATCACTACAAGTGACCCCAAGAACAAGGAAGGGAGAATTTGAGGGAAACCACCCATGGCCATACATGAAATGTTGTTGTTGTTGTTGTTGTTAAATAGGAAAGAATCAGTATCTCTGACCATCTTTTAACTCCTGGTAAGTTCCTTGCTATCCCTGGACGTCATTTTGTCTCCCCACCCCAACTGTACCTTACTCATTTTAGAATATCTTTCATGGCTATTATTTTTTTTTTATACTCATGAGTCTTATTCCCAGTGTCTCTGGGGCCTGGCCAGAATTCATGCATTCAGGTTCCATTTCATTACGTCTCCCTGAAGTCATAAAAATTAAGCAAAAATCCTAGTGGCTTCCTCATATTAAAAATTGCTAATGAGATATATGAAAATTAGATCCTCTCTGTGATCTATATCTCACTTGTGGTAACCACTGAAAAATAGCATGTATGTTAAAATGGCCACTAAAATACAGGATATGATTAATCCATAAAATTAAACCATGTTCCAATCCTATTTCTATAGCCATTGGTCCTTATAATAAATATTTTCATTGTTATTCAAGAAAGTGGTAGGATACAGGTGACTGTAAGTGTTCTAGACAGATTTCCAGACACTATGAAATCTGTTTGTGATGTTGCCACATTTACTGCACATAAGATTTAGGGAAAGTCCTATAACTTGCAGATGTTTCTCCTTTTTGTTTTTATTTTGAAACATATACCTAACTATACCATAAAACTGTTGTGATAATTGAAAAAGATAAAACAGTTGGAAATGCTTTGAAAATCACAAAAATAAAGAATCAGGTTATTCTTATACAGAAGTGGAAAACGTCTGCACGCATGCAGTTAAGTCAAAATGAAGTGTGTGTATTGGTAGATGCTGTGTATTTAACATTTGTAAGATAATCGTCATTCAGTCTGAAAAGACAAAAGATACCACCTTCTATAATAAGCATTCTCACCTAACAGATCAAGTTCTGTTCCAACCACATTGGCACCTGTGGAAATCTTTGTGTTTGATGACGACATTCTATTGTAAGCATCAAAGTTTCACAGGAATGAAAGAGAAAAAAGTTAGACATTGGTTTACCTGACACTGAGGCAAGTATAAGTAAGTTAAACTTCCAGTCTCTAATAAAAAGCTGATGCTTTGTTCTCAAAAGCATTCATGACAAGTTTCCTCCTTTCTCCTATGCTAAAATGGATGGAGGATTGTAGAGGTAAATAAGAGAGATAAAAGGCTTCTATTTCTATATTGTTAAATTATAGCAGCTTGAGCATATCGTTTGGTTGTCATCTAATTGAGAAGTTCATTCAATGGAAGTGGTACCCAAATTCACCTTGACACCTGATTCGTCATGGAAGATAAAAATCGAACATTGTTTGGGTCCGTTTTAAGAACCTGGCTAAAGAGAATTTCTGTCATATCTTTTTTGATCCTTTCTTGCTTACAAAATTATACTTCACTATAATTCAGTATATAATGGTGAGGACATATGAAAGTTCTTCCCTAACAAACCTGATTATCTACTTTTTCCCAAAAGAATTCCTTTGATGTTGCATCATGGGTAGTTAGAGGGTAGCTAGCAAAAGTTAAACACAAGAAGAAAATTCTTAACATTTTTGCAACTGGAATTGCAATTTGATGAAAAATTTTGTACCAAGATCACTAAGCCTGGAAAAAGCAATGAAATAATATTGTAACTCTTGCTGGTGTTTCTCAAAATGAAATTTCCTATTTATTTCTCTAACGCTGACAGAGAAATAAGTAGCTTAGCTCTTCAGTCCTCATTTAATAAAAAGTTGAATTCGATAGGTACAAATCCACTGCCTATGGAAGAGCAGAGGGTTTTGGACCTAGGCTTATGATACAGCTTAGGCATATGCAACTGTATCTCTTTACCCACTGCATTGTATAATATGGACCAGTGAGATTTAGCAAAGGCCATTTCCATGATGTAATTAATGGACTAATCATTTCTCAGTATCAGCTCCATAATGACATCATAACATAATCATGGCTATCCTAGTGTAGAGCTATCTGGTTTCGTGAATTTAGGTATGGCTAAAAGAGTATGTTCAATAACAGCACTTGCCAATTTATTAAGACATTGAATTTACTGTGCCAGTTTTAAAACATTTTAGTATAGAGCATATAATAAGAACTTGTTAATCACCTAGGAGGTAGCCTGACCAGTGGGTGAAGAAACTCAGAGTCAGAGAGTCGCAAGATTATGAGCCTAGAAGACCTGGCGGCACTCACTCTTCCTGTGCAAGTTCATTTCCACAGTTTTAGTCCCTTATTTTCCCTCATAATGTTGTGATTGAGGATTTCTCTTTCTTAGTATTTAGCTCCTTATAAAAACTATACCTCCACCTCCACCCTAACTGGGTTCTTTTTACATTTTCATTTATGTCTCCTTCCTTGTCCTCCTTACTTTCGTTTCCTGGAGGCCAGATCTGGAATGTCCAGCCAAAACCCTGGAGTCCTGGGCTGGAACCACAGTCTGGTCACCGCCCTTGACTGAGCATCAGTTTTTGCACGTGGGGGATGTGGCTAATACCCCTACTTCAGAGGGCTGTGTGAGGACGAGAGGGGTTAGCACGGACAGACACCTCACAGGCAGAATGCAGAAGCTCCGACAAAATGAACAGTCCTTACACTGACGTGCAGAACTTTTACATCATTAAACTTTACTTGCCAAAAGGGTTAGTTGCTTCTTATATAAATACCACATATTACCAGGTGGATTGTATGCTCAGGGATGATCTGTGTTGCACACACAATCAGTATACTTCCCCTGTCTCACAGTGCTTTGTACACAGAAAGTAAGTCACGAGTAGGTAGATGAATGGATGAATGTTCTTGCTCTCGATCAGTTATTTTAGTGTGAAAGACCTTCAGTGCACATTTGTGGGTGCATCCATTTCAGGAAGAGTAATGCAGAAGTGATGCTGTGTTTCAGGTCTACATGACCAAAATGAGGATGATCCCTGTGGACACCAAAAGGGTGCAATGAACACCTGGGAAGCTTTGGGATATTGTGAACCAAGAAATGAGTATGTGTTCTAACTCTCACTTCATGCTCTATTCCCAACTAATTAGCTGCTCACCCCACTTAAATACATCAGCAAAAACATTTCCCTGAATAATAAGCTCAATCAGGTTTTTCCTGATTAAAAAAAAAGAGTCTAATTTTATACACCTTATAAATGGAGAAGATGTTTTAAATTCAGCATTTCAGATTTGCAGGGTAAATTCGTATTCACTTCCACTTTGTTTCCTTTCATGAATTAATAGCCAGGTTATCACAATAGTAGAGAAGCAATGGGAAGAATTGCTTTCCTCTCTGACAATGCAAACTTGAGGTTTACATGCGTGTGTTTTCCTTCTACCTACTGCATGCCCGCTTCTGTTGCGTTCAGGAGGTTCCTGAGCCACCTTCTCGACAGGTATTTGATCAATTTGGCTTTGTGGTCCCTTCTATTAGTGTCCTACTCAGGTCTTACAGCCAAAAAAAAAAAAAAAAAAAAGCAAAAAGCAAACAAACAAACAAACAAAAAACCCAGCAGCAGCAGCAGCGACAACAAATAATGCCATAACTTCCAAAGGCCAACAGAGAGGATTTTTGGATTATCCAACTATTTGGGATAATCTTCACTCCTGATCTCCTCCATTGTTAGGATGCATAATTGAGAATTTCTTGCATGTAACCTGACTTCTCTACAAAAGAGCCATAAAAATCTCTGGCCCTTAGAGCAGTTTCTTTGAATGAAATTAATTAAGAAAAAGAATTTGAGGTCCTGGGATGGGAATCATTGCAAAGCACTTTTAAATTACAGTGTCATGACTGGATATTGGAGTAAATTCTTTGATCTCTTTTCTCGTTAACAAGATGATATGATATTTTAAAGGCAATCATTCCATTTTGAAGGTCTGCTGACATCACAAACCATCAGAGCATGGTATGGAAATAAGATACCCACTTCTCTCTGTTTCCTCTTACTGATTTCATGCAATGACCTTGCAGTTATTAAATATAGGCCAACTTGCACTCTCAGACCTCAGGCAACCTCTTTTTTAAGTGATCGCTTACTCCCCAACATTTCTACTAAAATTTGACGCTTAAAGATTACTTAATGGAGGCAACCAATTTATCCCTGTCCCTTGGGTGGTCCCCCAGGGCAGTTTTTGCTGTTTAAATACAATTACCGAACGCTTCCAGGCTCTGTGAACTTGGTTATACAAGAAGGTTATGGCAACAAAGACTGTTTTCTTTGGAAAATTGTTACAAAGTGCTGACCTTCCTAAAGTATACAGCATTCTGAAAAGCCTAAGAGCCCAGATGCTTAACACTGTGCGAGGCGGTGCCAAATTCTGGAACCAGAGGCATGAGTTAAAGTGCAGGATGCACTGAACCAAGACAAGAAGGAAGAGAACGTTCTTTCAGGAACACTTATTTCGTGTACTGTAGCCTGGATTCAAACAAAATTCCTTTGTTGACTCCCAAGTCTGTTCAGGAATGACTTTGAGTCTCATAGATGGAGCAGAGATTGGTTCAAAGCCAGGGCGATTTTGGAGGATTGTAGTGAGACACAGGAGCTCATCTGATGCCCGGCTGCTTTCTTGCTAAATGTCAAGGGCTTGATTCAAACAACTAAGTGTACAATCCAGTCAAGACAGTGGATAAGTAAGACAAAAGGCGTTGGTTACAGCCTCAGGTTTTGCCCATATTCATTACAAGGCATCCACATGGAAGTCACATATTATTTACTGAAAAAGGCATGTTTCCTAACCTTGCAGACAGCTGTGAGGAACAATGTTCCCTGGAGGAAGGGAGGGTCTGGGAGGGGCAGGGAGGTCAGCGAGAGTCACCTCCAACCACAAACGCAATTACTGTGACAGCAGCAGTCTCCCTCCTCTTCCCCAGGGGCAAGATACGACGGGATGCACTGGACACTCTTCTCCAAATCCACAGGGATCTCCCATTTCCACTCAGTTTATTTAGTTCTGCTGTGCCATGCAATAAAGACATAGAAATGAATAGGACTATAGGCCTCTCCTAGGGGTTTCATAAAGCACGTTTGTAGAAACAAGTGGCCTGGGTAGAGCTTCAAGCAACTGTCTTAAAGCTAGAAAGTCAGTATTTGCAGTGATTTTGTGATGCATGGATTTTACTGGAATTTTAAAATGCATTCACAGTAGTTTAATAAGTGGTTATGGTGTAACCATAGAACTAAAAATGTATCCAGTTAATGTTCCACAGTTACTTAAACATTTACTTATTAATAGGCAATTGCATTAATGTCTTTCTTGTATTTTTTATTTTCTTACTACATTTTATTATATATAACGTGAATTTGCATTATCCTCCATCAAGCATTCTTCTTGTGTGAACCATTTGTAGGGCAATTCCCTAGGACAGGGATTATAGAGGCAAAGCATATGACTACTTCCATGGCTCCTGGATATATTCAGAGAGCTTAGTGTTAAAGAATAATAGAAAGCAAGTAAACTGATGCTCTTTTTGATTGCTTCAGTTTCCTCTTGAGTACAGTTTTCTACATGCTGAGAAACATAAAACAAATATTGGTAAGAGGGTATTACAGTTTTAGTGGTCCTGTTAATAATCATCTACCCTTTAAGAGAGGTCAAGCTCTCAAGGTACTTAGAGAATTGTAAAATAGATTGCTAAATAACTGTTAATTGGAAAACTTGTGGAGAGATCATGGAAAACTGGAAATACCAAAAGCTAAGAGATTATAACTTCTTATAACTGGAAACAAAATATTTTTTATAGTTTAATGCTTTCAATGATGTCCACTGAACTTGCCAAATAAAACTCTTTCGAATTTTTTCTCACATGATGAGTGAAAACCCTGAGAATCTGATGGACCCTAATTTCCTGTAGTAAATAAATATGTCCACACTTGAACTTTTGAGTGTGTAAAGCAGAAGGCAAACTCTATGTGATTCTATTGTGCAGAAGTTGCTAAATGTGCCATTTTGTGACACAAGGTAACTTGGGCCAACGATACCCTGAGACTAATGCTTATTTAATTTGTGATCTATTGACTCTGTTTTTTAAAAAAAAGAATTCTAAGAGCAGAATAAGAACTCAGACATCCTCAGATTTTTGCCTCATTTATCTAAGAGTGATTTGTTTGTAGGATGTAATTATATCTACTATGACATCTCACTGCAAATATGTATATAATCTAAAGGGTTGAGTATCCCAGTAACTTCACTGGACCATGAAATCACCAATGACATACATATATTGACAGCTTGTGGCCAAATTCAAAAGACTTAAATATTTAAAGATACTATACAAGTTCAGAGAATATACGATCTACAGCTTCAGCAGGTTCTAATCTACAGTATTTGCATTCTGTGAAATGCTGAAATCACTGGAGACATATGGTGCGATAATGGGACCAGCGTCGACTGCACTCTCAACACTCTCATCTACTGACCAGTCAGGCACTGTTCTAAGCATTAACGTGTATTAATCCCATTTGATTCTAATAAGAATTCTCTGCCGAAAATTCTGTTAAATCCCCCATTTTTATAGATGTGAATACTAAGGCATGCTGAATTTAAACAGCTAGCGGAAGTGTACGCTGTTCAGAGATGTCAGAGGCTAGACGTAGTGTAGTAAAAAGACCGTGGAGCTCCAGGTGAGAAGCCAGGTTTCAAATCCCTGCACCTCTGCTTGATGCTTGTGACTTAGCAGGCCATTCCCTGGAACTCTGCTATGCAAGGTCTGGGTTAGAGTGAGACTTCTACCTGCTTGCCCTTTTAAAACTTTTGAACTTAAAACTCTTAAAATTTCTAAGTAAAAGTTCAAAAGCAGTACTTCATAAGGTGGGTATTGTAAAATGAAAAATGATGCAACTGAATTTCAAGTGTATTTTCTTATATTTTTATGCTTAAAAAAAATGCTCAATGAATTACAAAAGTACCCAAAAAAGCACTCTGTAATTTGGAAACCACCTTGCAAAAGTTAGCTATTATTGCCACTCTGTGCTTTCTGTTTAGGGGTTTATGTTAATGAGACATGAAGCTTTTGCTATTTGAGTAAACATTTACTGGCATAGCTTCAATTTCAGATTTTGATCAATTATTATAATATATATGAGCTAAAGTACAAAAAGCATTGTCAAGGATTATTCATTGACTAAATAATTTGTTTCAGTTCCTTCCAAGTAACCAAATTCATCCTACCTATTAAAGAGAAAACTAGGAAATTGAGCCAAAGTCTCCTCAAAGTTTATATTCAGAATAATCTACTCTGTCACTAGGCTACAAGCCACTATCCTATACCAATCTTATCCTAGTGATTTGATTTCAGGATTTAGTGTTTGAGTCAGGTAGACATGGAATTTAAACTTACCTAGGCACTATCCTTAGGTGTGTAGGCCGTGTAAATTAATCTTCCCAACTCCCAATTTATTAATCTAAAAATAGGAAGAATAATATTGAATTCCCATGCATTATTAGGAATATGAATGAGAAAATAGAAACAAATAATAGGAATAAAATTTTAATACGTTGTTTAACATCCTCGTTACTCAAGAATGACATCATTAAGGTATCATTTTAATGACATGACATTTTATGACATTTTAATTACTCTTCTTTTTCTGATCAAAATGAGCAGATCTCTTAAAAATATTGTTGTAGAAACCTTCCCACCTTCCTGAAACAGAAGACGAGAAGCCATAATTTCCAAGCTGCCCAGTGGATAATGCTGACAGCAGAGCATCAGGTTTCACCTGGAAAATTCAGTTCACTTACTCCCTTTAAAAAATAGGTAGCAGGAAGCCACTGACAATCTATTATTTTAAGTACAGTATCTAGAATCATAATATTTGATCTCAGTAGAATTACAGGCCTGAAATTTAAGGCCTATCAAATTTCACAGGAGTTCGCCTTTATTTAGTGAGCACTAGGTTTTTTTCTCTAAGGAGAAAAACAAATGTTTAAGAGAAGTCCCACATACGTTCTAGGACTGATACAATTTCATATAGAATATACATATGGAAGTGATGCTAATTAGTTTAATTCTTGGGAATTCAGAGAGCTCTCTGCCAAATGTGAAATATTGAGTAATGGTGCAGTTCATTCCACTTGCCTCCAAATTTTAAAGCAGCAGTCTACAACAGGCCTGAACTTTAGAGTCTTCTGGGGAAGTTTTGAACGCCCTAGGCTCAGACCATACCCAGAACCCCTTGGAGCAGGCATTAGTTATTTATAAAGTCCCCAGATGATTCCAGAGTGTACCCAGGACTGAGCATCTCTGCTTCAAGGCAGTTTCGTCCTTGTTCTCACCTTCAACCTGTTTTATAAGCATATGAGGATAAAATTTTTGAGAAACCAAGGTAGAGCAATTTTCAAGAGGAAAGGTCCCCGAGTGAATGTTTTAGAATCAATCCTTTAAGAAAAGCTTATGTAAAACTCTAAAGACATTAATTTTTTTAAAAATAATTGGTGGCTATTAAGGTGGTTTTGACACAGATCTCACATGATGTCAGCATCACCCCATGTCACTACTTTAAAGATGATGGAATCACCTGCTTCCATTTTTCCACTGATAAAAACCTCATGTCAGAAGTGGGCTTGATGATTTGAGCCTCATTTAGCCATAAACACGGGAAATGACAGATGATTCCGATGGATGTTTAAGAAAAGCCAAACCACTCTGTGCAGCTTTCTTTGGCCTCAATGCAAATAAACAAGAATTCATCTGTGCCCTGTTGGCATCTGATGGACCACTTTGGAACGCTCTCAAAATGTGTGCAGCACGAACAACCACAGCTGCCGCTGGGCAGCTCGGCTGGTGGGAGCACAGAACCAGGAGGCCAAGGCTGTGGGTTTGGAAGGTTTGAATTCCTCCTCTGTTCCACGGCCACAGACTTTAACACTAGCCTCAGCCAGCTGTCCCCAAAATATGTGCCCTTGGTCATAAAGCAGACGGGGTGAGGAAATGCAGGTGAATCCATTGAAATCTATCACCACAACTGGAAAAACAACTCCAAGCGCATGGCCAGCTGGCTACAGAGGCGCTGCGCTGTCCTCGAGCACGAGGCACAGCCATCCCCCACCCAGGCGCGGCTTGGCTGGCAGCCCTCTCAGCGCACTGAGAGAAGGGCGGCTCCACCTTCTACACTAGCAGTCAACTCCTGTGTAACAGGAGGAGATCTCTCAAAGCAAATTACCTATTGGGAAGGAATTTTGCTAGTACTCAGGGTCCTTGTGTTGGTTTTCTGGCATTATTGTAAAGGCTACTTTACATTAACAAGTCCATATCATACAAATTACATGATCAGTACTGCAAAGGGATATGGTCTGGTTTATGGCCATGGAAGGAAGGAATAAGCAGGCAATTTTTAAGACATTATTCCCAGCTGCAATCCATACTGATTTCTAAAGAACTTCAATAAACACACAAATAGAGGCGCACACACATATATCTATGTCTAATATAATTTAAGAAATAAGATCTATAGTCATTTGAATAATACTTTTAAAATGAGTGAAAATTCTATGCTTTATGGTTTTTGTTACATGAGCGCATTGGCCCACCTTTTCAAACTTCCACAATAAAATACATACCACCAACAAAGAGGAGATTGAATTACTATTACCCATAACTCTAAACTGCGATAATAACCTTGTTACGGATGTTAACTGTACAAAGAATTGGATCTTACTTCTCTCTCCATCTTCCAGACCATTATTTGCAAAAGATGAGGAAATCCAATTAGGCAGCCAGTTTGTTATTATGCCTGTTTTTGAAAGTTGTCTCTACTGAAATTTTTAGTTTGATTTTATTACAAAAATCAACATTTTTTGTAGAGGAGGGAGACGTGCTAGCAACATTACACTGAGAGGTGGGAATATGGGGTGAATAATAAGCTTGTGGCTTGGTATATAACTTTAAAATAGCATGAGTATAAAATATTTTAAGACTAGTAAAATTTTTAAGTCATGGCAAATAGAATGAGCTTATTAAGAATATATTCCCCTTGGTTCAACATGTAATCTGTTGTAGACCCACCTTCAGTGCTTACAGGTCTTTCAACAAAATTTTATTGAGCGCCTAGAACAAGCAGTCATTCTGTCACGTGCAGGAAATACAAGCTGAGTATGATAAGGTCTCTTCCCTCCATAAAGAGCAATATCTAATGAGAAAACAAAGCCCAATTCAGCATGTTGAGTTCTATGATAAATGTATATACTGGGAACAGTGGTGCCCCCAGGAGTATTATCAGTCCTTCTAGGGGGTTGGAGGAAAGGTCCCACAAGCGCGATGCTTGAGTTATAATTTCTAAGAATGAGTTGCAGGTAGGTGTCGAGAGTCAAAACTGTGCAGAGGTTCAGAGCCCAGACTGTGGATCCACAAACTTTGACTCGATTCTTGACTCTGCTACCTGGATGTCGTCTTTCCATCTCTGCTCTGTTGTTGCTCATTCTTCCAAAGTAATATTCTTTATAACCTCAGTTCCAGTGATCATGTATTCCCAAAGGATTTATCCATCTACAACCAAGATCACTTTGCTGAACTCCCCAACCATGTATCAAACTACTCATGACACAGTCCCACTTAAAGAGCTCTTAGGCGATTTAAGCTTAATATGTCCAACACGGAATGTGTCATTATTCCCAAAACGCATGATTATTTTTCTTTCCTTTTCTTTTTTCTCACTTGCGAGGTGAGTCTACCACACAATGCATCACTTAAGCAGGGACCTTAGGTCATTCTAGTAGTTTTCTTCATTTCTTACCATAGCTCTTTTCTCTGTATTCTGTGTAAGCTCAGTTACCTAGTATATATACACCTCCTCTCTCTTATCACTGAAATCTTGGTTAAGATTCAGGGGTTGGGGGTGCTGGTAAATTGTTGCAATATCCTCCACTGTTCCTCTACTTTTTTCCCACTTCTCAAATTTTCTTTGCTACCTTGTGTGGAAAGCTGCGAGAGCCTTCAAGACTTCCGTCTCTGGCCTGTCCTCAGCTCCATCATCTCTTCACTGCTTCCAGAGCTTCCTAAAACACCAATTTCATCCTGTAACTCTTCAGCTCACAATCCTTCCTCTGTCCTTGCACATAAAACCTACACTATTTTCCAACCAAGGCCCATCGTAATTTTTCCTCTGACCTCTTCTCCAGCTGTGTCCCTTGTATCGCTCTTCTATTAAAGATCTTTGCTCCAGTAAGGCAGAATTACTTCCATTTCTCTGAATGCACCAGTCTCTCATATTCTGGCCCTCTCCGTCTGCCTGTCTGATTTAACTGTTGGTCTCTCTCTTTCTCACACATGCCCATGAATGCACGTGCACAGCCACACACATACGCAGAAACACACAAACACACCCTCTATACATTTCTACATTTGCCGTTTTTTATAGGTACATGGCACCTGCTGTTTCCTATAAGTACAATAACCTTCCCACACCCTTCTAAATGTGATAAACTTTACTTTGACCTTCAACACATTGGTCAATCTTCCAGAAAGCCTTTCTTGCTGGCTTTTGTCCCTTCCTCTTTGGATTAGCTGGGTTAAGGTCTTCTTCAGCAGTTCATACATGACTGTAATTATTTCCTCTTCTAATTCCTCTACCAGACTGTAAGCAATTTAAATGCATCACTGTTCTAAATAGCTACAGCAATAAACACTGTGCTTAGCACACAGCACCAACTCACTAAACATTTCCTGAAATGAAGTCAAAGACAACTCACTTAATTTCGCAACTGGTCACCCTGTCTCTTTGTGCTACAACCTCTTCTCTTTGCAAGCCTCTTGCCTGGTTCATCTTCCCTCCCCCTCACACACTGCTCCAGGACCACCAGGTATTTCTCTCCTGCAAAGCCCCTTCTGGTTAGCCTCTGTCTACAGCAGTGCTTCTCATATGGGGATGGTTTTACCTCCAGGGGAGTTAGAAATATCTGGAGATATTTCTGACTGTCACAAGTCGGATGACGGGGTAGCAGTGCTACTGACATCCAGTAGACAGAGATCAAGGATGCCAGTACACATCCTACAACGCAGAGGACATCCCCCCACAATAAACAGTTAACAAGTCCAAAATGTCAACAGTGTCAAGACCAGGAAATGCTGGCCTATAACACATGAACAAATATGCCAACTGCCCATCTGTATGTCTACGAAACATGCCTTCAAGTAATGTGGAAAATTTGGTGACTAAAACTTAACAACAGCTGGCCAGCTGCCCATGTGCTAGGCTGCAAGAAAAACAGAGTTGCTGCACTGGCCTCTGACTTCAGAATAATCTCCTATGGTCTTGGAGGTGGTGTCACAAACAGTGTGTGGGACAGAAAGGGCAGACTTCACACAGGCCAAGTACTGAGAAAACTGCTGGCCTTGACTTTGCAGCCACACACCAATGAGGCTCCCGGCAGTAACATCTTTGAACACTAACATTAAGGGGTTTTCCATGTTTGTTATACGTGAAATAATGTCTCTGGGACAGGAAGGCGTTAATACGTCTCTATGACTGTCTCACCAGGGAACAACTCAGACCCTGCAGAAAATGAAACTCCATAGTCTCAGAAAAGCATCAGAACTGATTACTTATCATCTCTATAATTCAAAATTTACTATAGAATTTAAAGTCCAAGGAATTTATTAACTTCTTTTTTCCATTGTTCTTTTTGCCAAAATAATTTTAAAGTAAAGGGAAGAAAACGGGCAAAAATACTAGATTTTGTTTTTCAATTTAAATTATCCAACTTGAATGTAGCAGGAAATTGGGCTACAGGTTTACATGCTAAGTTGCCAGGTATTAAATTTGGCAGGATTTTTTGTGAAAGAATGAACCGTTGTGCTGCTTTTACGTGGCAATGTGACGGAGGTGGGCAGTCTGTCCAACACTGTGACAGTGATAACGAACGCATTAGGATATTGTCCTAATATGTATGTTTGCTCTGAGCATGGTATAGTTGTCAAAATTCACACTGAAAAAAATGGCAAATGAAAGTTTGGGGACAAGAAATGTTACCCAGGAGAGGATCAAGTCTCCTGGGCTTTTCCAAAGCATCAGTTTAAGAGCATCTGCTTTTAATTTCTGTATATTCTGTTTCCCTGGAAACTTGAAATACTCCGAATTTAACATAAACTGACCCTTTTGTAGCTTATTTTATTTTTTTAACAACTCTCTGATAGCCTTTGATTTCAAGCAGACTTTCAAAGTTTTTTTTTCTTTTTCTGAATGACAATGAATGGCAATGGAACTTTCTAAAAAATAGTTTCAAAAGTTAAGCTTCATTAATTCAACTTATTTCAGTTCCTAACCTGAGCTAGTTTAAAAATCACCCTACACCTAAGTAAAACTTATGCCAGAGGAACATGGAAGGATTTCGTCATTTGAGCCCCATCTCAAAAGCTAGATAAAAACCATCAACCAGTAATGTGTTGCTTCTCCATTTACAAGAATCCAAGGGACAAGATGCAAAAAGGAAAATTGTAAGAGTAATGAATAAACAGGGCTATCTATTGTCAAAACAGAACAGACCCAACAACGTTAAGGTTCCCAAGTTTTTGTGGACATCAGTCAAAAACCTGTTGCTAACTAGACTGCCCTCCTCCTGTTAGCAAGCTCTGGCAGATGTTGATTTCTCATAATGATGGTACGGCCACCCTCCTCTACCTCTTCCCTCACGCTCTCACATGCCCCATCTGCCACTGATGGACTGTCTGTCCATGTCACCTATTATTTTCACACACTGATAACAGCTACTGAAGGGGCCATGTGTTTTCTGCCAATTGCCCTTCTCCACGCCTAACAGAACTTCTAGGATTTCCTTGGTGCTACCAAAAAGGAAGCTTAGGAGTTCTGGTTTGACTAGCCAATTCCACCTCCTTTAACAGATTTTATCGTTTTCCATGGAATGGTGAAATATCTTCCAAAGATTATTACTTTATTACCTTTATTGTCTCAGTAGAAGAAAGGCCAGACTTATCATATCCCATAGGATGGATATAAAATTTTCTTTAAATGGTCTCATTCTCTTACCCACTAGAGTTCTCTCTGTAAGAACCTGCTTAGACTAATGGTGCCCCTCTACAGAAAAAGCCAAACCCAGCTTCTGCAGGTGATCCCAGGCTTTAAATTATCTCCCAAAATACTTGGATATATGATGCAAATTGAGTTCCTATATATAAAACTAGCAAGGGTCAAATTTACAGGAAAATTATCAATAGTGAATTTCTAAACATTTTTCCTAGTATAAATTCAAGGTCCTACAAATCTTGAGGCTAAAACCAATAGAGTATTCAAAGTTAGAATAAAAGGAATTTTTCACCTTTCCCCCAAGCTTTAGTTTCAAGCATCCTGCAAAAGATTTTAAACTATGCTTTGTAGACTTGTTATACGTTATTTGTCATAATGATTAACTCTAACGTAAGTCTCTCGTGCACCATTACTTAGGCAAATCATTTGAAGTAAACTAACATATATGCCCTATTACTGTTAATTAAATGTGATTTCACTCTTGTCTGTATTGATTAAATCTAATTCTCAGCCAAAGCAGGCTAGAGAGAGGCCCAACCAGGCAGTTCACAGGTCGGGATAGACTGTATAACTCTGATAACTATGTTTGGGAGACATTGATACAATAGCCAGTCATTAATTACAGAGGGAGAAGTGAACTTATGTGGCCAATCATGCCCAGGTAGACTGTGTCTTATAGGAATACCTCGGCCAAATCTAAGATATCAAACGAGAGCATCAATTCAGGAAACTGAGAACAGGGGTTAAATTATACAGCAATGTCATGTCTACCCAGCTAAAGATGTTAAGAAAAGGAGTGCGGCAGAAGTAAGTGAGTGAATTCTGTGAAATAATAAGAGGTAAACAGGTGGCAAATTTTTATTTTAGTTCAACTAAATGGAACTTGTAATTCATTTAAGCAATAGACTAACATGGTGTGGCTTACAATTTTAATAGAACATTCCATTTCTTGTGTAGAAAATAAACTGGGAGGGAAAAAAAAAACACCTATATAAGCATGTAGATGTGTGTACCAGTTGTCCGGATGAGAGATAACAGTGGTGTGGACTAGAACGGTGGCAGTAGAAAAAGTGGAGAAAAATTCATGGATTTGGGATACATTTTGAATGTAGATATAAAAGAACTTGCTGAAAGACTAATGGATTTGATGAAAGATGGTGAGAGAACAGGAGGACTCAACTTCCTGGCTTGCTTACTTGAAGAGATGGTGATGGCTTTAACCGAGATGAGGGCGGTTGGATGAGAAACAGATTTTGTAGGTTAGTACATTTTTGGACATGATAACTTTTGAGTCATCCATCAAATAGACAGTTGTATATACAAATATGGAGTTCAGTGAATGATCTGGCCTAGCAATATCAACATAAAACGGGAAAATCGTCAGTATTTGATTATGTTTAAAGTGAAGAGGCTGGGTGATATCACCTAGGGAGAAAGTATAGATGAAAACAGAACAGAACTCAGGAAAGAACTCCGACAGAGAAAGGAACTCCAACACAGAAAGTTAAACTTGCAGTAGATGTAGGAGGAGTAAGAAAAATTGCAAAGGAGATGAAAAGGGAAGACTAGCATAGAAAAGGGAAAAAGACCCCAGAAGTCAGTGGTGTCAAGGATGACAAGAAAGGAGAGTATTTTAAGGAACTAAGTCCTTGACTGTGTGCAACAATACTGAGGAATCAAGGGAGTTGAAGGCTGAGATATGTCTACTGAACTGGTAATAGGATGATTTTGGTAACCTGGAGAAGTTTCAGTGATAGTAGAGGTGAAAGTGAAATTAAAATGGGTCAGAATCTGCATGTGAGGTGCGAATGTGATATTGCCAGTTTATGTTATGTATTTAAGAGATTTTGCTCTGAAGGTAAGCAGAGTAATGGGCGGTAGCTAGAGAAGAAAATGACAGTAGAGCGAGGTTTAGTTTATGTAGGACAGAGCATACTAAAACCTTTTAAATACTGATGGGACTAATCCAATAGAAAGAAAAGCAGTGTTGGTGATGCAGGAAAGACAAGAGATGATAACGAGGCAAAATCCTTGAGAGGGCAACAGAGGATGGGATCCTCAGCACCAGTGGAGGGGATTTTATTTGACAGGAGCAAGGATATATCTTCTGTTGACTGGAATCAGGAGAATTTACCTTCAAGCAGGTAAAGTTGGTGCTATGAAAATAAGATAGTTTATTTCTGATAAAATTTGCTGATCAAATTTAAAATAAATGATGCTTTCTGGCTTATCAATGCAGTGTAGGAGTATGGAGATTATTAGTTGGGTATGTATATATGTTTTTGTAGTGGGAGTGGTTGGGAGGGGTTTGAAAAAGAAAGGAGAAAGTATAAAGTTGTTTCCTTGGAAAGGAAGAGGAGATTTACTAGATTTACTAGCACCCTTTTAAATTGGCAAGTGGTAATTTAAAATAAAACCAGCCAACCCATTTATATTATTTTTCCCCACAATATTCACAAGTATAAAGAAGGCAAGAAATTGGATCCAAAGAGGGTTAGAGTATTGGGTAAGAAAACTCAGTGTGTTCAAAAGTAAATATTATAAAATGGATCACAGGACAGGACGAAAGTGAAGACAGGAGGGAGTGATGGCTAATGAAAAAATGATGGAGTGGATTGGATTAGAGGTTTTGATGTGGTGGGAGAATTGGTTGCAGTGAGCTGAAAAAAAGGTAGTGATCAGATTGGGAAATATGTGAAATCAGGATTTCAAGTGTGGTGCAGTTACTAGCGATAATGTGAGCCAGGACATGGCTTTAAGAGTGAGTAGCAATGGCCACTGGGATTGAAGACTGCAACATTGGAGGCAGGAGAGGAAATGATGGACTAGTGCTGCATGTGTCACTCATTTGGATGCTGAAGTCATCAGGAATATGACAGGGCAGGAGGTAGAGAGGAGTACTCGAGCCTCCAGTGAAGGAAGGAGAGTGACCAGGAAGTCTGGAGAACTGTAATACGAGGGAGAGAGTTGGATGAACTGAAGGATGAAAGACCTGGGTTTTGGAAGAAGGAACAAAGGAAATGAAATGGTTTCCAGCAGTAATGAGCAACAGGGGGTTGCCTAACACAATACCCAGACCTGGGATAGGTGGGAAGGAAACAGGACAAACAACTCATCTTCAGCGGTCCTCGGAGGAAATAACCTCAGTCTGGGTTTAGTCAAGGTGAAAAGAAGAAATAACAGTTTGGAAGAGAAGGAGGAAATAGGAGGCTATGTTAATCACAGATGGGGTGTTTTCAGGGAGCACAGGAGAAGGGTCTGGGAGGGAGAGGATGGCTGGCGGATGTGTCAGACCAGAGGATGATGTTGGCAGCATCAGACGAATGCCCACTCTGCAGGGCTTGGGTTTTCTGTGTTGCCATATGGACAACCAAGAGGTGCGACACGATGTTACTAGTTCTGAAAGACACTTATTTGGACGACAGAAAGAAATCTACCAAAGGGAGTCCGCATTGCCGTAAAGACTGGTGACTGTTACCTCCAGCAGATCTGACACCTTATCTTAGGCTTCATCCATTTGATATTATATATTGCAGCTTATACAGCAGTGAGTCAAGCATACCAGGTGGAAGCAAATGAGTGTTTAAAATTTTTTTTCTTCTATGTATCCCCCTTTATGAAAAATGTTAAATTGCTCCCCTTTTGTAGGGATGGAGGGGATTTTTTGATTCAGTCAGGGTTTAGACCCTGGTTTATATCATCTCCATTTATTTTCATTTTCCAAATGAAACCACCTATAACACACCTTTCTCCTCAAAAATTTCAATTGAGACATGATATTCTCATTACTCTTCTTCTATTAAGTCTCCCTGAGAGGTGACTTAATACACTGATACCACACCAGTTGTGTAGGCTTGGAATTGGGTGTCTCTACAGTTTCATCAGTGATGCCCTCCCAAGACTACTGATTCCTCTCAGGAAATTTAAATCTGTGAACAGCAATTGATGGTGCTAGGAAAACCGCACAGTCAGTAATTCATGAGTTCATCAAACGTTCTAGTCATAGCACAGTCTCACTTTTCACTCTAATGTGGATCTCTTTTTACTCATCTGATGTTAAGCCAGACATCCTATCTCAATGAACTGTAAATCTTCCCATTTGTGGCTGGGACATTAGGTAGAAACCAATTTCTTTGAGACTGTAGCTTGAAGGCAGCAAAGGATTTTATGACAAATGGTTGACTCAAATGAACTCTCAAGAAAATTACATATCCCTGGTTAGAAATCTTGCTTTTGTTTATTTCAGCACAGAGTGAGAAGGTCTCTTCACGTGAACCAGCAGCAAACAGAAACCGACATCAAACTACATAGGTGGTGCCTTTTGAACTGGGTCCTAAAGTGTGAAAAGAAGCTCTGAAAATTTAAGAAAAGGCTGACTCCTGTTGGCTAACTTGTGGATGCCTGAAGAAAAGACGACATAATTTAAAATGAATTGTAAAGTTCAGTGTGGTCATAGCAAAGCGTGTGTGTGTGTGTGTGTGTGTGTGTGTGTGTGTGTGTGTGTTTGCATGTATGTGTGCTGGGAAAGAAGAAAGATACCTGGAACCAGGAGTTACCACATCAAAAAGCAAATTCTCATATGTTAGTTCAATCACATTAACTGGTTTGTCTTTCTGGCTAGTTCATCATTTGATTATGTTGACAAATTGAGTGAATTCAAATGATAAAACTAGTTGAGAATGAAGACAAACATAGTTGCACTAACTCATTCTTCTCTTAGTATTAACCTGTTTATGGAAAGAAAAAAGTAAATGGCACATTATGCCTCTTTTTAGCTTTTTGCAATTTGTACACACATACTCACACACATACATAAATCATTAATTATATACATTATTAATCCAGCCAGTTATTTAACCTCTTATTTAAAATTTTTCAAATTAAATTCACATATATAATTATTTGAGATAATGGATAATGAAATTAAAGCAGGTTTTACAAAACAAAATTAAAATATTTTTATATTTTGATTTTCACAAGTTGGGATAACTTCTGCATTGATTCTCTTTTTTGTATTATATAGATTTTTTAATTGAAGTATAGTTGATTTACAATGTTTCAGGTTACAGCAAAGTGATTTGGTTTTATATATATGTGTATATATATATTCTTTTCAGATTTTTTCCATTATAGGTTATTAAAAACTAATCCCAAATTTCTAGTTTATCCCCCCTTTCCCCATTGGTAACCATGTATTTGTTTTCTATGTCTGTGACTTTATTTCCGTTTTGTAAATAAGTTCATTTGTATCATTTTTTTAGATTTTACATATAAGTCATATCATATGATATTTGTCTTTCTCTGTCTGACTGACTTCACTTAGTATGATCATTTCTAGGTCCATTCATGTTGCTGTAAATAGCATTATTTCATTCATTATTATGGCTGAGTAGTATTCCATTGTGTATATGTAGCACATCTTCTTTATCCAGTCATCCGTCAATGGACATTTACATAGCTTCCTTGTCTTGGCTATTGTAAATAGTGCTGCTGTGAACATTGAGTGCATGTATCTTTTCACATTAGAGTTTTCATCTTTTGTGGATATATGCCCAGGTTGCTGGTTCAGATGATAATTCTATTTTTAGTTTTTAAAGGAACCATCCATACTGTCTCCATAGTGCCTGCACCAATTTGCATTACTACGAACAGGTAGTAGGGTTCCCTTTCCTCCACACTCTCTTCGGCATTTATTGTTTGTAGATGAAGGCCATTCTGACTGGTGTGAGGTGATAACTCACTGCAGTTTTAATTTGCATTTCTCTATTAATTAGCGATGTTGAACATCTTCTCATGTGCTTATTGGCCATCAGTATGCCTTCTCTGGAGAAATGTTTACTTAGATCTTCTGCCTATTTTTTGATTGTGTTGCTTGTTTTTTTGATATTGAGCTGTATAAGCTATTTGTAACATTTTGAAATTAATCCCTCATATCGTTTGCCAATACCCAACTCACAGATACGCATTTTAGGGTGCAACTAAAGGGCGATGAAACACCTTCATATTTGCTTTCTTCTTAACTGGACGTTTTTAGTAGTATATGAAAAATTAGTGATTCTAACATTTTAAAATATTTAAGCCCTAAACTTAATTATGAAATAGTAAAGATTTCTTTGGAATTGAGTAGATATATTTAAATGGTAGTTTTTTTCCCTCAAAATGTGATGTGACTATTTACCTAAGATTTTATTTCAGGAATTCTAAACTTTCTCTTTTTTTTTCTGTGAATGAGTAACACATTAACATGGTCTAAAAATAATTTTAGAAAATTTTAGTTTTCTAAACAATGTCAGCATAGCTAAGAAAGCAGGAGCATGAGATCTGAGAAGTAACAGGAAAATGAGATAGAGGAGCAGGAGGTACTGAAGGCCGTGGCTGTGAGTGGGTCTGTGAGCAGTGAAGGTAAAAAGCTGGGCCTCATGCCAACAAAACTAGCCAAACAAACCCACGTTCAGGACCTGAGGCAAGGATGGAATGTAGCTCCTTCCCAGCAGCCTGACTGCCGAAAGGCCGCAAGAGAGCAGAGCAGAACATCTCTGCACCAGCTGTGCAGCTCACGCCCTGGCTTCCAGTCCCCACACTACTACTGTCTGGTTTGTGGTGTTAAGTAAATTGCGAAGAGTAAATAATGTAACGCAATAAAGTGGACACCTGGTAAATGGCATACAAATTCTCAACACTTATTGGAGCTATATTATATTGCTGTAGTTATTTTTATCACATAATCCAGGAGGGCAGCATCAAAGTGAGAAGCAGGGGCAGTGAGTCTACTCCTTTGCAAAGGAGGAGAAATGACCTCTCCTGGATTCATCAGCGCTGCCTTATTTTGGGGAGATGCAATTCAATCTCCACCACTCCTTTTAAAGCACTCCTCCCAGATGGTTTCACTGGCTCATACAGTCCTTATTACAGTCTATTCTTCGTATAGCTTTTTTCCATTTTCTAGAGACCAAGTGAACCTCCCTCCTGGGATCACAGGTTAGAGCAATAAGTTAAAAATTGTGTCTATATAATACATATAAAAACTGTTTTCTCGAACAAGTAAATGGAAAACTGCCAACTTTCACCAAAAGATATTGATACGCAAAGGCTAAGAGGCAGGGAGTATCTACATTATCTCTATCGTTGGTTCTTAACCCCTTTAAGAGTCTACTGATAGCTAAGGACCTTCTTTCCCTCGAATACAAGTTAACATGAACACAGACCCCACTTTGCTTATAATCTATAAAAATTAATAGATTACTTCTTTTTTATTGCAGTTTAGTCAGCTACAATTTGTCGATTTCTGGTGTACAGTACAATGTCCCAGTCATGCAATAGATTACTTCTTATACTCTTTTTTTTTTTTTTTTTTAGCTGCATAGGGGTCCACTAACCCTGGATTAAGAATCTGTGGTGTCTTCTAGGGTTTCTCAACCTCAGTATAATTAAAACTTTGTACCAGATAATTCTTTGTTGTGAGATACTGTCCTGTGCATTGCAGGATCTTAACAACATCCCTGGCCTCTACCGACTATTAGATGCCAGTTGCATAACCTGAGTTGTGACAATCAAAACTACCTCCAGACATTTCCAAATATCTCTTGGGGGAGGAATCACTCCATCTGAGAACAATTTGTTTACATAGAGGATTGATCCTTGCCCTCAGGTCAGTTTACATAAATATTTGGTAAAAAGCTACTCCACTGCCAAGAACGGTGTTAAATAAATAGGTTAATAAGAAAACCAGTCATTACTAGATTGAGGGTGCACAGAAAATACATACTTTTGTTTGTTCACTGTTTTATCTTTGGAGAAGAAAAGAGTATATGGCATTCTGAGTGTCTAGGAGACATTTGCTTCTGTGTTTGATTGTAGTTGTTTGTCCTCAAACCATTCACATTTAGTAGATGAGACAGAAAAATATGCATCTAACCAAAATAAATGTTGCCCAAAGATTCTTCCTTTAGTTGGAGTGGTGTGGGGTGGCTGGAAGTAACTTGGATATTTATGTCTGTGATGATATTGTATTACTTGGATTAAAAGGTGCTATGAAAACAAAGAGACAACTATTCAGTCTGCTCAGAGCTGGAGAAGCCGTTTACAGAACTGCTGTGGATATGGGTGGGGTGTGAAGGGGTATATATGTGTTCAATGTTCCTATTGATTTAGTTAGTTATTTGAAGTATTGCTGACTTACAACATTATATTAGCTTCAGGTGTACAACATAGTGATTTAATATTTTCATACATTACAAAATGATCACCATAATAAGCCTAGTTACCATCTGTCACCATATAAAGTTATTACAACATTATTGACCATATTCCCTATGCTGTATATTGCATCCCCTTGAGTTATTTATTTTATAAGTGGAATTTTGTATCTCTTAATCCCAATTCACCTATTTCTCCCATCCCCCACTTCCCTCCCCTCTGGCAACCACCTGTTTGTTCTCTGTGACTCTATGACTCTGTTTCTGTTCTGACATGTTTGTTCATTTGTTTTGTTTTTTAGATTACACGTATAAGTGAAGTCATACAGCACTTGTCTTTGTCTGGTTTACTGCACTTACCAGAATACTCTCTAGGTCCACTCATGGTGCCACAAATGTCAAAATTTCACTCTTATAATGGCTGAGTAATATTATATATATGATATATATGTGTGTGTGTGTATATTATATGTTATATGTTATTTACATATATACACACACACATATATATATGTATATATATATATATATATACCACACCTCCTTTATCCATTCATCTGTTGATGGACACTTAGTTATGTTGCCTCCATATCATGGCTGTTGTAAATAATACTGCAATGAACATGGGAGGCATATATCTTTTCAAATTAGTGCTTTCATTTTCTTTGGATAAATACTTGGAAGTGGAATTGCTGGATCATATGGTAGTTTTATTTTTAATTTTTTGAGGACAGTCCACACTGCTTTCCATAGTGGCTTTACAAATTTACCAATTTACCTCCTTGAAGCAAAATTTTGATATTAACAAATAATAAATAATATTTTTAACAATAAAACAGTATAAATTATTATTTAAGTGTCAAGTCTAAATTAAAACAGGAATACAGAAATAGTTTCATATGATAATTAAAAGTAACAATTTGCTTTACAAAAGATACCACATCATTATAATAATATCTTTAATTTCCAGGAAGTTAATTACAATCATGCAGCACAGCCTAGGTTTGGAGGCAGATGGTACATTTAACATTGTATAGTCATCTATTGTTAGATAATTTGAGTTGACATTTGTTGCTCTAGATCATTGTTAACTAATAGAACTTTCTGTAATGATGGAAAGCTTTTATATCTGCACTGTCTAATATGGTCGCTACTAAGCACTGAGGAACTAAATTAAAATTTTTTCTTTCATTTTAATTAATTTAAAATTAAATGGCTACATGTGTCTAGCAGACAACTCTAAATGGTTGTGAACATGTGCCCAATCAGAAATTTCATTTTGTCTGATCTACTCTAATGTAACAGAATGGAATGATTTAGGTTCTGAAAAAAGGGAAGTCAAAACTTAAACACACTAAGAGAAGAAAAAAATGGGAAAGAACAAAGGAAATAACTTCAAGAAAACACATAAAAAGGAAAAATTCCCATGGCTTTCAAAGACTTTCTTGATAGTTCTTAAAATTTGGCTAAAGTTACAGAATCCCTCACTTCCTTTGTAATTTCTTGAATGATTATGGCTCCAATCATTGCCCTAATAACAGCTAGAGCCTGACCTCCACACCAAAAGTGTCCTCCCAAATCACACATGGAACCCATGCAAAGAAAGTGTTTACAATTGTTGGGGTCCCCAAGTGAGACCTCCATTAGTTGGAAGGCACAGGATGGCAGTGCCTCTGACATGACCTCCTGACTGGCTGGTAGGCTTAGTGTTCTCAGTTCAGTTTGAAAAATTGAGTCTACTTCTTGTTCCTGGAGGGACTGGCTGAAGACAGTAGGTCCAACATGTCCTGTATGCCATACTGCCAGCCAGGGGACATTAATTTGTATCATAGAATGACTGAGTAGCAGCTACAGGGATGGGGGTATAGAAAACATCTAGAGGTGGCAGGGGTTTTGCATGGGAAGTACAGTAGCTAGAACCATCCCCAGCTGTTTTCAATAGACCTCTCAGTAAGGTCAAAGGGAATGGTGATCAAAATTGTAGTCAGAGTCATCTGGCAGCAGATGACAGAAAAAGATTATCCTTCCCATCTCTTCCCCACACCTCCTGGAGTCTAAGTTATTTCTCCCTCAGATACGAGGGATGTTACACTCCCTCCACCATGACAAAAATCAGTGTCTCATTCTACCTCCTTTTTTTCCCCAATCATCTTCTACTTGTACCCAGAGTTTTCAACCAGAGGGAAAGGTGCAAGAGGAACAAGCATATTTTTATAAACTCTTAGGGATCCATTATGTCTCCCACATAGGTTCACACGGAGGGATGCAATGAGAAATATACCCACCAAGTGGTCATTTTCTTCATGATCTGGACCAGGTCAGCTCAGCAAGAAGACCCAGTTGCTGAACCAGATTTAAGTTTCAATCTTCTTAGACCTCTTTTGGCCCAGCTGCCACCTGGAGAATGATCCAACTAAACTTGTGGGTGCCTTTAGAGGAAGAACATGAAGCTTCAAATCTAGGAATGCTTATGGAGGAATCCCAATTTTTCATCCTTTAGTCCTAATCATTATCCAGAAAGCAGCAGTGAGGAGATGACTCCTTTCAGAGGCCTGTCGTACTCAGTGACAAAACTGTCTTATTCGTGTGTGTGGACCAGGAAGAGGTGGGGGAGATAGAGCAGAAAAACATTTGACTACATTTTTGAGGAATATGTTCCCTTTTTTTTTCTTTTTCTTCTCTCTCTCTCTCTTTTTTTTAAGTAATTACAATCTTTTTTTTTGCATAAATTGATAGTCAAAAAATGCCATCTAATTTTAATTTTTAATGTTTTCCTTAAGGAGGTTGTAATTTGTGACTATTTGAATATCTTTCCCTGGGAATATCCTTTCCTCATTTTTTAAATTAAAATATAATTGATAAAATATTACATGAAAATATTGTTAGTTAACCAAAAAAACTATTAGAACTCATCAATGAATTTAGTAAAGTTACAGGCTATAAAATTAATCTACAGAAATCTGTTGTGTTTTTCTACCCTAACAGTGAACTATCAGAAAGAGAAATTTTTTAAAAAGTCCCATTTAAAATTGTATCAAAAAGAATAAAATTCTTAGGAGTAAATCCAACTAAGAAGGTAAAAGTACTTGGAAAACTACAGGGCACTGATAAAAGAAACTGAAAACAACACTAATAAATGGGGAGATATGCTTTGCTCATAGATTGGAAGAATCAATATTGTTAAAAGGACCATACTACCCAAGGCAATTTATAGACTCAGTTTAATCTATATTAAAATAACAATGACATTTTTCACAGAACTAGAATAAATAACTCTAAAATTTGTATGGAAATACAAAAGTCCCCAAGTAACTAAAACAACCTTGAGAAAGAAAAGTAAAGCTGGAGGCATCATTCTCTCTGATTTCGAACTATACTAAAAGGCTATAGTAATCAAAACAGTATGTTACTGACACAAAACCAGTCTCTATAGATCAATGAAACAGAATAGAGAGCCCAGAAATGAACCCACACTTTTATGGTCAATTCATCGATGACAAAGGAGGCAAGAATATACAATGGGGAAAAGACAGCCTCTTCAATAAATGTTATTGGGAAAACTGGACATCTACACCCAAAAGAATCAAACTGGACTTCTTGCTCACAACATATACAAAAATAAGCTCAAAACAGATTAAAAACTTAGATGTGAGACCTGAATCTACAAAACTTCTAGAGGAAAACATAGACAATACACTCTCTGATATGGGTTTTAGCAATATTGTTTTGGACCTGTCTCCTCAGTGAAGGGAAACAAAAGCAAAAATAAACAAGTGGGACTACATGAAGCTAAAAAGCTTTTGCACAGCAAAGAAATTATCAACAAAACAAAAAGTTCACCTACTGAATGGCAGAAGATATTTGCAACTGATACGGGGTTAATATCCAAAATACACAAAAAACGTATACAACTCAACATCAAACAAACAAACAATCCAATTAAAAACTGGAAGAGGATTTAAATAGACATTAAAAAAAGACATACAGATGGCCAAGAGGTACCTGAAAAGATACTCAGCATCACTAATCATTAGGGAAATGCAAATCAAAACCACAATGAGGAAGCCTTTTCAATGCTCAGTAATAGATGATGCCTGTCAATGGTTGGATATGTGGAAGCTACAACAAATACCTTGATAGTCAGCCCATTGTTGGCTGGCTTTTGCAATATAAGGTACACAACTGTCAGGTCATTAACAGTCCAGAAAGCTGAAAACATGACATAAGTGAGTTTCAAGGGCTACAATATTGCTGCCAGTGTTTGCTGATCAAACTGGAAAAGCAACACCATAATCTGAAAACAAAATGTCAGTGTTAAGGCATCTTGGAGAGCCTAGAAGCTCAAAATTGCCTGTCTTCCTGAATGCAAGGTCCATGCTATGTGGCCTTTCTCACGGTAAGACAAGTGGGTAAACTCTGGACGGGAATTGATGAGTGGCAGGCAGTGGTAGCCTCTGAATCAGAACAAGACTATTGTTTTTCTTTGGACCTACCATGGTGGTTATTGTTTCATCTTTTTGTTTGTGTGTTTTCTTGTTTTTGTCTTTTAGGGATTTTTTTGGCCCTTAATGGCATGCTTCCTTGGGCATAGGGATACTCATGTCATAAGCTCAGACCATCTCAGGTGTCTGAGGACCTTGCTCTGAGAGTAGGGCATGCATGTGGCTGTTTCCCTCCTTCCAACTATCAGACAAAAGTGCTGTGCTCTTGTTGGGGGCAGGGAAGTGAAGCCAGACATTTCCTCTTCCCAGGGCTTTTGGTTCCAACCCACAGTGGTTGTGCAACCCCCAAAGGTATTGCAATCCCAAAGTAGGATGCAATAAATATCTAAATAGGGGCTGAGTGAGAGGCTTGTTCTCACTAGTCCTGCCCAATGCAACGTGACACTGGTATCCTGGAGCATAGATCCCTGCCAGTTGTGGAGGGGGACTGCAATCACTTGGGCTAGGTGAGGCCCAGGGCCCAAGGGATGGGGAAGCCAGAGGTCAAAAACCAGTCCAGGGGAATCAGAGACACAGTGGAAAGTAGGATCACTGTGGGACAAGGCTCTGGGCCACTGGTGCATATGCTACTGTCTCATCAGAATTCAATTCTACACAAAAATCAGAGTGAAAATTATTAAGCATTTTAAGATGGTGATCACATTGCATGAGGCTCAGAAGCACTGGCCCTAAATAACTGTACCACTCCACTCACACCCTGAGCTCTAGCAACACAAAACCCCCTCCTGTCAGCTTTTGTAATGACTTCCTTCGATCAGGATTATTTTGGGTCACTTACTCCTCCATATACTTTAAGTGTAAGCTTAGGTGTCATTTCTTCTGTGAAGCCTTCTACCTCTGGAGGTAGTTAGGAGTTACTGCTCTGTGTTTATGGCACTCGTTTCCTCTGTCATAGCACCAATCACTGGAATGTAAGTTTCTGTTTACTGGTTCGATTCTCCTCCTAGACTGTAAACCTCTGTAATGAGAGGTGGATAAATATTTGTTGAATAAATAGCTCTATTGAAGGGTCATTTTCAGATTTGTAACTAAGAGTTTATAGAACCATATTTAACACTTAATCAAGTCCTTACTTTGTTCAATGCAGCAAGCATTATATTCTATGCAGAAAAATCAGTAGTAAATTTTAATGGCTTTGCCATTTTTGGTCTATTCAGTTTTAAAATCCAAGGGTATGATCATTTTTAAGGAAAAGTAATTTCCTATTGAACATACCCATACACTGGAATCCTTAAGAAAGTATTTCTTTCATCACAAATAATAATTTACCTAAGGGAAAACTCTTTGGTCACCTATTTTGCTTCAAAACGCCATACATTTTTGTTTCCTTAGCTTCTGGCTTTTAACACTACAAAGAAGTCTGAATCTTAACCTGAACTTTACTTGTTTGCATACCACCTGGTTTTCTTTCTGGATGCTTATAGAATGTTTACTTACTCTTGAGATGAAAATAGTTTAAATGTCTGTTTACATGTGGTTCTATATTCACTATCTCTTTTCTGAAAGAAGGAAATTCCTTCAGTCTTCATACTTAAAATATTTTTTAAAGTTAGGATAGTTTTAACATTAACACACATTTTGATCATTAATTCTTTTAGTTTTATAGTTCTTCTTTAGGATTATTTATAATTCTCTGTTTGCCATACTTATTATCCTCATTTCCATGGTTTTTATCCTACTCTTTTTTTCCTCTGCATTCAGACCCAATATGATTCAAATTTTCATAGTGTCTATTATAGTTCTTATATTTTCTAATGTGAATATTTTCTAGTATACAATCTTTCTTTATCTTAGGCATTTACTTTTTATACCTTTTGGTTATAATTTAATGTCAACCATTTCACTTTTAATGCCATTCAACGTCATAGAGTTGTACAATGTTCAGCACAGTTCCTAGAACATAATCATGACTTAATCCCTCAGTAAATGGTGGTTGTTATTAAAAAGCAGTTCTCAGTAATTGACATCACAAAAGATCCTAGAGTTGCCTTCAGGCAAGTAATATTCACTCTTTATAAAATACAGGCCCCAAAAGAGCTAGAAAAATGAACTTGCCCAAAAGCACAAAGATTGTTAATAGTAAAGGAGTACATTCAGTCCAAGTCTCCTTAAAGTCAGAGACAAGTATATTTCAAGGGTTATATAACAAGAATAGGAGCCACATTAAAAGTGGCGATGAAGTATGTGATTTGACTTCTTGAACTTATTAGTGGGATTTCATTCAGAGATATCTGAAACAAACCCCCACAACTTCATACTGAGCAATTTTACAAGAAATATGTCAGGGTTTTGGTGTTAAGCATTCATCTGAAATATGCAGACCTCCTACATTTGTTGAGTATTTTCTTAATAAAAGTTTGGGCAATCCAATAACTTAGTAATACCCCTAAGCACTAAGCATTGCACAATGGAGACAAGACACGCCATTCTCACACTAGAAGGAGCTGCATTCTTTCCTTTCCATTCTTATGAGACACAATATTGATGGAGAATCAACGAAGCATTGTGGGTTTAATGCAGCATTTTCCCATACATTCCTCTCCTTCGACTATGAACTTAACACTGGAGAGGCCACGTTATATGGGTTGATTGACATAAAACTTCAAAACAAATAAATCTAAAACCATCTCTATGCCCAGTGCTTCCCTCTAATTAGTGTGTTGGAACTCATGTTGTTCTGCAGCTACTCTATGAGTCATTTAAAACACTTGGCCTTACCGTGTCCAGAGCCCAAAACTGAGCAGTTGTTCCACTGAGCACATGGGACTGACTGCATATTGGCACGAATAACTTCAATAAATTTACATTACCATTATCAGGAGAAAAAAACCCAGAAAATTATTTTTTCATGGCTGGGAATCAGAATTCTTTACCTGATGACTGAAATGGAATAAGTGTTGTGAAGAAAATATATAAACATTTCTCAGGAAGTCAAAAGGATCTTTTTATACTTGGATGTTAATTAACCGTGAAAGCCTTGAATACTAAATAAAGGACAGTTTCTACATTATAAAAGGTTCTTTCTTAGGTAATTATAATACTTCACTCCTTTTTTAATGCAATGCAACTGACAGTAACTTGGGCTCTCAAGCAACCCCTTTTTGGGCTCTCAGGTTTGCCTCATAATAAGTCAGGTTGGATACCAAAAGGTATACACAAAGTAAGACAAAGGGATATCCATGACTGAGTGTAGACATGAATCATGTAGGCTCCTCAGGGCTAAGAGAACATACATGGTCTGATATTCTGCTGGGAAATTCTGAACTGCTGAAAATTAAGGGTGCCATAATGTTCACCCAAACCTTTCTATTACTTCCTTACAGAGCATTTCTTTGTTCCAAGGGAGACCATTTCATGGAAAATACTGATTGCAATACAGGGGGAAAAGCAAATGCTTCTGAACTAGAGAACTTTTATCAAGCTCTGTGTCACCTCTTTATCAAAGTTATTACATGATGCTTAAGGGACTGAAAAGATCAGCTGTTCTCTTCCTAGTGTCACTATTAAGAAGCAGGAAATAAAGTCAAAGACAAGATCTTCTTCCAGTGGTTTTAACATTATAGTCATATATGTATATGTGTGTAAAATATTTTTAAATTTTGAGATATGCTATACATAGAGAACGCTGCATAAATCCTGTATGTATATAGTTCAAAGAATGTATATAAAGTGAACGCTGGTGTAATCACCACCCACATTCAGATACGGAACATTTCTAGCCCCCAGCCCTACTGTGTTCCCTTTTCTGACTACAATTCCATTCTTTTCCTCCAAATAATCATTACTCTTATCTTGCTTATTTAAAAAAATTTTTATAACCTACACATGGATCTTTTAAAAATAAATTTTAGTTTTGATTTTGATTTTTAACTTCAAAAAAATAAAATCACACTGTGTATTTTCCACTCTTCCTTGTAACATACTGCAAGCTAAATGTTTACCTGTAGACTTCCATTTTGGGTTATAATGGAGTAGCTGGACTTGTTCTCCAGTAGAAAGCAACTAGAACAGGTGTTCTACAACAGGCCATGCAGGACCGTGATCCCTGAGAGAAAGGGTACAAACCCAAATGAGCCCAATAACTGGCTCAGATGTCTGCCTATGGATGCCTTCTGGACTATGAGGAAGTAGGGAGACCCTGAGCAGGGCAAGCTAGTCTCCCTGATTAAAGAGACAGAGATCAGAGTTAAGGAAGACGAAGGCAGGAAGGATTCACAGCACAGAAAACCAGATAGGAGAGTGCTATGCAGAGAAAGAGTTCTAGAAATCCACATAGGTTCTTTGAGTCTTTGGCTGAGTATCGATTTGTGTTTGTATAGGGTGAAATTCCACAAGGCCAAGCAAAATATAACTACTAGAGGAAAAATAACTAACTGAGAGGTATAGGCTAACAATTTCTGTAACCAACACTGGGTTGATTAGGAGGTTTCAGTTCTGACCAGCCAAAAATGAAACAAACTGACTGAACATGTAGGGTACATAACAGAAACCCTAGTAGGGTCTAGCTTTAGTGGCAGAGCTAAACTAGCTTTAGAGTAAAGGCTATTGTAGACATCTTGGCCCCTGACAAAGCTTAAAAGCAAGCTTCAAAACTTCAAGCTTATCTACAACTAACTTAATTGCCTGTCAAAACAAACGTCAACACTCTTTAAAGGAAAAATAATAAAATCCAGAGACTCAAAAGTGTACTGGTCATAATGTTAGGATCTCATAAAATATGACTACACATGTTAAAAGTAGGAAAATGTTTCCTATGGACAGTGGAAATATCAGTCAATAGAAACAGATTCAGAAATATTAGAGATAAAGGAATTAGTAGACAAGGACTTTCAAAAGGATATTTTAAGTGGGGAAGCTATAGCTCAAGTGGTAGAGCACATGCTTAGTATGCACGAGGTCCTGGGTTCAATCCCCAGTATGTCTGTTAAAAAATAAATAAATAAACCTAGTTACCTTCTCCCTCAAAAAAAAAAAAAAAAAAAAAAAAACTATTTTCCACATGCCTAAGTGTTTAAAGGAAAACTTGAACATAAGGAAGAAGTAAACAGAAGATTTAAAAAAAATACAATCGAATTTAGAGATAAATTAAAAGGAAAAATAGACATATCCACAATTATGTTTGGATATTTCAACCCTCTTCTTTCAGAAAGAAAATAAGGAAACACAAAAATTAGTAAGAAAATTGAAAAACATTACTAAAAATTGGCCTAATTGACATTTACAAATGTCATTATACACACCAATGTTGAAAAAAACATTCTTTTTAAGAGCACATGGACTATTCAGCAATATAGACTATACAGTATAATATAAAATAGGTATAAATAAATTTAAAAATTGCAATAATATGTTTTTGACTACATAAATCTATTCAAACTCAACTAAAGATCAAGAAATCCTAAAATATTTTGAAATTAAGCATTACACTTCAGAATAATCCGTAGGTCAAAAAAAAAAAAAAAAAGAAACCATAAAAGAATCAGAAAATATTTTTAATTGAATTGTAGTGGAAGAAAGATAGTTATCAAAGTTCAAGGGGGGGTTTGGCTAAAGTGGTATTTACAGTAAATTTTATAGATTTAACTGTATATATTAGTAAAGAACAAATAAGTAAAATCAGCTATCTAAGCTTCAAACTTCAAAATCTGAAGAGAAAATTAAATTTGTAAGTAGACAAAGGCAAGTATCAAAGAATGGAAATTAAGGAAATTTAAAAATGGTGAATAAAAAAGGAAATCAATAAAACTAGACTCTGACTCTTTGAAAAATCAATGAGTTTAAAAATCTTTAGATAGAAGGATAGAGAAAATAAGAGAGAAACTTAAATTACCAATATAAGGAATGAAAAAATTATCCAACAGATCCTAGATATAGTTAAAAGATAATAAGGGACTATAATAAACAACTTTGTGCCAATAAATTCAATTTGACATGAACAAATTCCCTGAGAGACACTAATTTATAAACTGACAAAAATACAGTACATAAAAAAATCTGAATAGTCTTAGATCTATTAAAAGAATAAAATTTGCAATTAAAAATCTCCCCTCAAAGAAAATTCCAGGCTCTGATGGCTTTAGAGAAAATTCTACCAAAAATGTAATATAAAATATATTAATTTTACATAAATCCTCTGAGAATATAAAGGAGGCTGAAATGCTTCCAAAAATTATTTTATGAAGCCAGCATTCCCCTAAAGTCAAATCCAGCAGAGGCATAACAAAGAAAGAAAATTACCAAAATCCCTTATGAACATAATCATGAAACTTCCTAACAAAATATTAGCAAACTGATTCCAGCATTATATAAAAAGAGTAAAATGAAGTTTATCTCAGAAATGCAAGGATGGTTTGTTATCAAAAATCAATCAAAATAATTGACTATATTAGCAAAACAATCAAATAGCATGTGATCATCCTAATATATGCAGAAAAAATCATTTGATAAAATTCAACATCCATTCATATTAAAAATTCTTAGCAAACTAGGAATAAAAACAAAATTTCTCAACATGACAATGGCATCTACAACTAATACGTAATTAATGGTGAAAGAATGAACAATTCTCTCTTAAGATAGGAACGAGGTAAGGTTGTCCATCCTCACCAACACTATTCATACTATATCAGAGGTCCTGACCAGTGTAATAAGGTGAGGAATTTCGTTTTATGGACTTTATACTTTCATAAATTTAAAGTAAAAAAGTTATTAAAACATTCTAATCAATACAGTTTTAAAATAACAATCCAGAAACACTTCTTAAGTTTTACTTAATCAGACATGAATCTGACCTAAAATGCCCCTTCTTAAAAGTAAGACAAATTGCAAATTAACTCACATTTACTTAGTAAATAAGCTTTTGGGCCAGATGTCTCACTTTCTTGGCATTTGGACTCTCCAGTCCCTGTGTTGTTATTTTCCAACTTGCTTCTTTGTGTTAATGAAGCTATTTTAAGATAAGCCACTGGCGAACAGCTGTCTATTTCTTTCAGGATAGTGACAGGGGAAATAAACATTTCCCGTCCTTCCCCTCCTAACGCCAGGCCACATTCAGTAAGCTCTTTGGTTACTGTCACAGGTAGCAGACTGTTTTTCCCAATGGTAAGACTGCATTAATCCATCTGATAAAGGGCAGTTTGAGGAAGGTGAGCACAGCTCAGGGCTCTTTAATCTGTCAAGCCCTATTTTCTTTTACCCTTGAAATGTTCCAGAATCCTCTTTCCAATCTGTCATTGGCAAGTCTAGTATCCCACCCTAGAGTCTACATTAACTTTGAATAATATTATCGGCAGACATAAAGCCAATTTACAAAGAAGGTGGACTTCTTTAATTTTTTGTATTACTAGTATCTGAATTGTGTTATAAATTTGCCTTGCCTATCTCTGTTAACAGAAACTATATTCACATAAACACTATATTTCTAGGCTGTGGGTAAAAGAAAATAAAAATTTTTGGTAAATAAATGGAATGATGTTTAAATGATTTTCTATTTGGAAATAACATGGGCTATTTACAATAGGCCTTCAATTATTAGATAGCTTGCCAAGAATGTGGAAAATACTATTACGAAATGAATGATTCCTCCCAACGCAATTGGAAATCATAATTTGCCACTTGTATACGATCCACACACTATAATCTGCAGGCTTTAGTTACGTGAATTAGAATTATCCTTCTTTGAAGTCCTATGCTATAAAACCAAGAGAAATTTATGTGCAACTAATGTAATTGTTTCAGTGAATTATAAAATTTTAAATCTTCTCTAGATATTTCATGTTAGATAACTCTCTAGTAAGAATTTCATTCCACCACCCCTGGCAGCTTCTAAAACTCTGTATAATAGAATTAGCTACTCAGATGGGGACATGTTACTGGAAATGGCAGTATTTCTAACTTGTGCTTAGAAGACATTTACTAGTACAGCTAAGAACATGTTTCATTTTAACATAATTATTTCTTCCTCTCTATTCACAACTTTCATCCTCTGTATTCCAAACTATTAGAGATATAATTCTTATGGGCAACTCTTAATTACCTATGGAAATGAGCAAACATCTAAGAACATTTATATGTTAAAAGTGCTCTTGAAGAAGTTTTGGCCTATGTCAACCAATTGGTAAGCAGGTATGTTCAACAAGTACCACGCACCCAGCTCTCTGTTACTACAACTTGGTAGAACACAAGGAAATATAGACTCTGCCTTCAAAAATGTTTTCAGATATAAAGCAAGCATATACACATAAAGCAGGGAATAGTAAACTTCAGCTAATACGAAGCACAAAAAGTGATAATAGCTGTGTCTGTCTGGCTGTGGAAAGTATGAATATAATCAGAAGAGAAAATCTGGCAATTGCTACTTACCAGATCTTATTGTTAAGGACTTTCACCTTACTTAAATACTAACATCAAAATACAAAGTCTGTATTATGCTCACTAGCAAGATGGGGAACCTGAAGCTTAGAGAGGTTAATATAGATGCTTACCCAAGGCACATGTCTAGAATTGCCAATGCTAGATTCAATCCAGTTCTAGATTACAATGGAGACTTATTGGTACTGATCCTTTAAAGACATTTAGCCAAATAAAAGGCTAATCCTGCTTCCCTGTGGATTTTCTTACCATTTTAGGAAAGAAATGCTAAATGTCAGATATAATTAGCCAGAGAGACCTACAGAGCTGTGCAGTCATGGGGTCCTTCTTATGCCCAGAAATTTAAGAAAAGATGCAAGATACAGTTAAGATGGAAAAGTCAGTAGGAAGAATAAAAAGATCTTATTCCCATCATAAGATGTTTAACAGCAAGTAGACTGTAATCAGATCCAGTGGCATAAAGACCATGAATTTATCCCATAAGTGTAAACTGCTCAAGTTTACAGAATGCTCAGAAGTTGTGATCAAAAGTACAATACTCTAACACTAAGGATTGCCATTGGGTTTCAGTTTCTGGCCAAGATGTACTCTCTTTTTCTTCTATATCATAATTTATAATTTTTTCACAAGGTACTCTTTTAAGAATACTAGTGTATTTGTAAAGTTGATGCCCGCTTATCAATGTAATTTGTATAAATGGCTTTGATCGGGCTACAAATAATTTTGCCTTTTGAAATTGCAGAGTATGTTTAATTCTTTTTCTAAATGTATTTCTATAAATATCAGTTAGTATATAAAATTTCAATCAGCATGAATACATATATATTTATTTCATTAAAAACTGTCTCAGTGAGATATTAATGTTTCAGATTTCATAAACAGACTTATTACTTTTACTATTAACTTAAGGCTTTAAATCAGAAAGATTATTTGCATTGGAAGATATAAATTACTTTTTAAAAGATATACATGAGTCATTAGAAATCCATATTTTATGCACAGCTTCACCTTCCCCATTCTCCTTCCTCACATAAAAAGGAGAAATATATAATACTTAAAATAAAGGTCATAATGAGAAGTCAACCAAAGCAAAGACAATTGCTATCATTAGAAATAAAGTTTAAATCTTCATTTCAATCAGCTAGTTGAGAAAAAAGTGGTGGAAGTTTACTGAAATTTCTGAAGGTAAGAATATTCAAAAGTATTTCTAACATTATTTTCCAAATTTTACTCTTTGACAAAATTGTTCCTGGAGGCTGAACCCCAAAAGCAAGATTCTACCTCCAAATATGTATCACTCTTACTCAGCAAAGCAAGATACTTCATAAGATCACTAACATTTGTAAATCAATAACTGTCTCCCAGACTCTAAATGGACCATGTAGAAGTTCTGACATAAAATCAAAGAATTTATAAGAACATGAAAAATAAGAGATGAAATAAATGTCTTAGTAGCCAAGATTTTTCTTAAAATTTCTCAAAATATTCCAATTCTTTTTTCTTCCACACACTAATTATCTAAATGCCTACCATGACTATCCAAGAATATTGTTAGAATTTTTTCCAATAGTAATTTTTACTGTAGCATAATAATTTTACTGAGCAGTTATGATTTTGTTTTAATACGTAGCTTATTATGTACAATTTTCTAATCCCACTTATTTGTGCACCAGATTATAAATTCTGGAATTACTTCTCTTATCTCTAATCACTGTATAATAATAACACATTTTTAAATGACAGATTTCTTTGGTTTCTGTACTTATTAATGACCAGAAAAATTAGGATTGGCACATGAGGGAAAAAATATCAGTAGAGCTAAATAGTTGGCAATTAAATTCATATGTGATTCTCACATTCCACTGCTTGGGTTCCAGGCCCAGAATTATTCTTCAAGAGGGGCTTGCTCTTTGCCATCTCTGATAGTTTTACCCTCTCAACCCAAAAGTTATTGTCACTAAGTGTCAGTCTAAGTCTTTGGGTGAATAGTTTTGTTCAATTAAAGTTGGGGACATGAGTCATGGAATTGAAAGATCTTTTCCTAATCTGGAATTTGCAGGATTCCAGCATCAGGGCATCACTGAGAACTAAAGAAAAGTATTTGACAGCACACATGACTTAAGCTGAGAAAAATACTTCAGTTAATGAATTGAGATGGCTGGATAACTATGCTATAAATCAATCAAGAAGTCCAGATGACATTATAAACCACAAACACAATGCTCTTGTGGAGAAGTAATGCTATTGTGGTTTGCAAAAACATTATGAGCCTCTGAGAGATTTCAAGGATAGAAACCTATTCCTAGTCATCCAGTGCTATTTATAAAGGGGGTGGAGAGGAGTGTTTTTGTTGTTCTTATGGTTAAAAATTTCAACATAAGACAGCAGTTTAACAAAGCCACTTACAGAATCAAAAAGACCCCAAAACTTCTTATAAATAGCTGTGTTGTGCATGCCTGGAGGCTATTTGAATATTATGGCAATGGGCCTACAAGTTGTCAGGTTAGTTTTACTATAATTTCATTCAGCGACTCTAACATGTTATCCCCTGTCACAGAGGAACAACCACCCACTGAAAATGATATGGTTGATCACACTGGATAGCTACACTAAACTATATATTTCTCCAAATGACAGCAAAGCAAATTAGGAAGAAACTTGTCTACTGTCACACAGTGACCCTTTTGTTTTGTTCTATACATAATTTCCCCCTCTCAAACTTTTCTGTTTAAATGACAACTTTCTATATTTTGCTTTGTCCTAGAATAAGGCTATTCCTTAATTCCTTCATGTTTTTGTGCAATTCAATTAGCAGGATAAAGGAAAAAAATGTGAATTTATTTATTTTTACATACTCTACTTTTTTCTAGAAAGAATATCAAGAAGCTTCCATGAATTCATAAAATTATATAAGATTGAATAAATTAAATAGGAGATAAGAAATACAATAGAAGAGACAAAAGGATAAGGCTAAAAATGTTCCCTTTCTTGTTATGGTCAGGTCACAAACTTGGCTTTAAATTGATATTCAGTCAATGAGAAGAGATAAAAGTGAAGAACGGGTTCTCAGAATTCATAACATAAATACAAACCACTTATGAAAAATAGTAATAGCAAATATGCAGTATAGTCATCGTAAATGCCAGGTGTTATTCTAAGAATTATACACATACCAATTCATTTAATCCTCATAATAACTCTATTAGGTAGGCATTAAACTTTATCCCCATTGTACAGATGAAGAAATCGAGGCCAAGGAGATTAAGCAACTTGTCCAAGCTCACATAGCTTGTAAGTAATGACACTGTGATATTAACATATGCAGTGTTTTCAAAACCCCTGTTCCTAATTGTTCTGTCGCACTGCCTTCAGAAAATTACAAATATTCTTATGGGGGAAAAATGTGTTCTGATCCTCATTATGATGCTATGTGGTAATATCCTGATAGTAGACTCCACAATAATTTGAAAGATACGTTCCTCAAATAGACACACATATCACACCAAACAGCTTTTTAGTGAAATCACTTCTGTCAAAGACCAAGTCTTGTCAGTGTAGGGAGAGGCCACTTTCAACTATGATACAGTGGAAAGCCACGTGGACGTGGCAGTATTTGCATCAACTTAAAAGATAAAAAGGTTCTAGAGGTAGAAAGTATAGGAAATATGGAAATTGGTTTTGGACAGTATTTTTTAAACAGACACTAACACTTGAATGCAATGGAGTCAAAATTATTAGGAAACTGGGACTGTACACTCAATCAATCATGTTTCAGTTCACAAACTAGTAACAAATTACTTATACACCCTGGCAAAGGTTTGATTGGCAGGATTCCCAGGCATGTCTGTGGCCATTATAAAAATATAGATTCCCAGGCTCTGCCAAACCTACTAAGTCCAAATTCCTCAGTGAAAGCTGTGAATTCAAAAGACTCAAATAATGTTCCCAAGTCAAAGAACTGGACTTGGGGGTTTCAAATCGCAATAAAATTCATCAGGTCCATGTCACTTGCCACCAAAAGAACTTGAGAATCGGTCTACGACTGTTAAGATGTTTTAAAGCAGGAAATTATTTAATAAAGAAGTAATTCTCACTTAGGTCACCTTTTAGATGTCATACTCAGATTGGTATGGCTTTTCTGCTTCACTCTGGTTTTCAATGAGGAAGGATTTCATCACTTTTTCAAAGCACTAACTTGGAAAGAATATATACAATTAAACAAAAATTGGCCCACCCATGTTCATTCTGGTTTGAAAAAAAAATGTGTTGATGTGTTGGGTTTTCAAAGAGGCATATTTTACAAGTTATTTATAGTGAATGCCCATCTTCAAATAAATGTAATTGACACATATTTTGTATTAAATCTCAGATAAAGTAGTCTTATTAGTCTTTAGACTCATGGAATGGTCTAAAACTGAGAGGACGGACCATTTGTTTTATTGCTGGGAACTGGAATAGCTAATGGTCTGTAAAACAGCAAACGTAACGAATTTTATTCAGTTTGTCCACTAAATGTGTCTACTTGTTGGGTCTTCTCAAATAAATACTCTTAGCTGATTCCAGATTAGGTGCAGCAAGACACTCCCACACACTTGCATCTAGAGAACAAGTCTGCAGAGCTGCCTCTCCCTTTTCCTTCCCGCCTTGGGCTATGGTCTGAAACCAGATAACGTTTTCCGGTTTGTGTCCCCCAAAATGTTTAAGAAGAAAAAAAACTGATAACACATAAACACAAAAGTGAGCAAGCTCTTTAAATAGAGGAAGGACTTTGTGGGCTCATAAAAGTTGTAGAATCAGATTTTCCTTTTTTTTTGGATATTTTGGCCAGCCGCCCTTTGAGCAGTACTGCCCACTAGCTGGCTTTCTTAGAATGGAGCGATACGCTTGATTCAAAGCTGTTTTCCACTATCAACAGGTTTAAATGAAAACTTTTAATTGTGGGTATGATAAATAGTTCAGAAACTCATTTCTCACCAAAGAAAACCTTGAAAACAGAATAAGTAACCAGATAGATGAATGAATGGTGGGTGGATGGATGGATAGACAAAGAGGTAGATACAAATAAGCTCAGAACTAAATAAAAGTCCGCCTCTGTAATTCTACATTTAAAACCAAAAAGTTAATAGTAATATCCATGACTTAAATTTCAATACGTGTACTCAAAATTTTTAAGACTTTAACATTTATTATGCTCTTCCATGTTTATCATTTTTGTTTGTTTAACTGCTAGGTTCACTAATTACCCCTAAAAGAGTTTGTTAATCTACAAGAAAATAGAGGACCGAGTGATCTTGATTTATTTCAATGCTGTGGCTTCCTAGATTTACACTTATTACTTCCTTTAAAAATGAAACACAACAAGCTAGTATGTTGTGTTCATGTCTTTTTATTTTAACTTTCAGAAGGCTAGCAGCACCCTGCCAGGCCTATAGTCAGTGTTTTAAATAAACTTGTTAAATTAAACTAACTATTGGCCACACTGCACATAAATTGCAGTCATAAGAGGAACAATGTGTGAAAGCAACTTTGTAATGACCCCGTAGAGCTGGGCAGATGAAAGTCTGGGGCATAGCGTTTCACTGGCTTGATCCATCTGCCACCAGTCACTTGTGGGAAGAGGCTTCTGTTTCTTGTCAGCCAACAATAGGAAGCACAGTGGGATTTAGTAGCTGCTGAGGCACCAAAGGACAGGGCACAGCACACACCACTCATGTCAAGTCGCGGATGGGATCCCAACTGCCTTATCCTCCCCATCTGGCAAGTAAACATTCTCCGTGCTGTTTTGCCTCAGATAGTACCTCGCTTACTAAGTCAGGGAAGAATGCACTCATTTAGTACGGAGCTTAGTAATCCTAGTTAGGAGAATAAAAATACATATGATTTATATTTTAACTCAGAGAGGCTCTCTATAAATTGAGAAAATCAATTATTTGGCTTGCTCAGATTTTTCCTTAGCCACCTCTGAATTATTATGTGATATAGTCAGGCAAAGTGGGATTTTAAATAATTTTACCAAAACACTATTTCAGTTTTCAACTTCACATCCTGTATGTTAACATAGCCAAAGTGAAAGATGAAAGGCAGTCCCCTCAGTTAAACTACAAATGGTTTTATTTCTTTCAAAAAAAAAAAAAAAAAGAAAGAAAAGGTGGAATACTCATGATTTGCCATTTGATTCAGCACAAGGGGCCTGCCAAAATGGGAAATATTTGTATACAGTCAATGATCATGTAATTTGAAGGTATGAGGCTATATTAACAGTGTTTCTTTTGTTAAAAAAGCTTCAAAGCAGTCCCTTTGTTCAATAGGTCACAAACTCTTTTCTGATTTAAAGGGGGAAGAGACCAACATAATTTGATGTGCAAACATAGAATGCAATATTAATCTAAAATTGAAGAAAAAGTAATCCGTAATGTTCCAACAAGTAGAACTGTGGCAATAGTATGTCATTAGTAAACAAAGTTAGTAGCCATACTAAGACAAAGAGGAAGGCCCACCCCCAAGTCAGTGCATCTGAGGGAGAGAAAGATACTACTTAATGACTTCGGTATGCACTAGAGATCTTCCAGGAGACAGCAAGTTTGATTTTCTTCCATGCCCCAGTTCTTTGAATATCAAGGCCTCACTTTTGAGGAAACAAGTGAGAAAAATAGGGAAATAAATATAAAAGTGTTTTATTACTGTTGTTTTTGTTTCTTTGGGTTTTTTTGCTTATTATATTCATCTGTAAAGTTTTTAATGGATGTTTGTTATTAGTCAATGGAGTGAGGCACTAAAAATTTCCCTTTATATGGGGTAATACAGGCTATTAGCTTTGTGAGACATCTGCTAACAAAAAGCCAAGTGTGTATTTAGTTAAGAATAAAGAGAAAAGAAGGCCTGATGGTGCTGTCAGAATCAGGCAACTTCAGTCACCTAGAAACAATGGACTTGATTATTTCTTCGGTCTATAATTCTGCATGCTCAGATGGTCATCCAGCCAAGGAGAAAGGGTTCTTATGAAATCTATACAGTACTGGGTCTTATAATGGATGGGGTAATTCTCTTTTCTGAATGTCCTGTCTTCTCTGGGTAAATCTTGACAAATTAGCAGGTAGCTACAGAAAGAGGGTTACATGGGGCACATGTTCTAGACAGAGACAGTTACAGGGTGACCTCATGGGCCCCTATGCCTCAGCTCCCTTCCCATCCCTACCCCACCCACAAGTCTGCCTCTGGCCCTCAGCAGCTCTCGCCTAAACTCCTGCGTATCCTCTGCTTGGTGTCTATTTTCTCATCCAATATTTGAACAGCAGAGCTATATTTTTAATGAAACACAACAAGGGTTCATAAATAAAACAAAAGGGATATTTTATAAACATAATGTTACAAAAGGTTCAGATTTACACATGACCACATCAGTCAATGAGAATGGCTATCAGTGGCAGTTACAGCCTCAACATCTAGCATATTTCTATGTTTTATCTTGGTTACACAGTATCAAAAAAATTCTGAATCACACAGACCTATTGTTCAGTTAAATAGAGTCAAAACTTAAAAGAACATTTGAAAGTAAAATCTGTGTCTAAGTCATATTGCAAGGTTTACAAATTCACATTTCTCTAGTAAGTATCCAATTTAGAGAGAGTGGATGAATAGATTCTTTGATTGGGTAAATATTTACCATTAGGCAGGAAATAAATTTTAAATATCTGTAACACTATGAAATAGTTAATGATATATTTTTAAAATTTCAGATACTTAGTATTTATCTGTCAAATATCCATTCAATGTCTTGAAATAGTCATTTTTATTTTGTTTTAATGTTAGGTTCTTATTTTCATTTTCATTTCTGATACTTTATTTGCAGCTATAAGCAAAGCTTTGCCAAATTAAATCAGTTCAGCTCTTTAAAGGTATTGGTAAGGTATACAAAGCAATGCAACCCTTGTTTAAGGAATAATTACCCAAAGGATTTACTTTATCAGAAAACAAACAAAAAAGGTACTATTCTTCTGTCTCACTTGAAATACTTGATTCAGTACCTTGCCTAAAAGCATTGACCAAATTAGCATGGAAAAGGAAGTTTCTGGAATTTACTGTCAGTATGATTATAGGAAACTGAAAAATTCACAATTTAAGTTTGTGTCTAATAAAGAATTTATATGGACTTATCCAATACTATTAAGAGCAGCACAAGTACTTATATGTATATAAATAAACATACTGTAAAAAACATTAAGCTGTTCAGTGAATGATGAGAAGAAGATAAGAGCCTTAATTTTATGCTCTGAACGTTTTCTTTCAAAATGACATTGTAACTGCAGGGGCTATAATAACATTTACCAATTTCACAACATAAAATATATCATGGATTTAGGTAATTTTTACTACGTAAAAGGTGAATCCCAATGAATTACTAGCATTTACTTTCTTGTCATCCAGGAATTTGCTGTGAGAATTGTCGACACTTTTTTTTTTTTTTTTTTTTTTTTTTTTTTTTTAGGAAGCAGCATAGTATAATGTTTAAGAGAAAGTACAAAGCCAACCATCTCACCCCAAGCCTGGCTCACTAGCTTTGTGGCCTTAGATGGTTGTTTAACAATTCTGTGCCTCAGTCTCCTCTTCTATAAAGTAGAGAAAATGATAGTACCCACTTACAGGATTATTGTAAGAATGGCTTGGATTTAATCCCATATAGGCACATCCTTGACATTTATAGGATCTGGAACGTGAAGGAACACGAAGAATACCATAATTCTAAATATTTAAAGGTATTGAAAATGACAGTAAACAAAATATGCTCTATCTCTTATTTTGCAAATATATGCTCATAAGGATGTGGATGGCCACCAGTTTGAACTTAGAATTCCGGGCCCCTCAGAGTCTTGCTCTGACACACGGAGGCGTGAGAACAACTGGCTCCCAGTCTGCAGGCTGGCCTCCTTCTCCTGCCATCGCTGGCTCATTCCACACCCTGAGGGGCTCTCCATGGGTGCGTGGGGTCTCCTCAGCTGCATGTCAAAGCTCCATAGACACCCACTAGTCACACCTGGGCCACCCTTCAGTCCTAGGGTTGTATACACCACAGTATAGAACTACTTTGGGAGGATGATCCAGGTAAGAGCCCCCAGCAGGTCCTGGGAGTAAGCTTGAGGGCAGGGAATTCCAGGAACCATGACTTATAAAGGACAGCCTGAACCAGAGCTGTGGGCTTCAGTGGGGCTTGTCTCTTTGATTCCAAGGACTCAAATGCTTCGTGGAGAGGGATGTAGCCACAGAAGGACAAAAATAGGACCCTCTAAAGCATGGGATCCAGGGCAGGGGCCCCTCTTGCCCAGAACTAAAGGTATTGTGAAGTGTGACTCACATCATAGCCTAGGGCACTTTTTTTTTTTAAAAAAAAGGAGCTCTTGCCATTATGTGCTATTCTATTTTCAAGTCATTTTTCACTAGTTATGAAATTAGTTTGTGCTATAACTTATCATATTTTATTCATCCTAATCACTCTCATCACAGCCGTCATCAAATGCCATCTTTAATTTTTTGTTTATAACCAAAAATCCACTTCTGGTTTCAAAGGTAATTATTTCACCTCTCCTATGAAAAAGTTGTTGATAAAAGCTAGATCAAAAAAGAATCCACTGAAAATATTCAGTAACATTGTCGAATATGAAATAATAAAATATAAAAACAGTCAAGTGTTAAAAAAAAGAGCATCAAAACTTAATCTAAATGCAAAGGGAACTATAATATTATATTATCTCCACCCTAGGCATCGTGCATTCACTTATTACAGCCCAACTATGATTAAAGACGCTGAGGACCTGCACCCAGCTGCTCTGCCGGCACCTTGTCATGTGTGTCATTCCCGAAGCCTGGGTCTAGAAACAGTAGTTTGACTCAAATACTGTCACAGGGCTGGATGGGTCACACCATGAACGAACATCCACAATGAAAGCAAAGGCTGAATGCAAAATCAAAATCAGAGCAAGAAATGCCTGATCAAATATATTTTTTAAAGCACTTTAAATAAACGTTCAAAAGCAGTCAGCTGTTCTCAGCTCAGCATACAAGTGAGTTAACCCAGCAGCACCTCTTAATACGATGAAGTCTCCAATATTCAAAATTCTTTACTACGTGCGTTTTTTTCATAAGAAAAACATTTCCCATTTTACTATCAAGGTGGTAGCAGACAGGCCCAGGGGCACTGGCTCATGTCTTTCCCTGGAACCCATCACGGAAAGGCAGTGGCTTAATATCAGCAACACAGTCCTCCCCAGAGGCCTGGCAGGGCTCTGACAGGTCCAGTTGTCTCTGTGATGAGACATTTTGGTGCTTCCTCACTCAGTAATGGCTCGTGTAAGGGGACCTGCAGTTGACTCCACGTACTGAGAATTCCTGATGGAGATATGAACACTAACCAGGCTTTATTACAGCAAGATGCTTTGAACCTTTCTGCTCCTAACCTTCTTTCTATCTTGAAGTGGTGAAGGTAACTACTTATTCCACTGATCAGCATATTAATTATAGTTTTAAAATGTTAAATTATTTTTTAAAAACCTCATTTGGGTTAAATGTTTGAAGATTGCGCTTAGCATCTCCAATGAACTCTTTGGTTCCAAGGAACAGTTAAAACATAGGCTCTTGCCCATTCTCCACTCTGTTACCAGGGTGACCATGAATTAGACATCCCTGCTTAAAAATTTAGCTTGAAAATACAGTCCAAACTACTTAAAGGAAATAGATTTTGAATCCATGTCTATTCTGTCTCTCTAAATCTATATATCTACTACCCCTGCAGTAAACTCTGTTCTTTCCTTAAGCAGACTGCTTGTAATGGACTCACCTTCCTATGATAGAATGTTCTATGCTGAGGACATTCTATCTTGATTAGGCTCAGCATTGGTTGGATGAGAAAAGGGTGGAACTCAAGTCTAAGCGATTATCAGGCCCTAACATGACTCAGGAGAAAGATAATCATACTTTTGGAAAGGAGATCTCAGTCAACACAAATAGAGACACCACTACCTGGAATGATCTGATTGGTCAGATCAGGGAATGTAAAAACTGAGATTCTGCATGATGATGGGAGGCCTTGCAGGCTTGTGTTTCTGATGTTAACTGAGGCGAAGAAGAAATAAAAGACATACTGTGATTTATTTTTAGGGCAAAGCGGCTATTTGATTCCCATTGTGCATTATTTATTGAATTTTGTTCCTCACTGCAGATCAAGTGGTGAGACTGGTGGTGTCATGGGTTGGGGAAAGATGGAGAGGCTGGCAGTCTTACCTGCAGCATATAGCTCCATAAGTCTTCCTTAAAAAATGTTTTTTTTTTCCAGCTGTTCCATGCCTATAAACTACTCTCATACACAGGTAATCACTATCAGCAGAACATTGAAGCTGGTTTATTTTGATGATTCTATGAAATGGATGTGAATGTGCTGAGAAAAACAGACTCTTTACCTTCTAGAATGCATCTATAATTCAATTGACTACATCTTACTAATTTGCTCAAAAAAATCTAGTTGATCTTGTTATTTTCTTTCCAGCTATGGGAAAAATTCATAAAACATGCCTTGCTCAATCAAGAAAATCTGTAGAGATTCATAAGAATGAGTCCTCTGAGAATCTGAAGTCAGTTATACTATAATATGATAAATATCATCATAGGGCCCATCTCATATGATTATTGGATTACCTAAAATACTGCATATGTAGAGTACCTACTGATGGTTCAATTTTTTATAATTATGCTTATTTTTATTTTAGCAAGTTTATTAAAATTTGTTCCAAGTCTTGATTCCTGTCTAAATTACATGGTATTAATTAATAAATACTCAAAACAAAATAAGTGTAATATTTAAGAATTGACATATGAATTCCTCTTAGGAAAGAATTTATTCTTGATAAACTCTGGATTAAGGAAGATAAGACCCAGGGGGGACATGTAACTCCCCTCCTTAACTTATTCATTCCTTCATCATTCCGAGTGCTTACTATTAGGCACTGAAATTATAGGAACAAACAAAACAAAGTCACTGCTTGCATAAGGCTAATGTTCTACTAGGGGAGACACAGGGAAACAGACACACAGATACATAATTTCAAAGAGTGGTTAAGTTTCATGAAGCAAATAAAACAGGGCAACAAGACAGAATTACTAGGCAGGTTAGGGGGCTTAGGATGGATAGGATGGTCACAGAAGGCATCTTTGAAGAGGTGACATTTAAATCAAGACCCAAATGAGGCAAGGCAGCAGGTAAAGAGAACTCAAAGCAGAGGGAAGAACAAGTGCAAAGGATCTGGTTTGGGAACAGACTGCAAGTTGGCAGGGCACCAGGAAGGTAGGTTGGCCAAAACTTAAGGCATGAACAGCTTTGGATTTGATTGATTGATTGATTGATTGATTGATTGATTGATTTAAATTAATCTATGTACTATTAATTAATTTTAAATGACTTTTATTTAAATTGAATTTAATTAAACAATACTGAAGTATAAAAATGAAAGGAACAGTCATTCTCACTCACCCAGTTCATATCCCTAAAAGGAACTGCTATTATAACTGGGGGGTATTCTTCCAGTTCATAATATGTTTATTTACTTCCAAAATTGGAAACATCACACAGATGCAGCATATATATGTAATGGAATGCAACTCACCCATAAGAAAGGAGGATATTTTGCCATTTGCAGCCCTTCATTCATTTTTTTTTCCCACTTCAAAAACCAGAATTTTATAACTGGCATAAACATTTCCATTGCATCAAAAATACTTAGAAATAAACTTAACCAAGGAGGTTACCTATACGCTGAAAACTGTAAAACACTGATGAAGGAAAATGAAGATGATACAAACAAGTGGAAAGATATCTTGGGCTCTTGGATTGGAAGAATCAACATTATCAAAATGGTTGTATTACCCAAAGCAATCCACAGATCCAATACAACCCCTGTCAAAGTACTCACAACATTTTTCACAGAACAAGAACAAACAATTTCAAAATTTATATGGAACCATAAAAGACCCTGCACTGTCAAAGCAATATTTTGTAGGTCTTTTTTTTTTTTTTTTTTTTACTCTTTCCTCTTTTTGTTCTCTTTTCTTATGGGTTGATGACTAAAGTTCCTTTAACATTTGTTGTAAAGCTGGTTTGGTGGTGCTGAATTCTTTTAGCTTTTGTTTATCTTTGAAGCTTTTGACTTCTCCATCAAATCTGAATGAGAGCCTTGCTGGATAGAGTATTCTTGGTTGTAGGTTTTTTCCTTTTATCACTTTAAATATATCTTGCCACTCCCTTCTGGCCTGTAGCGTTTCTACTGAAAAATCAGCTGATTTTCATTCATTTTAAATGACTGCTCAATATCACACTGTATGGAATATCCTTATTGATTTAATTAGGCTCTTATATAAGGAAACTTGGTTTCAATTTTTGCTATTACAAACAATACTATTATCTAAATCTTTGGGTGTATATATAAATTCATGAGTTTTTCCAAAGCACACTTCCAGAGGGGCTGACGGACTGATGGAAATGCCCATCAGGAAGGATGGCTGAAGGACTCAGGGTGGCCTTATACTAAATGTAGGCATTCTTCCTGTGGCAGTGTAAATGCTTCTGCCCTCTTAATCCCTCCTTGTCCCAATCTTCCAAAAAGTTCTCTACACTCATTAATGTTTCATTTGCACGGGCTACGTTATTGTTTTGTGAGGAAAAAAAGAATTCAGAGTGTAAATCTGGAATGATTTGGTGGATAAAAGAGACAAGAAACACAGAAACCCAGAGACAGGCTGGAGGAAGAGTAACCATTAAGCACTGAGGCTACCTGGATTTCACTGACGTTTTGAGAACTGTTTCCTCCTTCCACAAGGTGGGTATCAAGATTCAAGGCAATCTTATCTAGATCTCAAGGAAGACAAGGTGGCCCCAGCTGACATCTGGGTTACATATTTAATGCCCAAACATCCAAGGAGGGGGAAAATCAGTCAAGCTAACTCTTTTGATTTCATGTAAACAAAATAACCAATTGATGGACTGATTGCTTCACTTGTTTTGGATTTCTATATACATAGCCACATGCCAGTGATCAAAAATAAATCATCATTTTCAAATTCAGAACAATGTACAGAACCATGCTATATTGTTCACAACAATCTATGTCATAAAGAACAATGTATCTACTAAAGTCATTCTCACTTCTCATTTTTGCAAGGTACCAAAAACATTAATTATAGCCAAGTAATGAATAATTATTACTTACCCAGAATGCAAACAGCCTCGTTCATAATTGTGACTTCTTTGCCTTTCTTCCTTCTATCAGTAGTGTGGCACTTTACTATTCATGGTTATTTTCACAATAGGGTAGACTGAGAAAAAAGAATAGAAATCAGTATTAATATTTTTAACTGCCCTACTAAGTGTTTAAGGGCAATACCAATATTTTTATTAAATAAGTTAGAGATTTCCATATATTTAATTCATGTTTTCATTTAATTTTTTAAAAACAAATACTGTTTCAGCTATCAGAAATGAGCCAATTACTATCCATTCCCCTAAATTAAAAATTTAGAAAGACATTGAGTAGCATCTACTTGTACCTGTGTATGAAAATCATTATATATCCATTGTGGAAAATACAAGTATATATTAAAAAACTGAATGATTTGCTCTGCTTGCTTGTAGTTTCTATATTTCTATATTATTTTGGAAAATTGGAACTTAATAAATTACGCAGATGTTAAGCTAAAATGTGGATTATCAAAATAAATTAGAAAATCTACTCCAGTAAAGATCCTTTAATAATTATTATAAATCTAGAATTATATAGCTATAGGCCTATCAAAAATCAGAAAAAAGACTCATATTCATCTTGATTTTTTCTAATTCCCATGGCTTCAATTATCATCTGTTCAAAATGTATATCTAGACTAGATTCCTCTTCTGAATTGCAAATCTGCATCTCCAGCTGTCTGCTAGAAATACCCACTTAGGGTTTCCAGGCACACCTCAAAGTCAGCAAGTTCAAACTACCTAAGAAAGTTTTTCCACCTAAAGTTGATTTTGCCTTCACAGTTTCTCATCTTAGTTAAGGGCAGCACCATCTAGGCATCCAATTGATCAAGCAAAATTCCTTCTCACCTTTTCTCTCACTCTTCATATCCAATTACTAGGTCTTGTTTAATTTGCCTCCTAAATATTTCTTGGCTCGTTTTAGTTCTTTCCATCCTCACTGTTTCTAGGCTAAGATCACTACTTCCCTCACCTGAGTGACACAGTCCACCTGAATGGGGCCCCTCGAATTGTAGAGTAGACAATGTTTGCAGCCCTTCTAACCTAATCTTTTATCACCTTCCTCTCAAACTGTACCCTGTAACTTATTAAATATCTTTTAAGTCCTTAAACATTTCATGCTCTCTTACTTTGGAGCCTCCAGACGAGCTGTGCCCTTTGCCTAGTGTATATAGCATAGATATATATGTAGCATATGTATGTATTATGTATATGTTTGCATATGCTATATATATTTATATACACACACTTATATATAGTTTGCTCTGAGAAACTCTTTATCATCACACCTATGATCCAATTTGGAAAATTGGAACTTAATAAATTCTACCACATTTCACTATAAATCTATGCATTATTTCCTTTTTCTTTCATAAAATACTCCAACATTCACAGCTCTACCACCACGGCTGGGTTGGGAGTCCCACCAATATAATCGCAAAATATCTGTTACTTTCTAATCAGAGCACTTATTACTTTTATTATAATTACTCATTTGGCTGAGTATGCCCTCTGAGGGCATTAAGGATGTGTATTTTTTTTTATCACTGTGTCTTCGATATTTAGCACAACTACCAGGGTAGACACAGGAAATATTTCCTAAATGGAAGAATTAATGAATCAATACATACATGTTAATATTTCAAGCAAAAATATAATAAGGCAAAGATCATGACCTTATTCAACCCAAGAATTATGGTGAAGTAGGAGATATTTGTAGATAGGGTTAATGTCTTTATCTTTATTCCATCTGTAAGGTAAATTGTAGTGCTTATTCTTTGTCTCCAAAAGCTGAGGGTTACTAACACTGCCTCTCTAAGTAGAAATGCTCCAGGAAAGGCTGGGGTCCATGACGTGCCATTTCCTGATTTCGCCATGTCTGGACACGACAGCTCAGTTCTAGATGAACGCAGCCAGACAACTCCCAAGGCTGTAAATAAAATCTCAAGTTGCCAGAATATTCTTTTCAAAACAATAATTATTAGCACAACAAAATCACGCAAATAAGAAATGGAAAGGGCATGACAGGTCATCTAATCTCTCCTGTGAGAATTCTCTCTTAGATGTTGGCCTCAATACTCTTCAGGGTGAACTTTAAGTACAACCAGTGATGTAAACCCACCGTTGTCCTCGGAAGGCTGTTGTGTAAACCAAAAGTTTTCATTGCTTCTACTTGGATAAAATGCTTTTAAATCTGCCTTTTCCTCAATGTGCGCATTTTACTCTAGTTTTCTTGTGCCTCTATCTTTTCAGGTTTTATAAATAAAAATAAGTGGTGATATAATCTTGGAGTAGTAGTTTTCATTCAACTTAGAGTTCAGTTACAAGCAGCAAATGTACTCTTTCCATTTAAAGGTAAACCCAATGGGGACAATAATGGTTTTCTTTTCTGTTAAACATGTTTTTATTTCATTCTGTTGATGTTTAAAAATTGAAAGGGGTACATAAGAATTTGTCAGCAGGTTAAATCTTCAAGAGAATCTTCAGGCTCATTTGCTGTGATGCAAAAAATTGCAATGGGATACTGTTTATATGAGCTGTTGGCCAGAACTGGGAAATGTTTAGGTTATACAGAATGCTATGAAAGTTATTTTTATTTAACATTTTAATCTTATTTTTGCTTGAGAATTTTGCTGGTATCATCTCAATACATTACTCTTTCATGTAATTAAACATACCTTTGTTTAATGTATAAGACAATATGACTTTTCATCGGCAATATTTCCCAAATATTAGTCTTCTGGGTACCTGAATGTTGACCCTATCTTATACTATTTTACCATTTTCCAGTGAATATTTTTCTTGAGATGGCATACTTGTTTCAACTTAAATATATTTTAAATTATGTTTATGCCATTTAATCACTTGCTTTTTTCTAATACATATAAATGCATACAATTTAAAATATTATTGGATAACTTCTAAAATTATCTTCTAGCTCACGTTTTGGAAAAGCCATTCTACCACATTTCCTTATCAATCTATACATAATTTCCTTTTCTTTCATAAATGACTCTAACTTTCACAGCTATTTTTTTCTTTTTATTATTGATGTATAGCCAGTTTATAATATTGTGCCAATTTCTGGTGCACATGTTTCAGTCATACATGTACATACATATATTAGTTTTCATATTCTTTTTCAATATTGGTTACTACAAGATATTGAATATAGTTCCCTGTGCTATACAGTATGAACTTGTTTAGCTATTTTATATTTAGTAGCTAGTATCTGTAAATCTCGAACTCCCAATTTACCCCTTCACACCCCCTACCATATCTCGTAAACATAAGTTTGTTTTCTATATCTGTGAGTCTGTTTCTATTCTGTAAATAAGTTGAATCAGAGTCCCCTCCAATTATGTGCCCAGGAGTGGGATTGCTGGATCATATGGTAAATCTCTTTTTAAATTTTTAAAGAATCTCCATACTGTTTTCCATAATGGCTGCACCAAACTACATTCCCACCAACACTGTAGGAGGGTTTCCTTTTCTCCACACCCTCTCCAGCCTTTATCATTTGTGGACTTTTTAATGATGGACATTCTGACTGGTTATTTTCTGATAGTCTACTAGCAGTTAAAAACCTGTATCGTATATATTATATTTTAAATTTGTCATTTTGTTCTTTTGTTACTACAAAAACCCATTTAATTTAAACAAATATAGAGAAACCACAAGCATGATTTATAAAAATTAAATGATTAATTTTTTTCTTTCATATGTTTCTAATAGAGGTGCTACTGAACTTCAATAAGCAGGTATAATATATAATAAAACCTAAAGTATTTTAAACATTCTGTTCTATTGACACTAGTTATTGCCTAAATATTAAGCACTCATACTTTTTTACATAATAAACATTTTTAAAAGTCAACTTAAGTCAAACATAAATTCTAAATTAGATACTGGTTTATATGAACTCATATTTAGGTCTGATTGTTTTCTTTGGTTACTATATTGGGTACCTCTGAAAACACTTCTACTTCAAAATTACTGAGGAAAAATAGTTTTAACAACCAATAAATAGAAGCTTACGGAACTTTGACCATTGTGAAAACCTGCTTCAGTTATCCTCCAAGTGGATACATTGCCATCTCTTATTTTTGTTTATGATCTTTTAGCCAGTTCCCAGTTCCATGTGACTCTGTTCTCATCCAAAGCAATTATAATTAATTTGCAAGTAAAAGTTCATGATCCACTGTTTCAAATGCTTCACTGGAGCCTAAATACATGACGTCGATTCCATCCTCTTCATCCAGTTAGTTCTGTAACTCTGTCAAACAAGCCTATCATCATGGTCTGGCATGATTTGTTCATTACGGACCATGCTGCTCAAGGTTCCATTGTCTTCTAACTGTTTACAGATTGTCCTTCAATTTTTTCTTCCTTACTTCACTCCATATTGATCTATTGCTTAGTTGTGTGTAAACATTTGATTTATTTCGGCATGTTTACAAAGGAGAAAATCTGAAGGAAAGTAACTTGTAGAATCACTTTAATAGCTTTCTGCAAATTACACAGCATTTAAATGAGATGCATTGCGATCTTGGGTCTTGTTTTATATTTCCTTAACTTTACATAAAATCCTTTTCATGAGAATTAATAAGGATTTCTGCATTATTAATTTGTGGGTCCTTGTATTTTCAAAGGACAATGAAACTAGGCTAATGAGAGAAGAATGTTTTGGCTCAGAGGGTTCATACAGTAAAGCAATATGTTCCATCATGACTCAGATAGAAAATGAGCTAATTGTAGGACAGAGTGGAGTAAATTAAAGAGGATCTAAGAAAGTCTACATAAGGGAGAAAATTAATTTATAACATTTATTTATAATATATAATTACAAATATTTGACTTTTTATAAGTATTTGAATGGCTGTGATATAAAACTGATTGTAAAAGTAAAAAAAAAAATCATAACCTTTAATATTCCTGATGCCTCAACAGCCCATTCATGGCAATTATTGGTAAGATCTGTAATAAGCAATAGTTTTAATGATATCAATTACCACTTGTATTGGCTCCAATTTCTATAATAGTTAAATTGTTTCATTACACATGAATAAGCTTAAAGTGTAGAAAAGTCTGCTCCTTTAATGTTTCTCCTGGAAATCTGCTGATATTTGCTGATTGTATAGCAGTGTCTTTTTCTTAAAAAAAAAAAAAGAAATTCACAATATAGCAATTGCTTTCAACCTTCAAAATTATTAAAGTCTGAGAAATTAAGGATTTCTAAATTATATTTCCTTTCTGTTCAGGGTAATTAAAAAACATGTTTGTAAAAAGCTGTAATTTTTATAAAGTTATTTTCAAATTGAATATCCATGTGTATATTTTTTCTTAACCTGATTCAATTCAGTAAGAAGGTATTTACATTTATAACTAAAGAAAGCACTTATTTTTTAAGTAGATAAATATCTGATCAAATTTCAGGCTAGGACTTGACCACAAAAGGGCTTGGCAATTTGAAATTTAAGTAGGCATATGTTAAATAGTCCTATAATTGCTCATAGGGGCAGGAGGTGGGTGTTTACAATCAAAGAAAAGGGAAAACTTAGTTCATTTTTTTCCAATCAAGTCACTAGTTTCTGGAGAATTCTATAAAATTATAAATGAGAAAGAGTAATAAATTTTTGTAAATTTAATTACACATGATCTAAAGGCTAACTGACATGTAATATTGAAATAGTGTAGAAGAAAGTGAAAAAATGTTTTCTTAATTGAAAAATTTTTTATAACACTTTCTATTTGAAGAGTTAGATCCCCCTCAGATTTGCTTACTGACAATGTATTTATTTATTTCTTCAAGATTTAAATAAAAAACATATTAAAGGGTGATTCCAAATCTCAAAATTTTAATTCTTATTTTCCACGTTTAATGTTGATAGCTCTTTTTATTTTTTAAAGGTTCTTATTGTTCTGATAAACACATTTGATGATTAAACAATTCCCACTGAAAGTATAAGGTTTTTCTGTTGTAGTCACATGAATGAGCATATCACATGGTAATACAATAAAAAAAAATTGACAATGATGGTCTTTTGGGTAACACAGTAGAGCCTAACACAGGTAAAAGGGCCCTTCCCTGCCTTGTTCATCTCAATTTATTCACTAAATACGTTAAACTTGGAAAGTTTAAATTTTTGCTTACAAGAAAATCTCTATTTGCATTTTTAATAGTAGAAATTCTAGATTCACAGAAACAAACAAAAAAGTCACTAAATTAAGACATAAGTCTGATTTAAATTCACTAGAAAACATTTTTAACTGTTTCCATATGAGACCTAAAAAGGCTAATAAGAAAACAATTTGTACTTCTACTTCAAAGCATTTTTTATTATTTTAATTTAAATATGTATTTATTATCATTTGTCTAAGGAAATATCATCTGTTCAGTGATGACAGGGGAAATATGTAATCTGTTCTCTACAGAAGTCTTGATAATCTAGAATAATACTTGATTTGATACATAGAAAACCCTTGGTACATATTTGCTGAGTGAATTCATGCATCAGCCAGGGTTTAAGCAGAGAAGAAGAAACAGTAGAAGATCTGTTTTAAGACCCTACCACCCCACCATTTTGACTGGCAGAATTTCTTTTCCATCACGGAAGTCTCAGCTCTACTCTTCAAGCATTTCAACTGATTGATCAGGCCCACTCAGGTTATCCAGGATAATTTCCCTTACCTACAGGGAACTAACTGATTATGGATTTTAATCACATCTGGAAAATATCCTCATAGAAACATCTAGATTAATTCTTGATTGAGTAACTAGAGACCGCAACCTAGCCAAGCTGACACAGCAAGACTTGGATAAACGGAGCAGGCACTATCTTTTTCCATAGTAGGTAACTCATCCTTGAGAATTTAAACAGAAGTAGATTGTCCACCCTAAAGGTACCATTTATTTAGCACTTATCATATGCTTTTAAGTCTGTCTGATTTTAAGCTTTTGATGTATATTAATCATTTCCAATAATTTCAAGAACCTTGTATTTTGTTCTCATTTTACAGAAGAGAAACTTGACATTAAAAAAGAGTAAGAAACCTTCAAAGTTAACCAGCTGGTGAGGATTGAAAACTAAAATATATTACTGCCAAAGCCCTAACTCTTAAAAACTATAATCCTAGTATGGCATTATTAAACAAAAATTGGCATATAGAGAAAGGGAAAAAAAGAAATGTTTAAGTGTGTCATTTGAGTCAAGAATTTCGAACTCATTGCAATATACTTGTCCTTGACTCCTACTCTCTACTGATGTGTTCATCTATGTCACTCTTCAGCATTCCTGAGAAAGTGCTGAAAGAATATAGGATGGTTGAGATAATGATTATAAAGATATTTATCATCATTTGTGTCTTATTACAACAGTATATTTTGAAAGCCACTAAAGTGCTTTTTTAGCCAACAACAGTAGGAAAAACAAACTTTTCACATGTTCAACTGTCAAAGCTTATGCTAAAATTATTATTGATTTTTATTTTACTCAATGTCTGGGTCTAGTTTTCAGAAATTTTCAAAACTGAAAAGTAAGAACAAGATCTCAGCTTTTTAGCATGCAATAAATTATTTCTCTATGGCAGTTTTTTATTCTACTTTCTCTTATTCTGCTTTACTACTTAGTTTTCTGATTTACATAATTAAGCCCTTAACTACCATTATGTACATATCTTAAATATAGTCTGGTCCTCTAAATCATATAGAAATAATAAAGAGAGAGATCAAAAAGAATTTACCTATATGTAATCAAATAGGTTATTCTTTATTACAAATTTTAACTAGTACTGTCTAGTCTAAACTTACAGAAGTTGGGACTTTGATAGTGAATTTGATTTGTGAATTTCATAATCAATGTCAACCTGCTCATTATTTTACAAACCTAAAAATTCTAATGATAAAATGACATCTTAAGAAATAAAGTTAGTAATTCATTTTAGCTTTTTCACAACAAAAAACTAATCCCTTTATATGATATTAAACATCATTTTCTTTAATTTAATGTTTAGGCTACAATGCTAGCTGTAAGTTAGGTGACTGTCCAAAAAATGGAAATGAAAGAGAACGTTCAGAAAAGTCCAGATACAGTCCAAAAAGAAGAAAGCCTTCCCAAAAGAAAGAAAAATGAAAACAGATGCAGTGTCATCCTCCATTACGCTAGCCCGTGCATGGTTCTTGCTAAAGAACAGACATTCAGTCTGCTTTGAATTATTTGTCACTTGGCTTCTTTATACTTCCATGCCTTATTTTGCATTTTGTTCACTACTCATTGTGTTACACAATCTACATTCTGCAAAAATTATGTTAATATATATTCTTACCAAGGATTAAGTTATGTATAGCCAAGTTTAGAACCTTCACAAACCTTGATGGTTTAGACTTTGCAACCAAACTTAATCATTTGGGGGTCCAGGTTCACTTGTTCTTGGCCCAGTTGAATGTAAAAGTCCAATGAATCTGACTTTAAAAGGCTAATAAAATATTCAAAAGACTTCTTGCACATCAAATAGCTCTTAAGACAGAACATTTTGATGAATTTAGTGTACATGAATCAGAAGCATATGGATTAAATTTACCTTAAAATACTCCTGGGTTTAAGAATTAAGAGAAAATGTGCTTGGCAAAACACATTTTGGGTTTTGCCTAACCCAGAACATTGGAAAAGTAGTTCAAGATGTTTGACGGACCCAAAACATGGCTAGGTTCACCCATCCCTGGTTTCCTGTAGTAATAGCAAAGGACAGGCAGAGGCAGATTTTAGGTGTATAAATCTAACTCAGGTTTTTATCATGGTCATCCCAAACTATTGGATAACTTGAGAATGCCTTATCTTGTCTAAATCAAATTTGTGCTATGTGCTTTGTACAATCTTGATTAAGGACTGTAGAATGCGTGTTTTACAGGGAGGGTGTGGTTCTACATATTTATAGCAGCTTCTGTGTACTCACTCAACAAAAAAAGAGAAATCATAAGGTTCATGCTTACCTAGAGCATATCAAGAGATGCAGAGACTTCAATATTAATTTCAATGACTATTAATTTGGGTTGAATAAGAAGTTTATCATTAATTTCTACTTCTAAAAGTAATAAAAGTATGCTAAAGGAGACAGGGTGTCAGAAAGAAGGAACATATACAATAGTCAATATTATGAAATTTTATTTCCTTTTTCCAACACAGTTTTATTCCTACACAAGAAATGGGCAGTATGTATGAGCAAGTCATTAAATTATTTGGGTATTACTTTTTACCACAAGCAACTATTCATTCCTGATTTAGGGAACTTCCATTAATAACTGAACTGCTTTTCAGTTGAATTTATGACTAGATCTTTATTTTTGAGTAAAAAATACAAAAGAAAAAAATTACTTATCTGTTATCTTTCTTCTCTCCCAATAAACAAATAGACACAGATCACTGACTCACATTACTATAAACAAATTCTTGTCAATTGATGGCACAAAGTATTTCAAACTACAGCATAAGATATTCATATTGTAAAATAGGGTTCATTCTGTAGGAATGCTAGTGACCTTAATAAAGGTAATGTGTTAAAGATAATATCTAAAGGGTAATCCAAATGTAAGTTTTTGTAACAAGTAATATATAAACGTAAGGTATATTCTTGAGATTTAAATTAGTAAATAAGAATGATATTTTAATCATACAAGCTTGAGGATTAGAAAGTACTTCCCACAAAAAGAAAATTCATTATATTATGAAGTAATGGTAGGCAGTTTTCTGCAACATGATAAGAAATTACTAAGAAGATATAAAGATCTATTTTACACATCTTTATACACAAAGGCTAGGTTTAAAAACATAGGCTCTGTTTATTTGCTTACTCAAATAATAAATTACAAATAAGTAATATTTATTTTCAAAGAACTAAAAGGCAATTAATTGTATAAAGTAAAAGGTTTATATAAAAATGTGTGAACATGGAGAATATTTCTTCTTTTAATAACAAGAAAAATAGAACTACAACACTTCAAAATAACTAGCTTTCCATCAGCCTTAACTTTCTGAAACTCAGCAGCCGAAAAAGTTCTTGGCACACTAAAGAAATGTCATCAGTCTGCACTAAAGACATGTACATTCTAGGCCCTCATTCATAGCCTTCGAATTCTTATTTACCGTACAATTAATTTGATTATTCCACAACTATTTACTAAGCACCTACCAAAGGCAAGACACCGTTGGGTACAAGAGAAACACAAAGATTATTTATTCAGAATTGTTTCTCCTCAAAAAGACTATATCTTGGGTGCATTAAGACATGTATAAAGACTATTATTAAATGTGGAAATTTATACAAAATCAGTGCAGAAAGCATCCTATGGATTCTTGAAAGAGAGTTCTTAAGTAGAGTCTATGAGAAAAAAGCATAATGCCAAGAAAAGTAATGGCTGAAAATCTTACATTAAGGGATGGCACAGAAAAATGTAAAAAAAGACAAAAATTACATTGCTTAACAGTTTAACAATGGGTGCTAATAGGAACAATTTAATTTACATTGAGCTTGTTTTGTTTAAAAAGATAAGGAAATGTAGAACATATTTTTAACCGACTTGAATTTAATGCAAATTTTGTATCATATGTAGACAACTGCACACATGCTGTGCATAAGATATTATAGTGTGTGTATAAATAAATAATGCAAATAAGTATGGAATGCTTAATGCTGTATGACAGAACAGCCCTGGGGCAGGGACTAGATTCTAGCAGAAGGTAATTTCATAGTTGTCTGTGAGGAAAACTGTCAATTAGCTTAAAAAATCTTTGGTTACTGATGAATTATAATTAAGGAATATATTTAGCCTGCTTCCAGCTAAGTTGATAGAGATTAATAGAAAATATTAGCTGTCTAGATGTGTGTTCCAAGGGACTACATGTAGCCAAATTACCAGGAGAAGTTGCTAACAAGAGCAGTTTTCTGATATCGTAACTTCTGGCAGTAAGGACCATCTATTCTAATTGTTAACAAGATCTTCAAATGACTCTTAACCACATTAACTTTTAAAAACTACTCTTCTAAGTTCTTTCAGGAATCTTTTTGGAAAGACAACAGGGAGAGTTTTGGCAGGTAGCCAGTGAGCAGATATCTAAGAGCATTATTCTCTTATGCTAAAAAAAGATACTCTAATGCAAATAACAGTAATTTGTAAGATTTGTGGCGGAGACATACATTTTGCCAAATGGAGATTTCATACTAGAGCCATTTATTAGCTATGTATTGACATTTACTATACATAAATGGTTTAATTTTATTTATGAGCCAGATACTGTGTTTCTATCTTATTACTTTCATATGTCAGCTTAATACAAGTTGTAACATGCTTACACTCTTGGCACTTGGCAGCACCTTTTATTAAGAATTTAGGAAAAAGTGAAAGCTCAGATAGAAAAGTGCATTCCCCAAACTACTGATCCCTGAGGCCAATGTTATCAAACACTTTAAGGAAGTTCCCATCAAAAATTATTTTCTAGTTTTCTAGTTCTAATTTTCTAGTGTGGGTTATGTTTCAGTTATATGGAAAATATATTCATGGGGAAAGATATTCTTTAACCATCTCAGATAAACTAGACATAACTAAGATTATGTTTTCATATTACTTCTTTCTTATTTGTTTATAGATCCAGTAATAAAATATAAAAAATAAAACCATTTGAGGGAGTGAAATAGAAAAAGATACAGCATATCAACAACCATCATGGAGTGACACATATGCAAAGGCAGAATGAAACAAATACGTAGAAATACCAAGAAATATATAGTGTAGGGAGACGAAGGAATAAAAAGGGGCAGAAAGGTAACATCTCGCCTACGCACTCTGTCCCACCCAGATCACCTTCACTTTTAGCATTTTCTGGTTAAAAAAGAGTGGTCTTCAGGCATTAACGCATTCATCCTCTCCCTTACCATAATTTCACCACAACATACCCACTTACCTACACCCATACACGTTTTACCTTTTTCCTCTGATCTGAGAGAGAAGTGATCCTGCTGTCTAAGGCTATCTTTATACTTCCATTTCTCCTCTCTTGACAGCTTCCCTCCCTCTCAAGTCACCTTCTATTCACAGGCAAGGTTTATATCAAAAAGTCTTGACAAACACTTCCATTTAGTTATTGCCCATTCTTTCTTCAACTCACTTGTAATTCAATTCCACTCCCACTGTGCCACTAAAGTTACTCTTACTAATGTCACCAGTGGTTAAGCCTAATGGAAGTTTTGTGTTTGTTTTTTTTTTTTAACTTATGTGTATCTTTAATTCTAATTCATTAATTTTACTTTTGAAAAATCTTGAATTATAAAATGTTATGATTATAATTTCGCTGTTTACTATTAGTTTGGGGAAAATACAGCCCTCTGTTTCCTTCTAGCATGAAGACTACCCCAATTGTTTAAAACTTAAGTTTTATAGGGCACTATTATCTTTACAATGCTAAACCACAGCATGCATGTATACCAGGGACAGAAATGTTTCTAAAGACAGACACCAGTCCCACACACAGAGGTATCATCAATACAATAACAAAACAGCAACCACAGACTCTGTCCACACAGCATATTTTAGCACATTAGTCCCACTGACATGTTAGACACTAGCTTCAATAGCAACTGACCAGCCAAGACCTGTAAATTGCCACTTCTTTTTACAGTTTACTAATGCTGAAAACTTCACAGAAGTTTCTCATGCAGTTTCTTGGTGTTTTGTTTGGTTGGCAGTAAACTGTGTTTTTTGACTCTATATGAGTTTTTTTTTTTAATTTACATGGGTACTTTAGCAATCAGACTAGATGAGATAAAAATGTATTTTTAAGTGATTACAAGAGTTAACTGTTTTAAAGAGTTGCAGTCTCCCTGATTTTCATTCCCACCCATCAAAGTGAAGAAAGTGGCCAGTACTCTGAGTATGGGTCATCATTCATACGGATCAGTCTTAAGCAGAAAATGGTTGCTTCAAACTCTTCTCTGGCCACTGGGAAAATCATTTAAAAATGACTATACATACCTCATCACAAATGTTCTGGCTTTTCAGAGACAGACATGGAAGAGATTGTAGTCTATCAAAAAAAGGAATAATACCCTCAATTTTCCAAGAGTTTATTTTTACCATCTTTGACTATTCTGACACTGTCAGTCCTCATTCTTCCTCCTGCTGTTCATATACAGGTAAATAGCTGTATCTTGATATGAGGAGTGAGAATACATGTAAGTTGAATGTGAATATGACAATTAGTGCTATATGATAATAAATGGAAAAAATTTGATGTTATAGTTATTATTTATGATTTATTATATATCAATAACGTACATATTGATATATTATGATAAATAATTATTTTATTATAATTTATTATTATTTATTATTCATAAATGTCTTTTTCAGGTTTTAATGTACCATGAAGGATCCTTTTAACCTACCTCTCTCTTTAGACTCTAGCAAAAATAATAATAGTAATAATAGTTATTATTACTATTAATAGTTTCTCTGATCAGTTATTAGGATGATACTTTAATATGGAAATTATAGCAATAATAAAGTAGCTAGTAAGCATTAAGTTACTGGGCATTTAATAAGTGCCAAGTACTGTTTTATGTGCTTCATAGGTATTATCCCATTTAATAATATGGGGCCTCAGTATAATACATTACTATTAATATCCCCATTTTTAGGTGAGGAAAGGGAGGTATGGAGAGAGAAAGCACATTGTCTAGGATCACAGGGGTAGTAAATGACAGAGACAGGATTTGAGCTGACACAGTCTTTTTCTGGAGCGTGCACTCTTTTTTTGTTGTATTTTTTTGAAGTATAGCACGTTTACAATATTGTGTCAATTTCTGGTGTACAGCATAATATTTCAGTCACACATGTACATTCATATATTCATTTTCATATTCTGGAGCATGGACTCTGAAAGAACATCTAATGAAAATGAGGATTTCAGGCCATGTCATGTCAAGAGACTTACATGGAAAAAGATCTTTATGACACCATTTAAATACCATGTTATGGATTCAATAATATTTTCAGGAGGGAAAAAAGGGAGAATAACTGTCTCTAAGGAGAACAAAAATGGGATGATCTTATGGGAATGAAGAGACCTCAAAGCTTGCTTTGAAGGACTAAAAGGAGTTTTATAGGACAAAGTGAGGCAGCACATTCCAAGCAAAGGGAAGAATAGCAAGAAAGGCACAGAGGTGAGAGAGGGCATTGCAATTTCAGGAGCCTTAACAGATAAGATGAACCAAAATTATTATTATTTTCACTGTTACTTCTATTGGCCAGAGAGACTTGACTATTCCATTTTTTTTTTTAACATTGAACCTAACGACAATCAACCACTTCTGCACACCTGGAAGTCAAATGACTGCCCTTTGTTTTCAGAAATCTGCCTTTACCTCTAATGACAGTCGTGGCTCATAGGCCTGGTGGGCAAATTGCTTAAGCCGGCTCTTCGGGGCTGAGCTTCCTGAGATGTTACTCTCAACACTCCTGTAGGTCCTGGTTTCATGTTGTGTCCTTTACATGCTTTCACCATGTCACTTCCTACAGTCAGCCCTGAATTTTGAGGTTTTTAGATTTTTAGGTTTAAGGATTTAAAATTTTTAGGGTTTAAGAATAGCTTCACCTTTGCAACCAGCTGACAATGCTAAAAGCTGATGTGCTGTCTTCCAGAGAGGCTAAGAAATTGTAAGAAAAACTGGTTCTTTACTACCTGGATTGTGGCTAAAGCCTATCAAATAGTAGCTACTATGAAGCCTAAAGAAAAAAGGTACTTTGGTCCTAGTGCCCCGTTAGACATATTTGGGGCAAAGGAAAGCACATTTCTATGGAAATTTTCAAGTTATTAAAAATGAGATAGAAACAAATGAGAGGAAAACAGAAATTTAGCTCATGGACCTAAAATCACCATATGAGAGATATCAAATAAGTAACTATTCTAATCTCAAAAGGTTAGGGGAAAAAACCCAGCCTCTTAATATTACTCTTTGAAAACTCTCCTCATGTGATCCTCTTATGACAGTTTTAACCTTTTTGATCAATAAATATATTATTATTTTCAGGTTATTTATTTATTCAACAAATACTGATTAAACACTATAATCCAGGTGCTGTGTGACATGCTGGGTATAAAACAATGACAACTGGAGAAGATTTGGTCCTCCCACATTTCAGAGTATAGTCAAGGAACCAGGTACTAAACAAATAAACACACAGTATTTCTGAAGCAATAGAAATGGGCACACTAAGATTGACTGACTGGAAGGATGTAGGTTTTACTGTGGAATTAGGGAAAGTTTGCCTGAAGACATGACATTCAAACTAAAACCTGAACATTTTATTATGTTTACTACTTAGCAAGGTGAAAAGTGTGGGTGCAGGGGTATTGCAAACAGACCAATGAGGGGTTGGTGCAAAGGTCCTGGGGCAAAAAGGAGAGTGCCTCTCCCAAATTCTAAAAAGCAGACATGGCGTTGGCTGGATCCTTCCCCTTTTCTCTCAATATGTGGGGTGACAGAATAACTTCAGTAAAAAGTATATGTGCTTAAATAGCCTACCATGACCTTAAAAAGAAAAAGCATATAGGCAAAAGAGCATAACATATAACACAAAGAGCACAGAGGCTGGTTCTTCATGACTCATTTTTGCTGCCATCCTCCTTGGTTGTTAAGAATTCCTACAATCAAGTTGACTCAGGAGCCATCACCTGTGGCATCTCAACTAGGGTTTCCTGGACTTTTTGCTGGGTCTCCTTAACACAGAAGTACTTCTAGAATTGTTCTAGAACAGCCCACTCTGTTTCCCAAGATAGTCATTTTGATGACTGAACAAAAGGAGAGAGTAAACTATTTGGAATGTGTCCAGGTAATAGAAACCTGAATTTAATTTTAATAAATTATGTGAACTAGAACATGTTGCCAAACATATCTTTGTTTCCCCACTATAAATGTAGAAACAGCACAAATGTATATGATTTTTAATAATTCTGTGGAGATTGCATTTTACTCAGGAATGGAAATCCAATATAAGACAAAATTACAGTATTAATAAATTCTAAGTAGTTTATGGGTTTTCTATCAGAGTTAAATAAAGCTCAAGGTGACATTTATTTACTTCATGTTTTAGTGAGCAGTGTTGATTTATTATGTCAGACACAATTGAAAACACACTTCCCTAAAGTACTACAGAATAATTCCACATAAAGTTGATGTAACCCCTCATAACTTAAAAATAAAGGTTCTTATTGAATCAAATATTCTTGAAATCATTTTAGTTTCTTTTTTGTATAATATACATTTATTATTAGCACATCAGCATCACAATTTTCTCATTTGAGGTAAGGGTTTTTGAGTTAGATTATCTTGAAAGGGATTTCTGGACCCAAAATTTTACTATTTGGCGCATAGATATAAACTACATGAATGGTTTTACAAACTAATATGTCCATTAGGGGGATCTGCCTCAGCTGGCAAATGAGGTAACTTAACTGAAGTTTAGAGACGCTAAGTGATTTGCCCAAGGTTACTAAATATAAAAATGAGACTAAGGAGAATATTGTTCTTTACCACTTCTCAAATTCAAACTAGCGCATTTAAATAGAAAATCCAATGGAATTTCAAAGACTTGCCCTACAAAGCTTTAAAGATAATAATCTCTAAACAAATGAATAGCATTTGGAAATATAAAAACATGCCAAAGTCTCTACATTCTCTAGCAAAAGTATCCTTTGGCTTCTTTCCTGTTTCATATTACAATATCATATAATATATGAACATTTTTAACAATATTTAACAAGGTGATTAGGGAATATGTGAGTCTGCTAGAGGATTTGGTGCAATCTTACTTCAAAAAAAAAAAAATAAAGTAAAGCACGTTAGGCCTGAAGGGAACCTAAAATACCCTTTAACTACCATAAGTAAAAGAAACAACATGTACACATGACAGCATAAAGAATTTTCAATAAAATATGATTTATAGTATTAGGCTGGTTTCAATGGCACAGTGGGACCTCTAGCATATTTGTCTTTGTTGCCATTGAAATTTGTCCCCCCTACACCCCCGTATTTGGACCACCATTGGTAAACGAAATTTTTGTCTCAGATGTTTCTTTGTCCAAAGGACAACATTGCTAGTGCCAGAACTTTACTAAACGCCATAAAATACACATATTTGAGGAGATGTCTTGGAAGATTGGAGTGTTCTATCTTTCTGCAAGAGATTTAAAATGCTAGCTTATCTGGTCAATTTAAAAGCAAACTAGAGAAAAGTTTAAAATTTAGAGGCAGCATTTTCTAGGGAAAACTATTATTTTCTATAGAAATAATGTACTCAGAGGTGGAAACATATGAAAGGTGAGAGAGAGACTTTAATTTTTGAAGCTCTATAATAGTGAGACTTTTGGTATGGCATCTATAATTTCAATTATATGATTTATAAGTTATCTTAAAGCACACAGAATGGATTAATTGACCACTAAAATAACTGAGGAGAGCTAGGAATTTCTTTTATTTTCAATAGGGAACTAATTTCCTATCATATCATGGACATCTAGGTGATATTTTATAACTAATTTCGAGCCTTTGTGGTTGCATTCTCTAAATAACCTCAGATAGCTTTCTCTTGATACGATCAACTGTGAAGTTGAAATAGTATTACTGAGGTATGTATATTATGAAAAAGTGTCTTTTAAATCTCCCACTGAGTGTGGGAGATAAATATAAGACATTTTGGTTAAAAAAAAACAATTTTAGTGAAAGCTTTTTATCTTAATCTATTTTTCTATTTATTTTTGTCAGTTATTTAAAAATATATTTCTCATATTTATTTCTTGGTTTTCCAAATAGAAAGAAGTAAAGAACTTTGTTCTGTGCTAAACAAAATAAAAAACAATTAAAGAACGTATCTTCAAATGTAATTAATCTTTTTGCCCTTGATTAAATTAAGAAAAATGTTTTCTTTTGGCAAAAACACATACAATTTATTTGTGACTACACTGGTCTGTGTTATGTCATTTTAAGTGAGATACCATTCTAATCCACAATTAGATTTTGCATTGTTCATGTGTCATGATTACAGCAACTGGCAAAAACAGTATGATTTTCTGCCACAAATGATGGTAGTATTCCTCCGCTCCCCCGTACTCCTTGGCACTTTTCTTTCCTTTTCTCACACTGCCAATCTGAGGTCTGCATGCTTCATTCGGTTTAGACGAGCAATTAATTTTATAAAGTTGTGTAAAAGTTTTAGATGCAAGTTCATTTGGTAGGATTGCTTGGGTTTCAAGTGACAGAAAGATAGTTCTATTCTTAGGAATAAAAGACCAACCCAAGGAAGGAATCAATAAAAAATTATACTCAGTTCATGGCTCATTATATTTGATCATGCACAATCTCTCTCATGTTTTTAGTTATTTATTACACTTTTCCCCCATGTTCTACTCCCATCCCCTTCCCTCCACCCTGAAGGCAAATATCCCAACTTTTTTAATGTGTATAGCCACATCAATGCCTGAATTTTTACTTTATGTAAATGGTGTTATATTTTGTGTATCAATCTGTTTCTTAAATTTTTTTCTTAGCCCTATGCCTTTAAAATCCTTCCTTGCTTAACTATGCAAAGAGTAAACTTTTACACAACGTAGAAATGTGTGTTACAGTCCTGGTCTTGCCATTAATTTACTTGGTGACCTTGAATGAGTCATCTACATTCTTTGTGTCTAAGCTTCCTTGTTTAAAAAAAAAATGAGGAGATTGAATTAGAATATATCTCAAGTTTTATAAATAAACCATACTGAAAGAAAAAAATGCTATGAAATTGATAAATCCTATAGATACATGGCGGGGGGGAGATGTTGGGAGAAGAGAGTGCAAACAACCTTGCTCACTGACAAAGTTGGAGAGCTCTGAGAATTCAAAGAAGATAAGAGGAAACAAGAGGGGCCTTGGCAGCAACTGGTGTTAGATCTCAGGTTGCATGTCATGACATCCAAATGGGTTGTCTTGATGACACTACCTTTAGCCACTCACAGCTGGGGCTAAGGTGTATGTATTAGGCAGGTTCTCCAGAGAAATAAAACCAAGAGGATATATTTAGATAAATAAGGGATTTATTATGAGAATTGGCTTATGGAGGCTGAGAAGTTCCACAACCAGCTTCTGCATGATGGAGAATCAGGAATGCTGATGGTATAATTCCATCTGAGTCCAAAGTCCTGAGAAACCAGGAGCTCCAGCATCCGAGGGCAGGACAAGATGGAAGGCCCAGCTCAAGGAAAGAGAGAGAGAATTCGCCTTTCCTCCCTCTTTTTGTTTCTTTAGGACCCTGAATGTACTGGATGATTCTTGTCTTCTTTACTCAGTCTACTCAGTCAAATGCTAACTAGAAACTAGAAACGCCCTCACAGACAAACCCAGAAATAATGTTTTACCAGCAATCTGGGCATCTCTTATACCAGCCAACCTGAATCAAAAAATTAACAATTCCAGTGTGCATTGTGAAATGTAGATCCTTCGGAAGTGAAATGAGAATAGGTGACATGCCTTCCAACTAGAAAACAGAGCCTACAAGAGCGGAAATAATAGGTCTTTGAAGGTGGATCAGGAGGGTTTTCTTGGATATCCAGTAAGCAAGCAGATAGCTTTGGGGAAGCTTTTTAACCTAATAAAGCCACATTCAGTATGTATTTGGGGATCAATGAAAATCAGTATATTTTATGACTAAGTTTTACACAACATCCTGGAAAAGAAGGGATGCACAAATGATGGTAATGAAGGGAAAGGGATTATAAACTAATGGTGACCTGAAATTCCTTAGAGTCTCCTTGCAGATAAGCACATATGGTTTGATAGTTCACCTTTGGAGTTAACACTCTAATATAACTTTCTGTTAAATACTGTCCATTATTATAGATAAATCCCATGAATGTTAGAAAAGAGAGACTCATTTTTAACAAATATTTCAGAGAAATAAATATAATAAATCTACCCACTAAAATGTTTCAGATCATTTTCAGTGATGTTATCCATTGAATTTTGCCATACTGCTGCATTTAAGACGTTACATTTACACTGGATCACAGATAACTCTGCCTTTTGTTAAAGGATATTAACCCTAAAATTACAACCATCTTAAGAAGAGGAGATATTTTTTAACAAGATTTGTTTAAAAGTGGGGGGTAGACTTTAATTAAAACTAAAATTCCCTTTGAATATGCAATATTTATACTACTTATTTGTTATGTTCTGTAAAGTGTCTGAGATTCTGGTGATAAAAATTCCTGCCAAAAAGACCGTTATTTCCTGGAAATGGTTCCTTATGTTTAAAATAAATGAATTTAGAATAGTTTCCAGAAGAGTCATCATCTAAACAAGGAACTCTGAGTACTTAAACTGAAAACCATAGCCAGTGACTGTCTATACAGTCTGACTGTAGGGATTTGGGTCTAAATAAGCCACATTGGCTGCTTACACAGGGTAATGACTTAATTCAATGTATTACTGGGCCTATATTAACAATTCCTAAAGGAGGGAGAACAATTGGGTTGTATACATCAATATTTATTTAAATAATTATCTCTTGAGTCAGTTGTTCTTAAATAGTTGCAGTCATCATTGCTAAATTTAAATTCAATATTTTTTCATTGTTTAAAATTAAGCATTGGCTTAGATTCTTAGGGTTCAAAGATAAATGAGATATAAAACCTCAGGAAATTCTCTTTAAAATTAAGCATTGGCTTAGATTCTTAGGGTTCAAAGATAAATGAGATATAAAACCTCAGGAAATTCTCTTTATTTACCTCATCAGCATAGCTTGATCAATTCCCTTCCCACCCACCCACCCTACACTCCCCAAGTACAAACCCCCATTATCTCTTCTGAACTACCGCTGGAATGTTCTCACTGATCTCAAAACACCCCATTCTCAGTACATGCTCTGAAGTCATTCTTTACACTACAACGTGGTTGTTTGTAATGCCAGTTTGATGACGCCCCTTCCACTTCCAAACTTTAATGTCTTCTCATTGTCCTCAGGATAAAAACCTAAATCCCTAAGACCACGTGCACGGTCTTGCATGATCAAAGGCCCCTGATTGTCTCTAGACTCAGCTTTGGCCTCTTTCTCTTCTTGTCTGTATTCCAGCATTGTACATTGGACTGTCCTGCTTTAATCCTTTAAACATGCTTTGATGCTTAGGGCCATGCATGCTCTTCTCTCTGCCTAGTACATTAGCATCTGTATCCCCTTCACCATTTACTTTCAAATTTTGTTGTGGGTCTTAGCTCAAATAGCATTTTTGCGGGGGTGACCTTTCTTCTCCACCGTGTCATTCCCCCTGTTTCACACTTGCATAGCACCCTGCACATTTCCTTCAAAAAAAAATCACGTGTAATAATCACTCATTAGGTTATTTATGCCTGTTTCCTTCACTAGACTGTAAGTTTCCATTAAAATATCTTCGATTGTTTTGTGCTATTGTTTCTGTAATATCTTGCAGACCGCTTACCACCCTAAATGCGAAGGAAGGAAGGAAAGATGAGAGAAGGGAGAGGTGGAGGGATGGAGGAAATCATCTCATTTGCCAGGAATTTATTGTTTTGCTTTATTTTGTTTTGTTTCCACTGTCAGGGTAGATGTTAAAACATGGATATGTTTACTTTAAGTGGACCAAATGGTGTCTGAAAATCAGAATATATAGCAAACGTTATTAAAAAGAACTAACTTTCTTGGCTTCTTATTTTCTCAAGTTTCATACAGGACTGAGACGTGGCTAAGCAATTTGAAAACCACGTGTACATAAGTAACTGGATTGTTTTATGATACAGAAAATAAAATGTATTAATCCTAGTTTTTTAACCTGAGTGTTAAGGAATAGAACTGGGGAAACTTTGTCAAGTAAAAGCCCTCCATACCTCTTAGCACAATGAAAAGTATTTTTAAGAAATATGTTTTGTGACCAGCAAAATCCATTAACAATCCCCAGGAAATTAAAATAGAATCTGGGTAATAAAATAAATTCTAACGTTTTGTTTTTCCTTTTCCTTTGTGCTAGTTTCATTTGCTTACAGGGTGTGGTGTGCCTGCCCTGCATCCAGCCCTTCAGACAGAGTACATGGGAGATGACTCAGTGGCCACCTCAGCTTGGGGACTGTGTGCAGCAGTGCCAGCCACGCCACTGCAATTCAAGATGGTGGAGAAGGGCTGTGTGCAGAGGCGCTGTGCCCTACACAGTGTCTGCAGTTTCAGCAGTGTAGCTGCGCCCACCCCGCAAGAATTCTGCCCCTTCCCTCCTCCCTTTGCAGAGGAGAACCCTGTAAAGCAGCCCACCCATGGTCTTTCAGAGAGAGTGTGTGCTCTGGAGTGCCAGCTCTCACCTCTCCATTCTCTGATCAAAGAATAAAGATCTCCTTTGCTTCTGGACAAATTCAGTCTCATTCTGCTATGTAGTTAGATAGGTGGGGGCACCGGGCAGGTAGGTGGAGGAGAGGGAGGACGGTCTGGAAGATGAGTTATGCCCTCCTCTAGCATAAAGGGACTGTCCTTCTAAATGAGTGCCAGAAAGAAATTGGTTAGAACCTGACAGCCACGACTGCGTGGTAGCAGAAAGGACTTAACTAGACACTGCCCAATGTTCATTGTATTATAATTAATATTGCAGTTTAGCCCCCCAACCCCATGGATTTTTTTGTGTAAACCCTGGGTAAGGACATGCACAAAGGGCCAAACATGACTAAGCATTCCAGGGACAAGGGCCTCAATCAATCAAAAGACCACCTCTAAGTGAAGGTATAAGAGAAAGGGGAGACAAAAACCACTGCTTCTTCCTCTCTGGGATCAGCCCACCTCAGGTTCTTGGAGGTGTACTTTTCCTTTTCTAAATAAATCTTTTAAAATCTTTTTGCTACACAAAGCTTTCCGTCTCCCATCTGTAAATCTTTTCTTTGGTAAGACAAGAACTAGGGTCTTTACCTTTGGGGGTAACAGTTCTATCTGCACCAAAGACAAGGGGCAAGAGGACCCTTGTTGGGGCCTGGCTCAGGAGGGTTGGTAACAATTTTGAGCCCAGACTTGAAAGTCAAAAGCCATTAATTCTGGTCCTAGTCACTGAGGGGCCATGGACAATCACAACTGTCAGGGAACTAGAAATCATTTAGGCAGTAGTCTGTCCCCTTTATTTTGAAGATGATGCAACCTAAGAGCACCTGAAGATCATACAGAGACACAAAGGTATGTGGCTGTAGGGCAAGGGAAATATTTCAATTAGGACTTTCAGGTGCAAATAGTACAGAATCTACCCAAACATCCCAAAGGGAAAAAAGATTTATTGGGTCATGTAATTAAAAAGTTGAAGGTAACTAGTTTCAAGTGCCACGTGATCAGACGATATCATCAGGACCCAGTTTCTCTCCATCTCCGGATCCACTTGACGCTACCTTGGCTCCTCTCTCATGTTCTCAGATTCTTCCCTCATAGTTAAAAATGACTGTCACTATTCCAGCTCAATATGCTTTTGGATTCACGTCCTGCAGGAAAGAGAACACTGCCTTCCATTTGCTCAAAATGAAAGTCCAGGAATTGAGTCTTATTAACTCATAACAGGAAGGAGTTGGATTCTATGTTATACACAGGACCTGAGGATGAAGCCCCATCCAGATGAACTTGGCTGCCGGAGACTGATGGAATAGATGCTGATATGCAAACAACGAGTGTACACTCGTGATGAAAGCCTGGAATCCGGGCTCTGTATCACTTATTCATCTCATATGATGAATTCATTGCAAAGGACCAATGGTCATGTTGGCAGAGCCCCAAGTCACAGAGCATGAGGATGAAGGAGAAGACCAAGGAACCATCTTATCAAATCACACCTCAGGGAAAGTAGTTGAAAGAGAATATAATCATGTAATGACATCCAGAGCGATTAGTAGAGCAGCACTGTGTGTCTTCAGGTGACCTGCAACCCTCGAGGAAATTCTGGAGCCAAAGCTGAAGAAGTGTTTTTCAAATGTTCGGGGGTTGGGGGGGTATAGATGAAGGGAAGAGGATGGGAGTGATGGGAGTCTTTGTCTTTTGAACTGGACGAAGTGTGGTGTGTGGATGAGAGAAGGACACATTTTCAATTCAGTCAGATAAATGAAGGCTTAGAGGTAAATTCTTCCTTTTGTCACTTAGCTGTATTGTATCATTTATGATTTGGGAAAAGTGAAAGGAGGAATATGTGATATGTCACCTTATCTCATTAAGTCTCAGGAGGTTTAAAAGAAAATTATAAAGCACTTCTTAAAAAATGAAAAATCATAATGTCCCTGTACCCATAGTAACACTCAGGGTTAGTCATTAGTAAGTCAGACATGTATAAATTATTCTAGATCCTGGCATAAACCAGTGACTCCACCTTGAGCTAGCTGCATGGCCTTCCTGAGGATCATATTAGGCTTTCTTAATTATATTTTTATGGGGACTGGATTGATTCCCAATTTGTGTACTGTAGGATATTTGTGCTGGTACCTTGAGGAATGTTTTCAGTCGACCAGTAGGTTTGAGAAACACTGGATTAAAAGAAGTTAAACGCAACTTTATAAAAGAACTCAAGTCTTTAATATATAAACAACATTGCAGGTCTCAAGGTATGGTCCTATTCAGTGATTCCCAAACTCATGTAACCATGGAATGTATTTAAAAGAGCATTTCTCAGGAATAATGTACTATAAAATCTTATCTTGAGAAATGCAAAACCATAATCTAAAAGTCTTTTTTTTTCTAATTCTGAAGGCTCTCTTGTGTGATTGGTTTCTAATTCAGTGTATTGTAGGGAAGAGACAGAATCTTTCGCAAAAAAAAAAAGAGAGAGAAAAATTAATGTACATGTTATATTGTGACCAATTCTAGAATTTGTTTTATTATCATTTAAAAAAAGATTTGCAAAAATGAACTGCATCTTTTAGAGGATCTTCTAATGATTAAATTATAGTAATATCTCATCTAAGGGCAGCTATTCCTCTAAAATAGTGAGATATGGAACAATATTATGCTATTCATATAATGGTAATTGGAAGTAGTTACAGCACACTAAAATCATTTCCATTATAAATTTTAAAATGGGTATAAAGTCTTACACATTTATTTTCCCCAGACATATTAATGAAAACAATTGAAATCATATGTAAATAAAACTGAATTTTTTTTTCAGAAAAATGTACTGATTGAAAAATGAAATGTTTAATGTTTAAACAATCCCAGGCATTAAAGATAACTAAAATGTTCACTTTGGGGAACAGTCTTTACATGTATAAGTAATTTCTCTGAATGGGAAAGATTCAATTTTATTAAATTACTACCTTGGAGAAATCGCATGTAAAAGAGAGAAAAAAATATCTGAAAGGCAAAGAATAATGATCAACAAAAACACCAGCCTATGAGAACCATTGGATGAATGCCCCATCATTATCCTAAAAGTATTACTGCTCTCCAGCAAGCAGCACTGCCTCTTTTAAAATACAATTATTTATTACAAGGTAATTAAAAAGCCAACATGTCCAAGTGGCTGACAGTCCCAGAAAAAAAGGTTAAAAAAGATTCACTATTATTTTGGCCAGGAGTCACTGGAATCTAAAAGGCACATAAGTGATTTTTTGGCTTGACAATGTGAAGTCTAGTTTTCCAGCTTGAAAATTTTACCCAATAAAATATGGGCAAGCTGTGGTGTGAATTTGAATTTCCTCCCCCTGTACTCCCCTTTCTCCATTTTAATTTCCTTTTTCCTTCAACTGCCAAAGACAGTCCCAACCTCCTGCTTCACAAGTGCCGGCTCTCTTCCAGCAGAGATTTTAACAGTTAAATTTTCTCCCATTTGTGCTGAATTCTGTACTCTACCCTGGTTATGGCAGCCTCTACTAAGTGTTTGCTTTTTACTTACAAAGTCAAAGGTATACAGTTGCTCTGTTCACTTCATGTTACTTGAGAAGTTTTTTTCCTTTTCTTTCTCTGCTCTGTTTTGGTGTGGAGGGATTGCTATCTCCAAGCGTGTCTTGAGAGCTCTCCTTCCGTCTCCCTGCCCTCCCACCACCATCCACCATCTTCAAGTGGTACATTTAGGGAGACACAGAGTTTTTCTGGAGGAATATTCTCTCCAACTATGAGGCTCAGTTTCATTCCAGAGAAATTTTTTTTTAATTTTGTTTTATTGTAGCTACCAAGAGTACCATGTCTATTCTGCAACCTGGCTATGTATGTATGTATGTACGTATGTATATCCACCTCTAGCCAGACTCTAGTCATCTTGAACCTGTGAACATTTATAGGTAAAATTTTTTGTACGTAAAATCTTGAAATGATCATTCCCTTAAAAGTTTACCTCACTCTCATTTCTCTGTTCATTTGTTCTAAAGGAATAACACCAAACAAATAATTCTGAGTGCCTGATGTGCCACTGCCCCTGGTATCATCCATGTCACTACTTTAAAGCAAATCATCATTAGCAAATGTCCTACCACATCCCCGAACTAGCCTCCTTGTCTCCTGTCCTGTATAGACCATTGCTGTAGAACTATCTACAGTGTCAACTTAGCCTTGTTGTTTCTTATTTTGAAATGCTTCATAGTCCCTTGTGCCCACCTTTCCTGCTTCATCCTGTCCCAACCCAGTCCTATCTTATCTGAGCTTCGGTTCAGTCACAATACATTTTGCAATGTTCTCTGAAGATGCCTCGCTGTGTGTGTGTGTGTGCGTGTGTGTGTGTGTGTGTGTGTGTGTGTGTGTGGTGTGTGTTCTGACGTCTCATGTTTTGTTCCTTCATCCTAGATTGTCCTTTCCCTTTTCTCCATCTGAAGAATTCCCAGTCATCATTCCAGTGTCAAATTCCACCTCCTCTGCAAAACTGTTCCCTACTTTCCCTAGCTGAGTTACTGCACCCTCACTTATACCTCCTCACCTTTCATGTATTTCTGCCTTACATTATATTCCATCAGCTGATTTCTCTGTCTTCCATACACTGTGCTTGAGAGCCCATGCTGATGATCAATGAGGTCGTAAATGGCACCCCCTTTTCCCTGCCTGTCAGAACCAAATGACAAATACAGAAGTCAAGCAGACAGAGGTTAACGTATCACCCTTTTAGATAATAAAAGCTATAAGGGAATATGGTTTAGGTGGACTTTTTAATATTTCACTTCTCAATTAGATGTACTCACACAACATATGCGGCACTGAGCTGGTACAGGACAGAGCCTATCTGAGAAGCTCGCCACTTGGCTAGGAGCACGTCAGAACCCATGTTCTCTGCAACTAAGCAGATACAGGGAGAGAAAGGGCCTGAGACACTCTGCCAGTTCCTTCTCCTAAACTTACCAGTCAAGCAGATCATGTCCTCAATGGGGAGGGGCAGAGGGACTGGGAAGAACATCTTCCCTGTGTGTGTGTGTCCAGCTCTCTGTCCAAACTTCCTCTTTTTCAAAGGACATCAGTCATACTGGATTAAGGGCCTACCCACTCCAGTCTGATCTCATCTTAACTAATGACATATGCAGTGAACCTATTTCCACATAAGATCACGTTCTGAGGTTCTAGGGTTTAAACTTCAACATATGAATGGTGGCGGTGGGGTAGTTTACAATGAACTCATAACCAAAGACTTACTTTTATAGACATTACCAATTATCAAACATAGGAACAAACACTGCAAATTAAACTACTATACAATAATTTATCACTTAGAATTTTAATACTTGTGAAAGGGCTCATTTAGACCTACTTAAATATATGTTTTGCAAAATATAACTCTAGTGCATATATTTAGAAATATAAGTAAAATGAACTGGTTAAGCTTTCTCCTATATCTTTTTCATATTTTAAGCTCACTTTTCAGAACCACTTCTCTACTCAGAGTTATCCTCAACTGTATTTTTTCACACAGTTGTGTCCTCTGTCATCAAGAGAATTGGTAATAAAAAATTTATTTTAAATACAGTCCAATGCTGTTTTCAGGACTCTCCTCCAAACCACTGTCACCCATTCTGCAATTCTGACAGGAAGGCAAAGATCATTTCAACCATGGCAAGAATGCTTCCTGGATTAGCTATTATAAGACATTACCCAATTCCATAGCTCTTCAATGTGGGGGAAAAGTCCATTTTGGAATCCATGAAATACAATAAATACAAACTTTATTACAAACTCTGTATTAGTTTTCTATTGCTGTTACAACAAACTCTTAACTAATTGTAACTAATTTAGTGGCTTAAAACAACACAAGTTGATTATCTTACAATTTTGTTAGATCAGAAGTCCAACAATGGCCTAACTGGGCTAAAATCAAAGTGTCAGCAGGGTGCTTCCTTTTCTATAAACTGGGAAGGAAGATCCATTTCCTTGCCTTTTCCAGCTCCTGGAGGCCCCCTACATGTCCTGGCTTTGTTTTCACCCCTTACCTCCCTCTTCAAAGTTAGCGACACAGTATCTCTCTGATCCTGCTGCCATCAGCTCATCTCTTTCTCTGACCACAGCCAGGACAGGTTCTCCACTTTTCAGGACCCATGTGATTAGACTGAACCCACCTCACTTGGATACCAGGATAATCTTACCAAACTCAAGACCCTTAACTTAATCAGATTTGCAAAGTCCCTTTTGCCACACAAGGAAGTATATGGACATCCTTAGGGGGACCGTTATTCTGCCTACCACAGACCCTATTCACACTCTATTGTCTGTTGACTCGTCTTTATGCATTTTAAAATAACAAGTGTGTTTTTGATCTGTATTTTCAGTGTCTGGCACCAGTAAATGCACAATAGGCTTGCTGAATATCAAAACAATAAGAGTGGTAGACTTCCTTATCCATGTCTATTAAAACAAGAGATGACATCTGCAAAGGCTTGAGTTTGAGTAAACATGACTCATTTCATAAATGACAAGAAATTTGGTGCAGTTAGGGCTTAGGTTGTATATTAGCCTCGGGATATGAGTCCAGATATTGTATAGATTATGAACAACGTGTATATGTTGCTTAGTGGTCTGTATCCAAAGGATATTCATTGAAGAATTGTAAGCAAGGAAGAGATAGGATCGAATTTGATTTTTTAAAACAATAGTTCGGTAATGGTACAAAATTTATTTGACAAACAGAGACTAGAGTTACAAAGTTCATAGTTAATGGTTATAATCCAAGGGGACTTCAAAGACAGAGACAATCTAGAATGTAGATTTTCTAATTTGAGGAGCTATACTTTGTATCCATTGCCAACACTCTAAAACTTTCCAGGTTTTTCTAGAATATTTAAAATCACTTCCAGAATTCTATTCTTCTCATTAGTTAGGATTTAATTATATATAACTCCCTAAGATGCATGTCTGATGATTAGTATACAAATGCTCAGATTTTCCAAGCAAGTTTAGTCAATTAATTTTTACAAGGCTGTTTTTTCATTTTCTGAAAGCCAAATCAAAGGGCCTTCCCTATCTGAAGTCAAAGAAATGGAACAGAAGAGGCAGGAGGAATTGCTCTGCTGTTGATGCCTTTGAAGATTAAAAAAGGCCATAAGCCAAGGAAGGAGGCTGGAGTCTGGAACCTGGGCCTGGCTCTCAGCTGACAGTCAGCAAGGAACAGGCTTGTAGAGGCTCACCTCAGCAAGGGAACAGGGACCTAGAGCAACCCGAATGGAACACAGCTTTGGTTTGTGTCTTGTGAGATCTGAAGCAGAGAAACCATCTAGCTTAGATAAATTGGGATAATAAATGTTTTAAGTCACTGATTTATGGCGACTGATTATGGCAGAAAGAGAAAACTAGCACAAGTGCTGTAAATGTTAATGAGATAATTAAATAACCTTAAACATTTTCTATTTAACTATTTTTATCATTAACAAAAGATTTTCCATCTCTTCTTAAACTGCCTATTTCCAAGTCTTCACCAAACCAACCATTAGACTCTTCAATGATAGATTTATAAATATCTGTCCTACTGTCACCAGACCAAATTTTAGTGAACTTTGGGTTCACTGCCCAGACTAGCATCCCATGACTTCAAATCCATTCTCCTTATCCTAATGCAGGCATTGTATTCAGAAAAAAAGATTACATAGCACTTAAAAATACTGGATTTGGTCCTGGGTTTTCCGATAGAGCTGCTTCTCATGATGTGCCCTACCTACTTCTGCTTCTTGTAACAGAGAAACAAGTCCAAGTACAATTGAGAGGTTAGGGTCCTGCAACCCGCTGCTAATTGATTTTATTGACTCTACACAGGCAATGTCTGCTCCCATGCTTAGTTTCACTGTGAGTTGTCTCTTCACATCCCGAGGCTTTCCCTGCAAGAAGGCAAATGCTGCTACTGACTAGAAGAAGAATAAAAGGGAGCTAACCTGTAGCATCCAAGAATGAGTGAAGACCAAAGTTAGGTCTGCAAGAACTGGGAAGATGCAAAGCAAATATCCTCAAGACTACTAGTGTGGCTAGAGAAATCAAGAGTGATGCCAACTGTAGGATTCATAAGTTTTCAATTTGCTTACAACTGTAGTTTCCTGCTGCCTAGGAGGAAGGTCTTCCTTCCCAGCCTCTTATCTTGACCCCCTCCCTCAGTGTCCTACAGTGTAATGATAACCTAATGATTTGGCTGCCCACTTAGGGAGCAATGATGGGGAAAATCAAACTCAGCCCCTCCCTAATCAAGAGAAATTTAGGTCGAGTATTCCAAAAGTTAAAACCTTAACCAACAATTTAATTCCTCGGTCCAAAGTTCCCTTTTCCCTTCTGAACATATGCTGCAATTGTCTTTTGTTTCAGATGTATATCTGAATATCCTGATAGATGTATACATTACGCTGTTTACTTTGACTCCTCTCGGTTTCCAATGTATATCTAATCTCCTTCCAAATGTATGTTTTACCTCTGTTTATTATTATTCTCTTGTAAACTTGTTTTTCAAATGTATATTGTAAGTCTGTGTATGTTTGAGTATAAGGGACTCCTTCCCCCTGTGGACGTCAAAATAATTTCTGGATCAGAGGGGACTGAGAGGATTCGGAGTTGCGCTCCTGATTTGTAAAGAATTAAAGTGAAGTAGGCACCATCTCCAGGCTTGCTGAGGCTCACCTTAGCTATTCCTGTGTACATATATTGAAGAAATAATACAAGTTACGTTTCACAACTCTCATCAATAAACTTGTGTCACTTGTACATTTTACTGTATCTTTTATTCTTTAGCTTTATGATTTGACTCTTTTTTCAAAACTAATTTTTAATTTTTTTTTACAACGGGTATAAAAGCTTGAATTTGAGAAGAATAAAAAGGAAAATTATTTTGAAAGCTCAAGGTGTCCCAGCTTCACAAAATGCTCAATGGTAGAGGGGTCCAATTTAGAGCAAACTTAGGAAATGTTTCATATTCTCTCCCACTCTGCCCCTATCTGAGTTCAGATTAGTACTTTGAGGCTGCTGAGGTGACCCTCAGTAAACAAGACTGGTTCTCCATCAAACCCAGTACCAGACCAAGGAAAAGTTTGTTCTTCAAGGGTCAGGACTATGGTGAGAGGAAAGAGATAAGTAAGACTCTTCCCTCATACACAAAATTGAAGGGGTGCCACAAAACTTAGTAATCAATATAAATAGTATTTTGATAAAATATTTTTAGAAGTCAAAATTAATGTAAAAAAAATCAAGGATGAACAAGTAATAAAAAGTCAAAATAAAAACATCATGGATACTTTCTAACTCTAGTAGCACAAGAGAGGAGGATGCCTTACAGGAAATACAGAATCCCCAGTTCCCTGTTAATCACTTAACACGACATAAATACTATTCTAGCCACAAAGAAAACAGCAGTGAACAAAACATTGCATTAATAGGTAGAATGCATTGACTATTAAGTAATAAGCTTTCAGGGGAAAAAAAAAAAAAACAGGAAAGAGGAATCAAAAGAGTGATGTAAATTTGGAAATGTAGCCCAGAAAGGCTTTCCTGAGAAATTGGCATGGGAATAAAGGCCCGAGAGAGCAGAGGGAGCAGCCACGCAGAGCAAAAGCTTCTCGGGCCAGAGGAACAGCAGAGGCAAAGACCCGGCTCCACGACCAGCAAGGAGGCCAGCACGGCCAGAACAAGCGAGCTGTCAAGGGAAGAAGAGTAGCTGAGGTGAGACGCAGTGGGCCGGGGGAGACCACGCAGGGCCTTGAGGACGTGGACAGAGGGTGTATCTTTTACTCTGAGAGAGATGAGAAGCCTTTAGAAGAGCTGATCAGGAAAGTGACATGATCTGACTTACTTTCCAAAATGTATCCTGCAAATAAAACCAGTACCTATCACAATTTTGTCTCTCTCTAGGTGTTTCTTTCTCGTGGTTGAAAAAGAAAAGGAAAATGGGTTGAGGCTTTTGGTGGGCCAGGCTCACCAGGCGGTTTAGGGTAAGTAGGGATGAGATTTCACAAACTCATCTCCATGTCTTATCAACAGACTCACCAAGACTTGAATCAAAAAACCTAATGTAGAGATAGACGTCACTGATGTAGACATAGTTATACTTGTAGATGTAGACATGGATGTGGATATGAATATGGATATATTTAACAGCAATATAGTTTGTAATTACCAAATAATATAATTAGGGAAGTTTGTAAAAAGATTTTCTTCCATCTGTTTACTCAATATTCGGAATAATATTAGTATCTTTCTCAATTAAACATGAGAATATAATTGATGCACAGAGTTTAAGAAAGAAGATGGATACTTTTATACTTTTCCTTGTGTGTGTTTGTGTTTCTATTAGCAAGAGCTGGCACAGAATTTTACAATATTCTCTGCTTCAAATATAAATGGCTTTGCTATCCATTACTTTAATTTCTTTTCAGTTTTCTTATTTAATTTATTTTTGAAATTTGTGAAGCAAAAGCATCTTGCATGTTGGAAGGATGTCTTATTCATGAATATTGCTACATCAAGTACTCATGAAGATTGGTAGGCAGCTGCTGATAGCACATGAACTGGGAGTCAGGCCTCCTGATGCCAAAGTCTGCCCTCTGTTACATGACGACGATGGCAGCTTTTACTGGAATTAACACAAGCTTTCCCTCAACCCTGACAGCTATTAAAAGGCATCTAAGGGCAGAATCTGACATTAATTTCTGCTTAATTTGCTTGGAAGAGTGTATAATAGTGAAACAAAATGAAGTGCCATTTGCCAAGCTGGCATTTCAGCCAGCATTCATTTAGCTTGGCCGCGGTGGCTGCTTATGGCTGGCATCCAGCTAGCTGCTCGGTGCCCCATCTGACCGAGTGTTGCCTGTGCCTTTCTGGGAGATAAATGCTTTGACTGGGTTTTATTTTATTTGTTTTTAACATCTAGGTCAGAATCTCAAGGGAGATATGGGAGATTTCCAGAAAAATCATAGACACGGCAGAACTTGAACTGTCATTAATAAATACCTTCCCCTCTTCCTTCCTCTTCTAAAATGAGGCTGATAGAGCTGGTATAGATCACAAAAGAGGTTATTAACATTGCTAATAAAATTATAACAATGAATAAGGTAATAAGCCTTAATAACAGGCTGATACAACTTGAGTGATACGTAAAGCAGTCAAGTGTCCCCAGGTTTAATCACAACCAAGCCTTAAACAGCATTTTTATTATAATAAATATTATGTTAAGCAACAGATGCCATCAACTCTCACAATAGCCCCTAAAAAACCTATTCTATAACTTGTTGGCTATATTTATTTCCCTATTCCTAGAGCATAGTTTAAGGAGAATTGTCCTGAATTCTACTTCTGCCATTCATTCGATTCAGGATCAATCACAAATTAAACATCCCATCATAAGAAAAACCTTTAGCATCATGCCAGACCTTTACTTCTCTTTACAGAACCAGATTTATTTTACCACTGATAAGTGGATAAAGTCACTGAGTACTTCTTACCACATGTACTTTTAGGCTTTATCTATGTGAAGCAATACCAATAAAATGAGCAAAGAGTTACAATTTCCACCAGTCAGCTTTCTCTTCCATAGAGTGTCCTGGCACAAACTTCAGTTTTCAGAAACACTGAGTGATAAAATACGGCTTTCTATTCAATTCCATCTTAAATTATTCTAATGACATCCAGGTAGATCATTTTTTAATCTCTGAAATTGATGTTCCTGGTTGTAAGACTTTACTGATGACGATACTTTACAAAATTTTGTACAAAAATACATCCTTGTCAATAGTCACTTCTGCCCCAAAGATCACACCTAAAAGCTTCTCTTCTAAAATGCTTTCTCACAAAATGAGAGAAAATTTTCAGTAAAAAGATCCCTTTTGACATTTTGATTGTCCAAATGTGCCATATACGAATTTAGGTATGAACTGGTGATTTTAGAGGCCCCCAAATTTCATGAATGAAAATACTGCACTGTCACAATGTGGCCCATGTCAGCTCTGGTCAAAGGATGCCCTTCCAGGTTAATCAAGAATCATGCAGAATTTGACTCCAGTTGTGATTGTTGTTACCATCAGTAGAAGTCAGAGGATTCCTTTTGCAGATATTAGATGGTGAGACTCAAGAAACAAAGTACAGGTATGAATCAAAATTGAGCTTCACAGAAACAGGTAATCTGGAAGTGTGGCCTTATGAGCCAAATTGTGTCCCCCAAAATTCATATGTTGAAGCCCCTAACCCCCAATGTGACCCTATTTAGATATAAGGTCTTTAAGAGGGGTAATTAAGGTTAAATGAAGTCATATGAGTGGGCCCTAATCCAATATGCCTGGAGTCCTTATTGAAAAACAAGAAGAGAACCAAGAATGCAGGTGCACAGAGAACAGGCCATGTGAGGACACAGCAAGGAAGAGGCCACCTGCAAGCCAGGAAGAGAGGGCTCAGGAGGCACTAAGCCTGCAGACACCTTGATCTGGGACTTCCAGCCCCAGAAACGTGGCAGAATAAATACCTGTGGTTTAAGCTGCCCAGCCTGTGGTATTTTGTTATGGCAACTCTAGCAGACTGATAGAGAGGTTTCAGTTCTTCTTTTTATTTTATATTTTTAATCAAACCAGTAAATCACTCAGCTCTTAATGATTCAGAGAGTAAAGGTTATGTCTACAAACATATGGTCTATTTCAAAATATTTACATTAATTGTAACACAAGCAGTACAAGGTATGCAAACCACTTGCAAATGTGGTGGCACTATTATCTTTTCCTCTCTTATTGCCTATATGACCATCCCACCATCCACAACCCCAGCTCCTTTTGTTGTTTAATGTAAATCAAGGAAAGATGCTCCATGGACATTTTTTAATAATAAGGTTGAGCCTGGTGTTAATTTTCTCAGGGTTGAAAGTCAGATTGTGTTTAGGTACTCTGTCTGAGGTTAGATGCTCTGAAGTTTTCTTCTTCCCCTCTTCATCGTTCAGCATCCAAACCCTTCCCTGTTAGATTCGCTTCCTCCTGGCTCCCACTTCCCCACTTCAGCAACTGCCTTTATACAGAGCAGAGGACGCATGCACTGGGGGCCAAGTGAAAGTAGGCTGACCCAGAGCAACTGTAGGGAGGCAGAAGGGGAGAAGGTCCGGAAGAAGCAGTGTTTCTTGCCACACAAGGGTGGCAATGTGCTACCCGTGGAGAAAGTTAAGGCTAATCCTCACCCCCTGATGTCATTCTGGAGCAAGGTGATTAGTACAAAGAAGTCACTAACTGGTGTCAAGTTGGAGTCTCTGTATCAGTTGGACTATGTCCCTGACAGAGAAGGAAGGACCAACCCTTCTTCAGGATTCCATCAGGTGTGTGCTTGACCAGCTAACAGGATGGCCCTTTTGTCATGGGCTATAGTAGACCTACCTTGTCCGGTGGCTCACATGGTGCCTTAATATTCTACAGCGAATTTCCATAGTCTAAGATATTTGCAGCCTTGATCTAGTGCATCATCAATCTGTATTCTGCTGTGCCTCTTCATACCTAGAAGCACTTCAGTTTCTGCCCACAGAACTTCAAGAAGTCTATTTTTTCCAAGCGACTCACTTCAGTCTCCATCCGTAGATGAGTCCATAAGATAAACAAGTGCTAGGGATGTGATGCACAACATGACAGTGATAGCTAACTCTGCTGCATGATACATATGACGGTTTTAAGAGCATAAACCCTGAGTTCTCACCACAGGAATTTTTTCCTTTCTTCTTCTCTTCTTTATTTTCTTTTAATTGTATATCTATGTAAGAAGATGGATGTTAGCTGAACCTACTGTGGCAATCATTTCACAATATATGTGAATCAAACCATCATGCTCTATGACTTAAACGTATACAGTGATGTATGTCAATTATTTTTTCAATAAAACTACAGAAAAATGGTGGCAATGAAACTTTTACAGAAAGGTGAAAAACGAATCAAGTGAAAAAGAAGCCTTCTTATGTTTGTCTTTCCGGGTACTGAATCTCTGGTGTGGATAAAGATGGAGGACCCCTAAGGTAATTAGAACCAGGGTGCATTGCTGATCAAGGAAACTGGCTGAGAAGGACAGAACAGAAATTTCATACTTATCCATTTCAGGCAAGAAGATTAAGTGCAGAAATATCTGTGTCATCAGCCAGGGAGAGCTTAACACCAGTTTTAATTGGAAGTAAACAGAGACTGTAGAGGAAGGGCAGGATGACTGGTCAAATGGGAAGCTTTGATCAGATTTCGTTAGGTCATCTCCTGGAGAAACAAGCTAAAATTTACAATTGGACAAAGCATTTCTGTCCTAAGAGTGGGCCAAAATGATACCTAATGTTTATTTTACATAACAGAAACTTCTCAATATTTAACTTTCTCTGGCTTTAAAATGAGGTAAATGGCCTTTTTCCTCTACCATTCTCATAGGGACATTTTAATTTTAATAAGATACTTCCTATGATATCTGTTAAATTCCTTTGAAGAAAAACAGGAGGAGATAGAAGGCATTATTAACATTAAAAGACTATTTATTGTTGATATGCTTTGTAACATAATTTCTGAAAAGTTCCCTTACCTCCATGACTTGAGGCAGAGATTTTACCTATCTTTTAAAAATGTTTTAGTATACAAAGCAAAACAAAGCTATGCATCTTAATTTAAGCAATGATCCATTCACATTTTAGTTCAAATTTAAAAATCTGATGCAATTACTAAGAAAGTAGTTGATGTAAAGATAGACATCCTAGATAGAAAGGATTACCCTAAAATCTGAGCATGTACTGGGAAAATAGAATTTAAATTTGTTTCTTCTGATAATAACCCAAATAAATACAAATCCTTTACTAGTTTTCAATGCAACATTCTCTCTTTCTTTTCTTTTTTAAGTATTAAGTCTTTAAGACCACTTGAATTGAACAAATCTAATGGAATGCTTTCAGTCTCAAAAGAATGGGACTTTTCTTAGTGCCTAATTAGCTTCCTTTTTTTTAACTCAGGGCGATCTGCTCAGAGTCAGGCCACCTCTTCAAAGCAGGCCTAGCAAATTCACATTATCCAAGGTCATAGTCAGTAGACAAGAGTTTCCAAGCATGTCAGGTCACATTTCCTTTAGAGGTACAGGAAATGGAGAAAAGTCAGAAAGCACAGGTTACTCCATAGGCCAACAAACAACTATGTCAATTACTCCCCGGGGCACTCCAGCGCAACTGAGAGTCTGCCACATGATGATTAGTGACATAGCATTTGCTTTGGTCAACTTGACTTTACCTATCTGAAAGAGTCACTAAGCTACATGGGCAAATAACCTCCCCTTATTTGTATTTTCATTAAAATAGATTTATGTAGGGTCTTTAATCTGTTTATACAGTCAATTCATAAATAGTTTATACTTTTTTAAAAACGTAGGTAAAGCAAATACTTTCTCCTTTAGATAAAATAAAGATATAGATATTTGAATTTTGTTTCAAATAATAATTCAAGATACAGTGTTATAACATTTAGCAACCAGTAAAATTAGCATATTTGCTTTCTTATTCCTTTATAATTTAATTTCTGAAATTGGTGCTAATAAGCAACTAATTTTCAAAAATCAATTACCTTGAAAAATAATGAAATATTGGAACTAGATACTCTACAAACTGGTAAATCTTATGCAATAGATGATTCTAACAGCAGTGAACAAATTTAAATTTTGAAAAAAGGAACCATATTAAATGTTTTAAGGATATTCAGTGGTACAGGGATTCCAAGGTGATTCTTAGAAAAGGGAATATATATTTAATATAAATAAACCTACAAAAATACTTCTCCAAATATTCTTTTTATATCTGGGGTTCATTTATCAAACTAATATGCAAAATTGAGCTATACTGAGGTAACTTAGTCAAATGATATTTATTAAGTTAACTACATGCTCACTTGTAGTTTTATTCAGTAACAGAAAAGTTTATTATAACCTCTCCAGAAGTATCTTATGCACTCTTTTCACACTCTGCTTCAAAGTAATATCATGATGGTTGTATTAGCTTCCCATTGCTGTTGTAACAATTTACCACAAAAGTAGAGGCTTAAGACAACACCCATCAATTATCTCATGGTTCAGTAGGTCAGAAATACTGGTTGGTTTCACTGGTTTCTCTGCTCTAGATCCCATGAGGAGATCATTAAGTTGTCAGCTCACCAGCCTCTTATTGGGAGGCTCTGAGAAGAATCTGCTTCCAGGCTTATTCAGGTCACTAGCAGAATCTAGTCCTTGGAGGTGTAGGACTGATGTCCCGTTTCTTTGCTGGCTGTCAGCTGGAAGCCACCCTCAACTCCTAGAAGCTTCTCTTCAGTTCTTGCACATGGGTAGGTCCTTCCATCTCAGAGCCCACAACAGTGCCTTGAATCCTTCTCATGCTTGGAAGCTTTTTGAATTCCACTTTTGCACATCTCATTGATGATCTTACTCTTATGCTTTTAAGGGCTCCTGTGAGACACTGGTCCCACCCGGATGATTAGAAACAATCTCTCTATTTTAAAGTTAGCTCATTAGTAACCTTAATCACATCTGCAAAGTCTCTTTCATATCAGTACATAGATTTTGATAAGATCTTCAGGGGACAAGACTATTAGAGGGGCATCTATAGCATTTTGTCCATAAACTAAATAATGGTCTCATCACAAGTGGCTCACATGTAGCCATAGTAAGCATATTTTAAAACCAGTAGTCATCTTTTCCATAGTGATTAAGAGAATAAACTTTGACTCTGCCTTTAATCCTCTAAGGAATTTCAACTAATTTGTACAACCAAACATCTTGAAAAGCTATAGGATATAGAAAGAAAGCAAACTAAAATTAGAAGTAGAATAAGAGAGAAAAAAAACATAGCAACACCAATACCAACATACCAAATATTATAAATATTTTGAACTCAATAATGCTGAAATTTTAAAATAAACTTTTAGTGTGGTTTACATTATGCTGTGGCCATTTATATTCATTAAAGGTGAACATGTGTTTGTCATTTAAGGGTATCTGATGAATGCTGAACCTCAGAATAGATTTTTGCACTCAAATTTACAAGTGTTTTTACTGGAAAGGTTCTAGTGGGAACTTCCAGATTAACTGTTGATTTCCTGCTTGAATTTAGAATCTTTAACTCTACTGAGGTAGAAATATTGAAATAGGCTAATACTAGGTTTTTCAGATGGAACATAAACAGTGCTAGGGTTAAATATGTCTGAATCTTGATTGGTGGCACCCACAAAAGTCCTACAAAATTTCTTTTGTTTTGAAGAACCTCCCCAGAGAGAATTGTTACTAAAGGGATGAGCCAGGTATGTGAGATGACCTTTATTTTCAAGGCAGAATAGGGATACTGAGTATAGTGTGGCACTTGTCTTTCACAAATAAAACAAGTTCTAATTCTGAGAAGCATTTCTGGGGAAATAACACCTGAAAGATCTAGTCATATGCCTCTGCTTAAAAAAGCTGGGGACCTTATCAAATTACTAATGGCATTTTTTACAGAACTAGAACAAAAAGTTTTTAAATTTGTATGGAAACACAAATTAGCCTGAATGGCAAAAACAATTGTAAAAAAAGAAGAATGGAACAAGAGGAATCATGCTACCTGACCTCAGATTATACTACAAACCTACAGTAATCAAAAAAGTATGGTAGCTGACAAAAATATAGATCAATGGAACAGGATAGAGAGCCCAGAAATAAACCCATGCACTTATGGTCAATTCATCCAAGACAAAGAAGGCAAGAATATACAATGGAGAGAAGTCAGTCTCTTCAAGTGATACTGGGAAAGCTGGACAGATACATGTAAAAGAACAAAATTAAAACATTCCCTAGCAACATATACAAAAATAAACTCAAAATGGATTGAAGACCTAAATGGAAGGCTGGATACTATAAAACTCCTAGAGGAAAAACATAGGCAGAAGACTCTTTGACATGTATCACAGCAATATTTTGGCAGAGGGGTGGGTCTCCCAGAGAAATGGAAATAAAAACAAAAATAAACAAATGGGACCTAATAAACTTAAAAGCTTTTGAACCACAAAGGAGACCATAAACAAAATGAAAAGACAACCTATGGAATGGGAGAAAATATTTGCAAATGATGCAACCAACAAGGGATTAATTTCCAAAATATACAAACAGCTCATACAGCTTGATATCAAAAAAAAAAAAAAAACAAAAAACCCCAACCTAATCAGAAAATTGGCAGAAGACCTAAACAGATATTTCTCCAAAGAAGACATACAGATGGCCAATAGGCACATGGAAGATGCTCAGTATAGCTAATTATTAGAGAAAAGCAAATCAAAACTTCAATGATGTATCACCTAACATGCTGTATCACTGCCACACCAGTCCAAATGGCCATGATCATAAAGTCTACAAATAGTAAATACTGCAGAGAGTGTGGAGTAAAACGAACCCTCCCATACTGTTGGTGGGAATGCAAAGTAGTGCAGCTACTATGGAGAATGGTATGCAAGTTTTTTTAAAAACTAAAAATAGAGTTACCATATGGTCCAGAAATCCTACTCATGGGCATATATCTGTAAAAGATGAAAACTCTAATTTGAAAAGATACATACACCCCAATGTTCATAGCAGCACTATTTACAACAGCCAAGATATAGAAGCACCCTAAATGTCCATTGACAGATGAATGGATAAAAAAGATGTGATACACACACACACACACACACACACACATTTAATGGAATGTTACTTGGCCATAAAAAAGTATTAAATAATGCCATTTGCAGCAACATGGATGGATCTGGACATTATCATATTAAGTGAAGTAAGTCTGACAGAGAAAGACAGTATCATATGATATCACATATGTGAAATCTTGAAAAAAAAGATACAAATGAACTTATTTACAAAACAGAAATAGGCTCACAGGCTTAAAAGAAAAACTTATGGTTACCAAAGGGGAAAGAGGGGAGAGGGACAAATTAGGAGTTTGGAATTAACAGATATTAACTACTATATATAAAATAGATAAACAACAAGTACCTACTGCATTCCATAGGGAACTATATTCAATATCTTATAATAACTTATAATGGAAAAGAATCTGAAAAGGAATATATATATATATATATGAATAAACCACTGAATAACTGAACCATCTGAAACTAACACAACATTGTAATCAACTATACTTCAATAAAAAAAATAAAATAAATTTTTTTAAAAGTTGGGAAAATATAGTTCTCGGTGTGATCCAGGAAGGAAAAGAAAAGCAGTGAGCACTAGTAATGTCTATATAAATGTGCTATTATTTTTATTTTTATGGTGATTTTGCAGCTGGTCACTTTTCCAAATTCTCTTATAATTTTTGGTTTCATTCATTCATGATCTTGGACTTCCTATGTAGATAATGTTATCTAAAAATAATATTAATTTTACCTATTTCTTCCATATTCCTTCTTTGTTTCTACCTTATATTATTGATCTGGCTCCCATAAAGGTACAATTTTATTTTGTTCCTGACTTTAATAGAAATGCTTGTAGAATTTCTCAGAAAGTGTGGCTTTTACTGTAGGCTATTAGTTGCTACCTTTTACGATACTAAAGTAGTTCCCTTATGGTTCTTGTTTGTTAAGAGTTTTTACAATAAGTAATTATTTAATTTTCAAAGTCTTGGTCTATTATGATCTGTTTTTCTCCAAACAACTTTGAATGTGTTGAATTATATTGATGGATTTTTTTTTAAAATAATACTGAATAATCCATGAACTCTTAGGAGATAGTCTACTAGGTAAAGTTGTATGTGTGCATTTGGGTGTATGAGTCTGTGTGTGTTAACATATGGTTGGATTTAATTCAACACAGTTTTGTTAGGATTTACGTTAAATGAAACTGGCTAATAATTTTGTCTGGTTTGGATATCAAAGTTATGTTGTCCTGCTAAGTTAACTTTTGTCGCTCTCTTTTCTTTTCAATCTAGAAAACAAGTTGCATATAACAGAGCAATTCCATTCTTGAAATTTTACCAAAACTTAAATGTAACACAATTTGGTTTTGGCAGGCTAAAAACACTGAACGATTTTTGGCTGATTCAATTCTTATCTTTATTTTGTCAATTCAGGACTTTTTTAAAAAGCATGTTTAACAAGCTTGGTAATTAATGTGTTTCCAAAAAAATTGTTGATTTCATCTAGTTTTTCACATGTATGAATATAAATTTGTTCATAACATTCTTTTTAAAAAATTTCTGTATTACCTTTCCTATGCAAACCATTTTATTCTTAGTGTTATTTGCTTTCCCTGTCTCTCGCTCTCCCTCCCTTTTTTTCTATTTTTTTGTAATCTTCCCAGAGTTTTACTTCTCATTGTTTAAGGAAAAAAATGGGGAGGGGGACTTGGCTTTTGTTAACATATGCTTTTTATTGTTAATTTGTTTTCAAGTTCCTTAAATTTTAATATTTATCTTTATTTTCTTTTTTCTATTTAATTGTTTATTTTCAGTCTCACTGACTTCCTGAGTTGTTTATCAGTGTTTCTTGTCTTCTAAGAAATAAATTGATAATAATTTTATTCTAAAGTGATATAAAGATTATGTAATTGTTATAATGATTTTCTATTTAAGCCATGCATTATTGAAAAGTCTGTTTTCAGAGTTCCAAATTTTGTCACTATCCTATAGTTTAATTTCAAAGCATCATGTTCAGAAAATGTAATCTATAAAATGCTAATATTTTTAATTAATTGAGATTCCCTTAGTGGCTTACTATACTGTCAAGTTTTGTATTTGTTAAGCATGTTGATCAATTTTAGTAAAGTAGATGTTTCTAGAAAATTGTCAATTTCACCTGTTTTCAAATGTATAAATATAAAATATTTTTCAGTCTATTTTTAAACAATATCTTCTCTGATTTTGCCTGCAAATATCTATGTGTATCTATTAGCTCAGAGTTCCCAATTATATCACTAAACCATTTATGTTATTAGTTACTCCTTACCTGCTGATTATGTGAGAGTGTAATCTCCTGGAATGATTATTAAGTTCTAATTAATTCTCTGTAATTCTGTTAAATTTTGCTTGATATATTTTCAGGTTCTGTTGTTAGGTCCATGAAAGTCTGCGATGATTACATCTTCTTGGTGGATTACTTTATTTATGCAAAAAATTCTCCCACTTTGTCCTTTTTAAGTTTTTTTCACATTAAATTTGATTTTACCTGATGTTAATATTGTCCTCCAGCTCTCTTAACATTAATACCTCAAAGTGCATCATAACACATTCAGAAGGAAAGGACAATGTTTTGCGGGTCATTTGTTTTGTGTGCGTGTGTGTGGTAGTTTTAAGTTGTTAGTTTTTAAAATAAGTACTTTTTAATGGAAACAACTTGACCAAAAATCTGTCACAGAATTTTTAGACCAATTGAAACAAAGATTAATGAGAAAAAAATTACCCAGTGTCCCTGAGGATCATTCTCTTTCAGGGATCTTGTGAGGGCGAAACCATTTTCTTAATAATACTAAGATTGTTCTTTGTACTTCATTCTCAATGTCTCATAAGTAACAATGGAGATTTCCAAAGATTACATGACATGTGATATGGCAACAAATTGAATGTAAACACAGATTTGAGAATTCAGCTGTCCTCTATTAACCAAGACATTAAAGATTCACAAAAATGCATAGTAGTGCAACTCCACATTAATTTATTTTTTGTTTTGCTTTTCAAAAAAGTGCTTTATATCAACATACAATGAGTTGATTACTGTTATTTTAAAAGGTGCTAGTAAACATTTTATTTTTCCTAGCATTTATTGAACTCACCACATTTTCTCTACCAATCTATTTCTAAAAATACTAATTGTCACTTTTATATTCTAAATATAAAAGATTGCCTTAATATATTAATTTTAAAAGAGTCAGTGTTCCTATTTTTTTTCTTACAAAAAGTGTGGAGAATTTTGCACTATTTTACTTCTTAACATATTCTAACTGCTGTCCCATTTCCCTAGCATCTATATCCAGCATTCTTACATGTTTGCTGTGGGAGGTAGAATTTTATTTCATTTTGCCATTCTTTTTCAGAAGCCATGATATTTTTTCTAATGACTGGACAGTTCTTGCTTAAAAGAAACTTTGGACCTATTGTTAACATAATAAAATTCTCTCCCTTTACATGCTTAATGGCTTCACAGTTTCTTTAAAAAAAAAAAAAGAAGAAGAAGAAAGAAAAAAAAAGAAATCATAAACTTAGTCTAACATTTAATCAATGCTAATCCAATACATTTTCCAGTCTGATTTTCCACTATGGCTATTGAAAATATACACTTAAAACTGAACTAGATTACAGGACAATTCCTAGACATGTTTCATCATTTACCATCTCTATGCCTGTGCTGTTCTCTACTTCTGCCTTGAATTCCCTCCTCAGCCTTCAAATTTCTATAACCAACTTGAACCACGGTCTAGTGTTAAGTCCCTTCTTCTACAAAGACCTCCCTAGAAGCCCATATGGAAGCAATTCCTATGCACTGAATTCTTAAGCATTTGTATCATCAAAATGCAGGTATCTTTTGCTGCCTTGCCTTATAGTTATCTGAGGTTTTTATCCTATTTCCCCAATTACAATGTAAGTTCTTTGAGGGCAGAAATTATTCAACACATGTTTGATTCTCCCACATCACTAAACACAGGATTATTTAGGAAACATTATGGAAACTAATTTTCAGGAATGTGACAGTCAAAACCAATTGTCATAGAGTTAAGCAATTACTTTATGGTTTTCTGATAGGAGATCATGATACCTTTCTAGGGTAGGAGAAACAGTCTTAGCACACAGCTAGTACTCTTGGTTTGGGTATACATATTGGGAACCAATCCACCATGGGTTGATAGGGAGAAAAGAGTTGCAACTTGGGTGTTTCCTACAACCATGCTTTGCATTCACAGCTTCAGCCAAGATCCAAGAAGCAACAAAAAGAGTAGCTTCTTTAGCTACCACAATCTCTTTCTCTACTGCCATTTGCCAAATCATCTTAGGGCACTCTGCAAAAGAGCTAATGAAATCACTACGTTCTAAACTTACTAGCAACTGTAGTCCATAGACATGGTTTCTAAAGCATTTCACAACATTTTTCAATAACCTTTAACACTCTTTTATCAATACCCACAATGCAGGTCAGAAAGGGAAAGAAATGTAGTAGACTATTGAAATGCAGTGTGCCTACCTTACACAGGATGACACTTGCCAGCAATGACTTTATTTATCCTGATTTTCTCCATTTTCACAAAGACATTTATTACCATCTGAACTGCAGAATATATTTGTGTATGTAAAATATAACTTACAAGTAGTTGCCATAGTTCACTTTTCCAAATATGTAAATCATCTGCTCTCTTTAGTTTAGTTCGACAAATAATTATCAAGTGCCTGCTATTTTCCAGATTCTATACTGGGCAATAAGTATGTGAAGATGAATAAAACACAATCCCTGTTCCCAGTGTGCTAGAGGCAGTGGAGGAAAGAAACACCCAAAGAGATAATGTCAATATAATGTGGGAAGGTCTCTGATAAGAGGTATTAGGATACATTTGGTTTCAGGAAAGGCTTCCATGATAAGTTGACCCCTGGTGGAGTGCTTGAAGGTGAATGAATGTAAGTTAGCCAGATGATTTTCAGCAAAGCATTTCAGACAGAGGTATTAAGTACCCTTCTATAGTGAGCCTTTTAGAAATACTAAAAGGCTGTGGGGAAGACCAGGAGTTGGGGCCAGCCAGTTAGGTGATAAAGAGAACCTTGTATCACATGATAATAAGCTGAGAGTTAAGTTATGTTACCATGTCCCTGACTGGGTTGCTGGGGGAGACTAGAATCTTGGAGAATAAATCAGGTTCTCTTGACAAAAACATATAGTTAAAACAATCTCCCTTTCAGAAATTCATGTTGAAAATTTTAAAGGCTATGAGAAGTCAAGAATCTGCCTTCATGTTAACCCAGCATTTCCCAAACTTACTTGGCTTCTAACCGTTTTTTTCACAGAATAACTGCTAACATCCCATGTGACTCAAGTGCGTCACAAAACAAAGTTGGGGAGCTATTGGACATAAGCAATGGAAAGCTACTGGGCTTGTCACTTTGCACGTATGTTGATGAATTTGGACTTTATCTGGCATTCAGTAGGGGACCGTCTACACTGTTCCAGCAGGAAAATGGCTTGACTGGAGCCGTGACTCAGAAAACAACTCAACAAGGATGTTAAGGATGGACTGGAAGGGAGACAGGCAGGAGGCTGGAACACCAGTAAGGGAATTCATTCTTGGAACAGTTCAAAATATAAAACTATAAACATATGTTTTGGAAATGTTTCTAGGTTTAATAAATTCTATGATAATATACTAGGGAGATTTCTTTGAAAATCCATAACAGATGCCAGCAAGAGCACTATTCACTTTATCATCAATTACCATATATTTGAGATCTCCAGGGGGCACTGTGCATGTATATAACAACCAAAAACAAATTGCAACAGGCTTGCCTTGCTGTCAAACTGGAGCAACAACTGATCAAGATAAAGATAATTAACTTCAGGTGGATCCAATTACTATAGTCAGTCACTACCCAACTATTTATTAAGTACCCACAGGGTGCACAGCACTTTACTAGGTTCTTGTAAAAATCCATAAAGATATTAAGAACAGAATTTTTCCACCACAATAATATGTAATTGGTATTGGGTTTGGATAAAAACAGGGCTCCCTGTGGCTCATCAAGACAGAGCACATACAGAGGAGGACAACCGCCCATGAGCAACCACTAAACAACTAATCTCAGAGTCCAGTCAAAGAAAATAGACCTTTAAATTCCATCATTGGAGAGGGTATTGAATTAGATAACTTACAAAGTTTTAAAATATGTATAAGTCTATGATTAGATGGAAAACTTGGGATAACTCAGAAAGTCTGGGCCACAAGCAATTCCAGCACTTTAGAACTGAGCTAATAGATAATGCATGTTTCGCTCAGTTCATTGGAAAATACATATCAAGCATAAATATATGTCTGGCACTGAGGATACAGCAGTGAACAAAATTTTCTTAAATTGTTGCCCTTGTGGAGGATAAACTCTGTCAATGGAGAGAGATCTTAAACAAATGAAATAAGAATAGATACTGATTTGGATGTAGACAGAGATACAGATATAGACTATATGTCAGTGTGATAAATACAGTAAAGAGAAATTAGGCAGAGTAGAGAAATAGGGGCTTCCAAAAAGTTGGGGGGACTTGAGAGAAAAATATCTCAGGTGGAAGAAATAGCAGGTGCAAAGGCCCTGAGGCAGAAGCATCTGTGACTAGATTAGAATGAAAAAGAGAAGAAGCAGTAGAAATGAGGTGAAACATGGCAAGATATAGATCATTAGCCATCAAAATGAGTTTGACTTTTCTCTGAGTGTAATAGGCACATTGGAGGGTTCTGAAGAGAGGAGAGACAGGATCTGACATGATTTTAAGGAATCACTGTGGCTGCTACTGTAGGAAGAGACTGGAGGGTGGGTTCACAGGGACAGAAGTAGACAAACTACTTCTGGAGGTTTTTGCAGTAATAAAAGTGAGAAATGATGGAGGCTTGGGTGTAGGAGGTAATAGTGAAAAAGTGGTCAGATTTAAGATACATTTTGACATTTGTGCTGACAGGATTTGCTAGTGGAGAAGCCAAGGATGACTTAGTCTTTGGCTTGATGCAACTATCATCTAATGAGATGTGGAAGACTGTAGGTGGAAGTAGGTTTGGGATGAAGATTGAGAATTGAGTTTTGGGTGTGTTAAGCACAAAATGCCTATTCAGCATCCAGCTGGAGATACTGAGTAGGCACTTTAATATGAATTTAGAGATCAGGTCAGTGTCAAAGGCTGGAGATAGAAAGTTAGGAATGAATGATATCACATAGAGTGAGAGGACAGATAAAGGATCGAGGACTAAGCCCTGTGACACACCAATATTTAGAATTCAGGGAAACGATGAGAAATCAGTAAGGCAGATTGAGAAAGAACAGTCAAATTAAGAAAGAGAACCAGGAACATATGATATTCAGAAAACCAAGTAAAGAAACTGTTTCAAGAAAGAGATCAAATTGTCAATTGTGTCAAATGGGAACTACCTATTGACTGTTGCAGTTAGAAACACCAAAATAATTGATGATTTTTGAGAAAAAAAAAGAGTTTTAGTGGAGAGCTAGACGCAAAAGCATAAAAGGGGGAGGAATGGAATTAGAGACAAAAACAGAGAAAACTCCTTCAAGTCTTTTTGTAAAAGGAATGAGAAAAAAATAGGACAATAGATTTCAAAATAAGCCTCAAGAGTGAAGTGGGAGAAATTTCTCAATGGGAGAAATTACACTGTGTTGTATGTTGATGAATCCGATACAGAGAGAAAAATTGATCAGGTGAGAGAGAGGAGAATTTCAGAGCTAAGCCTTCACTATAAAAATGCCATCAACTGCCCAAATAAAGAGTTTGGACTTCCTAGGAATAAGGACAGTTTGCATTTTTTAATAGGCAAAAAGACACCCAGATTTAAGTATTATGGATTTATGTATTTGGAGAAGAGATCTTTTCTTATTACCTCTATACTTTATGTGTGAAATATGGAGTAAGGTCATCAACTGAGAGTGAGGATAGGGGAAGACATAATCATTGGAAGAGAGGACGTGCTGGAGACACTGGAGAATTCAACAGAGAAGAGAAAGAAGAGAGATTATCTAAAAGAATAGAAAAATACAGAATTGTTAGGCAGCCCTAAGGTCCTACTTTAAATTAATGGTCTTTAATTTAAGGTAAGGCCATTAGTATGATTTTGAGTTGTTCATCAGCCAGTTGAGCAGGGGCTAAGTCTTAAAAGGAGTAAATGAAGAGTTTAACTTAGCCAGTGATGAGCTTTTGGAAGGTGAGTGTAAGAAACTAAGACAAAGTGCAAGGATATTGAAGATAGATCAGAAGAAGTGATAATGGATGGGCTGTGGTATTTAGGACAGGTAAGAAGGGACAGGTGGGATGAGAGTAATGAAAAAGAAAAAGTAGAAAAGTCAAATGTATTGTAGATCCTAGTGGGATCAGAATTTCATTCAAGTTTCAGTACCAGAGGGAGGGAAGGTGAAAGGTAATGGATGATAACCGAGGAGTAGGATGATCAAAACCATTATTCTGGTGAATTAACAATTTTCATTAATGGTAGGGTTTCAGGTTTTAAGACTGTGGGACCAAATGGTGAGATAGGAGGAGGAGAAGGTGACTGGAAGAGATAGGGTCAAAATGTTGAAAAGCCAGGATATTAAGATGATTGTGTGCATGGATACTGAAATTACATAGACTTTTCCCCAAGAGTTGAGAATGGAAGGAAATAATAACAAGAAGGTTTGGGGGGAAAAGAGGAAGAGGTAGATGGAATAGGGCAGCAGGAGTTTCCAGGTGAGAATATTTGATGTTAATCATAATTTCAGACATTCAGAAAGTAGTAGAACAATTTTTGACAACATTTAATGTACATATGGATCACCGAGTGCTTTTATTAAAATCAAACTTTTGATTTAGTTGGTCTGGGGTAGGGGCTGAGATTCTGTAACTACAGTGCAAAAAGTGGAATAAAAGAGAGAGAGAGAGAATTTGGATCAAGATTCAAGATTAGAGACTATCAGTGCCCTTCAGGAAAATTCTTAATTTCTTGTTTGCTTCCTTTTTTTGCTTTTCTTATACTCTTCCCAAGTACACAGGAACCAACTAGACTATCATTCAGATGTGAGCAAGGAGAAAGTTTTCAAAATATTAAAACTAATTCAGCTATGAGATAGCTATTAGTGATGCCTGAACTAGGTGTTTTGAATATACATCTAAAAATTAGTGCTTTCCACACTGATATTTTATTTAGAGAGTAAAACCAGAAGGGAAAAATTTTAATCTCCTTCCCAGAAGGAGTTACTAATGTTCTTTGCTTCCATTTTAAAGAGAGTCCCTGGTGAAAAATTGTGTTGCCTTTCACTTGTTTGTTTAAAGAAAACAGACCTCCACGAAATGGGATTGTGGGCAGATGTGGTTCATAATGATCAAGAAGGAATGATTCTGATACAAAGGAAAATCTATATCCTTGAGGGTTAGAAGCTTAATATATAACACAGGTATTCAAAAGAAATATATAAACTATTCCATTAGCTAAAGTTCTGGAAGGGGCCACTCCACAGTGCTTTAAATGAAGGAAGACGATTGTATTAACCTGTCTCATGTTTCCACTACTATGATCAATAGAAGCAAAATATTTGGACCCCAACTAATTCTCTTTAGTCACCTCTGCTGCTGTCTAGAAGAAGAAGAATTAGAGAAAGGTAGGGATTAAATCTTAATGAAAAATTGCAGGTCTTAGAGATTATGAATAGAATTGACGAGTTTTTCTTTCCTGAAGGACAACATGCAGTTTAAAGAGCTTTTAACTGCTCTTGATGCAATCAAAAGGTTATGGTCATCTGCTAAAAACTCAGTTTCAGCCACAGTTTATGTAAGTTGTTCACATTACTCACTCAGTAATGATGTACTTGGCCCCATTGTTTGCAGTCTGGTTCTCATTTGTTTGGCATTACATTCCAAGACTGCAATGACTGAGAAATGTTCTTTATTTTTTACAGTAAGAAGAAATAGCATGCTTTGCCTGAAACATCTCGAGTTTGATCACTTGTCTGTGGTCTTCCCATGTCTATCCAAGCAGGTGTATATAAGTGAAGACTTAAACACATTGAGTCAGAGAACCGGAAAACTGAAGTTAGATTTTTACACTCACATGACATTAACAGAAAATGTAAACTCTTCAAAATACTGTTCAATATTTACTTTTATCAAACTGTATCTGCTAACTTGAGTATTAGCACGTAGGTTTTTCAGAACACAGGAAAACTTCCCAGGATAAAAGTTACCAAATGTATTTGAAACCTCTAGTAAGCATGTCTGAGGGAACATGAAAGTTGTACTCAAATCTATTTGAATAGATGTTATGTGCAAAAGGTGTGGGGGTTGTTCTACACTGACGTGGGAGACAGAATCAGGAGCCATAGGTTAGAAAATATGGGTAGATGTATTCGGGGCACAGTGAACTTTTGTTCTATGGACTTTTAAGCTTTAGTGCACTCAGAAAATAGAATGACTGCCTTTGAACCTTCAGGTTCCTGAAAACATCTAAACAGAAATGAAGTGCAGAGTCAGATGAAACCTTAGTCTCAAATGTCTATTTCCTACAAACCTGACTGGTTAGATTCTAGCAGGGAGTTAACAGGTAGTCATTTTGGGGAAAAAAAAGGAGTCTCTCTCATGACTTACACCATACCTATGCTCACCTTCCATAACCTCATGGGTTGCCTGATTTCTTCTCTTTCTCCCATCGTAATTTATAACACTCTCCTCCCCTCACCAGCAACAGAAGGTGAGTTCCACCAGAAATGGAGGAACATCTTTAGTTTCAGGTATCCTCTTCCAAATAAATGCATTTAAAGGAAAACTTACCAATGACATATTAAACATAATGGAACATAAACATGAATTAACTTATTAGCAGAATTTATCTGTTATACAAAAGGACTGTACTCAAAAGTTTCCTAGGAAATAAAATACAGGACAATAAAATTTTGATCAGGGAAGGAAGTTTTAAGAGATGAAAACTACAAAGAAATGCTGCTCATAGAAGAAAGACTTGGTTAATCATTCTAGCATGTAGTCCATCTGTGATTAAATTCCTGCAGATATGGAGCAGGGACTGACTGTGCCATTTAATCTAAGAGACTTGAGCATCCCTGGATTTTGGTTTCATGGAACCAATCCCTCCACTCCAATTCCAAGGGATGACTGTCCCTGAGATGCCACTTTTTATCTGAAGTTTGTTCCCCACTCCCTTCACAAGCATGACCCTTCTGATGATTTTCAACAAATACCTCTGAAAAACTGGAGGGAAGGGGCTTCAAAGCCTGATAGAAGTTCAAATAAACGACCTGAAAGTCAAAGGAAAAGAATCTAATGCCATTCTTTTAACGACTTAAAATTCCTGTAATTTGACAAGGAGTGTTTAGAATCTGGAAAGAATACTTTGTAAAACCAGATTTTTATATTCGATGTTCACTTCAAGTAAGTTCTCTGATCTTGGAGGACTAGCTCTCTTGCTCAGTTACTCAGCCCACTCAGAGTTAAAGTTTTAAGGATCTTGTGTTACAAAGGGAAAGTAAACTTATTGAACTAAGTATTTTTCTCTCTCTGAAGTGTAACTTGCCGCATAACCTCTAAGTGCATCAAGATCTTGATTGTTTTGCAAATTGTAGCTGAGAAATTCTTTCTCACATTTGTGTGGTGCCAGAATTTCCAGCTATCGAATCCTTTCCTTGGTAAGAGAGGTAAAAGAGAAAGCGTGGGCCCAAAAGAAGAAAATCTTTCTGAGGAGATAAAAAAGCCAATAAATACTGCACTAAGCCATCACCTCAGCTTCCCAGACTTGCCACACTGTTCTTAAATTAGGAAATGAACTCTTAAGGATTTCCGATTTAACTTCCCTAAGGCTCATTTCATTCCTCCATAAATAAAGGCAACATATGACAATGATCCCTAAAATCATGCCCAGCCCCAAATTTTATGATTCCATTCCCACATGTTCAGTTGATTCCAACCCTGTTATCTTCTCGGCATTGAAAAACCGGCATTTTGAGTTAATCTCTTTCCCCTCTCTGGTAAATCAGCAATGTCCCAGGTGGCCCATAAGCCTCTTCTGAAAGAGCTGATATGATATATTCCAGTTTGGGGCCGCTTTAAGCCCTCTGTGAGTTCTTGAAGATAATTGCTTGTGACTCAGCAATGACTGTGGCCAATTTCTTAAGTTCTTTAGTGTGGATGCTACCAAGATCTATGAGTTTAACTCATCCAATCTGAATCAGTCATTTTTATCTGTTCCCACTTTAGTGAGGCTCTCTGCCTCCCATCACATCTTTGCCTGCTCGCATGATTAGATCATAGTTGACATTTGTGAGGGAAGAATGAAGTAAAAAGGGCCTTCTTGTCACTGTCATCTTTTTAAGGGCTCTTCTTGTCATTTGATAAAGGGACAGTGCTTTTCTCACCTTCGCCCATGTACTGCTTTTAAATCTTCCCCCGCTCCGCCCCCCACATCTTGAGAGCGGCACCTTATGTCTTGCTTACATAGGACTAGTTTATCACCCATAGCATACTAGAATGTTAAAGATCATTGGAGTTAGAATAAGGACAGTTAGGTTTTTGCTCAATATTCTTTGGAAAGCATTGAGAATCTCTGAGCTTCAGTTTCCCCATCTTTAATGTTAGTATGTTCAGTACTTGATCTTAACACCTCGTCCTGTTCTTTAAACGTCTCCCAATGCTCCTCACCACTGATTCATCTCTGTAGCATTTTCACTTATGCTTGTTCCATAAATAGTGGCATAGCTGGAACTGGAAACGAGGTCTCAACCTCCAGTGTTTTTTAAGTTCTAATGTAGTTCATAGCCCTGTAGAATCTTATTCTCTTGCTTCCTGTGTTCTATATGGAGGGAGAGAGACGAGGAACATCCTGTATCCAGCATAAAAGCTAATGCCCACCTCCGCCACCTCCTAATCTGGGGGACTTGAAGCTGAGGGAAGACGATGGGTTGGAAATGCAAACCTGGAAGATGAAGTTGGAGGTGAGAAGAGAGGCCCGGCAGGGCTCTGGGCTTCGTGTATAGGTGAGAGTGGGAGGGTACATGTCCTCCAAGGGTCTCTCCAGTACCCAGCATCTAAAAGCCTTTTGATTTTCTTACAGGTAGCACATAATACAGAGACTTAATAGAACAGAAAGAGCCTTTACTTAAAGAAAAACCATGTCGGGAAAGCTCTATTACTAGGGGAGCAGTCTTGCATACTTTGAAATACATATTTTCCCAGCAACTTCTCAACACCTGAGATTGGGAATACCAAGGGAAACAACCAGAGATCTCAGCCTCAAGGAGATTGCTGTCTAGTGAAGAAGGCAGATGAATCAATAATTATAATGCAAAATGCTCTGTTCAGTAGAAGGTAAAAGGTGCCCATATGAAACAGCAGAGGGTGACACTGGAATTGCCTTCCGAGATGAGTAGACATTGAAGATAAGATTGTTCCAGGAGGAGGGAGTGACATTTGCGAGAGTAGGAGATTCTTAAATGGCCTGAGTCCTGTGGAGGTTCTCACTGGCCATGAGGCCCGTGGGAATAAGAGGGTACCATGAGAGGCCAAAGAAGATTACTGGGTGCTTTACAGCTGGGAAGCTGCAGGATCATATTTTAGAAAAATTGCTTTGATACTGTATTGCGGAATGGTTAACTGGGGACCAGGAGAGTGAAGCACAAGGAGGGGGTACAACATGCTAAACTGGAAACAAGGAACCAGTTAGAAACCCATCATCGTGGTTCAGCTGAGAATTACCATGAGCCTTATGGAGACAGTGCCAATAGAAAATAATTAGCAGGAATGATTGGTGGAGGAGAAAAAATGGGAAAGTTTTTTTTTATGTCCAATATTACTAACCTCAGACACCATAAGGATAGCATGTATGCTTATGTTTAAATAAAGCCAACAGGCAGGCACGGAATGTTCAATCCTATCACACCGACATTGCACTCTTACTGTCAGTCCTTTAGGTTAAGACACTATATCTATTTGTAAGCGAGACTCCCAACAGTGTTTGCATATTAGGTCATAATCAGCCACTAATAAGTTTCATTTTATTAGCTGTCACAGGGAAGGCTGGTTTCAGGCTTTCAATATCTCATGAGGTCTGGATTCAGGAGGACTGGCTCGTGGTGGGGTGCCCAAGACAGATCTGTTTGGGACTTTCACAGAGAGGATTCTGAGCAGCCAGACACAAGACTGGAGCTGTGAATATGAAAAGAGAAAATGGCTGTGGGGGCAGCGGGAAGAGGGTCAGGGGAGAAAAGGAGAAGCCGGGAGGAGCTGGAGGTGGGGAAAGGGGAGTGACACTTCAGTAGTGATCCTCTGCTTGTTACAATTATTGCTGCATTTCTAATCTGTGTCGCCGGCAGAGGAGGCTCAGGCCAGCGCCGGCACTGGTACCCATAAATGTGATGGGAAAGCAGGCATGAAGCCTGGACCTGGGGAATCTCTGAGCATAGTTTTTAGTATAGTTCATTTTAGATGTGCAGACGCATCAGGAGAGAGAAATAGTCCCACAGGAATGGCGATAATATTGTTAGTCATCTACGTAAGATACAACCCAGTGCTCCCTTCCTCTGACACCCACCTTCCCTTCCTTGGGGACCATTAGATTAAACCAGATCTGCTGCAGAAGAGACCACAGTACCCAAAACTCCTTTGGTCAATGAAGAAATCTGCTGAACTGAACTGAATCTGCTAAAATGAACTTTAACAAGTCCTTGGCTTTTTTTGCTGTCGTTAAGAACCATTAAACTGTGAAGAATGACGTAGGTTTGCCAACTTGTACTTTTGCCAACTGAGACATTTAAATAAAATTTACATCTACGCTGTAGTTTCTCCATCATTTCATAAAGGAGCAGACAATTTAACAGTAAATGAAAGTAGAAAAATCAATTTCTTAAAAGAATGGATAGTCTAAATTGAATACCTTTAATATTATGAAAAACTTACTGGATTTCTCATTTGACCACTGACTGATGAAGCCCTAACACTAGACTGTCATCTGCCAAGAATCTGCAACCAGCAACCACCCTGGAAGGAGGGAAAGATGGCACAGAAGACCCAGCTGCAGTCCTCAAAGGGCATCACTCGCACTTAGGTGAGGTCGGGTTCAGACTGGTCAGCGGCAGCAGAGAGTACCACTTATTCATTGACCGAGGCAAACAGAATTGCTCTTTTTCCTCATCCAAGTCTCTGCCAACTGAAAACATGCCAGTCTGTTATTAGACTCAGGTGTCCCTGCAGTGGTCTACTTTCCACCCCTTTAACGCCCCCTCTCCCAAGATGAAGTTTATGAAGCTTCTGGCATCAACAGCTTTGTTTCCGTTCTGACTAGTGACTGCAAACTCCCTACATGTTTCTGGTTTGTTAGCAGGTGGCCTGGCCTGCCAAGAAGCAACTCATAGTCTTGGATTACCACCAGGGTCTACCCAGGTTCCAGAATGGGTATCAGCTCTGACACACATTACAGAACCTCAGGGGTACTTCAGTGCTCACACAGGGCAGACAGGCCCGCTGCGTGTAAAGCTTCATCCAAACACCTCACGTGTGACTGAAGGAGGATACAGCCTGGCAATAGGCTCCTTTTATTTTAAATTGCTTTTACAATTCACAGAGGAGATGAAAAGAGGGGAAACAGGTGAAAAGTTTGGGCCAAGTGAATTGCTGTTCCAATTATTTCACGACTCAGGAAGTAGCAGAGAATTCAGAAAACAACACCACATTGCTTTTTCAGAGCTTCTTAGTCTGTGTTGCCTAAGCGGAGGGACGCCACGCCTATTCAGAAAACATTTGCCGGATCTTCTCAGTTGGAACTTCGCCCCAAAGAGGGGAAGAAAACTAGAGTTGCAAAGAGAATTACAAATACATGACGTAGTTAGGAGCTGGAAATGCCTCAAATTATTCACTCGACCACACAATAAAAGTGACAGGAGTTGCGTATCCTTAAACAACCTTCTGCTGGCAGAACGACACCATGAAATGGCCTGTTTTGCTCCAGATGCACTAAAGATTAGATAAGAAAGCAAACAGTCCTTTTTGGGACACTCCAAGTCCTTTAACTGCCAAAATAAGACCCCAGACTAGATCAAAAGTATGAAGGATTCAAGAGTATCCTTAAGTGCTTCTCAGAACTGGAGAGGAGATTAAACCCCTAAACATTGGGATCGAGGGGAATATTGAGGCTGGTTTCTGGAGGAAGGATGTTGAGAGAAGGACTCTCGCCTATGGGCTGTAACCAAGTTGCCATTCGTAGGCTTCTCTTCTATCACTGTTCAGACTTGTTTGTTTATCTGAGTCATAAACTAAGAAAATCATGATGACCTGTTACCTCTAGGGGTCAAAGAAGGGCAACAGGGCGGAGCGGAAGAAAGGGGCTTTCTTGCTGCAATTCTCCCTTTAATAAGCCGTGTGGGAACCCATCTAAGTTTCCTGGATCACTGTTCCCTCACTTGTGAACATAAGACAGAGGGACTAAGACTCTTCCCAATTCTTAAACAACCTTCTGATTTTGCACTTAGCTGGAGCATTTTGGGTGTCAGTGAAAAGACATATGCCAGTAACCATTCAATGATCATCACTAAGAATTGGACTAGGAAAGTCAGAATTAGGGAAAATATGGGATGTCAGTCTCTCTCATGAGAAGACCACAATGAAAGGAATTTTGCCCAACATCAAGTAAATTTACTGTGTCCTATAAATCAGCTAACTCTGGGAAGAGCAATACTCATATAAATATTTTCAGACCATTAATAGTATAATATGATCTAATACTCATGAATATTTGCTCTAAGACAACAACTAAAGGACCAAAGAAACAAGGATCTAGTGCTCATCTACATTAGGAAAGAATTATCTGTTTTATAGGGAGATCAACACTCACTTCTTTTATAAGCTTAGCTGTCCAAATTTGTTTAAATTTAATCTAACTTGCAAATTTAGATACACATACGATTTTATTCAAATAATCCTATTTATTCAAGATAAAATTATGAAAGATATCTTCTTCATACCAATGTTCACAGCAGCACATTTTACAATAGCAAAGACATGGAAACAAACTATATGTCTATCAACAGATGAATGGATAAAGAAGATGTGGTATGGAATATTACTCAGCCATAAAAAAGAATGAAATAATGTCATTTGCAGCAACATAATGGACCTAAAGATTATCATATTAAGTGAGGTCAGACAGAGAAAAACAAATATCATATATCACTTATATGTGGAATCTAAAAAAGTACAAATTTTACTTACAAACCAGAAATAAATAGACTCACAGACATAGGGAAAAAACTATGGTTACCAAAGGGGAAAGGAAAGGGAGGGATAAATTAGGAGTTCAGGATTAACAGATACATATTACTTTATATAAAATAGATAAACAAGGACCTACTGTATAGCATGGGGAACTATATTTAATTTCTTGCAATAAGCTAAAATGGAAAAGAATCTGAAAAAATATATATGTATATGTATAACTGAATAGCTTTGTTGTACATCTAAAATTAACATTGTAAATCAACTACACATCAATAAAAAATACAATTAAAAAAATTCCAGCAAAGTCAAAAGAAAGGACAGAAGGGCCAACAACACTGACGGGGGAAATGAAAAAAAAATTATTAAAGGTATAGTATGTGGTGAATGTGTGCAAGACACTGGTGACATAGAGATGAAAAGTCTGATTTGTTCCTATAATGAATTGTTCACATTCTGAGAGGCAAACTGACAAATACCAATAATGATATTGTAACGTAATAAATTACAGGTAATAAATATGATGATAATGACAATACATATGAACAAAGTGTTATGGAAGACTAGAGAAATAGGGATTAATAACCCTGACTTTTGTAAGGATGGAAGTAGGCTAAGAGACTTCACAGAAGAAGACATCCTACAGGATATCCAGAGCAAAAGCTTTTAGTTAGATCTAGAGTATAAGGAGTGTGAGGGAAAGGCATCTTACACAGAAGAATGGCACTTACAAAGGCAGAAGGAATGGACATTTAGTAAATGGTTGCTGTTTCCATGTGACTTAACTATACCATGTCAAAGATCAGGGGAAAGAGGGAGGTGTGATCAGAAATAGTATGGCATACTTTGCTTTAGACAAAGGTTTTCAACTTTATCCATAGGCAGTGAGGAGTTATCAAAACTGACAGGATTTATATGTAATGGGATTGTAAATGTAAGAAAATAAAGTACCCCTAGCATTCGAGTGTCCAATTATTTCAAGTTTTATGAAATGATCAGGAGGGCTGCATGATCAAGAAACAAAATGATTCAAATTCACCTGTATCATAGCTGCAGTTTGGCGCCACCTGGTGGCCAGCGTCTAATGGGGTTTATATACCCACGGGGAAGATTCTGATTTCTTGTGGTGGCTGAGACTTCCAGGACATGGTCAGTGATTCCAGTGTGATAATGGCGCCTGCTTCCTTGACTCAATTTCCTGGGCCAAGAGGACACTAGGAATACAGTTTCCTGCAGCTCCTACCCTGTCTTCCCCTCGTTGTTCTTTTCTCTCCTCTCACCCCATAGAAGACTGGGGGTTTGGGAGTGTTAGCTAGAGTCTGGAACCAATCTCTTTGTGTTAGCAAAGGAATCATGAGATTAATTGGTCACAAAATTTAGATGACTAAGGTTGAACCTATACAACGGAAATGACAAGAGTATTAAAGAGTGTCTAAGGATATCTTGCTCATTTTATTGAGCTGGATCTGCCCTGATGAGTTTGAGGAAACTAGCTGGTAAGCATTGTTGGAAACATATGAAATGGCGAAAAGTCTCCAACACCTATAAAAAGTCGCAGAGTTGTGAAGAATAAAAGGACCTATGAGATCATGTTTCTAAATTTGTATGTTTAATAGATGAGTAAACAGAGGACTAGAAAAGTTCACTTCTCATTTATGCACCGTTATGCACAGTCATGCACAAAACAGCAAGAGCCCAATGGAGAAGTGGCTATATATATATATTTTTTTGCTTTACTTGAGTTTTTTCCAAATCTCAGTGAATCAGATAGGTTTGGAAAATACAGTCATCACCAAAATCCTTTGCATTTTTTTTTAACATAGCATAGAAAATGAAAGGGAGGTAGGTCAGAGAACATTACATATGAACACAGTACAAGAAGCAACCCAAATTTCTAAAGAAATCTTAAACACAATTCTGGTTAACTTATTACCAAAAAGGCAAAAAAAAAAGTGCACATGCCTTCTAATGTCATGGAACCCACCCAAACCACAAGTCAGAAGTATCAAAATACACTCTAATAACAAACAAAACAAAACAAACACATAACAACAACAAAACTAGGCAAACAAAAAACATGCAAAACAGTTCTCTCAGGACTTCTAACTCACATTGTATCCCCAAATAAACTGTTCAGGGATAGCTTCAAGACCAAAGAAATTTAGATTGGTTTCTAAATACTTAAACAGTTACCTGAACAGCTAGTAACTGAACTTGTTCAGATGAATTAACCCTGTAAGCAACATCCTCAGTTTATCCTTTCAAAGATACTGGAGCAAATGAAATTGACTACCTAATATGAAAAATATTACTGTATCTGCATTAGTCAGAGTCAAGGGTGCCTGAATTTTTAAACAAATTATAGAAAATATAGAGAGACATAAAGAAAAATTCTCTATGTGAAAAAATTGGAGGTAAGAAGAATTACTGTAATTCCCATCTCATTCTACAAAGTGCACTGAATAATATCTCTGATGGGCAGAGCAAAATGCTTACACAGCAGTAATTATCCAGAACACTAGTAGCAGCCGATGTTGACCTATGAAATGATACACATGGCCATGGCTGATCTGACAGTTGCAGAATTATTAAGAAAGTGACAATATTTCAGCCCCCCAGAATTCTTCATCCACCAATGTAGCAGACTGTCATTGATGACCTGCTCCAGGTGCCTGGCTTACCTCTGCAGTCACTAGAAGCTAAGGTGGACATTTTCTACAACCACTGATGGGGAATCTCTCTGCTTCACTGCCTGAGTCTTTTTTCTGGCTCCATAAGAACTTGTGCAGACTGCCCAAAGCTGGGGAGTTCTGAAGATTTAATGGTCCCAGAGCTAACCTCCAAAATAACGAGGGACATGAGTCACTGTTAAATACCCTAGTTTCCCTGTCCTTCTATAGTTTAATTCTCAGGCATATTCTACAGTGATCCATAGGGTCCTCAGTAGGACTGAGCCCAGGTGCTAACAGCAGTAACTCACTGATCATCTCACCCTTTATGGGCTCCTCTGCCTTTCCCACTCCTATACTTTCTGTAAGAACCTCTCAAAAAGCTACCTGCATTCAAGTCCTTGTCACAGGATCTTGATTTTGACAGGGAACCAAGTTATGCTATTCCCAGTGCCTGTCTGATATGCCTGTGGTACTCTTTCCTCGGTTGCCAATTAATCTAGTTTAATATCTTGAACAGTCACTGGGCTATGAATTGAGAAGTTGAATTCTAGTCCTGTTTACTAAGTGTGTGTTCTCTCTGAGACTTAGTTCTGTTCATTTGAAAAAGGAGAGAATTGGATTATATGTGCTGTAAAGTGCCATTGAGCTTTTACTCTTAATCTTTTGTTTTATTTTAGATCAGAAGGAAAAATATCACCAGCAAACAATAATGGCTGGAGGTATAATCTGTCATAAACTTGTCTGATTACCAGAATGCACTTGTGCGTCTCACGTAGTGTTAAATTATTGTTTGTTACCTGGCAACCTCACTATGATGTGAGCTCCCTGAGGCTAAGAAAGATGTCTTATTCATCTGTGTATTCCCAGATTTTAGCAGAGTGCCTAATGGATAAGAGGCATTTAATAAATGTATAATGAATGAATGAATAACTACTACATGCAGAATGGAAAAGTGAGGGCACATTGGCTAGACTGGTGGAAGAGAGAATACAGGAAATATGTTAAATTGGTGGAACTTATCATCAGCATATGATATTCATAAATAGGTATGAACTATGGCACAATAATTGGCTCCTTACCCATTCTAGTATTTTGTGTACTTTCAGTGAAAATATTTTTGATGTCACCAAATTGGTATTACTTTGTTTATTTCACAGTTCTTAGTCACAAGGCTTAGTTCACAAATTCCAACTGTTTTCAAGACTGAAGTTCTTCAGAAAACGAAACTCTTTCCAAACTGAAGAGATTCAAACCAGTAGAGAAATCAAAACTCATTTATATAAATCATTTCTATTGAGCTTATTAAAATAAATCTCATTCTTAATAGTCATGACTTTCATTAAAAGAACTAATCATTTCAATGTGTGTTAGCTCCAGTTTACAAAGGCAGAAGTCTGAGAGTCACTCTCAAACTCTCCTTTCCACTAATCCTCCTCCTCCAACCGGCTGCTATCGACAAAAGTGGAGCATATCTGTTCTTGCTGCACTTAGAAACTGAATTGGCCAGTGAAGAGGGTCCCTGTTAAGGCCAAAAGCAACAGAAGGTACACAAATACTGCAAAGGATAAACTGCTGTTGTCCAAGAATCCTTTCCAATAGGCTATTGACTGGTTTCTTTTTACTTCCTCTGCTCTGCCTCCTTTTCTTCCCCTTCCCCCTCCTCCTCCTCCCCACCCTCTGACCTTTCCCCTCCCTCTTCTCTTCCTTCTCCTCCTCCACCTCTTCCTCTCCTTCTTCTTTTCCTTCTCCTCCCCTCCCCCTGCCCCTTCTTCTCCTTTTTCTTCTCCATCTATTTGTCTCCTAAACTCATATACCTGCTGGAACAATCTTGGGACCAAAATAAACTTAAGCAGACCTCCTCACATCAAAACACATAGAAGGGGTGAGGGCATAGCTCAGTGGTAGAGTGCTTGCCTAGCATGAATGGGGTCCTGGGTTCAATCCCCAGTTCCTCCATCAAAAAATAAATAGATAAATAAACCTAATTACCTACCCCCCTAAAAAACACACAGAAATACTGGATAGATATAGATGTAGATATAGAAAACTAAGCTCCAAAGACAAAAAGATAAATTGAGGAAAGTGAGAAGTATACATAAAGCAGGAGTTTTAAGTGTACAAGATTACTCCAAGGTCTCCTAAGTGTAGAAGACAAAAGGCTGAGAGGAGAGGTGGGATCAGGCATATATGCTCTAATGACCTAAAAGCTGAGATTTTTTTTTCAGCCAGAAGAGGACATAAGCTTTGGCTTTGGGCCTATGCAAAATGAGGAGTTGGTTCATGACTTAGGCAAAAATAATGAATTTAGATTATAACCATTAGAGGAAAGTTGTCTGGGGAATAGTGTACATGGTGCCAAAGTATAGCCACCCAAAGACTCACCAATTGTAAGAAAAGAAAATGTACTTTTAGAAGGGAGATATCTGGAAATCATCACCCGAACTAAGTGATCACACTTAGCATTGTTAATGCGGGACTACCTAGTAGCACACCACAGGACGCTGCACAGCAAGAGGTAGACAGCACTGTCTATGATGTATCACTGCCAAAAACATTTACCCTGAGTTTAACCAAGTCTCTGGACCTCCAGTTTACAGGAAATAAAGTAAGGGACCAAATTAAACCATAACATAAGAACACAATTCAGCAGATCAAAGAGATTGATTAGCTACAAGAAAATTGCCCTGGGCTTTTCAAAAAGTCAGTGTAACAGGAAAAAGTGGAAGGATTGTTCTAGATCTAAAATGGCTAAGGAGACAGAACTGTCAAATGCAATGCATGATCTTTGACTGGATCCTAGGTAGAAAATAAAAATCAATAAAAAGACAAATGGGGAAATTTGAGTATGAACTGGATATTTTATTTTATTAAGGAATTATTTCTTTTCTTAGGAGATTGTCCTTATTTTTAGGAGATGCATATTAAACTGTTTAGAAGTGAAATGTCATGAGCTCTGCTAATTCTTTCAAATGATTCCACACTAATAAATGTGTGTGGGCGGGGAAACAAATGTGACATAATGTTAATAATTTTTTAATTTAGGCAAAAATGTATACTGGTGTTTCTTGTATTACTCTTTTAATTCTTATTGTATTTTCAAATTTTTTCAGAATAGTTCATTGCTTAAAATTAAATTAAAAATGTACTAGAATGGTATATGGTTTTACAATTTTATATTCCTTTTTATTCAATTACTATTATGCCATAGGTATTTTACTTCTGTTTTTTAAATCCTGTTATAAGCATAAAAAAATGTATAGGTAAAACAATCAACATCTATATAAGTAAATAAAATGATACAGAAACACCAAAAGTTCCTGTTGAATTTCAGGTCATTAAAGAGAAAAAGTGCTGAAAGTAAGCTGTAAATTAACCATTGTACCATGTCTGTACTTCCTATGTAACTTTGGATTCTTTCCCTTTAGCCATGTGTGCCAAATCATGAACAAATTTCTAAGCTCACTTCAGACTAAACATGATATGCTTCTATTTCAGAGAGGGAAAATGTTGTTCAGCTAAAAAAAAAAGTCAAAGCCATGTAATTCCCTGGCTGCATCGTAGTTCTGAAAGGCAGTGTAAAACTACCTTTTCTACTGCAACCTAATTTCCTCTATTATATGATAAGAATTTCCTGATAGTTTATTCATTGCATCCTCCAACAGCAGCTTTGTAAAATAAAGATTCTAAAAGAACAATTTACTATTTTGAATTCTCCTCTTTCAAATTACCATTATATAAGAAATTAAGGACCTAGAAATTGGCATAATGATCCAGAGTCTAGATCATCCAGATTACTTTTATAAATATAACACGCAGACAAGTGATAATTTAACATATATGTGTTAAGTAACTCTACATTTTTTAAAAATGAAAACACTGCCAAAATGCGCTGGAGGTGCTCAGTCCTCCAGAGAGCTTCAGAGGCTGGCAGCCTGCACATGAGCAATGGGTTGGAGTACAAGGAATCAGAGCAGGCAGGTAGCCTACTTGGACCAGTGGGAAGCCAGGAATTAGAGGTGCCCTAGGGTCAGATTCTCCCCTGTGGTAGAGGAAGTGAAATTAAGAAGGACAGGAAGGAGGGAAAACTGATCTTGTCTTGGGGAGGGTTGAAGTGTTTCAGGGTAAGTAGTGTTTCTAAATTCCAGCACACTTCTCTGGAGCAAAATTTCCTCATAGCAGCTACTGTGAGTAAGAAAGGACAGAAATAAATGTACTTATTTAAATGCCTGCTGTGAATTGAATTGTGTCCTCTCAAAACTCATCTGTTGAAGCCCTACCTGACCCCCACCCATGTGATGGTATTCGAAGATGACATCTTTGGAAAGTAATTAGATTCAGATATGGTCATGAGGGTGGGGCCCTCATGATGGAGTTAGTGTCCTCAAAAGAAGAGGAAGAGAAATCAGAGCTCTCTTTCTGCCAAGCGAAGACACAGTGAGAAAGTGGCCTTCTGCAAGCCAGGAAGAGAATTCTCACCAGAATTCAGTTGTGCTGGCATTCTGATCTCGGATTTCCCAACTCTAGAATTGTAAAAAAGAAAGAATTTTTGTTGTTTAAGCTATGCTGTCAATCGTATTTTGTAATGGCAGCCCCAAAAGACTAACACGACATCCAAGTTATTCAAATGTTAAAAGTGAGAGCTACAGAATATAGATATAACATGTACTACATATTTTAGAAAATAAAGAATGCATTGAAAATTAACATACAAAACACAGGAATTAAAAATTGTATTCAAAAATTAATAGAGCCAAAGAAAGAATCCGTAAGCTTGGAAATAGGTCAATAGAAACCTCCCAAACTGAAAGGTAGTAGTGGGTTGAACGCCACAGCCCTGAAAGAGAGGCCTGAGTCCTAACTCCTGGAGCTTGTGAATATGACTTTATGTGGTAAAAAGGCTTTGGAGATGTAATTAAATTGAGGATCATAAGATGATAGCATCCTTGATTTAGAGTAAGCCCTAAATTTTTTCCCTGTAAGAAAAAGGCAAGAGGTTTAAGACACAGAGAAGGGGGTGAAAGGGATGTGAGGGTGGAGGCAGAGATTAGAATAATGTCTCTGTAAGCTGAAGTACAGCAAGAATTGAAAGTGACCCCCAGAAGCTGAAAGAGAAGAGGAAAGGTTTCTTCCCTAGAGACTCCAGAAAGAATGCAGCCTTGCTGACACCTTAGTTTTAGACCCCAGAACTGTGAGCAAATAAAGTTCTGTGGTTTTAAGTCACCAAGTTTGTGACAATAAGCCCTATGAAACTAACACAGATGCAAAGAGAAATAAACAGGGGAAAAACCCACAACAACAAAACATCTAATGGTGGGATTATTTTAAAAGGTATATCATATACACAATTGGAATGCCAGAAACAAAAGAAAGAGAAAATGTAGAAATTTTTAAAATAACAGCAGCTTAGAAATTTCAAAATTTATGACAAACACCAAGTCACAGACTTGGGATGCTCAAAAATTACTAAGCAGGATAAATACCAAAAATCTACACCTAGACATGTCATATTCAAACTGCAGAAAAGCTAAGACAAAGTGAAAATCTTGAAAGAAGCAGGGTGAGGGACATTCTTTTCTACAGAGGAATAAGGTTCAGATTTATAGAAGACTTCTGATCAGAAACCCTAGAAGCAAGCAAGAATAGAATGGAGTAAAATAATTAAACTTTGGGGGAAAAAAGTTAGAACTCTACATCCAGTAGCCTGGATTATCCTTTGAAAGTGTAGGAGTGTCCTAGTTAATGCAATCATACAAGGAAAGGATATAAAGTGCATGCAGATTAGGAAGGAAGACATAAGAATGTCTTTCTTGGTAGATGACATGATCATCTATGTAAAAAATCTGAAAGAATCAACAAAAGCCTCCTGGGAATAATAAGCAATTACAGTAGGCTTGCAGGATACCAGGTTAATATACAAAAGTCAGTTGCTTTTCTATATATACCAGCAATGAACAAGTGGAATTTGAAACTAAAAACACAGTATCTTTTGTATTAGCACCCCCAAAATAAAATACTTAGCTATAAATCTAACAAAATATATAATAGATATGTCTAAGGAAAACTATAAAATTCTCATGAACAAAATCAAAGAACTGCATAAATGAAGTGATATTCCATGTTCATAGGTAGGAAGACCCAATATCGTTAAGATGTCAGTTCTTCCCAACCTGATTATGGATTCAGTGCAATTCCAGTCAAAACCCCAGCAAGGTATTTTATGGATATCAACAAACAGAGTCTAGTGTCTATACTGAGAGGCAAAAGACCCAGAAGAGACAACACAATTTTGAATGAGAAAAACAAAGTTGGAGGACTGACACTACTCAACTAAAAAAACTAGTATAAAGCTATGATAATCAAGACAGTGTGGTATTGGTGAAGAATAAACAAATACAGGTAAATGGAACAAAAGAGATCCCAGTAATAAACCCCCATACAGTGACTGATCATTGGCAAAGGCAATAACAATGGACCAAAGACAGTCTTTTCAACAAATGGTGCTGGAACAACTGGACAATCACATGCAAAAAAAAAAAAAAAAAAAGAATCTAGACAGAACTTACACACTTCATAAAAATTAACTCAAAATAAATCATAGACCTAAATGGGAAACACAAAACTATCAAGCTCCTAGAAAATAACATAGGAGAAAACCTACATGACCATGAGCATGATGGTGACTTTTTAGATACAACACCAAGGAACAATCCATACAAGAAGTAATTGAAGGCTAGAGTTCGTTAAGATTAAAACCTTGCTTTGTGAAAAAAAAAAATCAAGAGAATCAGAAGGCAAGTACAGACTTTGAGAAAATATTTGCAAAAGACACATCTGATAAAGGACTAGTATCCAAAATGTGCAAAGAGCTCTAAAAATGCAACAATAAAAAAATCAAATAACCTGATTTTAAAATGGACCAAAAACCTTAACAGATACCTCACCAAGGAGATAAACAGATGGCAAGTAAGCATATGAAAAAATGTTCCATATTATATGTGATCAGGGAAACGCAAATTAAAACAACATGATGGGAGAGGGTATAGCTCAGTGATAGGGCACATGCTTAGCATGCACGAGGTCCTGGGTAAACAACAAGAGATACAACTATACACCTATTCAAATGATCAAAATCCAGGATACTGACAACACCAAATGCTGGCTAGGATGTGGAGGACAGAACTCTCATTCATTGTTGGTGGAAATGCAAAATAGTACAACCACTTTGGAAGAGAGTTCGGTGATTTCTTACAAAACTAAACATACTCTTATATGACCCTGCAGTCACATTCCTTGGTATTTTCCCAAAGAAGATGAAAATTTATGTCCAGAAAAAAACTTGCACTCAGATGGTTTTAGCAGCTTTATTTATAATTGCTAAAACTTGGGAACAACCTAGATGTCCTTCTGAGGTGAATGGATAAATAAACTGTGGTACCTCCAGACAACAGAATATTACTCAGCCCTAAAAGGAAATGAGCTATCAAGCTATGAAAAGACATGGAGGAAACTTAAATGCATATTACTAAGAAAAAAATAAATTAATCTGAAAAGGCTACAAACTATGTGATTTTGAGTATATGATACTCTGTAAAAGGCAAAACTATAGAGACAATAAAAATACCAGTGGTTGTCAAGGGATTGTAGGGGCAAGGTATGAATAGGCAAAGCACAGAATATTTTTAAGGCAGTGAAAATAAATGAAATTGGTATCCGTACTTACCCAGAGTTCACGAAACAACAAGATTTGAGGGTGCAGTTCTCCAGACTGCCAATTATGCCCAGACTTCTGGAAAGTGCAAATTTGGGGGTTCCCAAAACCACAGTTAGTTTACATAATTTGCTAGAAGAACTCATAGAAATCACCAAGAGCTATTATACTCACATCTATGGTTTATTACAGGGAAAGAATATACTAAAACCAGCCAAGGGAAGAGATGCACAGGACAGAATCTGGACAAGTTCCAAATGTAAAGCTTTCATTGTCATCAGGACATGTTATACTGCAGCATTAATGTGTGACAATATACAGGGAATATGGCCAAACCAAGAAGTTCACCCCATCTTCAATGTCCAGAGATTTTACTGGGACTTCATAAACTAGGCATAATTAATTGATTTCACAAGTGCTTAAGCTAAATTTCATAACCCCTGCCCTCCCCAGATTCAGCTGATACTACATGGTCCAAGGGACCCACCATCCCTCACTTTAAAAGTGTAAACTAGGCAGTGTTTCTCAAGGGGCCCTCATTAATAATAAAGACATTCCTATTATTAGGGAAATTCCAAGATTTTAGAGGTTACCTTATAGGAGCTGGTGACAAAGGTCAGAATTTTTTTTCTTTGAGCAGGGCCAAATTCTTTAGTATGCACTATTATCAGGTGAAGTATTTAAAAGTATAACTTGGAGTAGAGAGGAGGATCTTTCCAAATAATTAAAGAACCAATCACCAGGAAGGTAAAATAATTTTAAATACGCATCCACATAATATATCTTCCAAATATGAAAAATTGATTGAATTATAACAAGAAACAGACATTCGTCTTAATAGTGGTGGATTTAAAAAAAAAATTCTTAATTATTGATATGTTTAACAGATAAAGTCAACAGAAATATAGATATTTGAATAATAAATTTTTAAATGTTGATCTGTTGGTCATATAGAGAATTCTACACATGCAATTATAAAATACACATTATTCTCAAGCATACATAGAATAGTTCTAAAAATTTATTACATAATGGACATTAAAGGAAGTTTCAAGAAATTTAAATGAAGAGGTAGCTTACAGATATTCTTTCTAGCTACAATTCAATGAGGTTGATGAACAATCTCCTATATAGTTATGGTTCAAAGAAGACATTATATAGAAATTTCAAAATATTAAAAATAAATAGTAATGAAAACTTGCATATAAAAATTATGAGATGTCCTAAAATCACACAATCATCTCAACGGATGCAGAAAAATCATCTGATAAAATTCAACACCTATTTATGTTAAAAAAAACTCTTACCAAAGTGGGTATAGACAGAAAATATCTCAACATAATAACAAACTATTTATGGCAATCCCACAGCCAGCATAATACTCAGCAATGAAAAGCTAAAAGCCTTCCCACTAAAATCTGGAAAAAGACAAGGATCCCCACTCTCACCACTTCTATTCAACATAGTTTTGGAAGTCCTAGCCATAGCAATCAGACAGAAAAAGAAATAAAAGGGATCCAAACTGGAATAGAAGAAGTAAAATTATCACTACATGCAGATGACATGATACTGCACATTGAAAACCCTAAAGGCTCCACACAAAAACTAGTAGAGCTAAAAAAGGATTCGGCAAGGTAGCAGGATACAAGATAAACTTACAGAAATCAGTAGCATTTCTTTACACTAACAATTAAATATCAGAAAACAAAAGTAAAGGAAAAAATCCCTTTTACAATCTCATTCAAAAAAACAAAATACTTAGAAATAAATCTGACCAAGGAGGTGAAAGACTTATACACAGAGAACTATAAAACATTGATTAAGGAAATTAAAGATGACTTAAAGAAATGGAAAGCTATCCCATGCTCTTAAACTGGAAGAATTAATATTGTTAAAACAGCTATACTACCCAAAGCAATCTGCAGATTTAGTGCAATCCCTATCAAATTACCCAGGACATTTTTCACAGAACTATAACAAATAATCCTAAAATTTATATGGAATCACAAAAGACCTAGAATTGCCAAAGCAATACTGAAGAAAAAGAATGAAGCTGGAGGAATAACCCTCTCAGACTTCAGACAATACTACAGAGCTACAGTAATCAAAACAACATGGTAATGGTACAACAGACTTAGCGGTCAATTAATCTTTGACAAAGGAGGCAAGAATATACAATGGAAAAAAGACAGTCTCTTCAAGCAAGTGGTGTTGGGAAGACTGGACAGCAGCATGTAAAACAATGAAGTTAGAACACTTCTTCACACCCTACACAAAATAAACTCAAAATGGCTTAAAGACTTAGACATAAGACAAGACACTCATAAACCTCCTGGAAGAAAATATAGGCAAAAAAATTTTCTGACATAAATCTTAGCAATGTTCTCTTAGGGTAGTCTACCCAGGCAATAGAAGTAAAAGCAAAAATAAACAATGGGACCTAATTAAACTTACAAGCTTTTGCACAGCAAAGTAAACCATAAGTAAAACAAAATGACAACCTATGGAATGGAAAAAATATTTGCAAATGATGTGATATATAAGGGCTTAATTTCCAGAATATATAAACAGCTCATACAACTTAATAACAGAAAAAAAGAAACCAATCCAAAAAACGGGCAGAAGACTTGAACAAGAAATTCTCCAATGAAGATATACAAATGGCTACAAATGAATAAATGTTCAATATCACTAATTATCGGAGAAATGCAAATAAAAAATACAATGAGGTATCACCTCACATCAATCAAATGACATCATTAAAAAGTCCACAAATGATAACTGCTGGAGGGAGTGTGGAGAAAAGGGAAACCTCCTGCACTCTTGGTGAGAATGTAGTTTGGTGCAGCCATTATGGAAAACAGTACAGAGATTCCAAAAAAAAAAAAAAACAAAACTAAAAATAGACCAACCATATGATCCAGCAATCCCTGGGTGTATATCCAGAGGGAACTCTAATTTGAAAAGATACATGCACCTCAATGTTCATAGCAGCGCTATGTACAATAGCCAAGACATGGAAACAACCAAAATGCTCATTGATAGATGACTGGATAAAGAAGTTGTGTTATATTTATACAATGGAATACTATTCAGCCATAAAAAAAGAATAAAATAATGCCCTTTGCAGCAACCTGGATGGATATGGAGACTGTCATTCTAGGTGAAGTAAGCCAGAGAGAGAAAGAAAAATACCATATGATATCACTTATATGTGGAATCTTAAAAAAAGACAAATGAACTTATTTACAAAACAGAAACAGACTCATAGACATAGAAAACAAACTTATGGTTATCAGGGGGAGCAAGAGTGGGAAGGAATAATTTGGGAGCTTGAGATTTGCAGATACTAACTAATATATATAAAACAGATAAATAATAAGTTTCTTCTGTATAGCACAGGGAACTATATTCAATATCTTGTAGTAGCATATAATGAAAAAGAATATGAAAAGGAATATATGTATGTATATGTATGACTGAAACATTATGCTGTGCACCAGAAATTGACACAACATTGTAAACTGATCATACTTCAATTAATAAAAAAAGGAAAAAAATTAAAATCATAAAACTTGGAAGGAAGGAAAGAAAAGCTCTTTTGATTTCCAGATTATATATTCCTTCATATATAAAAATCATAAAATATATGGATTAATCTAAAATTAATATTTAAAAACCAGTACATAGATATTAAAACAAATGTGAGATGAATTAGAGTTAAATGTGAAAAATGAAAACAAAATAGAAATAAAACTTTATGTGCATATGAAAAGGGGATTGTTTGCTAAACACAACATCCATCAATAACATAGAGGAAATTAATATTCCTTTGTTTCATAAAAATGCAATTCTTCTGTAAATCAAAAGTACCATATAAAAAAGGAAAGACAAGTGCCAAAGTGGGAAAAATAATTTAAGTGATTTTTTCACAAATCTATTAGAAAAGGACTGTGACTAAGAAAATGAGCAAAGAACAAAACAGACTTTTCACAGAAATGGAAATGAAAATAAACACATGAAAAAGATTGTTCTATTAATGAGAAAAAATAGAAGTTAAACAAGTATCTATGTTTCTATTTTTTTTTGTCAAACTATCGCTGTTGATTCATATAAAATATACAAATTGGTTCCACCTTTCTGCAGATCAATTTGGTATTGGCCTAAATTTTTTTCGAGCATTTTAATACATTAATTTTATCTAGATGAACAGCACAAGTCTTAGGAAAAAAAATAGTTCTGGATTCAAATTCTGACTTTAACTCTTACTAGCATTTTTGACCATAAGAATGTAAAATTGGAAATTAATACCTGCCTCAAGCTATTTTGTGAGAGATTAATAAGCCATTGTTTACAAGCTCAGAGTCAGACCTATAGAAAGTACTAAATAAATAGTCACTATCATTATCAATTGTAAATTAAGAGTTCATCTTAGGATAATTATCAGAAATTTACCTTAAAATGCACTTCAATATTTAACAGAGAAAATATTTATAATAGTAAAACTGCCAAAAGACCTAGATGTATAAAAACAGGGAACAATTAAGTAACTTAGATGAGCTATATTTTAGCCAATAAAGTAAGGAATATTTGCTAACACAGGAAAATATTACTGTTGGGTAAATTTAAATAATACATTTGTAATTATAAGTCCTAATGTTAGGATATTTTAAAAATGTGTGTGTGTGTATATACATAAAACACATTTTAACACCTCAGGTAGTGTGACGGGGAGGGGTTGTTCTCAAATTGTTAGTGTTTGTATTGATTCTGGGTTGGGATAAGATTTCTTGTTCAAACATTGTTTTTTTTTTTTTTTCAAACATTAACAGACACGAAATAGTCATTTTATAAAGAGGAGAAATGTGCAACCATTATACCTAAAAATAATGGTTTTCATAATCACAGGTATTGAAGTATTCACTTGCCTGTCATTACATTTCTTTGTGTCTTTTGGCATAAATATTTCAACTGGTTGTGATTCATCACTTATTTTTCTTTCATAATATCACCTTACAGGGATAAACTTTCTTCTTGTTCTTGCGATACCAGATACAGCCAGAGAGTCATTAAGCAAGTAACTTTGTAAAGACACTGTATCCTGGATTTAACATTTACTCCCTTGACAGAATTATTCATGAGATTTAGCAGAGGAGGATCAATTTAGGTGCACTGATATTACTTAGAGAAAACCTACAATATGTTTTAAGCCATTTCTCTGCAATTCTGGTATACAAACAAAGCTACCTAAACATTCTCTCATTTACATTTTTAAGATCCAGTGGTAAAAATAGATAGAAAATAAAATGTTGTATAGAGGAGTATTTAATAGCTATCATGCCCCTTCAAAAATACCTCAAAGTATATTCCTGCATGGAGAAGTTTTAAAGAAAAAATTACACATTTTGGATTCATTGAATTTGTTAGAACACTCTTGTTTGTTTTCACTTTATGACTGGTACTCGGTTGAAGAAGCAATGGTGAGTGTGAGTAGACAGTTCTTGCACAGGGGGATCTTGCAGTCTAGAAATCAAACCTATGTGAGACTCAAGTTAGCCACCTAGAAAATGATGGCACCTTCCCTAGTGAGATGCAACAGTGCCAGCCTCACGTATTACTGGTGCGGTTCTCACTGTCTGTTTAATATGTTGATGCCCAGCCATGCCTCCAAAGACTGAAATGGTAGATCTGAAAAAGGAACTCGGAATCTACACTTCTAATAAAAGCCTAGGTATTTCTGACACAGAGGCTCTACATTTCACGCTTTGGAAAATGCTAGCATTTAACAGGCATTTCTGAGTTTTGCAAAAGTGGGAAGAAATTAGACCTGGCTTTAAATTCCTGTTAGCTCTTTCTGCTTTCCTAGAATGATTATACAATATTTAAGATTAGAAAGTAGTAGAACAGTCTATAATTTAATGTATAATTTAAACTGTTATACCTGAGTTGTTGGTATACGCCCCATTCATATGTTAAATCTTATCCCTAATGTGATAGCATTTGGAAGTGGAGACTTTGGGGGTTATTAGCTCATAAGGTGGTGCTCTCATGAGTGGGATTAGTGCCTCTGTAAAAGAGACCCCAGATAGCTTCCTTGCCCCTTTGTGCCACATGAGGACACAGCAAGAAGAGGGCTTTCTATGAACCAGGCAGCAAGCCCTCACCAGACCACAGTGTGCTGACCCTCTCATCTTGGATGTTCCAGCCTTCAGAACTGTGATAAATAAATGTTTGTTGTTCATAAGCCATCCAGTTTTTGAAATTTTGTTATAGCAGCCAGAACAGACTATGGCAGTATCTGGCTCACCTTTTGAATGGGTAAAAACCCATGATGTCTGAGGTCAGAATTGATTGGTATTACCAATGATACACTGAAAAATCCAGCTGTGCCTTGGGTTTGTCAGTTTGAACCATTTTTCAAACCTTTGGATTCAGTAAAATGAAAAACTCATTTTGCCAAGCACTTTCACCCTTAATTTTTAAACGCATGTGTATTTTAAGAGAAATTTAATCCATATGTTTCTGATTCATTTACACTTAAATCATCAAAATGTTATTTTGTAAGAACCATTTGATGTCCAAGGTTTTCTGAGCTTTGTAAACCTCTTTTCTTAGAAACAGAATGTTATGTTTTGCCAGGGCTTTGAGTGCTGGTCAAAATGCCAAAAGCAGGAGGTTTCAGTGGGTTCCATGTTTTCCACAGAAAGTTCCCTCTTTCCTTCGATCAACACAAAACCAAACCGAACCCCAGAGGCCAACTGACACAGTTCTCGCTTTATCACGACACTCTTTTTCTCTTCAGTTTTTGTTGTAGGAATATAATGGATGGTCTGAAGTTTTGCTTTGTGTTTATGGTTTCTCCAGTAGGTTGATTATACAAGGTTTCTGTAACCTTGGAGATTGCTCACTTAAAGATGTTCAATTACAGTGCAAGTCCAAAAACACAGACTTCTGAAATTTAAAACTTTCATTCAGACAGGAAAACAAGCAGTTTACATTTCGAGAAAGACTCGGTTGTTTTCCAAAGGTGTCATACTATCTTTCCATTTTTAACTTCTTAATCAATAACAGAAATATATTTAGAAAGGGAAATTATGAACTACAGAGTTCTCTGCAATTTTTATTTACAAAAGAAACACATACTATCAATACTTGCAAAGTATTAAATGTAAGAATTCAATAAAAAATTTTTTCAAAATTATTGCCACTCAATGATTTAGAGGTAATAACTTAGCAGGCTTTCAGGAGAATTAGTGCTTTAAAATTATTTAATAATCTGTTTTAAGGACCTTGTAAAACATATTGCATTACGTGTTGCATGAGCAATGAAGCACAAATACATCTTATAATAATTAAGGACAGAATTTTCTTCCAGTCATTTATTAATTGTTTTTTTTTTTAAGTACTTATAAAATACACCATAAAGTGTTACCCAGATTTTAAACTTTTGGTTTACAGAACATCCTGCTTCTTGTTTTTAAGACACTTGACGAGGAAAAACCAAGGTCATTTAATTTGCGGTTTGGAGTCCTACAGGTTTTTCAATTTTCCTTCCCTCTTTGGCTGAACTTTTTGATAAAAATGAGACACCGAGGATTGTGAAACCTGAATGGATTTTATCCTTGAGTTTTGCGTTTTAGTTACCCTTGTAACCTTGACTTTCAAAAAGCTTGATGGATACTGTTAAGGTTTCAACCAATTTTAAGTGTTTGGTTTTATGATTTTTCTTTAATTGCTATGTAACCTCCAGCTTTCTACCATTCATTAAAATGGTTTTACAAATGACTTAAGGTCTGTTGCTTTGACAAATAAAAACCAGGTTTATTATTCTACCTATAATTGAACAATAATTACGATGTTGATTATCTTTTGTTGGGCTTGCTTAATAAAGCCCTAAGTAGTTTAGCGGGATTTATAGCTTCCAGGATTTGAACAAGAGGTCAGAGAGGTCCTTACTTTTTGCCAGCTGACCTTTGGTTTGAGTTTAAATTAACCCAATTTGTGCTGCTTTTTTAATCTATTCTCAAAAGTCAGGCCTGCATAGTACATTATATAGATCTCCTTGGCTGTCTATTTTTATTTTTTTATTAAAATTTTATTTAAATATTTAGGTGATTTAAAGATAATCTAACTGCAGACACAAGACTGTAATCACTACAAACACAGGAATATAAATGACAGAATAGTTAGATCAGCCACATTTTTTTTAATTGAAGTCCAGTCAGCTATAATGTGTCAATTTCTAGTGTAAGCACAATGTCCCAGTCATGCATATACATACATATATTCGTTTTCATATTCTTTTTCATTAAAGATTATTATAAGATATTGAATATAGTTCCCTGTGCTATGCAGAAGAAATTTGTTTTTTTAATTTATTTTTATACACAGTGGCTAACATTTGCAAATCTCAGTCACATATTTTAACGAATATTAAATCACTTTCTGCGAAGTCTTAGAAATATTGATTGTTGAAAATGGGAAGATTTTATTTTCCTATGCACTCTTCCGATACTCTTAAACAAGGCTATCATTAGGTTTGTTTGTTTTTACCAAGAACAAATTCATAATAATCATTCAATCTGATAATTGCAAGATAAGACTAAATTTTCTTAAATCTCTGTCTATCTAGTGTACCTGTTTAGCCTGTAGAACAGGAAGGGGACAAAGAAAATTATGGTACTGTTTTTACTATTTTAAAAATTAGTTCCAGATTCACCCATAAACATATTGAACATCTGTCACGTACCTGGTTTTATAGAGATAAAGGAAATGTGGTCCCTGCTGCCCAGGCATTCCGGGTCGAGACAAGAATACCATTTTTATTCTTTCAGCATTATATAATTCCTTAGATACTGATTTGAGTGTTTTTTTGTTACACTATGTAGCTTGGTCTTCCCTAGGACAGGGCTTTATAAATATCTATGGCTTTCTGTAGAGGAAGAAACAACGCTTTATTTTGTTGCTATCTTAAAAACTCTCTGGCTCTTCCCTGACTAAACAGTGCCGACTCCTAGTGAGGGGCAATGCTTGTTTAGATGCTTAAGTCTAAACAAGTCTGTTCAAAAATCAGCTTCTAACCTTGTTGCCACCAACCTCAGCAGTCACTTCCTGTGGAGGTGTTCAGGGCATTGCTTTCATTGCAATGAATGTGCAATAGTCTGATCAATGATATGATGTTTCCTTAGACAGCTTTAGATACAAATGTTTTTAACAAGGAGTGTGAGAGAAAGCAAAGCGTGGCCTTAAAGGGTTATGGACTTGGAATCAAGTGTTTTAGCATCAGTCTTACTTATTGTAGGTATTGGGAAAATTACCACTTCTAAACTTCTGTTCTTATCTGTAAAATGGGGTGATACGTATTGCACAAGATTTTTTTTTTCAATTGAAGTAAAGTTGATTTACAATATTAGTTTCTGGTTTACAGCATAGTGATTCAATATTTTTATTGACTATACTTCATTTAAATTTATCACAAAATAATTGCTACATTTCCCAGTGCTATACAATATATCCTTGTTGTTTATTTTATACTTGGTAGTTTGTACCTCTTAATCCTTCTGTCTTGCCCCTCCTCCCTGCCTTCCCTTTGTTTTTGGTGAGGATTAAGTGAGATTAATATAGGGAAAGCTCAAGGCACAGTGTCTAGCACACAGAAAGCAATCATTAAACATTAATTGATCAGAAGCAGAAGGAAAGCATCCACCATCCCTTTCAGCTAGGTGTCATGCACTCAGCTGTTTCCTGGAAAATCAAAATGAGCAAGATGGAATTCCTGCTCTTCAAGAGCTGAGCTGTATTTACTAGAGTCTAGGAACTAGATAGTTTCTGCATCATTCGACTAACTGCCATAAGCTTCCTCTACCATAACTTTCTCCATCCAGCTGGCTCAGATAAATGTAAAGGACAACTGTTGTCAATCAGGATAAAGAATTAACTGCTGACATTTTATTTGCATTTGTTCTGTCAATCAAGAGATGAGGTTCTAGCACTCTTATAAAGGCTATCAAAAAATTTAAATTTTTACTATTTATTATCTATTAAAAAAACAGTGCTGATTTTACTATTTATTTTCTAGGTAGGATATACTTCAGTAAATCTCTTCCTGTGTCTGTGTTTCTCATTTGATAATGAATAGTTTAGACAAACAGTTTCTAAAATCCCTTCTAATTCCAACATTCTATTTTTTATGACTCAAGATACTAGCTTTTGAAAGAATAAATTAATCCTTCCATGACAGATGTTTGGAGAAGACAGAGGATTTTACTCTTTAAAAAGTTGAGAATAGCTACAGTGTTGGTGTCAGTTCTCTGAATAATAAATGTTTATTAGTATCCACAGTTACCTGAGAATGGAAACTTGCAACACATGTATTCAAACTCTCTTTATGTTACTATTTTTTGAGTTGTGGATGATTACCCTCCTGGTTTGAAGCACTTTTATCTTTTTGGTAACACATTTCACCCCCATGTTAATGCCTATTATGAGTGCTTTTAGTATTAAAGTGCATACCAGCTCTGTAACTTATATGTGACTTAGACAAAATATTTACCTTTTAAAACCTCGAGATGCTTTTTTTCCTTTTGCTTCTATAAAATAGAGCCAATAATACTCAACTAATAAAGATTTTTAAGCCCCTATCACGTGCTTAACAAAAACCCAACATAGTTTTTACATTTTTAATTAAGAAATTAAATACCTACTTATATCTTGGCATAGAGTTTGACTTTGAACATATTAATCCAAATATTTAAGAAATCTATCTGTACATATTACCAATTATTAGTCTTTAGAAGAGACTAAGAAAAAAGTTTATGCATTCCTTTCTCTAAAAAAGCTTATAATCTATCTTGGGAATTAAGAAAGACTCAAGATTCAAGAAAAGTTGAACAATTATAAAGTATTGTTATAAGAGATTCCATAAAATAGTATTTGTTAAATAACAAATCAGTGATATAAATGTATCACTATGAAACAGGAAACATGAAAATTTACATGAAAATATATGTAAATGCATTCAGACATAGGAGACATCACTTTTAGAGAAGACTGTGTGGAGCAGCTGACAATTAAACCAGATCACTGCAAATTTCTCAGATTGTAGCATGAATGAGAAACATTGCACAAGCCAAAGGAAGTTTTCAGGGAAAGATAATAATATCCTATATCCATATATACATGGGTGCATGCTCTCTCAAACACACAGAGGAAAGAGACATTTTTAAGATAAGTTACATAAACTACTGAGCTCTGTGTCTGATCTGTCATCCAAGAGATAAAATTGTTACTTCCTATTACAGAAGCTGCAAATTTGGAGCCCACTGGGTAAATTAAGGCTATAGGCATATTTTCTTAAGTCACATATTTTTCTTTACATAACTCATGAGCCAGTTTTTTAAAAGTAGAGGATATCATAATTTAAAAAAAAAATGAGTCTCTGGTTTCTCTTGAAAAATCCTGAAGATTTGCTATCACTGAGCCTGCATTTCCTTAACACAAATCGACTTGGATTAAATAGTTGTTGCTACTTCCTTTAAACTTGACCTCAGTCACTAAGGTCTCCACCAGCCCATTCAGTGCTTTCAGATGTACTTATACCTGTGCATGCATTGGCTACCATCTTGCAGAGTTTGTCATTTGCAACTCCGAGAACCCTGGAAAAAGACTCCTTTTGCTCCAGTCTCCTGGGGAAGGAGAGGTGCCATTGGGGAGGACTCATCAAGAGAAAACCAGGGTCAGGCTGGGAGGTGACTGATCAGGGGAAACTTTGCAGGGGAAAAAAAAACAAAAGTAAAAGGCAGCCTGCTTCCTTTGTCTCCTCCCTCTAATCCCTTTTCTGAGTAGGTAGATGAGACCCTTCAGGGCTTTTCTAAGCACTTTTTTGAAAAACAGCTTTATTGTGATATGATTCCTGTACAGTAAACTACACATATTTCAGATGCACAATATGATAAATTTTGATAGATGTACACACCAATGAAAGCACCATCAAAATCAAGACAGGCAACATTTCCATCACTTCCCAAGAGGTGAAAATTTCAAGTTCTCAGTTTATTCCTTCCCACTCCCTTTACCCCCGGTAACCGTAAGTTTGTTCTCTATGTCTGTGACTGTTTCTGTTTTGTAGATAACTTCACTTGTATCCTTTTTTTTTTTTTCTTTTTTAGATTCCACATATAAGCGATACCATATGGTATTTTTCTCCCTTTCTGACTTACTTCACTTAGAATGACTCCAGGTCCATCCATGTTGCTGCAAATGGCATTATTTTATCCCTTTTTATGGCTAAGTAGTATTCCATTGTATGTGTGTGTATACACACACACTACATCTTCTTTATCCAGTCATCTGTCGATGGACATTTGAGTTGTTTCCGCGTCTTGGCTGTTATAAATAGTGCTGCTGTGAACGTTGAAGTGCATATGTCTTTTTGAATTATATTTTTCTCTGAATACATGCCCAGGAGTGGGATTGCTGGATCATATGGTAAGTCTATTTTTAGTTTTTGAGGCATCTCCATACTGTCCTCCACAGTGGCTGCACCAATTTACATTCCCACCAACAGTGTAGGAAGGTTCCTTTTCTCCACACCATCTCCAGCATTTATTGTTTGTAGGCTTTTTAATAATGGTCATTCTGACTGGTGTGAGGTATAGCCTATATCACAAAGCTATAGTAATCAAAACAGTATGGTGCCCACACAAAAACAGACACATAGATCAATGTAACAGGATAGAAAGTCCAGAAATAAATCCACACACTTATGTTTAATTAATCTACAACAAAGGAGGCAAGAATAGACAATGTAGAAAATACAGTCTCTTCAACAGGTGGTGCTGAGAAAACTGGACAGCTACCTATAAAAGACTGAAATTGGAATATTCTCTAACACCATATACAAATATAAATTCAAAATGGATTAAAGACCTAAATGTAAGATCAGATACTATAAAAATCCTAGAGAAAAACATAGGCAGAACATTCTTGGACATAAATCACAGCAATTTTTTTTTTTTGGAATCAGCTCCAAAAATGAAAATAAAAGCACAAATAAACAAATGGGATCTAATTAAACTTAAAAGCTTTTGCATAGCTACGGATACCATCAACACAATGAAAAGACAACCTACAGAATGGGAGAAGATATTTGCAAATGATGCAACTGACATGGGACTCTATTCCAAAATATACAAACAGCTCATACAGCTTAATAAAAAACAAAATAAAACAAAACAAACAAACAAAAAACAAAAACAAAAACAAAAACCCAATCAAAAAATGGGCAGAAGACCTAAACAGACATCTCTCCAAAGAAGTCATCCAGATGGCCAACAAGCACATGAAAAGATGTTCAACATCACTAATTGTTAGAGAAATGCAAATCAAAATAATATAACCTCACACAAGTCAGAATGACCATCATTAAAAAAATCTAAGCACTTTTAATTTTTGATGGGCCACTACTGGAATAGTGAAAAGATTAGCTGGTCTTTGAGGAGGAAGGTTGTCTTTGTATTCCCATTTAGTATAGCTCACTAAAAGCAGTTAGGAATTTAGGACAGAAGCCCTAATGAGAAAAAAATGAGTGGACACTTAGAGAGAATGTATTTAGGTATCTCTTTAAAACCTAATTGGAGTAAGAAGCAGGCTGCAAAGGCAGGATCAAGACAGCAGCTCCAATTCCCTGTCCACTACAGGATATGCTTCAGATGCACGTTAGGGATTCGACAGACTAAATAAAGTTGGGTAATTCTATTTTTCTTGATAATCTTGGTCAACTTATTTATATAGCTTTCTCAACTATCTAGAAAGTTTCATGGAACTTTCAAAATATGCAACAGCTGTCCAGAGCTGTCCTGCGAAGGATTCAACAGTAAGAGGAGAGCCACAGTGAACCATGAAAAAGAGCATGAGCAGCAGAACAAAACATTCAGATCTAGTGTTAAGCCATCACATCGTTGCTCATACACGTATTCTTGGGAGATGGGAAAAAAGGTAGATGCAGCAGATAATTAGTGAATAGACAAGAGGAGAGCTGGAATATTAGGCTGCCACAGCCTGCCTGGGACAATGTCTACGGGAGACAGAAGCTATACTTTGTGTTTTGCCACATATGTGTCACAGTAAAACCCTCACTTAACCAGGTGAATGTTACAGCCCCTGTCTGGTTCAGCCAAGTTTCAGGTATTTTCTACCTCATCCAAAAATGAGACCACATAGTACCTCTGGCATTAAGAATTGCCATAATACTGTAATGGGTAGTATTTATGAGCATGTTCCTCTGCCTTTTATGCCCCAGTTCTGCCTGGACAGAACAGAGTTAATAGCCTCAGTTCATGTGGTTGGCATCATGGGCTTAGTAGGGCATCTAACTCACAATAAACATGCAATAAAGCAATCATTGTTGTTCATATAGCATTCTACCTCAAAACAATACCTTCGAAATTTAAAAAGAAGCTATATATTTACATATTAACTTACAGTATTATAGAGTGATCTAAATTTTTGCTTTCAAAGAGTAGAGTAAATAGTATTATCCTTGTTTTATACGTAGGAAATCTGAGGCAGGAAAGTTTAAGTGACTTTTCCAACGAAACCCCTACAGGAACACAGTGGAGCACAAACCAAAGCTAGCATTCATCTTACAATTCAATGATGCCTTGTCTTTCTCCCATGTATAAAATAAGGCCCAAAAAGAAAGTGTATCTAAGAAACTGATACAGAAAAACAAAACTCCCTGTGGTTGTTAACATGCCACTTTTGTTCTGAGAACGCGAACAGAAAATAGAAAAATTGCTTCTGAACAACCAAAATTCTCATTGATAGAAGTGCTAAATTTTCATAATGCATCTGAGGACCATCATGTAAGTGACCAATTTTAGGCTATGCATGATTTAATCATATTTCACAAACATCCTCTCTCCAGGCACCACAATCACTGAGATATTAGTGGATGACTTCCAACTTTGTGACAACTCATGAAGTTCAACTCTGTTTTTTTCTGGAAAGAATGAGAAACGTATCGGGGACATTTTGGAATTTTCTATGAAATATGGTTGAATGAAAGCACTTACCCTTCTTTTCCACAGAATATTCCCTTATTACGGCTACCTATTAATAGGTGTCATCGTCCATTCCTCTTTCACCAATTGTTTGACATGAAGCCAATCCTTTCTAAATCTAGGCAAAGCTAACAACATGGCTCCACTTAACAAATACTAAGACTGTTGAAATCCATGACATATGTTACTATAAAAATGGCTTATGCCTCAAAATTTCTCTTTTTAGCTACATATAAAGTATCCTATAGCTTAACATATTGTCAAACACATTCTCAAATATTTCTATAAATACATTAAAAAGCCACTGTTTTAGAACAATGCACTGTAAATTAAAATGTTCAGCAAGCTAGGAAGTAAGTTCTTGGACATTGATCTTACTGATATTTTTTGGATCTGTCTCCTCAGACAAGGGAAACAAAAGCAAAAATAAACAAATAGGACTACATCAAACTAAAACAGCTTTGCACAGCAAAGGAAACTATTAACAAAACAAAAAGGCCACCTACTGAAAGGGAGAAGATATTTGCAAACAATATATCTGATGAGGAGCAAATATCCAAAATATACAAAGAACTCATACAACTCAACATCAAGAAAACAAATGATGCAATTAAAAATTGGGCAGAGGATCTGAATAGATATTTTTCCAAAGACATACAGATGTCCAACAGGCACATGGAAATGTGTTTAACATCACTAATCATCTGGGAAATGCAAATCAAAACCACAATGAAACATCACCACACACCTGTCAGAATGGCTATTATCAAAAAGACAACAAATAAGGGTTGGTAAGAATGTGAGGAAAAGGGAACCCTTGCACACTGTCGGTGGGAATGTGAACTGGTACAGCCATTGTGGAAAATTGTATGCAGATTCCTTAAAAAAATTAAAAATAGAACTATCGTATCATCCAGTAATTCTACTCCTGGGTATTTATCCAAAGAAAATGGAAATGCTAATTCAAAAAGATATATGTTCATAGCAGCATTATTTATAATAACCAAGATATGGGGGCAATCTAAATGCCCATCAATACACAAAAGAATAAAGAAGATGTTAACACACATACACACACACACACACACACACACATGCACACTCAATGGATATTACTCAGCCATAGAAAAGAATGAAATCTTGCCATTCGCCACAACATGGATAGACCTATTATGCTAGGTGAAATAAGTCAGACAGAGAAAGTCAAATACTGTGTAATTTCACTTACATGTGGACTCTAAAAAAACAAAACTGACAAACATAACAAAACAGAAACAGACTCACAGATATAGAAAACAAACTAGTAGTTGCCAGAAGGGTGCGCGGTAGAGGGGATGGGGAAACAGATGACTGGGAATTAAGAGGTACAAACTTTCAGTTGCAAAATAAATGAGTCATGGGTGTGAAACTTATGGTGTGGGGAATACAGTCAATAACTACGTAATATCTTTGTATGATGACATATTATAACTGGATTTCTTGTGATCCTTTTGAAATATATAGAAACACTGAATCACTATGTTGTGTAACAGGAACTAATATAGTGTTGTACATCAATTATACTTCAAAAACAAACTCATAGAAAAAGAGTTCAGATTTGTGGTTACCAGAAGCTGGGAATAAGGGAAGGGGCAACTGGATGAAGGCAGCAAAAATGTACAAACTCCCAATTATAAGATAAATAAGTACTAGGGATACAATGTACAAAATGATAAATATAATTAATATTGGTATGTATTTATATGAAAGTTGTTAAGACAGTAAATTCTAAGAGTTCTCATTACAAGGAAAAATGTTTTTTCTATTTCTTTAACTTTGTATCTATATGAGAGGATGGATGTTCATTAAAACATATTGTAATAATCATTTCATGATGGATGCAAGTCAAATCATTATGGTGTACACCTTAAACTCATACCATGCTGTCTGTCAGCTATATCTCAATAAAACTGGAAGAATAAAAATGTTCAGGTCACTTGGATTTCTCCCTACATATTATTTCCAGACTATTTTCCATTTTATTTTCCTTAGAAATACGTGGTTAGAGGCTTTACTGAATGCAAAAATAATACCGGAGAGTAACTGCCATTGTTTTACAGCTACTGATTCTTGACTTTCCTTAAACTAGAATGAATTGGCTCAAATTAGGTGCTAGTTCATCTTTTTAAAAGAAATTAGATATTCATTGTATTGGTTACTGTATTACCAAAAGGAAATCCAGACTGGAATTTTATATATCATTTTGAGTTAATTTTCAAGGGTGACCTGAAAAAACTTTGTTTTTTTTTTCTTTTTTGAGAAAATATGTTGAGGTTGTGATGCTCTGATCCTATAGCTTTAAATAGTATACAAATTTAGCTCCACTTGAAGTCTTTTATTTCAGTTCTAACTTATTTGATGACATTTTTGTGATTTAGATTTAAAAATAAATATGAGAAGTCATTTCAGACATTAAATAAAACCCAGTTTTTATATTTTAATTTAATTTGTTGCAATTGCTGCTTTTAAAAAAAGTAGTGTTATAGTTATATTTTCTTTAAAATACTTCTAAAATTAGAAGCAGATCTGTATTTTCTGTCCCATGCACTTGCTCTTTTCCCTGCGTCCTGCTCTTGCCAGAATGTTTTTGTTATCCTCCTTGATAGTCAACAGCTGTACTTTCTCACAGAACTTATTAGCAGCTGTGAAATGCTACTGTCCTAAGTAGCTGCATTTGTTAGTGACTGTTGAGATGTGATTGCTGTGATAATGAAATTACTTCACAGGCTTCAGCCAGTCTTCAGGCAACATTTACTAGAACCCACTGTTGCAAAGAACTGAATTCACCACAGCAACAAAACTTAATCTAACTGAAGAGAGAGAACCAAGGTGCTAAGTTACTTTTACTGCATACCAATAAGAACAAATCAATCCCACATAAACTGAGTATTTAGATCTGAAGTGTGGCCAAATGATAGAGTGAAATCATTCGAAGGAGGCAAACGAGACTCCCATTTTGACCCAAGAAAAGGGAATGGCGGTGAGCTAAGGACATGTGGGGATTAGTTAGGCTGGGGAAGATGGTAAAGGGAATGTCAACAACAAGACAGAGAAACAGTAATGAAGCACACACACCCAGATGCACTCGTACTATGTCCTGTTAGATGGCTACACACTGAGAGAGAGAACACTTTCTAAGTTACTTCTCGAACAAAAGAATGTCTTAAAGGAAAAGAAAATACCACCATATGATCTCATATTTGAAAGAGATTGAGCCATAAAATAATAACACAAATAATATTATACTCAATGGTGAAAGACTGAAAACTTTTCCTCTGAGATCGTCATCAAGGCAGAGATGTCCACTTTTGCCATTTCTGTTCAATATAGCACTACAAGTCCTAGCAATCAGTTAAGAAAAACAAATAAAAGGCATCCAAATTGAAAAGGAAGAAGTAAAATTTTCTCTGTTCTCAGATGTGTAGAAAACTCTCAAAATTCTACTTGCAAAAAAAAAAAAAAAAACCTGTTAAAACTAATAAATGAACTCAGCAAAATTGCAGCATACAAAATCAACACACAAAAATCATTTGCAATTCTATATACTAACAATGAACAATATAAAATTTAAGAAAACAAGTCAGTTCACAGTGGCATCAAAAAGAATAAAGTACTTAGGAATAAATTTAACCAATGAGGTGAAAGACTTATACACTTCAAACTACAACGCATTGTTGAAATAAATTTTAAAAAGATACAAATAAATAGAAAAGCATCCTATATTTATAATTGAAAGACTTAATACTGTGATCTATACTATCCAAAGCAATCTATAGATTTAATGCAATTCCTATCAAAATCCCAACAACATTTTTGAAGAAATAGAAAAATCTATGCTAAAATTTATATGCAATCTCAAGGGACCCAAATAGGGAAAACAATCTTGAAAAGGAAGAACAAAATTGGAGGTGTCACTTGCTACAAAGCTACAGTGATCAAAACAATGTGGTACTGGCATAAAGACAGATAAATAGACCAGAAATAAATCCTCATATATATGATCAAAAGATTTTGAACAAGGATGCCAAGATCATTCAATGGGTAAAAGACAACTTTTCAACAAATGATGTTGGGAAAACTGGATATCCACAAGTGAAAGAAAATAGTTGAATACTTACCTTAGACCCTTCACAAAAATTAACTCAAAATGGATCAAAGACTTAAAAGTAAGAACTAAGACTATAAAAACTCTTAGAAGAAAACAAAGGGAAAAGCTTAATGATGTTGGATTTGATAGTGATTTCTTGGATATGACACCAAAAGCATGGGCAACAAAAGAAAAAATAGATAAATTTGACTTCATTAAAATTTAAAAATTGTTGTTCATTAAAAGACACTATTGCAGAGTGAAAAGGCAACTCACAGAATGAGACAATATGTATACAAATCATATATCTGATAAGGGGCTAACATCCAAATATATAAACTGCTACAACTCAACAATAAAAAGAACATATAACTCAATTTTAAAATCGCCAAAGGACTTCAATATACATTTCTTCATAAAAAGATATGCAAATGGACAGTAAACATGTGAAATGACACTCAACATCACTAATAATTAGGGAAATATAAATCAAAAGGAGATACCACTTTACTTCCATTAGGACGACCACAATAAAACAAAGCAATAAATATTGATGATGTTGAAAAGAAACTGAAAAATTCGTGGATTGCTAGTGGAATGCAAAATGGTACAGCTGCTACAGAAAACAGTATGGCAATTCCTGAAAAAAATTTAAAAGTAGCATTACCATAAGATCCAGCAATTCTACTTCTGGGTATATATGTAAAAGAATTGAAAACAAGGACTTGTACAGATATGTGTATACCCACCTCATAGCAACATTATTCACATTAGCCAAAAGGTACTAGCAACACAAATGTCCATCATCTAATGAATAGATAAACAAAATACGGTATGCACTGCCAATGAATATTATTCATCCTTAAAAAAAGGAAGGAAATTCTGACACATGCTACAATATGAATAAGCCTTAAAATACTATGCTAAGTGTACGGTAGCATCTATAGGAAAAAAAAGTGAAAGAAATCTGGATTGTTTGGTTTTGATAAAAGAAAGTGATCCTCACCTTCAAGTAAAGAGCTTTTTAGAGAAATTTGGTTAGACATTGCAAGTGAGAAGTGAAAAAGAAACAAACAAACAAAACAAACAAAAACCCTAAAATAACATCAATGTGTTAGAAAATATATTTTCACCTTCGAAGGAGTATAAAATAAAATAAATTAAAGCACAAATCAGAAGAAAGCAGATTTAAGTTAGTTTGAGTGAAGCAAGAGGTCTGAGCAGAACACAAACAGAGGAAGGAAGAAGAATCTTACAAATAGGAAACTTCCATGGGACTTGTGCTAAAAAAGTGGGCTTGAATCTAGACAGTCATCTCTCAATTGTTTGCCTCAACGCCAGTGTTAAGAGCTGGTTTTATTCACAATTTGGAGAATCTGCATCCTTCAATGTTCCTCCAATATATCCCCCAACTAGAAGGACAATATATTATAATGAAAACCTTAATGGCCAAAAATTGGAGGCTATAGAATCCAGGCCAGATTTTATCACCAGTTTCATGATCTGGGGCATATCATTTAATCTTCCTGGGTTTCAGTTTTCCTATTTACAAATAAAATTGTTGAACTAGGGAAGTTCTAAGGTTCCCTTCCTGATTTCCCATTTTGTAATTTTATGTGGCTCCAAATCTCTTTGACAGGGGATGAAAATTCTCCATCAACAATAAAAAATAAGACTTTCAGTGCAAAAGCTGGTCCAGGTAGTGCTTTGATTGAAAATAACAGTATATCCAATCACAGTAAATGACTCACTTTCTCATTTTTATATAGAAAGAAAAGGGTGAAGGGAGTAGAATTCTATTTATGACTTCAGATTAGGCACAGTGTTACCCAAACTGCGGCGCCAGAGGCAAGTAGAATCTAAGGAAACAGACTGCCAATCTCACAGACTTGTGGGACAAGCAGGAGCCTGTGCAGGGCATGTCTGTGAAGGCAGCAGCAGCAGGGGCCGCGCTGCTTTGCGAGCGTGGTAACACCGCCGAGGGGCTTTACTGCCAGCAGACGGGCCTGCCAAGATACCTTGACATGACCACCTACTTCTGTGTTTGAGCACTCAGATCCTGAGTGCTCAGAAAGGAAATGACTCACTGACACCTGACAGATCTGGCTTTGAGAAATTGTGGGACTTGACTTAGCGGAGAAAAGAGACTCCAAGCTAGGTAATGGGATTGGAGAGAGCCAGGAGAAAGAGGGAATGAACCCTGAAGAAGAGCAGAGGAACTTTCAAAGTCTAGCAAGTCTGTTCAACGGAGTGAATCAAGAGAGAGATTAAAGGCAGCTTCTGCTTGCTATTTTAGGAGTGCTCGATTTAGGGCTATTACATGTTCTTTAAAATGCATAACAATGATGTCTTAGGAAGCTGGGATTCTAGTACACTTCCAGTTTGATCTAGAAAAAAAATCTCACTTCAAAGCATTATCTTTGAAACCATTTATTGATTCAAATGTACTAAACTTCTATTATATGCCACAGATTCTGCTAGATGTTAGAATAACTTATTGGTTCTGCCCTCAAAAAGTTCACATGTTAATGGGAGAGGTAGGCATGGAAATAATTCTAAAATGATATGGAATATGAAGTGGTTATTACATGAGCATTGAGAGGGATCTTAACTTAACCTGAGATAAGCAAGATTTCTTGGACAGATCCAAAATTGTGATGAGTCTTCAACAAAGAGACATGGTTACTCAGCAAAAAGGGTAGGAAAAGTGCACGCTGAAAAATTCTAGGTCAAAAGGAAGGAGCTTGAGCAATGAAACAGGTATGAGAAACAGCATGATGCAGATGAGTTGGTGTTCCCAGGCCACACACATGTGTAGATGCGTGTGGAGGTTCAAGACAAAAATACTGTTACTGTGTTGTTCAAAAGTATAAAGACTGAGTAAAGATATTGGAACATATAAAATGACAAATAATAAAACAAGGATGGAAAAGAAAGAATATATTTGAGAAACAGTTGTGTGGTAAAATATTCAAGAATTGGTAATTGACTGAGAAGAGGACATGGAAGGGGAAGAAACCAAGGAACCTCTTAAGTGTCTCATTTAATGACTGAGTATGAATAGATGGCAGGGCAACTAACTAAGCAAGAGTTTGAAAAGAAAAAGCCAGTTGGGAGAAAATAGAGAATGGAAGGAAAACTATCATTAAGCCATTTCTTTAGTTTGAATATATGTGTTTGCTTCACCAACTGCCCATGAGACAACCAGACAGTATGTTTGCAGAGGGTGCATGAAAGACCTAAGACAAGAAGAGAGTTTCCTAGGCTCTAAATTTGCAAAATGCTCCTAAAAAATCTACATTCCCACATTTTTACCTTCTCTCCCCCAGCAAGGAGCAAATGTCCGCTCTCTGGGATCCCTGATAGAAGTAAAGTCAGTGATAAAGCAGATACAGTAAATACACTGAAAAATAGTGAGTAATGAAGTCATAAGCAACTTGTGGGGAAAAAAAGGAACATTCTCATAATAACCCTGCAGAATTCTGGAAAAACTTTCACTTCCTTGGGCATTTCCTGCAGAGACTGACATGTGCCAAGGCAGACCTACTGACCGCGCCTTGTTCTCATCTCTAGTCTCCTCTGTAGGCAAATAGGTGTTTACTCCCGTCTTTACATTTATCTACCTCCAGCAGGCAGAATATAGCCACTCCCATCCCCACCTCCTTATTCCACAGAAATTGGGGTTTACAAATGGCTACACAACCAGTGGACACCAGGTGCTTACGTTGCCATAGGAATCGAAAGTTCTAGAGAGAACACTAATTGAGAAGCGGGCACTTTTCTGATCAGTTCAAGTTCCTCCCAATTTATATGATGCTCCAGGAATGGGAGGCACTTTATCCCATTTTGCATGTTGGTGAATTTAGGGAGCCAAATCTTTTTGTCGAAGAGGGAGAAAGATAGATTGACCCTTCTCCCCTAAACTTCTGTTTTTGTAAAGCCAACATTTTCACAAGACTATTCTGGGGCCAATTTGGCAGATAGCAAGGCAGATTTATTTTTTAAGTAATTGCTATCAGTTGCAGTAACTCACTAAAATGTGAAGAACAATAATTCTCTAAGGCCCCAAATCTGCTATGATGATGGAATTTCAGTAACCAACAGAGCACTTAATAATTTTTCTCAGCCTATATCTTACTTGTTTCTCATTTTAAAAGATGTATTCAAATTGCTCATTTCCCATCAGTACTGCTTGAGATCATTATGATGCACTGCATTCCACTGTATGTGTGTATTTACACCCAGTTTGGATGCTATTTCAGCTCTGGGCCAAAAATATAATGCAAATAAAATGTATAAATATAATAGTAAATACTATTACTCAATTTGTATTACTATTTGTAATACTATTACTCAGATAGTATTGCTCAATTTGCAGTGACTGAATCCGAAGATGTGGAACCTCAGATATGGAGGAATCATGGATACTGAGGACAGACTATAAAGCATACAGAGAGTTCCCCTGCTCGGAGGATCTGGCCTCTAACCCCCAGGATGTTCAAGGGGCAAGTGTATTTTTATTTCTACCCCAAATGTTTCATGAGAGAATAATTAAAAGTTCATTCCTCATGTATAACATTTAACATCCCTTCTACTTTTTCCTTCTGATTTATTATTTGTCCTTGGAATATCTGGGGGCATCAGCTATATTGCAAAAGCATAAATTTGCTCTGTTTCTGCAAGAGAGAGCACAAGGCCGAAAATACATTACTGCACATCCATTCTCTTCTAGTGCTTTACAAGCTGCACATTTTAAACTCCAAATTTAGGAAAGCAGGTTATGGCTGCAAGAAGGGACAACCCAAATGACAAGTTTTAGCATATGTCAGTTTGGGGACATCAGGCAGCTGCGTGGTGTTGTGATACCAACACTACTCTATTTGCTGGACTTTTTAAAGGAAGGAGGAAAGTTTCAGCAACCCTGAGTTTATTTAGTTACAGAAAGTTTAGTGAACTACAGTTCATGTGAAGGCCTGCTAACAGCAGGAAGAATCCAGATTTCTACCACTGAGGATTGGAGAAGCCTGGTGACATTAATAAGATCCAGATCCCAAGCCAAACAACTGTGATCTTCCTTATCCACTGTCCTACAGGGTGGGTATGGTAAAGCTTTTCATCTCGCAGTGTTTTCCCCTCCTCCATCTCTGATTTGCAACAGGGGGAGGAGAAAGGGAAAATAAAAGTAGAAGCCACCAGAAATTACTGTTCTAATTTAGCATTAGCAGGAATTTGTAAACCACTGCTAAGTAGATAAAGCTAAGAGCTACTAACTACAAACATAACCAAACAATAACCTCTGTGACTGCTTAATGGAGGCCCTGATTAGAAACACAGAAGCTAGGAGCCTTAACTGGAAACCAGGGAGCAGTAACGTATTCAGAGAGAAAGGCTACTAAGGGCTTGTACACAAAGTAAGCACTCTGGAGAGAAAACAGAGAGAAAAGAAAAAGTGAGAGAAGCAATCAGGTATAGAAGGAGTTAATATTAAGACAGTGACTTGAAAACTGGTGGTAACATAATGACACTGAATTATTATTCTGAAGTTAGTGAATTAACACACTGGCATAAAGACAACATTAGAAACAATTAATTTCACGTGACTGGATACGGATATAAGTAGATTTCTGTTTTGTTTCTTTTTCAAAATGTAGTTTGTTGTTTAGAACCAAGTGCGTCATTGAATAATCCTCCTTGGGGTATCAGATTTCATGTTGCACAGTCAGTTGATAGTAACCTACTTTGCATATTTATTTGTTTCCAAAGGCGTCGCCCACGCATTCAAAGAGCAAGTTAAAGTGCACCTGGCAGTGCCTTAGAGAAGTGCCATGGGAATTACAGACACCATTTCCTTCTTCAGGACTTACAAATTTTGTCTCTGACACAAAAAGTCACTAAATGGCCAAAATAACCTGGTTGAAGTTCTCTTAACATTACTTAGACTGTTTCCTCATACTTAATTTTTGGGTTTCCAAATGTTTATTTGATTTGGAAAAAAACATAGAATCTCACTTTTCCTGGTATTAAAGTAAGTGCTGAGAACGTTGCGCATTTCCCTGAACTGACACTTAATACTGTGTTGTCCAACAGGGTAACCACTAGCCATGTATTACTCAAATTTAAATTCATTGAAATAAATAAATGAAAAATTTAGCTCCTCAGTTGAACTAGCGATATTCCAAGTGCCCCCAAATCACAGATGCCTAGTGGCTGGTGTTAAGGGGCATGAAGGCACAGAGCACTTCCACTCTTGCAAAAAATTCTAGCAGACGTGCTGGACAGCAAGTCAATACAGTTTAGAGAACTATCTTTGTGGAAAGAAATAATTCCAATAAATAGAAAAATACATTTCTTCTTTTTTGTCATTATTTTCAAAGATTTTCCTAAACAGTAGTATTTTCTAAAGAGCATACTCCCCATATTAACATTATATATCATGTCTTACCCATGGAGTGTTCTCATTTTATATGCTTATGGTCCAAAGATTAAAATTTAAAGAAATCAATTCATGTAAAATGGCACATCCAATACAGCTTTAAAATAACATTTAAATTCAACAATGCAGCAAAAACTAAAACTCTTTAGCTAAATTATTCAAAAGTGTAATGTTTTTTAAAATAATATTAAATTAGAATAGACCTGAATATGCCTTGTGCATAAAGCAGAAACTGCTATTTATTAATCCATGATTAATGTGGGAAAATTAAATAGGTACCAAATTATTAGTCTGAGTACTTCAGTTTTTTTAATACCAGTGCTAGATTGGTGGCAAATATCTCCAAATACTAATTCTTCCAATGTATTTTTACACAAAAGAAGCCAAAGGTAAATTGGTCAATGATCTCTCTGAGTTACGAGTTTTCAGTATCACTGACAATAGTAGCAGTAGTACACCTACTGAATCCTGGTCTGATGAACAGTATCAGTGAGTGTTAACTTTTACTTGACAAAAGCTGGTAGAGCTGATTTCCCTCTTAAGATAATCTTATTAAAAGAAAATCTGTGAAACTGTATTCAATAGCTTATAGTAACCCATAGTGGAAAATAATCTGAAAAAAATATATATATCATTGAATCACTTTGTGGTACACCTGAAACTAATATAATAAACTAAACCAACTATACTTCAATTTTAAAAAAAGAAAGTCTGTACTAAGATTATGTGTGTACATATCTACATATACATAAAGTCAGAGTTTTCACAAACACTGTTAAGGAAAACACTCTTTCTTTGAACACGTATGGTGCATTTCAAGCAAAGCTTAGCCTAAATGAATGAGGAGTTAATCTGATGCCTGTAATTTAGCACCTTTGTGCTGCAGTAGTGGAAAGGGACAGATCGCTTAGTGGTTTCAGATGTTACACTTTAATGAACCAGGATGGGTTTCTTTAGCATGACACCAGTTTATCTAGTTTATTAGCTTTGTAGTTTAAAAATTTATTATTCTTTTGTGCCTGCAAGCATTTTCATGACTTTTCTTCCTTTTGAAAAATGTTCCATTTGTTGTGCTATGTAGGAAATCATCCTTTAAATAACCACTTAATTGCTGGAATTAGCTCCTTCAATCATAATTCAATTTCTTTCAAATGTATTTCCTTGAGGAAATTAAAAGATCCAACTATGCAGGCCTTTGTCAATTTTTATTAGAAGTGCTCAGCAGTTAATGTTGAAGTAGTTTATAGCACTTAGCTGATGAGTACAGGGGACTATTCCAACTGCCTTTCAATATGAAACCAATTTTAGCATTCTTATATCACATTGTACGTACTCTCATTTATTACATATAATTTCGTTCATATAGCTATTTTTTAGTTATCAATTTAAAATTTACATACTTGGAGAAACTCAGATAGTGAAATTATAATGATATAAAACAAGCATTTCTTTTCTCTGGATCCAAACGCATGGCCAGGCCACACAACTTATCTGTAGTTACACAGCAGTCTTGTGAGAAGTCTCAGACTCACTGCCATGCTCATAACCCCAGTCTGATGTTTGTTATGCCTGAATTGCATTTTTTTTTTCTAATTTACCCTGTGTGGCCTGCCTGGACTACGACTAATTGGAATGGACGTGGGAAATAAAGCAGTCATCCTGCGGGAAGGCTGTGAAGTGGGCTCTGACCAATGGATCCCTCCTCTGGAGGTGACTGTACAGACTAACTGGAACCTCTTCTTTTCCCATTTATGAGAGAGGGAGACATACTGATTAGTTGGCAATAGAGTGAACAGGATGAATAAAGATGGAAAAGTGGCCCAGTATTAGTACAATCTCTCTAGAATTGCCACTGAGTCATTTGACCTGCTCTCAAGCTCTGAAACCTAATTTTTTTTTAACTCAATGGTAAAAAAAGATGTTATGGTTATCTGTGATGCCTTGTTGAGACACCCGAGACCTCTTTACCGTTTTCCTCTTGCTATCTAACAAACCCTCCATTTACGGAGGCAAACTGAATCTACTTTACAACCCGAAAAACATCAACAACACACAGGTTATTATATCCAAGCCCACAGAATATAAATATTTTCACTGATTAAAACTGCTTTTGTGTAAGTACGTGTGGTGATGGATGTTAACTAGACTTATTGTGGTGACCATTTCTCAATACATACACAGACATCAAATCATTATGTTGTTATATTGTACACCTGAAACTGGTAGTGTACTATTATATGTCAGTTATATCTCAGTTGAATTTTTTAATTGCTTCAGTTAATGCTGAAGAAAATTGAGTCAAAGCTAATGTATGATATAGTGTTAACTTCCTGAAAGCATAATAATGATACAAATTGGTTTATGAATTATCTTTCCCTTTTGGATTCAGACATAACTTGACAAAGAGCAAATTGAAAGGTGGAGAGATTATAGTCATCTCTAGATAAGTCCATTTCTCACGGATTATGTCTACAGATGAACTTGCATACTGAGCCCATTATATATTTCACTTGATAAAAAGCAGCATCACAATGAGCTCACCGAAACAGAAGTAAAATAAAAGAAAAGGGAATTTCCTTTTTTCACAATGTTGTTCAATTCACATCGTGGAGGATATACCAATAGTCATTACTGATTAGCTCAAAACGTACACTTTATGACAACAGAGAAGGCGTCAGCCCATTTGTCTCAATCTTCTATGTGCGATTGCTGATCGGACTCCCTGCCTGTCCTGGGAGAGCACAAAAATTGCCTTGAACCCTCATTAGAATGCACTTTTCTTCACCCCAATAAAAATAGTTGAACTCTTCAGTTAGACGCACCTTACAAAACAGTAATTACTTTAGATAAAATCATTCCTCACACTTTCATAATTGGTTTGAGGTCTAGGTGCAGAAAGGAGAAGAAGTTTAGTGCTAAATATTGGAAGACTTCCTCAGCTTTATATGTAACGTCAGAATAAAAGGAACTCCTACACAAGGCTAGTCTCATGGTTTTCATTATCACGTAGAGTTAATCAAAAACAGTGCAACCTGAGGCAAACATCACCCTGGGATGAAAGTATTAAAGAGGAGTAAAACATCTTAGTCACTTGGATACTAATTAGCCTTGAGAAAGCCCAAAGCAATATACAATTTGACGTATTTATCTCTGAAATATTCTCCCCTAAAAATATCAATGAATGCAGAGCTGATAATACACACATTATACCTCATCAAAATGTTGGTATATCAAAACCAAATTGGCAAGTACCTGTCCTCACTATGTCCTTTGGCACATGAAGGGTTTTAAATATATACCTGCATAATTCAATGCACAGAACATTTATTTTATCATGACACAACATGCTGAAATGCTACAGTGCTATTGTCTAAAAACGTCAAGGGCTAAAGCACTGAATACAGTATGCAATCCAGATGGCAAACTCTCAAGGCACAGGACTGGAAAGGAAAAATTTTTTAAGAGTTGTTTGGGTTTCTCAGTCTTGCAGCTTCTTAGCTTGCTTTTACCTTTCAGCACTAGCAAGGATTTAAATGCAAAGAGAGCAATTAGTAGAGCTGAGAAATAGGATTTGTTACAGGACTGATGCTTTTTAAAAACATCTTTATTCCTGCTAAAATGGCCTGGGCTATTTAAGTTCTTGAGTTTCACTGATTAATAATGAATAGAGCACATTAAAGTAGTTTTATTTACCTAACTTTCTATTGCATGCAAGCTAATACACACATATATTATTTACATATACTATATATCTTTCTGCCATCTAAATTTTGCAGGATAAGGAATAACCAGTGAACTAATTTGCAAAACGTGTTTATATGTCATGTGTAACTGATAAAACAACTGGTTAGAGTATAGCCAAATATCAAGAAAGCAAATGCAATTTCCTTAATTAAAATGTTAGACATGTAACCATGCCAAATCACATTTTAATCAAATAAACCCAGACCTTATTATTAAAGACAAGTACTTCAAATGCAGAGTTTTAAATAACTTAATTGTATACGGAAAATGTGGCTTGAAAATATAAATACAATTAAGACAATTTGTTTTAGTCTTTTTGGTTAGCCTACTTAGGAGGATAAAAGCTTTGCATGTATTTGAGATTAGATATTAATTTGTGGCTCTTTGTCACAATGTTCCATTAAGTGTACTTGATTGTTCTTGCACAATAAACAACACTGTCCTCCTTTCAATTTTTTTTTGAAAGTTTCATTTATGTTAGTTCAAAATACCTTTTCAAAATACCTTTAGAAGTTGCCAGAATCTCCAGTAGCCATGAGATATTTAACATACTATCTGCCTCAGGGACTCAGAGATCACACATCCCACCTATTTGTTCTAAACTCCTCAAATGAAGCAGCATTTCCAGCAGCTCCCAGCATCAACTGACTTTTCTTGAACCAGGGGTCATATTAACAAAATGTAAATTGGATAAAAGTTATTAGTGGTACAAAAAACAACATTGGGGTGAGCTTACTGGTAATATTATGTCAGTGACATGAAAGATGCTATGTTGTTTTGGTTTGAAACTTATCTGGGTTTTCAATCAGGCTCAGCCGACTTGAATAAGATGCCCTGGTAGGCAGCCATTATGGTTTTACTTGTTTATTTGTTTGGCTTTTTTTTTTTCCCTTTTTGATCACCAAAGAATATACAAACATTAGTCTTAAGCCTAAAGCCCTAAAATAAGGCATTCTTTAGCTGGTGAAATTCTAATCTCATTTTATTATGTTGTCAATGAGCTACAGAGATTCTCCTTGGCTTGTTAACATGATAGCAGACAGATGAGAAGAAATAAAAAGTACTGGCCTGTGAAAGCCAAATCAAAGGGCCAGATTGAAGGGATTCTCGAATTACTCAGGTGAGGCCCTCAGCCCCTAGC